>NC_090933.1:973200936-973855936 GCF_040938575.1 Ambystoma mexicanum | reverse complement strand
GAACCATTGGTTCAGCAAATGTAGCACCGTGCTCATGCAATGTATAACTACATTGCCACTACACAGTGGCATTTTTGCATGTTTCTAAACCCAAACACTCTCATTGGGGCTGTGATCCTAAATGTATGTAGACTTGAACCTTCCCACAGTTATTTTTTCATATTCCATAGGGTCGAAACTAGACGCTTGTTGGTTCCTGAGTGCAAAATGGCATGTTCTTTCTACTCTGTATCTGTTTCAACAATGTTTCAATAATCAAACTTTCCCAGCGCCACGCCTGCAATGACCTCTTCCGGTTGTGCATCAATTCTCACCTGTGCTCACCTGTGCGCAAGGGTGACCTCCTTGCATCTGAATCTCTGCAACACCTGAAGCGCATTCCCGAAGTTCTTGATTAGATTGTCTATACGATTCATTGCGTTCTTTTGAGGAGGAAATCACAATGAGTTTTTTTTTATTTTATTTTTTTATCTGCCTGTGTTTGCAATTTCTGCTTGTGTTTACATCCTTAGTGGTTGTTCAAGTTCCTGTCCTCCGATTATGACTCACACACCAAAATGACATGTATACATTAATAGTGTAACTACGCTTCATTTGCATTCGTGGACCTTGCTAGCATGTGCCACTAAAGTGGACTGCTCACACGGTGAACCACCTTTTGTGACTTTACAATTTTACAATGTTTGTCCCTCAAAAATAGCTTCTCGAGGACAGAAATATTGATCATGTGATTTATCTGTATATGCTTGTCTCTTTAATTTCAAATGAAGAGCATCCCACCATTGGAATTGGAACACCACTGAAATTAAATGCATGCCTTGAAGTGCCATTCCAAATTCAATCAGATGCGACTCTTGAAACGCTGCGGTCACATGATAAAACTCACCTAGTTCAACATGGCGACTCCTTATCACGATCAGTGATTGGAGTTGCACGTTGTATATGCAGTGACTTCTTACTGTGATTTTGGCAGAAAAGGGTAAAATGCTGACAAAAAACTAAAAGTAACTAGTGAAAACAGTGATTTTCACTGTGCGAAACCAGGCGTGCTTTCCGGGTCCCGCGAGGGGAAGAGGGAGGCAATAACGGGCCAGATGTAATCTGTCCGTTATTTCCTCCCTCCCCATTCCCATTGAGCCCTATTGGGGCTCAGTGGGAATGGGGATGGGTTCCTGCATGGAGGATTTACTGGATCCCCCTATCTCGGAGTAACCCGGTAAGTCCCCATTGCAGGAACCCGGTAATGGAGCCCGGAACGGAGGCAGCCATAGAGCTAATAGCTCCATGGCTACCTCCATTCTTGTAATGAGGCCCATAGTCTTTCAACCTCTCTGGGGCTCTTGGTGCTGGCCTTAAGGCATAGCGCCCTCATCTAGGGGCTGTCCCCGGACCTGTGTCCTGTGGTGGCTCACCTTCCTTATTTGAAGATGCCTCATCCGGACCATCCAGAGGTTTGTCTGCTTCGTGCCCCAAAGTCAACTCTCCTTCGGGCTGGTGGTTCTCGTCCTCCAGCAGCAGACCTGCTTCCTCTGAGCACAGCTGATCTCCATCAGTCCACATTTGTCGTGGCATGCTCTTGAACCACGAGGCATTCCTGGTGATCTGGCGCTGCCCTCATGTTGCCGTCACCATGGTTCCCTGTCATCGAGTTACAGTCCAGGGTACCAAATCATACTGAGTGTCTAGTTTTTTTTTTGAGTGGTTGCGCACCTCCAACACCTGGTACCCAACTTGGTTTCTGGATTCCTTTGCGTGTCTCTTGATGCTCATGTGCTCATTTGCAGTGATTCTCAACTGGTGGGTGTGAATGCTGTCGTAGCGATAGTTTTGTAAGAAATGGTACAGGTCCACCCTCCAGGGGTTGGAGTTTGCCCGTGATAGGCGTAGCACCTTGTTGAGGGTTTGCATGAACCTCTCTGTGTCGCCGTTAGCTTGTGCCATCTTGGCGTGATGTGATGGTATTGGATGTTCAGATCATCAAGGTATTTTTTGATTTCCGTGCTCTGGAAGGCGGTCCATTGTTGCTTCTGATGCATCGTGGCAGGCCATCGGTAGCAAAGATCTTTTCAAGGGCTGGTATTACCATGTCTGCTGATGTGGATGACACAATTTCTACCTCAGGGTATCTCGAATGCTCATCGATTGCTACTAGCAGGTACGTGCCTTAATGGACCATGCAAAAGTCAATGCTGATTGCGTCCCATCTTGAGGACCCCTGTTCTGCCGCTTGAATGGGTTTGGGGTTCGGTGGCGCACTTGTAATTTGGAACGGGAGGCAGGCTGTTATGCGTTGTTCCACCTTGGTGTTGATGTGTGGGAACCGCACTTGGTGCTGGATCCTGGCTTTGGTACTGACCAGGCCCTGGTGGCCTTTATGGGCTAGCGCTATAATTATGTCTTGTAGGCTGTTGGGGATTACGATCCGTGCCCCTTGCAGGATTAGTCCTTCCCTAGTAACAGACAGGTCATGTCGCACCGGGAACATGCCCATGAGGAAGTCTCTGGCTTCGGGTGTGTGATTGTGTACATTCCGGAGAAAACATTTCCACTCACCTGATAAGATTGAGTCTTTAATCAGGTCACAGCCGGGGTCAGTTTGGGTGGCTTCTACGATGTCCTCAATACCGACCGCTTTGGGTTTGAACAACCTGGCAGATGGGCTCCTCAGTTTCTTCTGCCACATTCACTTCCCTTGGTGTGGCAGCCCTCGGGTGCCTGGATAGAAAGTCAGTGGGGTTGCTGGTTCCAGGTTGGTACGTTAACTCAAATTTGTATTGTTGCAGGTGTAACAGCCACTTCCCTATGCTGGCCGGGGGTGTATAGAGGATCCTGTGAATATGGTTATGAGGGGCTTGTGGTCCGCGTATGCTTTGAGTTTCCGTCCATATAGGTATATGTGAAAGTGGCGGCAGCCCCACAGTACTGCATTGGCTTCTTTCTCAATGTGTGAATGCCGTTGTTCAGTTGGAGTTAGTGTGCGGGAAGCGCATGCAATTGGCTTTGTTTCTCCAGTTCGAGCAACTTGGACCAGGATTGCCCCGAGGCCGACAGGGCTGTCTACAATGTATATTTCAGTCGACAGTGTGGGGTCGTAGTACACCATTGTTGTCTCAGCTGAGAGAGATGTCTTGATCCGCTCAAATGCTTCCAGGCAGTCGGTGCTCCAGATCCAGTTTGTGTTGGATTTTGTGAGTTCTCTGAGCGGCTCAAACATTGTTGCTAGGTTGGTGATGAACCTCCCACAGTAGGTCGCCATCCCCAGGAAGCTTCGTAACTCAGTGGGTGTAGTTGGAGGAGATGCTTCCTTGATGTCTGCAACTTTTTGTGGGTCAGCCGATACCCCTGCGCTGTTGAACACATAACCAAAAAAAGTGATTTCTTCCTTCATGAATTCGCACTTCTCCCGGTGGATGGTCAGCCCTGTGGTCTCCAGACTGCTGAGCACCATCTCGAGGAAACGCATGTGCTCTTGTCTGTCGCTGGCATGGATGAGGATGTTATCGCTGGCATTGAGTACACTCGGGATACCCTGTATCACCTCTTGGATGGCCTGCTGGAAAATCTCTGCCGCCGAGGATATACTGAAACTCAACCTTTTGTATCAGTGTAGGCTCAGGTGTGTTGAGAAAATTGTGATGTATCGGGAGTCCCGATGCAGATGTAGCTGATGGTATCCAGCGTTGAGGTTAACCTTAGAGAACACTTTCAACCCCATGAGGTCTGTGATGATTTTCACAAGTGTTGGGGTAATGTGCCGTTCTGGCTTGATCGCCGCATTGTGAAGGCGCAATTCGATACAGATCCTCACCTTCCCTGGTTGCTTTGACTTCTTTGTGACCACCATGGGTGATACCCACGGTGTCAGCCCAGTTACCTCCTCTATAATTCCTGCCTTTTCCAGTTCTCACAGTTCCTTTTTGACTTGGTCCCTCATGTGGAATGGGGTTCTTCTGGGCTGCACTGCACTGGCTGTACCGATTCGTCGATGTGGAGCTTTATAAGCTTTCCTTTCAGGCATCCGATACCTTTGAGGAGGCTCGGGTATTTTCCGAGGAGGGTGGTGATGTCCGTTGGGTCCGTGATGTCACAGATGAAACAGATTAGCCCCAGGTTTTCTGCCGCATCCCCACTCAGTAGGCATTCGATGCCTGCGTTGACAACGTATATTTTGGATTGTAGCATTCGTTCACCTCTGCTGAGAATGTTGTTCGGAACCATCCCACCACTGAAAGTGGGGTCTTCCACCCGTAGGCAAATAGAAGCGTGTCCGTTTGTTTCAAGTCGGGAAAGGGGTGTAGTTTTCAGAACATGGTTGCCAGCATGACGTTTACTGAAGCCCCAGTGTCAATTGTCATTTGTATCTCTTGCCCTGTACGGCCACTAGGCATTTTTGTCTTTTTTGCCTCTTTGTTGATGCTGCACCTCTGTGTTTGAGTTCCGAGACTATGTAGACTTTTACCCCCTTTCTCAGTTGTCCGCTTCCTGTCTCTTTCATTGTGTCACCGTCATCATCGCCTTCTTCGTCGGTAAACGAGTTGTCTGTTTCGACACGGCGGGCATTGGCATGTTTTTTCTTCCTTAGGGCATCTTTGTCTTGTTGTGGCTGGGGGCATTGTGCTTGATCTGATGATCTACAGACTCTCGTGTAGTGGTCCTTCCGGCCACATGCTCTGCACGTGGTGCCTTGTGCTGGGCAATTTCGTCATCCGTGATGCACGCCTCCACACCACTCACATTCAGTAGTCCTTGGAATCCTTAACTGCCACCGAGGTGAGGTGTTTGGGTCTTCTCTCAGCTGTTGGCGGCTGGCGATTTGGGCTATTGTTGCTGTTGTCAGTTTTAAATGGAGCTTCTGCAGCGTGGTGCCCATGTGCGCCGCCCTTGCATGTGAGAGTTCTCTCTGACAGCCGTATTTGAGGATTCTGGCCAGGGAGATGCCTTTTTTGCTCAACATCATCCTGTGTAATTTTTCAGATTGCATGCGTTGATGATTTGGAGTCTGATCTCTTTTTCGACGTTGTCGAACTCACACAAGAGTGCGAGTTTTCTGAGTCTCGTGTGATAAGAGTCGAGCGTTTCCTCTTCTAGCTGGATGGTGGCACAGAAGATTAAAGTCTCGTAGTCCGGGTTAAGTTGCAGCATGAAATGGGCTGTGAGAGCGTCTTTCGCTAGCTGGTAGATGTCTAAAGCTTCACCAATCATGAGCGAGTTAAAGATGTGCAGGACGTCATCACCTACGTTTAGAAGAAGGTGTGACCTCATTTCCTGGGCATAGTGATATCTTTGCAGTCCATCGCCATTTCAAATTTCTGGATCCACAACATCCATTGGGGGCCCCCGGAAGAGGGTTCAGTTTACGGGTCGAATGGTCCAAATGCCATTGTTGTTCCTCCCGGTGGTCACGGGTGTGGTGTTGTGGGTGACAATGTTGCTGCAATTCTGGACGGCGTGCCAGGCCTCGGTGTGGATGAGCCTGACGACATGTTGTGTCAATGTGTTGAGTGCCACAGACGACGTGCAATGAAAAATCTCCCACCTTAGAGGGTTTGTTGCGGGTGGTGTATCAACATGTCCAGTGGCTTCTCACCTATGTTGCTTGCGGTGTTGTGTAGTCTGGACCGCTTAGCAGTTTGTTGGCAGGCTCCAGGCATGTGGTGACATGTGGCATGCAACGACTTCCATGTGCTGGTGTGTTTAGTCAAGGACTTGCGGGATCGCTACAAAACGCGTTGTTGTGATGCCATCATACCCTTTGACAAAATTCTGGGACTGCTGATTTTATGAAATAATAATAAAGATAAACATTTTAATCTTTATCTGGACTCTAGTGAACTTATGCAGGATTGAGCCTACTTGGAGTGCGAGTTGATTGCCTGTGAAATAACTGGTTGAAAGAAAACAAATAAAGGTGTATGTTCATATCAACATCATGAATGATGAAAAAGATAATGCATCAAATCAAAAAAATCATTATAAATGAATACACATTGAAAAAGTTAACCACATGACAAAGTTATGGGGTATGAAAGTAAGGGGTTTGCCTGTAAAGGTACCAATGTGTTATAGTCTCCACTAAAAAGTATTTGCAAATAAAATAAAATGTTTTTGAAATTGAGAGGCCTGCTTTGTTGGTGCTTCCACTGGGATCCCCCAAACGAATCTCAGAACAGTTACAGGCATATACAATTGGTATTGGAAGTAATTTTGTATGTGCATAATGAAGACAAAAATCCGTCTTGTAGCTCTACAAGATGGATTTTTGTCTTCATTATACTGTGTGAAACAAAGCAGCCAGATTGCTACTGATGACTGGTACTCAATTTAACACATCACTCATTCGCCAGTCCTACAAAGACATTTTGGAAACTTTTCTCTTGACAAGTCAAAATATTCCTTGAGGATGACCTGTGGGGGCGAAACATGTGTCGGCTGTTCATTATACGTATAAAAATCACCTTCGTGCTAAATAACATATCTGTATGTGTGATCATCACCTGATTTGTCAAGTAGGATTTTGTGCACCACACATTTTCTTTGGCAGTGCACGTTCCAAATGACTTCCATTACCAGTTGTATCTGTACATGACAAAGTCACATAATCAAAAACAGCTATAATAAATTAAAAGACATACAAACCAAAATGCAGAATCACAGGTAGGTTGAGGTAAGAGAAAAACACACATAATTACAGATTGATTACTCCTCAATCAAAATAACCACTTATCAGGTTAGTCAGCACCTTGACCTTAATGTCCAAACTTGTTATCTATTGTATGTTAAGACACACTTTCACCAATACAGACATGTAATCACCACCAAAATAGCCAACTCATGTGATTGACTCTACTGGGAGTGCTACTCGATTGCCTGTGAAACCACTGGTTGGAAGAAACATATAAAGGTTTATGTTCATAGCAACATCATGAATGATCAAAAAGATAATGCATCAAATCAAAAGAATCATTATAAATTAATACACATTGAAAAAGGTTAACCACATGACAAAGTTTCATAATCAAAAACATCTATAATAAACTAAAAGACATACAAACCAAAATGCTGAATCACAAATAATTACAGATTGCTTAATTCAAAATCAAAATAACCAGTTATCAGGTTAGTCAGCACCTTTCCCTTAATGTCTCAGCTTATTATCTATTGTCTGTAATTACACACTTTTACCAATACAGGCATGTAACCACTATCAACCACCAATAGTCAACACATGTGTACTTCCAACTAATATCTCCAGTGACATCCCTTCGTGTTCAATGTTAGTGTACAATTATCCTACTCACACCAGATTACAACCAATCTCATGAGTATGTTAATACTTTCAAAGTCAGACACAAAATTGGATCTTATCTTATAAATACCTTGCATCTTCAATTCTGAATATGCCAATTGTATAAAGTTGCACACCTTGATTACGTCAATCAGGTTTCCATTCCATAGGGGTTTGGTCTCTGCAAAATTGCAAATTTAAACGCTAAGTATCTTTCTAATCTTGAAAATCATCTCATTATTCAATGTGATTCTTGAAATTAAACCTTATATTACCTTTATGCAAATGCAAGAGATAAGTTCTCCTCCAATGAGTCAATGCATGCTCCTTACTTCCAATCACAGGAAAATTCCAGTTTCAAACTCTCCTAAACAATCAAATACATTAACAAAAACCCACAATGACACCTGTTGTTGCTAGAGCTAAAGGTCAACCTTCCACAAAAGTAACACCCATGTATTAATGAGGACAATCCTTACCTGATTACTGCACTTAATAAGTGCTGAAATCTATTTTATGCACCAATAACACTTCAATCTAGGTCCTGGCCAATTATCTAAAAACACATCACCAACAATTTATGGGAATTCAACTTTGCATTGCATCTTTAGGTTAACCAAACAACCAAACTAGCCCTAACATAAAGGGCATGTGTACTTACTTAAATATATAACTCCTGGTCCAAATGGTCCCCAATCCATGTTACAAAAGGCCATCCCGACATTGTAGCTTATTTGGTCCAGACGTTAAGTGAATATTACACCCACATGGCTTAGTAAATACATTTATAACAGGGTCCTACAATCCGTGGCTCTCCAGAGGTTTGGATTATCACCCACATTATCCTCCACCATTAACTCTGCTATCTAGGGCAGAGTGGAGTTGCAATCCAAAACAGCTGGTGAGCTAAAGGCCGCAGACCCATGACAGATGAGGAGTTACACATTTTCAGATTGAATTATTACAGCTGTTCCATGAGTTCAGGATGATCACTTCCTCCACTGACCCTCAGGATACTGCGGCATCATTTATTTGTTTATTTATTTATTCATATTTTTAAGTGCACATCAGCCCGGGGCATTGTGGCGCTGTTACAGATTAGGACATTATAGCTGGTTACAGAGAAAGGCAAAGTGGTTACATGGAGATTTGCATTTCAGGAACATATTTTGGTTACATATAATTGCATTACAGACTTATTGCGTTACAGTACAGCTAGGGGATGGAGGGAGAGGTGCAAGGGCGCGGGCAAGGGTAGGGGGTTATGTGAATAGTGTGGTTTTAAAGGATTTACGAAAGGAGCACCGAGAAGGTTCTGCTCTAAGTGAGTGGGGAATGGCTTTCCAGAGCTTAGGTGCTATGTGGGGGAAGCCAGTGCCGCCGGCTTGGGCTCTTCTTATAGTGGGTATTCAGAGATGGTTAGCATGGTGGCTTCTTTTAGGACAGAGGGAGGAATTGTTGGTTATGTTTTCTGATAGGTAGGATGGTGCTGTGAGATTCATGCATTTATGTGTGAGGGTGAGTATTTTCAAATGGATTCTTTCCTTGACTGGGAGCCACTGTGCATTTCTTCTGGCCTGTGAAACATGGTCAAATTTGGGGATGTGCAGTGTGGCTCAGAGTGCGTTATTTTTCACTGTTTGGAGCCTGTTTAAGTTTTTGGATGAGGTATCAGCTAGGAGGGCATTGCAGTAGTCAAATCTGGCTCCTATTGTGGCTCTAGCGATGGAGAGGCAGTTTGGAGAGGTTAGGTAAGGTTTTATGGCATAAATGAGTTTGGTGGTGAGCGCGGTTGCAGAGGAAATAGCGCTGACTTGTCTTGTCATAGATAGTGTGGAGTCTAAGTAGACTCCAAGGGTCTTCACGGATGTGGAGACGCGTGTGTTAGTGTTGTCAATGGTGATATGTGAGTATTCAGGGCTGAGTTTGGATAGAATTTCCTTGGGGTCTAGGAAGATGATCTCGGTTTTATCACCATTTAAACAAAGACCATTAATAGCCATCCATGTTTGGATGGTGGCATATATCTTCAGGAGAGTTTCTGTGTCTTGGTCATAGTCTCCGGTGAGGGGGAGGAGGACTTGGGTGTCATTGGCATAGTTTGTGTAAGCTATACCGAGTGCGTCCAACAAGTCAAAGAGATGTTTGGTGAACAGGTTATAGACGGTAGGTGCGGTGCATGACCCTTGCGGGACTCCACAATTAATGGTGATAAGGGGTGTGTTGACCTGGTCTGAGTACACTTTCATGGCCCTTCCTTCTAAGAAGAATGTTATCCAAGTGGTTGCCTTGTGAGAGAAGTGTACTTTATTGAATAGGTGAGAGGTGAGGATGTCATGGTCCACAAGATCAAATGCGGCGGAGAGATTGAACAGGAGTAGGAGGGCAGATTCTGCTCACCTGAATTTTTGTGTGTTACAGGAGCGGACTCCTGTCATTCCTTTCTGCTCTGTGGAACTGTGAACTTGCTACTAAAACGCTACAGGCACTGCAAGCTTTGCTCTTGCCTGCTCCGTTCCGCTTCCTGGTGGAGGCAGAGTTAGACCACATCACGTGGGCGATCACGTGACCCGGCAGCGCACTCAAAGCTGCGCCAGAGCCACCCTTGCGGCGATAAGCCCTGTGGCGTCAAGTCCACCGGCTGTTGTGCGCTGTTTGGCGGATGGTGGCATTTAACCATACTGCCTCAGGTACTGTCTACTTCCGCTGCATCAACTAACATAAGTCGTTGAAATCCTGAATTGATGAGTGTTTAAAATTTTATCAGTTCTTAACGCTATTAATATTTGAGTCTGGTGCTTCGTATTTTTATCAAAGGAGAAAACTGTAGTAATCTTTAACAATTTGATATAAATCATTTCATGTTCACCCTGAAAACAGGCATGCCATCGGAGACTACTAGAGACCCTATGGTTACCTCCCCAAGTTTAATGCCTAATCTAACGGATCTAGCTTCGCTCCCCAAAATGCCCATGAATCAAAATATTCCAAAATCACAGGAAAATACCAAAAGTCGAACTCGTATTTCTAAGAAAAATATTATTACCCCAATCAATAAAACTCCCACTCAACATGACATCCGTAATTTTTATGAGATAAAGTCATGTGGTATAGCAATGTCTGATCCGATTGATTTGGCATCTCTTGTGAAGGTTGTCTAGGTAGAGTAACTCCAAATCAACATCCCACCCTTAACAATGAGGCTCCCACTCTTCCTTTGAGCTCTACTATTTCGGATCAAACTTTATTAACTGTACCTCATTCCCCTATTAAACCTATTAAACCCGTTCAAATTTTTGCTACTGTTTTAGAAGAGTCGACTCTTGATATTAAAGACACGACAATTGAAAGCCATAAAGCAGCACAAGATATTCCAACTAAGAATGTCTCGTTGGCCACGTGGACGTGGGACATATCAGTCCAAATAAAACTCTTTCACCTCCCTGTCAAAATTCCCCTGAATGCAGGGACTTAGAAAGTTCAAGAGCCTCAATAATGACTGACTATGCACAACCGTGCTCCATGGATTCAATAAGACTGGATGAGGAGGTGTCTTTTTTTACATCCTAGTCCCCGCCGTTGTCACACTACTGACAAGAAACAACAATCTTTTGCTCCCTCCGCCAATCCTGCCCTATTAGAAATCACTTTGGGGGCCATTAACACTACTATGTCCACTCTATTTAAGCTTTTTAATTCTTTGGATCAGAAGATAGCTGTACAAACCATTAAGCTAGACTACATAAGTGACTGGATGAGAGACACCTCGCTCAAATGCTCTAAAAGTCTCTCTTTAGGAAACCTGGAACAAAGAGTAGTCCTTCTTGAATCTCATTTGTCATCTCATCAAGGTTTAAATGAACACTCTGGGGTATCTATTATGCAGAGTCTTTCACACTTAGAAGGTTTGATCCGAAACCCTCTGACTACTACCTCAGTATTACCAACATTTCCCAACATTATTCGTCCCATTGAATGTGTGGAGGAAATTGTGACTTCAAAAAACAATGAGTCCTGGATCAGCGTTGCTTCTCCTGTGAAGAGTGCTGTTCAACCTGCAGCCTGCAAGCATCAGGGCGGCGTCAACCAAAACTCACAAAAAACTGGATCCTTCCTTGTGAACAATAAAAAAACAAAATCTGTCTCAACCAAAGCTACTCAAAGAAATAAAAAAACTCTGGCTGTGACGGAAATTTCTGTTCGCAGTGCTGTTGCCCCTTCAGGTATTTGCGACAAGATTACGAATAGCAAATTAGTCACTACGGCCAGCAAATCTCCTGTGGTTAAAGCTTTGCCAGCCAATTTCCCATCTTCCCAAGTTGCTTCAAAGGAGGTTCCTATGTCTCCTCTTATTTATGATCCCTTGAATGAATTGGTACATCTGTTAACATTCAAGCATGATAATAGGCAAATAAAACAATCCCTTCCTGTTGTACAAATGACATTATCTACTCAATGCGGTGTCATCTCTACAGGTGCTAGCAAGTTACCCCCCTCTGCTGCTCCTACAGTGGGAGTTGAAGATCGGTTAAGCTCATTAAGAGCTGCAGTGGACTCCTATTTACTGAAAAGAATTTCTGAGGTGTTCCCCGAAGCTTCACATGCCATTGATCACTCCCCTCACACACATAACCCCTCTTACAATACCCAAAATGAAGCCTCATTCCTTAAAATCAGAACAGATAATTGTACGAATCTCAAACCACCTCCCTGTAAAAGGCATTGTTCTCAAGATCCTCCAAAACAAGACAATAGGAGAAATCCTGATTTACGTAATGGTGGCACTAAACCTTACATAAATGACGATAGCATTACATTCTCAAAGAAACTCAATCTGTTCCATACTTTAATTTTGAAGTGTCGCGATTGGTCCTTTCCAAAGTACGACTTATGTCGTGCTAGTGTCTTAAATATATTTGGAGATATAGAGGGTTTGGATGCCATATCGTCCACTGATTTGGATCAAGTTGAGTTCCTTTGTGACAAGAATCTTTCCATCGTTAGACTCTGGATAAAGTCTGGCATCGTTCGTAATACTTTATGGAACGCCAGAATGGATTTATTCAATCTTGGCTTTTTACTAGCTCAAGATCCAGCACGTCAGCAGTCTAAGGAGATTGATGGTAATAAATCCATTGTAGGTACTACTCTTGCACCGTCGTGTGCCTGCAATTTTTGTACTAAAGAATCTCCATTAGATCCCAGAGCATTCGCTAATTCTCACTCCTAACCACAAGCAGTTATTCCCATTACTGAACTTTCGCTTGCTAGCTGGAATACCAGAGGCTATTCTCAACTGCAGTGGACTTTAAACAACCAGCTGAACACTTATGACATAGTGGCCTTACAAGAAACGTGGCTAGTAAATCCCCCTATGTGGGTTGATCATGAGATCAGTCTCCTGCCAGCAGTCCATGCTGGTAAAGGTAGACCTACAGCTGGGCTGTTAGTTGCAGTGAAAGTGAGTAAGGGTTTAAATATCTCCCCCTGGCAAGCACCAAATACATTTATGCAATTGGTTAAGATCTCCTTTAACTCACAGACATACGCACTTATTAATCTTTATAGGAATCCGGTGGGAATTATTGATGACAGTTTTTACGATGCGCTTTCTCTTCTCTTTGAGTATATCTCTGCACAAAGTAATATTTCTGGAATCTTACTTATGGGTGATTTGAACCTTTCTTGCTTTGATTCGCACATAAGGAATAAGAATCGTGAGGGTGCAAGATGGATCTCCTTTATGGAAGATCATGACTTAAAGATGGCAAATGGTGCGATTATAGGTGACATTCCCCCAATGAACACCTGGGAGAGAGGCAACTCGAAATCTACTATTGATTACATCTTTATGTCTACTAGCATCTTTATGAATACCAGCAAATTTGTCATAGTAAAACAGGCATCTAGTGATCACCATCTCTTAGCACTATTTTGGGCGGTTGAAATTGAAAATCATTCGAAAATTGCATTTTACTATAATCAGACTGTATCTGTCAATAATGGCAAAAACCGCTTCAAATGGTCTGTCAATAAATTACTAGCTCTGAATGGTGCTATTCTAGACAATCAACTGTTACATAAGACTGGTTCGTATATAGATGTGTTAAGTACCTTCGCGAATCTTTATCCCATTCATAGTAAATCAGCTAAAAGACATGTTCATGGGTTTGATCTAGCTCTCTGTGAAAGAAAGAAGGCTTACAGAAGAGAGATCAGAAATCATCGTAAACTCCCCATGATTGATCAATTAATCAAGTTAAGGTTGCTACTTCGAGATATCGAAAATTGGGTTCGCACGAGGCGAGCAACCATGTATCAAATAGATAGTGAACACTTTTTGATAGCTTGTCGTAGCAAAAATTCTGCCTTGGTTTGGGAGTTGTTGAACAAATGTAACACATCACCCCAAGCCTATGCGCAACTCAATGGAGTATCTGAATCGGTATGGGTCAAACATTTTTCTACTCTATCTGACGACTCCAAGATGACCTGCTATAAGTATAACAGCAACTCTATAAATAGGTGGGCTTTGCACTGTACAAGATCTATTATTCAAGACTTTATTAAAACATCTTCATCGTCTAGAGCGGCAGGCCTGGATGGACTCACTAATTTAATGCTCAAACAAAATATAACAGAATGGGCACTAATCTTGAACAATGCTTTTCACCACATTATACAAACCAAAAACATTCCGGAATCATGGCGTTCTTCTGTGATTATCCTGATCTATAAAAAAGGCGATCGTATGGACCCTAAAAGTTATCGTCCAATAACGCTACTGGACGTTCCAGGCAAAATATTCTCCAGGTTGGTGCTAAGAGATTTTAATAATTGGTCAAATAAAGCAAATCAACGTGACCCAGCACAAACTGGTTTTGTCGCTGGTTTAGGTACTGGCATCGATTTAATTGCTTTAAATGCCATAAGACAACAAGCATTTAACAAGAGACAAGCCCGATATTTTGCGTTTGTGGATCTTCACACCGCTTTTGATTCGGTCTCAAGACCAAAACTTATAAATAAGTTACTCAAAGCGGACTGTCCTTCCACTCTTATTGACTTCATTTTTGCCCTCCATTCACACACTAAGGTCTATGTAAGATTAAACTCTGAGGGTCTTCTTTCATCCCCAGTTCAAACATTTAGAGGGCTGAAACAAGGGTGCATTTTAGCATCTGCCTTGTTTAATTTTTTTATTAATGATGTACGCTGGATCTTTAGCAAAGTAACGACTGATGCTCCTAAACTGAACGGTGTAAAAATGTGTGCCTTGTGGTATGCGGATGATCTTGTTTTAGTGTCAAAAACTCCCAGTGGTTTACGCAATCTCTTGTCAGCACTATGTTCCTATTTTAAAGAAAATGAACTAGTAGTAAACACTGGTAAAACGCAAATTGTCACGTATGTTCCTAAAGGCTTACGCAAACACTTGTTAGAATGGCAAATTGAGGGAGAACCCATAAAGATGGTACCAAATTATGTTTACTTGGGCCTTATTTTCGATGGTTGTCCAATGCTAGACTCGCACCTGAACAAAATTAAACAGAAGCTAATCATGGCAATCTGTCAAACACGAGTAATTGTTTCCAAATATGGCAAATTCTCTATCAAAGCTGCCATTACATATTGGAACCAGAATGTTGTAGCAACCATCTTTATGGTTTAGAAACGTTAATTGTTCCCCCAGGGTTTCTCAATTTATTAGAAGCTAAATTTTGGCGTGCAACTTTACATCTTCCACAGTGTATTCCTGGTGTGTTGATACGCTATGAATTGGGATTAATCTCTTTAACTGCATTACACAAGTGGCGTCTATGTGCCTTATTTCGCAAATGCTTGTTATCCATACGTGATAATTCCACACTATCTTCCATCTCTAGTTATTTGCTTATCTCCGTAGAAGTATTTCTGAGACACTGGTCTACAAAATTTCTAACAATTATGGTGAACGCTGACATATCACTTGATCTGACATATCACTTGATCTTCTTGCATGGACTGGATTGACACTAGAACTCAGTGTCCTACAAAGATTTTGATTCTACAATCTTTGGACCCAAGCGTTATAAAGACACTGCTGCTTACCTACGCTTGGCACCATCTGCTGCTATAAGAACGGCCATTCTACGCTTGCGGCTTAACATCTGGCCTACCCGTGAGGTTAAAACCAGAAGAAAGCAAATTCCCTCTGACCTCAACTGGTGTAGGTTTTGCAAAAATGTAACGATTGTAGAAACTCTCCAACATTTATTATTGGACTGTCCTGCACTTACCACTTTAAGAAGATTGCACTTTGTTAACCACTTTGCGTATTTTGCACAAATTGATCCTAGAAATAGATGGATCGCTTTGGCAGCCACTGAATGTATGAGCATAAGAATTGCAACTATCAATTTTTTAAAGGCTTTGAATATGGAATGAAGATAAAAAATAAAAAAAGGTGCTTTGTTTGCCTCTTTTCGATAAATTTGTATGATAACATTTTTTTCACTTTTTGAAAAAAAAAATACTTTGTATATTCCTTTAGTATTCTGTGAATTTTTATGAATCTTATTTCTATTTGGATTTGATGTTTATGGATTTCTCTATTTTGCATAAATTGAAAAAGTTGATGTAATTTCAACTATATTCAATAAAAAAAATAAAAAAAATATAGTGGGTATTTGGAGTTGGTTAGCATGGTGGCTTCTTTTAGGACAGAGGGAGGAATTGTTGGTTATGTTTTCTGATAGGTAGGATGGTGCTGTGAGATTGATGCATTTATGTGTGAGGGTGAGTATTTTCAAATGGATTCTTTCCTTGACTGGGAGCCACTGTGCATTTCTTCTGGCCTGTGAAACATGGTCAAATTTGGGGATGTGCAGTGCGGCACAGAGTGCGTTATTTTTCACTGTTTGGAGCCTGTTTAAGTTTTTGGATGAGGTATCAAAAACTGCAGTAGTCAAATCTGGCTCCTATTGTGGCTCTAGCGATGGAGAGGCAGTTTGGAGAGGTTAGGTAAGGTTTTATGGCATAAATGAGTTTGGTGGTGAGCGCGGTTGCAGAGAAAATAGCGCTGACTTGTCTTGTCATAGTTAGTGTGGAGTCTAAGTAGACTCCAAGGGTCTTCACGGATGTGGAGACGCGTGTGTTAGTGTTGTCAATGGTGATATGTGAGTATTCAGGGCTGAGTTTGGCTAGAATTTCCCTGGGGTCTAGGAAGATGATCTCGGTTTTATCACCGTTTAAACAAAGACCATTAATAGCCATCCATGTTTGGATGGTGGCATATATCTTAAGGAGAGCTTTTGTGCCTTGGTCATAGTCTCCGGTGAGGGGGAGGGGGACTCGGGTGTCGTTGGCATAGTTTGTGTAAGCTATGCCATGTGCGTCCAACAAGTCAAAGAGATGTTTGGTGAACAGGTTATAGATGGTAGGTGCGGTGCATGACCCTTGCCGGACTCCACAATTAATGGTGATAGGGGGTGCGTTGACCTGGTCTGAGTACACTTTCATGGCCCTTCCTTCTAAGGTCCACAAGATCAAATGCGGCGGAGAGATCGAGCAGGAGTAGGAGGGCAGATTTTCCCATGTCCATTATTTTGGTAATTTGATTCTTTATGTCTAAGAGGGCGGTTTCAGTCCCATGGCCCTTATGGAAACCTGATTGTCTTCTGCCTAAAATGGCATTAGTTTCCAGGTATTGTTGGATTTGGTTAGGGCGGCTTTGTCTAAGATTTTGAGGAGGAAGTAGACGGTGGTGATGGGGTGATAGTTATTTCAGGAGGCGGGGTCAAGGGAGTTTCTTTTTAGGATCGGGTGAACCCAGGCTTCTTTTAGGCATTGTGGTACCATTCCAGATGAGAATGAGGCATTGATGAATACTGTGATGATGGGGAAAGTCTGTGCATTCTTTGATGATGATCGGTGGGCAGATGTCCTCTTTGTAAGTGGATGGTTTGATGTTTTTGAGAAGGTCAGAGACTTCCAGTTCTGTGACTTCTCTGAAGGTAAAAATGGCTGTTTGCGGAAAGGATTGTGAGAGGAGGGTGTGGGAGGACTGTCTTGTTTATGGAGAGCCTTGCACTGGGATTCTCTTTTATCTTGGAGCGTTTTAACTTTGTTGATGAGGGCAGTCTGGATGCCTGTGCACCATGCTTTGTCCTTGATAATTTCATCAGAGCTGGAAACGGGTGTGGTGAGTTCTTTGAAAATAGAGAACATTTCTCTTGATTTGGAGTTGCCTTTAGAGATTCTTTGGTTATAGGATTCGGATTTAGCTAGAAATATAGCTTTTTTGTAAGTCGTTGAGATCTCTTTGAAATAGTTGAGAGATGATTGGTTAGGCGCTGATTGCCACTTAGTTAGAGCTTTACGTTTCTTGATGCAGAGGGATGATAGCTCTTCTGTGAACCAGGAGTTTGAGTGCAAAGGTTTCTTTTCTTTTTTTTCTTCTAGAGGGGCTATTGACTGAATGGCTTGGGTGAGAGCATAGACATAGGTATTGGCAAGAGAGGTGGGGTCATGGTTAAATGGAGGTTTGAGTTCAGGGATATTGAGAAGAGGAGCGAGGTGGGTTGCAGTGAGTTTAAGAACTTCTAACTTTAGCGGGAGGGGCATGAGTAAGGGTCTTGTGAGTGGGAGTGGTAGGAATAGAGAATTGGATATAGAGGTGGTCTGTCCACGGGAGGGCTGAGATGTTGGTGATGGCAGATGAGCAGTTGTGGTCAGCAATCCAGTCAATGGACCGGCCTTTGCAGTGAGTAGGTGTTGTGATTTTGTGTTTGAACCCCATATGTGAGAGTTCTTTGGCTAGGTAGGTGGCTGCTTTGTCCTTAGGGTCAAGTAAGCCAAGGTTGAGGTCACCGAGTAAGATGGTTTTAGTCGAGCTTTTAAGGTTGTTGCCTATGATTTGAGGAGTTGCTTTTGGTAGTCCGGGCGTGATCCTGGTGGTCTATAGATGACTATGATGTTTATGGTACAGTTAGGGGAGAGAGCTAATTTGGCAGTGGGAAGATCACACATTCTAATGGACAGGGTGTTTTTGAAGATGAGGGCAACGCCTACGTCTTTAGGCTTAAGGCCCTATGCACAAGCAAGCTCTCAGTTCACAGGGTTGAACTTCAGTTCAACTCACAAGGGAAGCACTTGAAAAGGGGAGGTCTATGACCCCAGGGATATATCTTGACCATCAGGAGAAAAACAGACTGTGTTGTCCTTGATCAAAGAATTACATTTGGGCTCAACAGTACAACATAATAACATTCTCAGGATCTGTGAATAATAGGCTGCAACCCCACCGTGCATGTCCTCATTTTAAGAGAAAGTCTTCTACAAATGCATTGAAATACATTTTGGTAGAGCCTGAAAAGTGGTCATCATGGCTGATGCTGTTTACATGGTGGCCAGCTCTAGGTTTTAGAACTGAAGTTTCAAGGAAAGCCAGTACAATTAAAATGTCAATTCTGAACTATGCCTGCCCATAAAATAAACAATGTGTGAGCTAATGGCTACTCATATTCATCATTAAATGAGATCAGGAATTGAAATGATGTTTTCACATACACAATTCAATAGAAATAAAATGAATTTAAATGATAAATTTGATTTCTTAATATAACATGTTGACAATATCTTTATAATGTGTAGGTCTGGACAACTGTTATGACATGTGATAGTCTCTGCTACAAAATGAGAACAAATATGAAATCTTAATATGTATTGATGATTGATAAAAGATATACATAGAAATAACTTCATCAAACTTTTTCAGACACATTTAAATCACATCTCTCCAAATTCGGTTCAAACATGGCCATCCAAAAAGACATATTATATTGATGGGAGAATTTTCCTCACTGTACATCTGAGAGAAATATGAATATGAGTCCATAAGTGTCCAAAACATATCCATGTCTCATGTTCAAAATATTTTGACGTATTAAAAAAGGGGTGTATTCTTTGGGAGTGTCAGTCTGTTAAGCCAGCCAATAGGAGGATTTCACCAATCAGAAAGTGTGATGCAAATATGGCATTGTGGGAAAATTAGGGCCTATTTAAGTTCAAACAATCAAGATGTGGGGAGCACTGGGATTTTGAAGGCTGCAGGAAGAGAAACCTCTGTTTAACTGGATGAGCACTGGCTGGTGAGATTACCTGGAGGCTGTGAGGGTCCATTCCAGCTCTGTGCCTTAAAATAATTATCTGTATGAGGAATAGTGTCTGTAATATAGCCATGCCAATTTAAATTAAGTATCTACAAATATAAAGGGATGTGATATGATATGACACTCTTAATGCATGCATTCTGATCATATTAAACTGACACAGTATAGTGGATATTACTGGTCAATTTACTAACTAAACTTTCTCTTACATTTATTGGCAGTGCATGTATACGTGATTTTGAATGCAATATGTTGAGAACTTGACAATTGTACCTAAGGAATACATTAATCACTATCCTCCCATAATAAGATGGGTGGTGATAGCAACTAAGGATCCCCTTTAGGACACAATCAGTATTATTGCCAACACACATAGGGTCAATCCTATACTTGGAATCCACCCAGCTTAGAAAAGACAAATAACATTGTTGAATCTCTACCAATTTTAACTGGCTTGGTGAACAGGTAGCTTTAGACAGTGTTGAACTATTAGGACATTCCTGCCACTAGGGTATTGTGGATTGGCATTTGAAAAGCATTAACCAATACAAAATAGTTGTCTCTGACATAGTAGAAAGTGTAGCGTTGAATAGACACTATGATAACATGTTAGATATACCCACAAGGCATAGATATTATCCAGACCTTTCTATGGCAAAATGGAACTTAAAAAGAGAAATAGGGAGGAACCATAAGGTAGTTACTTGGAGGACGAATGGGTGATTAAAGACCTGAGTTGGGTAATAGAAGATAACTATATCTGGGAATCAGGGAGATAATAGGAGCAATTAGTGAGTCTAGAGCTCCCGGTCCAGATGGTAATTGCACTTTGTTACTTAAGAAGAATTCCATGCTGCGGGGCGACATTTTGCACACATTCATTAAACATATTATTTTTGTTGGAGAATTACGTACAAGTTGGAGGAAGAGCATAATTGTACCTGTATAAAAGTGACTACCTTGGGGTGAGATCAAGAGCTACAGGATGCTAGTCATGTTGGATGCCTGTGCTAAGATATTCAACCACATTCTTCTAAAAGAATTGACAGAGTGGATCTAGGGGCATGGTATTATAACCATCCACCAAGCAGACTTTAAAAAAGGCTATTCTACCTTGCATTACATTATGGCTTTAGTAACCACTGTGGAACAGGCTAGGAGTATATACAATCAACCTGCATATGGAGTATTTATAGATTTCAGCGTGGCATTCAATGTAGTACATTGCAATCATTGTTGGCTAAAATTAGACACTTTGGACATTCCTCCAGGGCTACTTAAAAAGATCATTGCACTGCTTAATAAAACTACAGTTTATGTGAGATATAATCAAGATGGGAATCTTGCTGAAGAAATACCCACCTATACTGGAGTCAAGCAGAGATGTGTTTTGTCTTCTACATTATTTTAATTATATTTGGCTAATTTGACAAATTAATTAAATTCTGATGATGTGTACCCACCGCAGTTAGGTACTGTTAATCTGCAATGATTGGAATGTGCTGATGACTTCATCATTTTGGAGACTCCTCCTAGGGGACAAGAAAAACAGTTGAAATGCCTAGCCAATTATGCCCTGGTCTATTTCTGTGGAATTGATGCAGCTAAGACTAAGATCATGACCTTCAATTTGAGCAACAGTAAGAAAGGAGTTAAAAGGTTTGTATAGAAATGAAAGGGAAATATTGTTGAAAAAAGTCATACATTACAATTATCTTGGTGTGATAATCGATCAAAAGTTAAATTGGCACCAACAAATTGAGAATGTCCGGAGGACTTTGTGATACTTACTTTCCAAAGTACAAACATTTGCAACATGTAACTCTGGATGTACTATGGAGTCAGGTAGAGAGATATATCAGCTGGAACATATGCTCAGTATAATGTGTGGTTCAGATATATGGGCTACTGATAAATTGAATGAGTTCAACAAAACGCAAAGTCATTTTCTAAAAAAAATGTGTGGGTTACCAAGAGGACTACCTGTTAAATATCTCTGTGCTGAACTAGTTCTAGGATCTGTTAAGTTTATGTATATGAAGCATTGACTTAATTTATACAAAAAATATATGAAGGCTGCACCTCCTATGCTGATGTATTATAACATAGTAGAACACCCTGCTAAAAATGTATGCTACTGAGGTATTAAAATTGATAATCTGCTGGTATATGATCAATATTGGAGTCAAATCTCTAAAATGAATACAATGATGGGCTCGGCATCAGCTAATAAGGTTTGTAATTAAAACAATGACCAGGGTTCTAGGTTATTAGCAAAATCTAATTTATAACGCAAATAAGGCTCGTAGCTTTGAATATTCTCCCTAGCTACCTAAACTGGAAACACTAAATAGGTATGTCAATGAATTTCTCATTAAAAACATGAGACAAAACTACACAGGAATTAAAGTTAACATTGTGCCTACCCAAGAGATCACCAAGAACTGGGATAAAATTGATTCAACTTGAAGGAAATAACTAATTTGTACGTCTGAGCACCTTTTGACTGTGTGTCTACTAATTAATCCAATATGTTAGAAATATTTGAAGGCATACAGTAATTATGAGGAGATACATGAAGGCAATGAAATGTAGGGAACAATTATTCATAAGAAAAGATGCAGAGCAAGATATGATTTTAAAAGTACTATCTACACTATGGCATGCACACAGCAGTTTGGGAAAAAATACACATCAAAGCAAAATGACTAATATGTCCAAGTCTCAAATAACCAAAGTTGACAAGGCCTCAGATGAACAGTTGAAGTGCCAGAAAATAACCTGCAATTTGTGTTCAAATGAGGGAATATGCTGAAATCAACTTTAAATGGAGCCATCACTATAGTTTTGACACATGGGAATCCTTTCAACTCACAAAGACATCCCCAACCACAGCATACAGATAAGTTCTCTTCCACTCTCAACTCTATGAAGCCTGTTTACTTCAGATAAGTATCATACTGCCAGCAGGTGAAACAAACTATACCACGCTATAATGATTAAGCTGTGAGTTCCATTACTTGCCCCCTGGGTGTGCTAGGGCTTAACATTTAAAACATAATTTTAATTCAGATGAATCTGTAGTCCCGCTCAATCAAATCTATTAACACCGTCTTGTAGGCCTCCCTGCATGAAAGTATTTAACACTTAACACAACTGCAGATCTGGAAAATTCTTAAGAGGAGAAACAAGTCACATCATAAAACCACAGATATAAAGTTACAAAGGCTCTTTCAGTACCCAGACCCTGAGTCATAAAGATTAATTGAGCAAGGCTTGAGTCAACAAGAGCAGGTTTCCAGGCCTCACTCAATAGAAAATTCAACATTTTTTTGTCTTTGTATCTAGGCAGAAGAATTGCAATGCCATAATTGTGTATGAAGGAAAAATCCCATTAAATGTAAATTGAATTGTTTATATGGCCTGTACCTCTCAGAGAACTTATTTAAGTGTTGACACCTTCAGTTGATAATCCTCTATTAGATGGAACAAAATGTTCTTTTAAATGTAGTTTTATTGTGCAAATTAGAAACATTTGAATTTCGTCACATAGAAATGCCACACACCAGTGTGTAATATATCATAGTATTCGCAGGGACAAATCCGTTCATTTGAGATGGAAAAATATTTTGAATATAAATGTAAGTTAAACATCTTTCACTCAGATATTATTCAAGCTATAGTGAAACATCTTGCACCAATTGATTTGTGCCAGAGAGAGGAATCTGGTGAGCGAATTATTAAACTGGTCACAGAGGTGGAATTTAATATTTTAGAATGTGATACATTTTAATGCCAGACACCTCTGATATTACTAGATTTTACATGAGTGGTAAACTAGGTGTACACATTAATCCCATCTGTCTGCCTTCTTCCTTAATATATGCATAATGACCATGGAGGGGTAGGTCTACTGTGATGTCATTTTGGTAACCTTAGCCAATAATATACATTCAACAAGTAGGTTGGGGAAATCATACACATCTCAAAAGGGAAGGGTTTCTGTTCTATAAAAGGTCAAACACACACACAAAAAGGGAACTTCAACACTTACCCGTAGACATTCACTGAAGAAATGCACTCGCTCACTCACTGGCCCTCATTATAAGTTTGCCTGTTCAGAAAGACTTGCCAGTAACAATGGGTACCGGCACCTTTTCTGGACCAACAAAATACAGGTCTGCCGATAGGGGCAGTGAAATACCAGCAGGCCTGACCTTCCTGTAGTTCAAGCCCCTACATGCAGTTTGTTCACTGAAGCACAGGCACCATTACTAATAGTGCCAGTACTTCAGTGTTCCCATTCCTGTAGAGTCCTGTTGGACTCCAAGGTAATGGGAATTTACTATTTCACCACCATGCATAATATACTGGTATGACCGGAATATTGGATGGCAGAAACCCTTTGCCGAGGTTGCCGGTAGGCCACCGGTAGCACCGGCGCCTTACCGGCAACCTCATAATGAGGGCCACTGACTGATGCGAAAGAAGGAGAAAAAGGAGGATTGATATTAACCAGAACTTGGTGAAATAGATTGCTGCCTCTTTGGACCCATTTTGGATTAACATTAGAGCCCTGAATGTGAGGCCTGAATGAAGTCCCAGGCCTTCTTCAGTGGCAGCGAAAGCAGATATGGTGTGGAGAAAGGTTGAACCCATCTTACTGGCAGATGCCCACCTGTTCCTGGAGGGGCTGAATTGAAACATTCCTTAAGAGGGTGCGCCCAACTGTCTGTGATTCAGCCAAAATTAATCCTGATATGAGCATTACATTATATTAAAGCAATTAATCCTGTGAGTAGTTATTCTATAAGGGATTATAGAGGATTATAGAGGAAATCCCAGCCCCAATTATTGGTTAGTGCTGAGAGGCAGAAATAGATCAACTAATTGTGCATCTTGTGAAGTTAGGGCACATTTCAAAAAGTATGTGTGCTTCTGGAAAAACATATATAATTGATAGACCTGGTCCATGGTGTGTAGCTAATGAAATCCCCTGACTCTTTTTCTGTGCATTGGGCAGGGAAATAAGAGTTCACTGTGTGCAGACCTATACTAATAAAGTACCTACAGTCACTTCTTGTGTATACCATTGAGTTGAATACTGTTGTTAAAGCTAATTTTCTCTAGATAAAAGCAAGAGGGTGATTATTTGCGGTCCATTTCTTTTCACTGTTCATAGTGCCCATCGAAAGATAGAATGGTACATTTTACACAGTAATTTAATTGAAACCTCACTGAAGGGAATTTTGTCAACATACTGCTGATAATATATGTTCTTTTCTATAAGCCTTTCACAAACTTTAAGGTCCAATAGTTGGTTACAATTGAATTGAAACTCTAACCTGTCTAACGAATAAGGGGGCTGGTATTTTGAAACAAAAGGGGAAGTACTGAGAAGTGAATAGACAGGGATATGCTAACTAATTTATTGTTTTCACAAATGAAAGATTCCTCCTGGACTCTCATGCCACCAATCCAAGGTGCTTGGATGCTCAGCGTGAATTAAATGCACAGGTACCAGTGGTGAGGTTGGTGTTACTAAGTCTTTATTTCCATAACTGTAGTATTGAAAAGTGAAGTGACTAGTGTGTTGATTATTTCTTATCATTGACCTGTTGTGAAGAAACAATTTGTTTATCTGTAATTTGATTCAATTTGGTTTGTAAATAGACCTTCTGTGCAACCCTGTTTGTTTCTTTTATCGTAAAGGGAGAGAACCTCTAAGGAATCTATTCCATTAAATTGGGAGTCCCAGATTTCTAAAAATAACTTTATTAAAAAAAGGAAAATTGTGCATACCTGGTTTGGTGTGGGTGGAAAATCACCCTGAATTAGGTGTCTAACATCCACTCTCACAAATATTTCTTGTCAGGAAGGAGAGCATTGCTTATCTGATATAGATAACTTCTCGCCTTCACCAGAGAGAAAGGGGATGGGTGCCTCGTTCAGCATGTTAGGAGGGGACACAAGTGGAAATGAAGATACATCTGGGCATGAGAAAATAATTAATGAAGGGTTGAGAGATCTAGTACTGTAGAAGGTTATACTGCAGAGAACTCATGTATCCCATTTAGCTGGAATGGAAAGACAAATGCTTCAGCAAAGGAAGGGCATTTGAAAAGTCTTTTCCCATCTTGGAAGATTCTTTTAGACCATCTAGGGGAAGAGAAAATGTTTATTTTCAGCCTTCAGAAGAAGAAACCCAATATTACCTCACCTCTAAAAATGAATTGTGGGAAAATAACCCAGAGAATTACAAAAAGAAAGACCAAAAAAAGGGGCCTGTGTCCTGTGCATCTAGAAGGCATTTAAAAAACCAGAAAAGTAACATGTTTATTAACATACACATGTTATGATAATATTACAAATCTAAAATATGACAGAAAATAATGAGCCTCATACATACAGACCCGAACCCCCTATGCCCCATATCAGCATACAGATTAAGTATACACCATGCATACATTCACCCATACAGACCCGAACCCCATAGCCCCCATCTCGGCATACAGAAAAATAGGGGTGATTTGTCAATGAGATGGCCCATTCAGGTGATAAAAAACAACATATCCCAATACTATTCTCAAGCACAGTAGAGTGTGTGCCACATGATGGAATCGCCCAACCCTCAGTCCCTTACCACCGACTGTCTACGTTGCACTTATTGATCAGACCAAATCGGCCTGGCCCTGCCAGACAACTCAGTGATATTAGTGGCCGTCTTGAAATTACAGCAAAGAGTTCTACACAGCAATGAAGCAAAAGGTATTCAATAAACTGCTGGGTCCTCCCTCTCCATGATGACACATCTTTCTGCAAAGCTATATGTTTTGTGTAATAGGAAGCTGGGGCCTCCACAATTGCAGCCTGAGATGCTTGTATGCCTTATATCGGACTACGTATTCCAGCTTCCCCATCACAGGCGAACAACCTAAAATGCAAACTGGATGGCGTAATACCTCCAGCCATTGCTAATAACTTTCCCCCAGGCAGACATGGGAAACCCTCCCAGGAAAACTTGAAGCATAATACATTCTGTCTGCTCGGCTGTGGGATGCTAACCTCTTTCTTTACCCTCACACAAGAGGATTAAGGTTATTATTCTCAGTTCACATGTGTTCCTATAGGTCTCTTTCTGTACCTTCTCGTTACTTCATCGGCCTTCTTTATAACACTGTTCCTCACAGAGAAGTAGATTTTGCTGAGCAACTCTTGCATTCTCACTTCCAAACATTCTATTTTGGATGTCCGGTGCATCCCTCTACCTCCTACTGCACTCTCTCAATGATGCACCCTAGTTTGCTTGAAAGACTCATGAATACTGGTGAGTGTTCTAGTATAGGAAAACACTAAGGGCCTTACAGAGTTCCAACTTTGAACGCTATTTGCAAGCCTTGTTTTTTTGGGAGGGGATAACTGTAATCCCTAGCCTATCCCTGGCCCTATCTAGACCCAAACTCCCCCAGCCCCATCTCAGCATACAGACTAACAAGCATACACCATGCATACATATACACATACAGATCGGAACCCCCACCCCATCTCAGCATACTGACTAACAAGCATTCACCATGCATACATACACAAATACAGACCCAAACCCCCACCCCATTTCAGTGCACAGATTAAAAAGCATACACCATGCATACATACACCCAATCAGGTCCAACCCCCCCACCTCCAATCTCAGCATACAGACTAACAAGCATACACCATGCATACATACATGCATGCAGACCCAAATCCCCCACCCCATCTCAGCATACAGACTAACAAGCATACACCAGGCATACATACATACATACAGGCCCAACTCCCCACCTCCATCTCAGCATACAGATTATCAAGTATATAAAATGCATACATATGCACATACAGACCCAAACCCCCACCTCCATTTCAGCATAGAGATTAACAAGCATACACCATGCATACATACACCCATACAGACCCAATCCCCCACCCCTGCATCTCAACATACACTGACCATACACACAAA
The DNA here is from genome assembly GCF_040938575.1 of Ambystoma mexicanum. Taxonomy (NCBI): domain Eukaryota; kingdom Metazoa; phylum Chordata; class Amphibia; order Caudata; family Ambystomatidae; genus Ambystoma; species Ambystoma mexicanum. Next base: position 973,828,497 of record NC_090933.1, on the reverse strand, counting down.
AACAAACATACAGACAGACCTGACACCTCCCTACCCCCACATCTCAACATATACTACCCCCGCATCTCAACATACACTGACCGAACACACAAAAATGAACATACAGACAGACCTGACAGCCCACACCCCCGCATCTCAACATACACTGACCATACACAAAAACAAACATACAGAAAGACCTGACAACCCCATCACCGCATCTCAACATACACTGACCATACACACAAAAACAAACATGCAGACAGGCCTGACATCCCTCCACCCCCGCATCTCAACATACACTGGCCATACACACAAAAACAAATATACAGACAGTCCCAACACCCCCCCCCAAACCCACATCTCAACATAAACTGACCATTAACACAAAAACAAACATAGAGACAGACCCGACACCCCGCATCTCAACATACACTGACCACACACACAAAAACAAACATACAGGCAGGCACAACACCCTCCTTTCCCCCAGAAATATGTACTTAGCGGATGCACTGGAAGGCAGGCTAGATGGAACTCATCAAGCCTTATTGATCACACCAGCCGTAGTGCTGGCCCTCCATTGGTGGAGCACACATGCACTACGTGACTTGTAAGAGCTACGTGGTGTGTGTGCACTGAGCCAATGAGGGTCCATTTTTCGTCCAGGCCGGATGACAAAGACTTTCCTAATGGAGGGCAACCAATGCTGCTTCTGGCCGCACTCCATTAGGAAAGCCTTTGTTCCTGGCGGGCCGGACAAAACAGCATGGCGGATGCATTTGGCCTGCTGGCCATAAGTTGTGCACCCATGTCCTAGATCGTGTCCTAGTTGATCTGGCAGCTTTTTATAACTTTTTAAGCCCTATCTGTGGATCAACTGTCCGCGGACAGTAGTGCTGTCTGTGAACAGCCCCTCTAAAGGGACCCACCCACTACTGCTCCTCATTGTGTTTATGGCTGCACAGGAGAGAGGACCTGCTGCTTATTTGGGATATTTGGTTTCTCTACTTTGTACTTGGAGACAATGGCATCCATGGCCACTACAGCTGCCCCACCACCACCATCTGGAGGGCCTGGTGAGGGGAACAGGTGTGGTGGTACAGAGGTGGATCAAGAGAAGGATGAGGTAGTAGAAATCCCTCTCACCGGCTCCCAATGTGAATCTTAGGTGTGGGAGTGTTTTACCAACATTGGGGGGGTTACCTAAGGCTCGTGCGGACATGGTTAGATACACTGAGAACAAGGTTGTACTCAGTTGCAGAAAACCGGGTCTATATAGATATGAGACCACCTCCATGTGGCGCCACCTCAGGTCGAATCACAAGGGAGCAGTGCGAAAGGTCGTACCTTTCGAAGGGGTGAGTAGGTTGACATCCACTATCACACCCTCATCATCCACTCCTGCTACCTCAAGAGACACTCCTGTGGGGCAGAGGATCCCTGCGGAAGCCTCACATGCCATACATGACACAGTTGACCCTTATCTTTCGAGGGTGACAGTGGTCTGTATGTACTGTGACACACTGCTCTGTAGGGGAGAGCAGTTTCGTAGTGCGTTTGAGGCTGTGGTCAGGGAGCATGAGAAATACTGTCCCCTACCTAATTAACACCCACCCAACATCTTCATCTCTCTACCTGCCCCTTCATCCCTGTAGTTGTTGCCCCTTCCTTCCTCTCCCTTCCCTCTCCTCCCTTTGTCTCCTTTGAAAAAGCCCAAAAAAATATAAAATACAAAAAATAAAAAAAGTTATTTTCAGAGCCACCTTTCACAGTTCAAAAATAGAAGTACCAAAAAAGGTTTCAGCCCCTTACGCAGCCTGCAAAATCTGTGGACAGTGTGGTAGTCTGCGAACATCCAAAAAATGTGGGTGGTGAGGGCATCAAAAACATTCAACTCCTTTGCATGGGAAAGTGATGGCTCTGAAAAAAGCCTTTTACTGTATTTTTTGGTTAAGTTTTTTCCAAGTTTTAAAGTAAACTAAGCAACATTCTATTGAACTAAACTTTTTCTTTCAACTTCAAAACAGTAGGCATTCTGTTTTCTCCGTGCTTCCGTGCAATTTTTTTCCACCTAATGTAAAATGCTTTCTAAATTTACAAAATGTGCTTCAAAGCATTTTGAATATTTTGCTCAAAAAACAGATTCCCAGCATCAGTATTGGCAGTGTCAAATTTAATATTTTAATTATGGAAAGACGTCATGCCAACATCTTACAAAAATGCACACACAGCCTTGTTGACATTGCACCTCGCTTTCTCCATATGTGGACCAAATGAACTAGAGAGCATCCACATTTGTCTCTGGGCAATGAGAGAAAAAATTTGTTGAGAGTTAGGGAACATTTCCTTAATTTTGCCAAATGTTTCCTTCATTTCAAACTGCTATAAAAATTCCAGTTAAATACCCTAAACTGTTCCCTCCACAATGAACAATGATAATGTCCAGAAGTTGCACTCCACCCACTTCATGCTGCGCACTCCATACCACATTGTGAAATCCAAGATGTTCAGCCACTCCACACTGCTCTGCATACACCTGCAACCAATGGATCCATGAGTCCCCCAAAATCAACACTCTCTGCCTCCTGAAAGACATGGCCATAGCCATAGCCATCTGCATTCCTCTCATCAAACAGACCTTCAGCCACACTCTCTCCTTGCATACAAAACCCAAGAAACCTGATTGGCTAATCCCCTGGACTGCACAGTCCCAAGTCCATACCTGGCATCCGCAAAAACCCTGGTGTGGCACATGCCATCCGTGGACTACCACAGTGTATGCTGACAGATCAGCTAATTGGAGGGGGTGGGGACAGAAATTCAACATTATTTACTCTTTAGTAGTGGCTCTGAAAATAACCTTTTTTTGTGTTTTGATTTTTTTGGGATTTAGTTTCCTACACCTACTAACATGTACTCTACATCATTTTCGCAAGAACTATGTGAGTGCATTAGGAATATTGGCAAGTAAGATTGCATTGCCACAATCTGCAAAAGTGATGCCATCACTAAACAAAGAACATCCACTATCCTCCAGAATGTTCTGATTTGGGAAGGATGATGTGCCAACACTGTACAAAAATGAACACACACCATTTGTTGACAGACACCTCCCTGCATCTTTTTGAGGATTAACCGTGAAAAGCCCCTGGGCACCCCGGAACTGGAACTAAAATCTCCTGCCACCAAAATCTGCAACCCAGGGAACAGAGGGTGGGTAGGAGAAATAAAGACATCAAAAAGGCCGATTTTGTGGAGGAAGTTAGTTTTCCCCAACTTGAAGGGGAAGAATCCTTAGAGGATTCTGAGAAAACAATCTTCTCCTTCAAGGGCGGAGGAATTCCTCACAAAGAAAAATGGGTCCCAAGAGATATGAATGAAGACTGGGTGGGTGTGGTGACTGATTCAGAGTCACCCATCCCTGAACCCCAGAATTGCCATTCTGATAAAGAATGTGTAAAGGAGGGATCCTCCCCACAAACTGGTCCTAGTGACTGCCTCCTGGTAAAAGGGGGCAGCACAGAGCTAGGGGAAAAAGGGGATTCCGAAAATCCCATCTATTTCAGGATGTCAAATTTTTATTACAGATTACCAGAAACGCCACTGCGTCGGAGTCCAAAATAAAGAAATTGACCACCCAGCTCGTTCAAAATGCCCATTACCTCTGTCTGCCTGAGGAGAATGAGGGGAGATGTTATGCCGCAGTGCGAGTGCAAGGGCAATATGCATTTTCTGCTCTGGTGGATACTGTATCCCAAGCACTCTCCTGTTAAAAAGGGTCTTTGAGCAGCTAAATTCAGGAAGGGGGGAGAGACACCAGTTCCCTCTCACCCTTCTTCCTGGACAACTCCAGAACTTCAACGGGAAGGACATTCCTGTCAAGGGGACTGAGGAGTTTGAAATAAAAATTGGGTGACATAAGGTGAAACACTGGGTCATAGTAGCGACTGCAGAGGCAACACCCTGTCTACTAGGGAATTACATCCTTCGCAGGTTGTCTCCCCTAATAGACTGTGTGAACAAGGTACTCTGGACTCAGACTAACAGGCCTATAAAATTAAAACAGAGTGTCAACCATGTTAGTTTAAATGGCACATGCCAAATGGCTGAACAAAGAAATCTGATCATATTGAGTTTCATTTCCAGAATAATCAAATACCAACCTCCTTCCAGTTTTAAGTGGCATGCCACACTGGAAGGAAATACTTTGAAATGTTAGACTGATTCACAATCTGAAAATCCCAATTCTATAGCCAAAAGTGATGAGAAACCATCTCAAAGTGCAGCTGACATTAAAAAAAATTGAGAATAATTGTACCTCCCTATTCAATTAAATGAGGGCAAGGAGTCTGTTCTCGCCCAAGTGTGCGTGAAGAACGGAAAGAGCTTCATCAGAGAAGCCATGTTCCGAAAGCTCCCAAAAGATCCAGCCATTCTCAAATTTAAGTTAATTGATAAGTGGGAAATGGGCCTGGAAGCTCTCAATTCCACACATCTTCTGCTTAGCTGTTTTATGGTCAAAATGTCTATTGGTGACAGAATCACAGAACATAATTGTTGGGTCGTGCGAGTTGTTCCCTCTTCCTTTTACATGGGCAGTCATATCATCAACCGACTCCTAGTATTTGCCAAGACCAGTCCCAGTAGAAGGGTAAATCCCAGGGCCCTGGCAATCCTAAAGAAAGCCTTCCTGTCAGCCAAAGGAGAGATGGCAGAAGAGAAATGGGTCCATATTAATCAGTTAAAGAGGTGTCACCCCAGACACACTTTGCGGCTGATTGAGGAGCCAAGAGAAAGTCAAATAGAGGAGACATCTGTAGAAAGAGAACAAGAAAAATTAGAACCAGAAGGGAACAGGTAGGTTCATAGGTAGATCTATCTAACCGGGAGTACTTTTTTGTTGTTGTCAATGCAAAAGGATTCACCAAGAATTCTAGTAAAAAGCAATAGTTATCTGTGTCTTGTGAGGGATTATTCATCGTTATTGTCTGAGTACTGTAATGATCATAATGCATGTGTGTCCCACTGCTGTCAAACTTCCAGCAAGGTAGTCAGTGGGAAAATGTTGTAACTGGTTCTGATTTATTCTCTTGATACGTACTGGTTCTGCACCTTCATAGACCAAGGAGGACTTCCCCGGGGAACTGGAACGGATAGGCCAAAGGAAAATCCGGGGGTGTCGCACCACACCACAAAGAAAAACGGAAGGAAAAGCTGTGGGTGTCGCCCCACACCCCAAAGAGAGACAACGGGAGGATCGTGGTGTATCACCCCCTTATGGAAGAGGGACTCCACCTGATGAACCCCACTTTGCCCTACTCTCCCACAACAAGAAGTCTCTGGAGAGTCGGGGGAGAATTTGTGGGTTACATTTACCCACTCAGCAGAATTCCCCTCCATCACCAAGCTGCAGTTCAGTAGTTACCAGCAGAATGGCTGCACTGGCTACTTTGAGCACCATTGCCCCGCATCAAAACTGGGTTTTGCAGATGCAAAATGAGGGCTGCACTGTCTTGCCAAGCACCTATTGCACAAGATGGAACAGGGAGCACACTAAGAAAGGCTGCCAGTGTGATTTCTTAGGTGCACGCAAGAAGAGAATTGAAAAGCAGCGCTGCTTTGCTGCTAGCTCAAAACTTCAATTTGAATAACGAAATATTTTACATTTAAAATGATGGTGCCTTGATGCTCTTTTTCATCTGTTAAACAATATACAGTTCTGATCCAGTAAGGCCCAACTATGCCCAGCTATATTCCAGTTGTGCTTTAGCAAAAGAAAGCATTTCTCACTGAATGACAGGGTGTGTCAGGCAAGATCTGGGAAATCACCAGAAACTTTACTCTCAGCCGTATGGAAAAATGCTTGACTTTTATACTACAAAATGTCAAAATAAACTCTTCAAAAGAAACCCTAGCTCTCTGTGCATATGTCAATTTCAGTGGACCTGTGCCTTGGACAGATTGATGTGTAAGAGAAACTGACTAGGGCTGCCAACAATGTTTGGAATCGAGATGGGAGAGAAAACCAAATTTGAAAGGGACATCCAAGCAGAATTCACCACGTGTCAAAATGTGCTATTTCAAACAAGAAAAATATCTGTTTGAAAAGAGTAATGTTGAATAAGGACCTGTCCTTGCCTAGAAATGTAAGAGGGGGTTGGGTAAAATATAATATAATGTTTTATTTCAACAGACTTGCTTCTGATTCAGAATAAAATAAAATAAAATAAAATAAAATAAAATAAATAAATACAGGCATTGGGTGTACTGGGGAACCAGCCAAACAGGTTTCCTGCTTGGCTTCAAAGGACATTTGTGTGCTGGCAACGGGAGTGGCCTTCCACCAAAAGGAGCCACAATGGATTTCTGGGATACCTACTTGTTACTTACTGCCACTGTAAACCTTGAATGACCAAGAGGAAGAATATAACACACCCATCAGACTTTGTGGATGGGTTCCAGCTTGACACAATAGATTCTGGGACAACTACGTGTTACTTTTGGAAGTGACACCTTCCATCCACTCAAACTTAGAAGCTTCAAATCCAGCCTTGAAAGTATGCCCTTATTTGCTAGACAATGCTGGCAATCTGGCTCAAAAGACTATTTTAATGAATAACCTTTAAAGACTTTTATTCCTACAACCGGAAAACGAAGTAATGTAAAGGTTTTAACAGTTTAAATGTAAGTTTTGTGGCTTTAAAAAAAGATATTGTGGCGGTCTGTAGCATGTTGGGTACAGAAACAACAGGAAAAGGTGACTCATGGGAAATTTACATATGGTGGAACATTAAAAATTAATGGAAATATGCTCTATGATAATATGTACACATACATATCTAAAATTGTGGATTTTTGGGTGAAGCGGTTCCCGCAAAAAATCGCAAATAATTATTAGATGGGCAAAACAATGTCATACAGACCTGGGAGTTGGACTACCATGCTACTTATGAAATATGCTGTTTGCCTATGTATTTTGCAAAAGTACCACAACTATAAAAAGGAGCAATTTATGTCATAATTGATTTCTTGCTAAAATGACTGTGGGATGGCTTTGTACCTTATAAAAGACCACACCATGAACTGTGTCCCCTCATGGAGGAGGCGACAAACATAGGTTGACCTATCCGGTTCTTACAACAATAAATCCTCTGAGGTCACCAGCCTTATATAAAGGGGGGAAGCTCTCAGAGACAGGACACTTCTGAATTTTCCAGTGCCTGCGTATCCAGATATTCCACATTCAATTTGCAAGATTCCAGACTCTACTGCCAAGCCAGTGCATATCTGACCTTATACAGGACGGACCATGGATCCAGAAACCTCACTAAAAATCCCAATAACTAGGGGGAAAAGCTGTGGTACCCTCTTGGGAGTATCCTGTGACCAAACCAGCTTTTTGCCCCACTACCTGCATGCCAGCTGTACCCTTGCTATCCAGTGACCAGACAGGCCGAGCGGTTTGCTGTTAGGACATCCCACCATGCTGTGACCATAGCCTTTGAGTCCAGAAACCCAGTTGGCTGCCCCAAATCCCAAACTCAAGTGTGGATTGTGAGTGTTTCCCTATCCCATAGCCACACATAGCATACCCCATCTTGACACTTTGTCTTTCTTCCATTCTCTAAGTAATCCTATCTATACCCTGGTAACTTATTTAAAAATGTCCGAATTCTCTGTGCATCCTGTCCTTGATCTCTAAGCGTTAGCACCATTCTTTTACTCATCTCTGTCTTGCATAGATCCTTAGTCATATTTTGACTAATTTAAGTAATTCCCACATAGACCTCAACACGGGGTGAAAAGGATTACGTTGCAAACTAACCTTGGAGCAGACTGTGTATTTCTTTAACAATCTAGTCTTGATGATCTAGTTTAAGTAAAACTTGTCCTTTTTTTCCAAACTGACTTTCTCTGTTAACTGCGTTTATTTTTCTAAAACCGAATCTCCATCCACTTTGAAAATTTCATCCCTGTATTCAGCTAGAGCCACTCATTTACTTCTATATTATCCCTGTGATGTCAATCCATCACGCAACCTAAAGTCTGCATTCCGATTCTGTCTATTTCACCATTAAAAAAAAAAAAAGTTTTGACATTTTAAACTGCCAATAGTAGAAATTGCATCTTTTCAACGTGTGATTTTGGCTGCACTGTGTTCTTACTTTCAAGTTGCTTTCTGAAATGCATGCCCTTTGTTGATACCTTGCCTTGTAGTTGCTAGTGATATTACATCCCTGATACAGTGATAAATCACATTTCCCTCATTTATTCAACCGCATGTTTAAATTAATTATTACCAATTCCGAGTGTCATTTTATGCAATTGCAAAGGGTTTTAAAATCGTTTGCCTCTTATTTTGAGAGGGAAGGTCAGATTTTAATTATGTTTGCTGTCTAATATCCCTGACTCCTTGCTGCTCCTTTCTATCCACTCAAAATTTGATTAATTGGGGTTTGAGGGTGCATTGCAGGGGGAAGTCTTAACTCAGGTGCTATCTACCAAAACAGTAAAATTGCTCCTATTCATCTGTGCTTTGGATGTGTTATAACAGAAGGTCAAACTGAGTGTATTTCATAATTTATTCTGTAATTATCACCCCATTGGTGATTGCTTCCCAATCTTCAAACTGTGTGATTTTTCTTTGAATTTAAAATAAATTAATATTGTATTCCCACCTACCGGCCTGGTTCATGGTCCATTGGGACCGTGATATTTGTAAAAGGGGGCGTGAGATGGGGTGTGTGCCAGCTCAATCCAAATTCATAGAAAATAAAGAAAAAGTATTCTAATTGAGTGCTACATCCTAGGCTAAGTCCCGTTCCGGTGTCTGACACCCGATTGGAATCCTTTATAATGTCATACTGCATGGCAAACTAAGAAAACCTACTTGGGATTGGGATAGGTCTATGGGGGACATCTAGGTATACTTTCTGTAGGGGAATGGATTGGCCATTGGCTCTCAAACTATAGGGCTCTTCAATACATGGCCCCCTATAATTGATTGGCATGCTTGTACTTTTCTGGAACAATCGACTCGCTAGCAGCATGCAAGCTGGTATCCCAGGAGCTTTTGGGTGGACTTGACCATGCCTACCCACCCATTTAGCCCATCATATATCATCACCGATGCCATCTGCAATTAAAGTTGTCTTTGAGTTTGGCCTTGCAAAGTATCACTGCTTCTGAGATTAAAGGGGAGTGTGAGCACGTTCTTATCTGCAAGTCTCAATGTAGCTTGCCCAGTTTCTATTTCCATCCATCCCACATGACAGGAGACCGTGTTTGAGCTTCTTTCTTCGCATTTAATGGTATTATATGAATAAAACTTGGCATGCATAATGTTTCCGTCGCACCTTAACAGGAGCTTGCCTCGCTTCTCATGTTCTTTGTCTCTCCTTGAACAGATAACCAGTTCTTGGCTGCCCCAGCCTTTGACACTGGGCCAGCCAGCCTTCTCGATCCTTCCTTGATTTTCAGTGGTATAATTTCTACTGCATCACACTCTCACCCCTTCTCTTTCATGGGTCCTGGCTTACTAAAGTTGTGACATCGAACATCCTGACTCTATACATTTATTTAAATTGGTAGCACCGCCTGCACTCTATTCACTAAGAATAGCCAGCCTTCATGATTACTTAGTCTACTTGCGTTGAGACATCTGTACAGTTATAAAATGAATTATATTTTCTTCTGTGTTCTTCACATGTGCAAAATTCCTTTCGCACATGAAAGGTTACTTTATTCCTCATTTTGTCATCTGATTCCATAAGGTCTATGCATTCTCTTCTCTGATCATCCTTCTCAGTGTGTCACTCTCATCTCTTGTGATGTCACCAGCCTCTTTTATTTACTGCTTCACGCTTCTTCAGGGCTCTCCCCTAAGAGACTGTCATCTCTCTGCAGATACATTTTATAGGGCTTTTCTCAATGGATACCTTGTTTCGAAGATCTTTCGCAGTACAGGTATCATTATCGGCTGGGTGCATGTTGCAATTTCCGGCTTCCAACATATAGGCAAATATAGGGGCTGGACTTATGGTAGAGGCATTTGGCTACTCCTCTACAGGGTGTTGTAGAGGAGGAGTCAAATACCCCTGCCAGAAGCTCTGACCCTATGTTGCCTATATGTTGGGAACCAGAAATTGCAACACGTGCAGTACCAGTGAGCATGCCTGTGCCGCTAAGTATCCATTGAGAAAACCCTATATGCATGTACAAAGAAATAATGTCCTTCTGCAAGAAGTCCCGGGAGAAGTATGAAAATGAGTGAGAAAGAAGACAGTTGTCATTACGCAAAGCAGAACTGACACACCCTGAAAAGATATGTAAAACAAAAGAACATAAACGTTCCATAAGATCTGAAGAGGAGGTGTCGAAGATGAGCAACATTTCAGGCTTGAGATGAAGATGCTCATGCAAAGAAACACTGAAGAAAATGCTAAATCAGTTTACACTTGTGCAGATTCAGTAACGCAAGTAGACAAAGTGATCTTAAGGCTGGCTATATAGTGAATAGTCTGCGGCGATGCGCCAATATATATATACATAGGAAGGAATAGAACCTGGATGTTCCACGATGCACTTTAGCAAAGCTTGAAAACCTGTGATTGGAAATGGTTTTTAGTGCGGCGCAGTTGGAAAACAGCAAATGGCGAAGGAGAGATTCAAGAAAGGCTTGGCTGGCACAGCACCAAGAATTGAGGACACCGTGATCCTGGTTGTCCATCAAGTAGTTACATGGATGTGAGAAAGAAACAAACTTCTGTTTGAAATGGAATGGAAAAACACTAAAGGCATCAAGAGTTCATCATTTAAGAAATATTATGTGCAGCAAAGAGCTCAAAAACGTGGTCACTAGTCATATGGTCGAATGAAAATAGACATTGGGTCGAGCTACACCGAAACCAGAAGATAAGACCATGCCATACTCCCTTTTATTCTCAGGCACAGAGAGCCTTTGAAAGGCCACGTTCAAAGTCTTAATTGAATGGCAAATGGCAAGAGTGATGAAAGATGTTGGGCAAATTGGGTGGGAAGGCATAACCATGCCGACCTTCTCTGAACCTAGAGTGGTAGCCTGCATGCTGCCAGTGTGTCGAATATTCCAGCAAGGTACAAGCATGCCATCCAATTGTAGAGGGCCACATATTAAGAGATCCCTATAGTTTGTGTAACCAATGACTTGTTGTGTATTTTATGACGATGAAGATGACGTGTATTAAAGGAGGGCTTAGTTGTCCACCTGATGTTAGAAACCCAATCACTACCCTGTTAGTATGGAATGTACACTTAGATGTTCCCTGTAAGTCTATCACATCCCCAAGTAGGTGTTTGTAGTTTACCACATAGTGTGACATCATTGAAGATCAATTTTGACTATTAAGGTTATGTTTTTTATGAAATGTATTGAGCGCTCAAGTAAGCGTCAGATGATGTACGGTGTAACCTCCCTGTTTTAGACATTTGCAAATAAAACAGACAAAGTTTGACAACTTCCTGAGTCAATTCTGATTATTGGTGTTTGAGTAAATGATGCATCCCCATCCATTTCTAAGTATTGCTACTTCATCTTAAAGGGCTCTAGGTCTATGGGTTCACATGGAGCAGAAGATGGTTCAAGATCCGTCGACCCAGTAAGCTTTTAATGGTCTCGGAAATATCAGATGTCCTCCACCATTTAGCTGGAGGACTGTGAGTCTTCCTTTGGATAGCAACTGAAACAAGCTCTTGCAAGAAAGCGAGACAGGTGGGACTGGTCACTCTTTCATGGAATTCCCCTCCCGGTTTCTACAGGCAGCTGTGCAGAACAAAGTCTAAGCTGTCCGGTTGAAGAGGAGAAGATCCCGAGGGTCAGGAGATGAAAAGCGAATAATGAGTATGTTGAGAAAGGTGGCAAAAATAATTGTGTATTAAAATGGGGAAAGCAATAATAGGAAGAAAGTAATAGATGGTGGGTGGGGTATTTGAGTTAATGACAAAGAGCGTCAAGTAAAGATATATGGATGAGGAGCGATCCATAAGGTAAGCCCAGAATCCTACGCCCAGGGACGCCTAGAAGGAGTTGTTTCAAAATCCAAGTAGATATGTAGGCTACAAACAGATAGATCTGTTAAGGGAAACAATTCACACTCCCTATCAGGAGTTCTTTTAGAGGCGAGAGTAGCCACAAGGAGCGTTGGCAGAGATATATGCGGGACCGCCAGTCTGTCTGTTTGTGTATTGTATATGTCATATGTGTTAAGGAAATGATGAGATGTCGAAGGGCGACAAATAATAGATTACAGTTAAAAAGGCTGAAAGTAAATGTATGTATTTATTTATTCATTGAGAGTATTAATTGAATAGTTGGATTGAAGTCACGTGAGAGATAGAGGTTTGGAGCGACGACGATTGGTGCACGCTCATATTGTATTATTTTTCTGAAAAGTATTTTTTGTGTAAAATAATGGTAAGTATTGACAGTCGATTGCAACTTGTCAAGATGGAAGATTTTACTCCGCTCATGCACCTATGCAAACAGCTGGCGAAACACGCACCCAAGCTTAAGCAATATAATGCAGAATGGGTTAAGGGTATGGCAGATAAGATGTTCATGCCATGGCCACAATGGGGATTGCTGTCAAAAGCAGTTTTGCAACACATGACTACGTATTTGCACACTGCGTATACGGGAAAGATATTGGAAAAAAGGCTAGCTAGTTTAGAGCTTTGGAAGATGTATCAGGAGGAACGAGAAGACCCGCCTTCTGAAGACTGGATGCTTAACCAGTGTACAGAGGGGGGTGCTGAGCCTTATGCTCCCTCAACTGCATCTGAAGTAAATGGCGATAGTGGGAAAAACAAAGGAATGGATCCATTAAGGGAGCTTAAGGCAGCAGCAGGATACAGTAATCCGACGCATGAGCTGCCTGCTTATAGCAGTGATGACAGTCCAGAGAAATCTCCAGAAAGGTGTGTGATCTCTAAAGTCTTATGGGACAAAGAGAGAAGTGAATGACCAAGTATGACTCTAGATATAGAACGAGAAATTAAGAGATGGAAGGGAGAAAAGGATGAAGCTGATGAGATAACGCTCATACAGAAGGAATGTATGGGCGGTCAGATATTGCTCAAACTTGATGGGAAGAGCATTCAGGAAGTATGGCAAGGGGAAGATCAAGATGAGCAAGATAAAAAATACAGGGAACAAGAGAAGCAATTGAAAGATGAGTCTAAAAGTAAGAGTAGACAAAGACTGGATCTGATGTATCTGGAAGAGCAGTTAAAAAAGGAAGAAAGAGCGGGAGAGCAAAGAAAATATGACAATAGGCAGAGAGCAATCGAAGAACAAGACAGGCTAGAAAAGAAAAGAGAAGAAGAGGAAGAACAGAAATTAAGAAATACAAGATTACTACGAAGCAGAGATGACAAGGTGCATGGGCAAATGAGAGAAGAAAAGCGAAAAGACAAGATGAGGAAAGGATTAGGGAGGAAGTGAAGAAATGAAGAGAATTTGCAGAGGAAATGGAACGAAAGAAAAGTCAAAGGGCACACGACATTGATCGCATTGAGAAAGAGCTAATGGAACCAAATCCAGAAGTAGCATGGGAGGACATAGCGGAGTTCCTCCGATCAAAAGAACCTATGCCAGGACCTTCAGAAGTAAATCTAGGGGAGAATTTTGAGATAGGAAACATTGGAAACAGAATCAAAAAGGCCTATCAAGAGATGAGGACAAAAAGTAAAATGAGAAATAAAGGGAAAGATGATCGATTTGAAATTGCTCAGACACGAGGCAAGGAGGGAAGCCTGCTGAGTCTCGAGCACAGAGCTTTGTCTTTGGACAGGCTGTCTTTAAACAGGGACGAAAAAGAGGACAGCCATACAAGATGGGGACAAGATATGTCAGACGAAGACAGGGAAACCTTTTGTGGGGAGGAGGGAGCTAGTACATTCAGTCCCGACAGATGCTTTCTGATAGAAAAGGAAGTGAGATGGATATATCTGCACCAGCCAAAGAAAATAAAGGACGCCAGAGTCCCTGGCAAACCCAGGGCAACCTAAAAGGTGACCTCTTAGTGAGAGGGGAAAATCGCCACCATATATGGACAGACTGATGTTATTACCAGAAAGAAGGCGATCAGGAACCATTGTCCCCACTATGGATAGGCAGACGATGGAAGCTGATTGAGATTTTGAGATTTCACAGTTTTCCTTGTTAGAAAAAAGAGGGGCCAGACCACAGTATATCCTGTGGCCCCAGATGGCTAGGGATAATCCAAGGTCTAAACTCCCAATTTTAACTTCGGGCACTTGGAAATGGATTTATGAATTGGAGAAAATGACAGGAGGAAACATGTTAGCCATAGGGGACAATAAGGGTCTTCTACCAGCTATACTTGAGGAAAGGGCTGATGACATTTGGACGAGAGAAGGATACGCAAGTGTCACAGCACAGAACACAGTGATGGAGCGCCGTTTAATAATTCTAGAGCGGCAGTCTGGAAAGGGCTTATAGTACAATATCCTGATACGTCAGATATGGGCACAATAATGGCACATAAGATAAAGGAGGGTGAAGATCCATTTGCTTACATTCAGAATTTTCAAGAGCAGTGGTCTTTGGAAACTCGAGAGCCGTGGGGTACATCGATACCTGTATTTTATCATATTTTGTGTCAGGGGTTGCCAGAACAGGTACAGAGACAGCTCAAGAATCTGGTGGGTATGGAGGCAAAGCCACAGCCAGAAAAACAAATGACCATTGTGCACCATTGCCGATTGTTGCAAGAGGAAAATCGAAAGAGAGAAAATGCTAGGAAGCTTGAGGAAGCTAAACTAGAGCAGAAGAAACTGTTGAAATATGTTATAGATGGGGAAATGTTGACCAGTGGAGAAGGGCTAGTATCTCAGCAGACAGCAGGTATGCCACAGGTTAATAAACAATGGCAGTTGGATCAAGGAGGAAACAGATTTATGCCAAGAGGTGGAGGAGGCTTCCATGTAAGAAGAGGCTTTCAGAGTAGTCAGGGAAACTTTCAGAATAATCAAGGCGGCTTTCAGAACAACCAAGGTGGTAATCCAGGCATGCAGAAAGGGCAGGTTAGGAGATTCCCTCCTGTGTGTTGGACATGTGGAATGACAGGACATATTCATGTGGAAGCCAAGGGTATGTGCAAAATAGGAAATTCTCAAAAGGGGGACAGCTTATCCTCAGCGTATAGCCTGCAAAGTGGGGATGGGTTCGCCCAAGATCAGACAGTGTACCAACAACAAGTGCCACAAATGCAAAAGCTTTACGCCAAGCACCACTGAATCCACCACAAGGGCAGTCACAGCATGCACCCATTCAGATACAGCAGAGTACAAACACAGGACAGCTATTGACTCCTAGAGTTGGGGGTGCCGTGGTTGCGGGAAGAAATACTTTTACAGGTCCGGGAATAAGTATGCACCCACAATAGGACAGCTCACAGTGTCGCTTGATGTGTTCAGTACTATCAGTAATGCCCAATTCTCAAGAGGAACCGAGGGTTGAAGTTACCATAGGAGGCAAATCCTTTTTTTTGTGGACAAAGGGCTAACTCGCTCATGTATACGAGAGGGAACATTTTCGTTATCGGGAAATGCCATTAATGCTGAAGTGTTCTCTGGAGATACAAGTAGAGTTCCTTTTACTGAGAAATTGTCAGTCTCTATAGGAGAATGTGATATGTGTGTCCCATTGTTGTATTCAATGCAGGCACCAGTAAATGTACTGGGCCGAGATTTAATGACGAAGTTAAATATGATGATTTCTTTCACTGATGAAGGCATAGTGTGTTCAATGGCAGGAATATATTATTTAAACCTGGGAGAATTTATTGAGGCATTTGCAGGGCAAATAGCTCTGCGGGGAACACTGTTAGAGCCCACGGTTTTTCACTATGGTGGCCACATTTTGTTAACATGGCTACCCAGTTTAGTGGGCAAGATTATGAAAATACCTGATGAATTTCTGTTCAACCCACAGATACCCATGGATGAAGAGGGAGGACAGGGTTTTCCTTGGAGTTACAGGCAGCCATAGTACCAGGGGAATTGGTCTTGCTCGAAGGTTCGGAAAAGGGCAGGCCGTGGAGAACAGTGATTGCTTTTGGGGAAGGATTTAGATTAACTGATGTCACTGACAAGGATATGTTTAGAGATGACCTGTCTGATGACAAAGTGTGTTCGAAAAGAGCATCATTAAATACTGGATCAGGACAGAAAGATGAGAGGTCCCACAGAAAATGATGATAGTATGGCAGTGTCCCACATTTTCTGATGAAGACATGGAGAAAATGCCAATTTCTCTATGGACTATGGGCCCCTATGACGTAGACCTGTTAGAAGGAGTGGGAGAAGTTAAGATTAAGCTGAAACTAGGAGAAATGTTACCTCAAGCAAGACAGCATCCCATGTCTCGAGAGGCAGAAACAAGTATTTTTAAGACTACAACAGCTATGATGGAACAAGACATCTTAGTGACATCAGAGTCACCATGTAATACCGCATCAGGCGATGTTACTATGTAGAATCCCTGTTGTGGCGTGATTTTTCACAGTGATTGACTTGAAAAATTTGGTTTTCTCAATCCTGTTGCATAAAGATTCCAAAGATCTTACGTCATTTACATTTCATCACACTAAGCTGAAAAGTACACGTTTTCCCCAGGGTTACTGTGAGTCTCCATTGATTTTCAATAGGGTCCTGCAAATGGACCTGAGCAATATTGATTTGCCAAGTGTTGTGCTACAATACGTAGATGATATTTTGATCTGCATTATCTCAGAGGAAGAGTGCAGACGAGACTCGATTCAGCTAATGATTATTTTAGCAGACAAGGATATAAAGTGCATAAAGAGAAATTGCAGTATTGCCAGGAAGAAGTGTTGTAAATAGGACAGTAAATCTCACAAGAAGGAAAGAAGGTTGCACCTGAAAGAGCTGAGGCGATCTTAAAAATGCCAAAATCGCACACGATAAAGCAAATGCAACAGTTTTTAGGACTGTGTAATTATGTCAGAGCATGGGTATTTGATTACAGTTCATACACAAGACCATTGTTGCAGGCCCTCAAAAAGGCACAGGCGATTCGGAATAAATTGAATGGACTGAGGAAATGGAGGAGGGATTTGATGTACTTAAGAAAGGCAATTGCACAACTCCAGTTTTAGGAATTCCCAACTATTCTGAGGAGTTATTTTTGTTTTCGCACATGAATGGAACAGTCATGACGGCAGCGCTTACACAGAGAAGTAAATTGGGATACCAGCCCTTAGCATATTACAGTGGGATTTTGGACTCAGTAATAAGGGGTCACTTCCCTTGTCAACAATTTTTGGCAGTGGCCGCATTCGCTATTTAGAAATCTGCAAGCATAGTGATGGGGTGTTCCATGACTTTAGTTGTTGAGCATGCTTTGTTTGCTGTTTGGAGAAACCTAAGGGTATGCTGACGTCTCAAAGAGCTTCCGCTTATGAGGTGGTCATATTGAATCCCGCGATCAAAACAGTCAGATGTAAAATGGTGAACCCTGTCACGTTTGTAGCCGAACTACTGGCAGAGGATGAGCAAGTGCAAAATTGCTCTAACTATGAGGAATTCTATGACGAGATCCCGAGAGTGAAGGAAAATGCTCTAGCAGCTGGAGAGGTTCGCTTTATTGATGTGTTACGATATATTATGCAGCACACGCAAGTCGGGGACCTTTTTCGCATGCACAGGGTGTGTGCACAATTAAACCACTTTTTATTTTTACAATCCCCAAATGGTTTTCAAGGAGGCCTCCAACCCGTCTTGCACCCAACCTACACCAGCACCCTTTGTCCCAAAAGACCAGGAACCAGGCTGGTGTGTTCTCAATGAATACTTTATTAATTTATAATTTCAATATTCAATCAGAACTAAAATATGACAGCAGCCACTAAAGCTGTGGCAACACAATGAACAAGCTTCTATAACATAACCAGGTTAAGATAGACTTCAATTCCACACCAAATTTGTGTTGTGAAAAGCAGTGCCACATGTTTTCCCTCAACTGATTGCAGGAAGGTTAAGTGCTCCTCCTCTGTGACAATGGAAAACTGTGTTTTCAAGGATTTAATATTACTGCTATGGGACAGCACAAAAGGGTACTTCAGACTGCTTACACTAGAGAACAGAGAGGGCTTCAAAACCCACTAGCTAGCACACATAGTAAATTCACATTTAACACAGACTACATATCAGAAAGAAAAACAAAAAAATAAAGGGAATGCAATTCAAAATCAGTGAGCGGGGTGTGATAGAGGAAGAATGATAGAATAGGAAAAACGAGTTTACGAAGGATAAAAGACATTTTTAGAAAAACGAAAATGAAATCACATAAAATTTTAGGTGGAAATGACACGCAAGCTATAAACCATAAAAAGCGAAGGCAAGGCAATTCAAAATCCAAGCTTAGTATCTGATAGAGGAAGGGGAAAGATCTAGGAAAATCACTGTTTAAAGGATGAAAATCAATATTTGGAAAAACAAAATTAGAAATCCCCTTAATTTTAGCCGCAGCTGTAAATGACACACATGCTATCAACAATGAGAAAGGCACATAGGACCCCCGGTTTATAGGGAAATGGCAGGGATGCCTTACAGGTATGGTTTGGGCAAAGATATTCTCACAGTGGGAACAACACTTTGGGTTTGACACGACAGAAGCAAATGGGATGTGTTTTTAAATCTATCTGGTTTTAGCTCATAATAGGAATGATTCTTTTGGGGCAACACTTTAATGACTATAACAATAAAATAACAACCCAGGCACAAGATTGTTGATTCCAAATTGCAACAACCTTGCTCTGTGAATTTCAATGGGGAATTAATTAGTTTACTAAGCAAAATACTAGGGAAATAACTTACTTTACTAAGCAAACAAACAAATGACTTTTATGGGGAAAGAGAACTATAATCAACAGATACTCAAGGGATGATTTTGTTCCATAGGAAAGATGACTTAAATGTACAGAGGAGCACAGTATTTGTCAAGGGGAGAGTTACCAAAGTGCACAGACAAATAAAAACCTTTTTAAATAGAATAGAGGATTTTTTTAGGATAGTGCTTAAGTAGATAGGACTTGGTTTTATCTATGGCCGTGGAGATCTATACTTACAGAAGAAAGATGACTCTATAGTCATCAATGGCACTAGGGCGCCACTGCCAGGACCATCAAAACGGTCAATCAAGAGCTCACTCTGTCCTCCCCAACAGTTACTCTATGTCCCTGCTTCACTCTAGGACTGGGCACAATTTCTGCAAGTATAGCTCCATATCTTCAGTCAGCTGCACACACAGAATTTGTAGAGAGAATCTCCAGTTAAGGAGGAGTAACCTATTAATAAGCCTAATTGCATCACGTTTGTGTCATTTTCCCGCACAACTAATAGGGCAGTGGTGAAGGGTTTCCTCCCCCTCTGTCCGTGATTGGTTGAGTGAATGGAGGTGTGGTTTGAGCAGCCAGGGAAGGATACCTCATCAATCATATGACAAAAAGTGGGCTGGATATGGCTTTGGTACCTAGAAATCTCACATTTTAATAACTACCCTTTCTCATCATGTTATGTCACCTATGGCCACATTTCTAGATACTATGTTTTTCAAGCAGTCACCTAAACTTTGTTTGATGAACAGTGGGACCTACTGGTGCAAAGCTACAGTTTTTCCTTATCTCAGACCCAACTATATTACTGAAAAATCAGGCATTTATTGTTCAGAATGCCTATCATATGTTACCCATTTTCTCCATGTTTTATGATTGTCATATTTACACAGAGATCATAATCAATGTTTCCCTTATAACTTTTGTTAAGTTGGGGTTACCAAAATCATTTTCGGTTGATCAGATGCAGCTTGCGGACAGCTTTGCAGAAATCCACACATGAATATTCTGAGACAGATATTGGGGATTGTACATGACAAAATGCATATATCCCCATTGTTTGCAATTGGACACCAACTCCCTGATTATATTGGCCCCTACCCTCTGCCATGTGGGGCCAGTGATGTCATGAGGGTTGCTGTTCCTGCTTCAAAGGGCTTGATTGACAGCTACAGCAGATTTTATGAGGTCCTCAAGTGCTTTTGGTCATAAAACTGGGAAGGCAGAGAATTCCTCAAACCAGAACCTGTGGGAAAAGGGTTTGGACACAGCCAGGATCACACCGCAAAAGCCCACAGCAGAAATGAAAGTAAAACTATGGCATTTCCCCCACTGCAAGCATTTTCTTAAATTTAACTATCAGAATGGCACAATTACAATATGTGAAAAAACCTTCACACAGTGGTTGCCTGCAATCCCTGATCATAGAAAGGCAACATAATGTTTTTTAAAATGTCTTGAGCTGAATATGTGGAAGTTCCAAGTGTGAACATTCAAAGCACAATTGTCATAATTACTGCAGAAAGTTCCAGCTGTGATCCTGCATTCTGTTGCAGTTTCACATTACTCCACGTCAATTTTGCGAATTATGTCTTTTCATGATGGGCTCAAGATGAACAAATGTCCAGTTACTTTATGGCATATCTTTTACACATTTTGAAAAGCATGTCTTTAATATAATGAAAGGGAAAAACTGATTTTTGAAGACAATCATTTTTTTACAGTAAAAAACGCAGTCTGTTGTGCAGGCTTGACACATTTTGGCCCTTTCATTTACATGCTGGACGTCACAATTTTTGGCAACATGGTCTCAGCCTCTCTGGATCTTTTGCAAAAGTGCCATGAGGTCTTCCCCTCAGTGTGGCAAGGAACATTTTCAGGCCTCATTGGGCTTAAATGCCTACATTTGCTCCTTTGTGTTTGGGGACAGGCCTCATTTTGCACATGCTCATGTGCAGGCCTTCTGCTGAGGAGCATATCTCCAACTCTGGCTCTGGCCTGTATGTATGGCATTTTAGGGCTATTTCACCCCGCAAATCCACCCTCCTAGCTCTGAAGCAACTTTATTGAGAGAGAAGAGCTAGGAGAGAGTGGGGTGTTCACTCCATGATGGCCTGGGTTTGCCCCAGGGATCTCTTTTAGAGTGTGCCTTCTTCTGGGTTCATTCAATGACTCTCCTTTAGGGCGTGCCTGCTCTATTCCTGGTCTTGATGGAGGGGTGCACTGGTTCGAAACCCCTCTCTTCAGATTTCGATTTTTCCATTGGTTTGGGGTTCCTGGGCCTCCCCCCGTATGGCGGTTCTCCTCTGGCCTATTGAGGCAAAGAGTTAATAGATCTGCCAAGAAGAAGTGAGAGATTAAGGGGGTAATTCATGGATTATTTGCGCCGAAACAAACGGGATTTGTGCGCCATTCTGCCCGCAAATCCCTGTTTAACAAATGGGGATTTGCGGGC
Source organism: Ambystoma mexicanum (assembly GCF_040938575.1). Taxonomy (NCBI): domain Eukaryota; kingdom Metazoa; phylum Chordata; class Amphibia; order Caudata; family Ambystomatidae; genus Ambystoma; species Ambystoma mexicanum. The sequence goes on along the minus strand of NC_090933.1, from coordinate 973,807,143 downwards.
AGAATTGCTCACAAATCCCATTTTTTTCAGCGCAAATAATCCATGAATTACCTCCTAAGTATTTTACACAATACCATTTTCCCAGGCAGGGACGTGAAAATAGATAACAAAACAGCAGAAGAAATACATACAAAGTGCACATAGCAAGCATACATATTCCTTATATAGACCTCACAAATATGCTGTTAGTGGTTTCACATACTTATTGCAATTACATGTTCCAAAAACAAAAGTTGTTATACTGTTAATGTATGATTTACTTCATGCAGGTTTCTGATTTCTTACCTTTACTCCTCTGAGGATTCCTGGGCTGTACCCTCACTGGGTTCTTCAATCAGTGGCAAATTCTGCCTGGGATGGAAGCACTTCAACTGATTGATGTGCACCCATTTCTCTTCCGTTATTTCTCCTTTAGGAATGCAGATCTTAAAGGCGACCAGTGAGATTTTGCCATGCCAGGAGGGATGGAATTTCTGCTCCTTGGTCTGATTCCTCTGAAAATTGTACAAGTAGACCCTGTCTCCTACTTCATATTCTTTTTTAGTGGTCTTTAAATCATAGTGGGTTTTCATCCCCTGTGCCAATTTTTCCAGATTCCACTAAGCATATGCAAAAGCATGCTTAAGGTGTTTTCTCAGAGTCTCAATGTATTAATGTAGAGTCTGCTCTTGTGTTCTGTAGAGCATATGCTGTGGTAACACCATTTTCCATCCAGTCATTAGCTCGAATTGAAAAATGTTTGTCGCAGAGGATGGTGTAGACCTGATGGCCATCAGGGCAAGCGGCAGTTGAATGTCCCAACTAGGCCAAGAGTCTGCATCAAACTTCTTTAGGATGCTCACAATCATTTTATTGTACCTCTCATCTCCCCACTAGAGGCTGGGTGGTAGTCAATATGGAATTGTCTTGAAGAAGAAGTGCCATGTATCATCCACACTCCAGTGACCCCCTTCGTAATACCTGGTACTTTCACGCCAAAGTATGTGACGTATGATGAACAGATAAACCAGCAGAGAGCAGCACATGGGCTCTGCCCAGTGCCTATCAGAGTAACAGCACCTATTGAAGTACCGACACCTAAGAAAACCTGGACCGGAAGGTAACCATATCTACAGTCCATATCTACAGTCCATATCTACAGTCAAGACAGAATGATAGAATGATGGTTGTCAGAACGGAATACCCGAAGAAGCCAAGAAGATAATGAAGTAAGACGAATGGTGACATCATAAGGCATCGAACGGGTACATACATAGATGTTATAAAACCAGATAATGCTGATGGAAAACAAAGTCAAAAGGAGATACTATGGATAAATGACATCTTGAACCAAAAATGAAGAAACGTATGTCATATACACAATGAAGATATTCAGTTAGTTTAAATGTGTACAGGTGCAAGAAACAGCAAGAAGCAAAGAAATCGTGAAGCTTGCTTATGCTCAGGAGTAGAATAGATTGTGACAAGCGCCAACATGTACATATATATACCTCAAAAGCACTTTATACATGAGTATAATTCCACTATGCACATGAGCAGAATCGACCAAAGGTTAGTAAATGTCTCAAGAGGAGAGTGTTGCAGCAAACAAATCAAGAATTAAGATGGAGTGAAACTTAGCTGAAGGTAACCATGCCAAGAAGCCAAGGTTGTATCTGGTTGGAAAAGGCTGACAGTAGATAAAATTAAGGAGACAAGAATAGAGTATCCTGTTCAGGCAGGTCAAGATAAGCCACAGATGGTATAAGATTGGCAGAATCAAATCAAATACACGAAAATACACGAAGAAGAGGCCGATTTCACGATGTTCTAGCCACGTGACAAGGCAGGCTCGAAGAGTGAAAATTTCACACCTACGCATGGATCTCTGCCATGCCCATACTCCTTAAAAATTCTCAGACCAAGAAGCAGACTCGAGGCCAAACTACAAAGCAGTAACTGACACATGACCACTGAGGTTATGATTGATTGTAACATAATGGGAAGGAAGCTGGGGTGCAGACTAACACCCTGCACCTGGCTGGTCTTTCTGCATGCTGCTAGACGTAACTGGAAAAGTATCAGTGGGGTTGATGCCAACCCAATCATAGTGGACCGTGTAATCTAGAGTCCTATAGAGAGTAGTTTTAGTGACTTTCATACTGGCCATTTTGAAGGAAGGACTTAGTTGCCCCTCATGACATTGATTGTCCAATCCCCTCTCCCCGTTACCATATACAGATATAGTACATATGATAAAGTTACCTTCCTATAACCAATCAGGTTACATGTTAGGTTTTAAGATTGCACGTCAATGATGACAAGTTTTTGCCCTGAATACTGTGTTTTTTCTAAAATTAAGTGGCGTTGGAAGAGAGAGAGAAGGTCGAGCGGGTGCTGATGTTCGTTGTACTCCCTGTTTTATGTACTTGTCATTAAACGGACTCCCTTTGCCAAACTATTGAGTTGTCATAGTTATTTGATGCATGAGTACGAATCTGCATTCCCATCTATCTTAAAGGGATGTTTGGAGATCCCCAGTCAGAGGGCGAGTTGGAAACCATCCAGTTCACTTGGTAGCAGAGATTGATGGTTCGATTAGATAAGATACCCAATGGCTGTCGGCATAAGTAACTTCGGGTCCTCAGCAATATCACAAGTCCTTTGCCATCGGGCTGATAGAAAGAGAAGCTCCACATAGATAGTGGTTAGTTTAAGTGAAAAACCCTGCAGGTTAGGTATGTAGGGACCTTTTCCCCAAAAACCCCTTCCACATCTATGAGCAGCTGATCGAATGAGCGGCACGGAAAGGCAGTAACGAAGGCGGTGATCTCGAGCGTACGGAGAGAGGAAAAACATGCGAACAGTGAGTAAAAAAGACTGAGTGCCTCATTACAACCCTGGCGTTAAGGGGTTAACGGTGCCGTAAAAGGCTGCGGCGCCGTTAAACCCTTAACACCCGATTCACACTTTAAGGCCTGCTTTTTGCAGGCGTTAAAATCCAACCCGCTAAGGGACCTTGGTGCTAATTACGGCACCGTATTTTACGGTGTCGTAATTAGCGCCTTCCCCATTCCCATTGAGCCCTATGGGCCAAAAATGGGAATGGGGGAGGGGCGATGGTGAATGGGGATTTGCCGCCCCGCCAACCTTGGAATGGGGCAGTAAATTCGCCATCCACCATGGCGGAATCCGGCATGGACCATGGTGCTAATTGCTAATAGCACCATGGTCCAACGCCAGGGTTGTAATGAGGCCCTGAATGTTTTGGCGAAAGCTTGCATGCCTTAAAAACAAGTAAAGGGAAGGTAACAGAGGGAGGTGGGATAAAAATAACGTCAGAGTAAGAGTAACATGTATATATGAGGGGAAAACATTGACTTGAGTTGGCCGAGCAATACAAAGAGGTATTGTGAGTGTGGCCGCGATAAGAGTATACGCCCAGTGCCTGCGTTTTTAAAAGCACTAGCAGAAGCCTTCATCTAAAGTCCTGATTGATAGGATAACATAGGAGACCAGATCGATTAAAGACGATCTGAAAGAGATGCGCTTACATTCCATGTCGGAATACAAATAGGGGCAGGATGCATCTGAGGAAGCAGATGGCATGACATTTGTGTGGCCAGCCAGAGTCTGTCTGTCTGTTTTATGTGTTTTAGTTAATCTATGACATCGTAAGTTTAAAAACATTTTTGAAATAGCATGAAAATTGCACGATTATAAAGAAAAAATGTTGCATAGAATGAATTGATGGTTGTTGTTAACAAAAGTAAAAGTAAAATTATTGTTGACAAAACGGGATTGGAGCTTGCAACGATTGGTGCTTGTTCATACTATTGATTTTGTTTGTGAAACGTAAAGTATAATAAAGTGTTATATGAAAAGAGGATAAACAGGTTAAGCATGGAAAACATTACCCCATTGATACACTTGTGCAAACGGTTGCCGCATGCACCTAAGCTTAAACAGTACAGTGCAGAATGGGTTAAAGGGACTGCAAACTAAATGTTTATACCATGGCCCCAAGGAGGCTCGCTATCTAAAACGGGCCTGCAGCACATGAGAACATACTTACATGCCACATATATGGGAAAAAGGTTAGACAAACGCCTGGCTAGTTTAGAACTTTGGAAAATGTACCAAGAAGAAAAAGAGGATGAGCCACCGTTAGATTGGATACTGAATATATTCACAGAGGGGGGTGAAGAGGCTTCTGCACCACCCGCCCCATCTGAACCAAATAGCAAAGCTTGTAAAGACAAAGGATTGTACCCGTTGAGGGAACTCAAAGCAGCTATGGGATATAGCAACCCTTCATATGAGTCGCCTACGCAAAGTAGTGATGAAAGCCCAAAAAAGGACAAAGATAGAGATCGTACCTCCAAAGTCCTGAAGGACAAGGAGAGACGCGAAAAGAAAAAAGGTCATCAAGAATAAGCAAGTACATCTCCAGGTACGGGAAGAGAGGTAAAAAGAAGTAAATGAGATGAGGATAGGACTGATGAGTTAGCATTCACACAGAACAAATGGATGGGAGGTCAGATTTTGTTGAAACTCAATGGTAAAGGCATTGAGGATATGAGACAAAGGGGAGAACAGGATGAATTAGAAGGAAAAGAGAAGGAAAAGGAAAAATGATTAAGAGATAAAGTGCTTAGGAAAAAAGATAGGCAGAAACGAGAGCAGTTATATCATTACGAGCAAGTCAGAAAAGAGGAAAAGGCGGAAGAACAAAGAAAACACCATTAGCAGAGAAAAGCTGATGCTCAGGATAGAATAGAACAAAGGAGAATAGGAGAAGAAGAACAGAAAATACGGGAGAAGAAAATAAGAAGACGAAGAGATGAGGAAATACGAAGGGCACATGAACGAAGAGATGCGACAAAACAAGAGGAAGATACGGTCAGAGAGGAAGCGAGGAAGCATAGAGAATTTGATGACAACATAGAACGTAAGCAAAGACAGAGAGCACGGGATCTCAAGTATCTGGAAAGAGAGGTTAAAAAACCCGATCCAGTAGTAGCCTGCGAAGATATAGAAGAATTCTTTCCTGAGTACGATTCAGTACCAGGCATGTCTAGAGTAAATCCAGAAGACGACTTCGACACCAGACGTATTGGATAGACAATCAAAAGAATATATGATGAGATGGGGCTAGAAAAGATACCCCCTGGGAAAGGAGAGGATGAGCATCTTGAGAGCACTCAGATGTATGAAACTGAGGATGCCTCCCGATGTAGCAGACATAGAGAGCTGTCCTTAGATAGGCTGACACTGAATAGAAATGAGGAGGATGAGAGAAGGTGCATGAGTTGGGCATAGGCAATAGCGGATGCCGAAAGTGAAGAATGTGAAGAAAGAGAAGACGAGAGAAGTCGCGAAAGACGCTTCTCTAGGGGAAAAGGTAAAAGATGGTCATATTCTACTTGGTCTGCATCTAAAGCACCAGAGTTAGCTTTAACAGATCGACATGAAGGAGTGTCACACGGTCAGAGGGGGGTGTCTCCACCACCATATGTGAGCAGGGTATAAGGACATTGCGAGGTAGACGGCGATGCAGAAACATTAACCCTGCGATAGACAGAAAAATTATGAGAGAGGAAAACCAGTTTAATGTGTTGCAGTTTCCCTTATTAGAAAAAGGAGGAACAAGACCACAATATATACCTTAGCTGCAGATGGATAGAGAAAACCTGAAAAATAAGCTCCCAATGTTGACATCTGGAGCTGGAAAATGGATCCATGAGTTAGAAAAAAATATGGGAGGGGAAACTTTAGCAATAGGGGATATAAAGGGTCTTTAAATTGCCACACTTGGTGATAGAGCTGATGGTGTGTGGACATGTGTAGGTGACCCTGGGGTGACTACAGTTAATACTGCGCATGACAGAGCGCCGTTTAACAATTGCAGAACCACGGTATGGAAAGTGCTTTGAGTAATATATCCAGACACTTCTGACATGGGAGCTATAATGACACATAAAATGAAAGAGGGAGATGATCCGTTGCTTTACAGTCAGAATTTCCAAGACCATAGGTGCTGGAATCTCGTGAATCTTGGCGGAAATCTATACCTGTGTTTTACCATATATTATGCCAAGGGCTGCCAGAACAGGTACAGAAGCAGCTCACGAAATTGATAGCGAGTCAGGCTAAGCCATGGTCTGAAATACAGCTGACCATTGCACATTATTGCAGGTTGCTGCAAGAAAGAAATTGCAAAAAGGATGCTGCACGAAAGGGCGAAGAGGCTAAACTAGTGCAGAGAAAATTATCAAAATATGCCATTGAGGGGGCAATGATAACTAATACAGATGGATCAAACAAGCAGCAGGTGACTAACCAAAGCCAGTTTGATCAAAGCAATAATGGGTTTTATCCAAGAGGAAGAGGCTTTCGAGGAAGAGGATTGTTACGCTCACCTGGTATCCAGGGGGATGCCACCCAGCCCTGGTTGGATGATTTGTACTCTCAAACCCTCTCCCGGTCCCTTGGTAATGCCTCAGTTTAAAGATGGGTCTGCAATATAGGAGAGCTGGATTCAATGCTAGATTGTCTTTATGTTTTCCCACCTCCCTTGGCCTCAACTCCTTCCTCCCCCTTGGGCCTTCTCCTCACCTTAATATTGTAAAAGGTGGATTCTCCATCCTGCTCCTCGTGGCAGGAGTGCGTAGATGAGGGGCGAGCAGTGACCAAGTTACTTCACTGGTGCAAGCCCCCCTGTGGGAATCCAGGCCTGCTGTGACTCCGTAGGTTTGCTGCTTTACAGTCTTTATATGCAGTTTTTATGTTCCGTTTAGTTCGAATAATAATGTCTTGCTTCTTTCCTTTTAGGTATGGAAAGGTATTTGGTGTTGTGATGCAGTTTTAAGATGAGCATGGGCCGGGAGGCGAAAGCGCAGTGTGCGCAATGCTGTCCGGTGAGTAATGCGCAATGCGCTGCGCTGTTTCGCCTTTTATATTGCTAACCTGTGTCTTTTCTCTCCTTGCAGGTTGCGATGTTCCTCGCCAAGCGCCGTAATGTTCCAGCAGTTATACTGAACAGGAGATGACCACCCAGGTAATAATTGTGTGGCTTTCTTCATTCGGGAGGAAACGTGAGTAAATGCTTACTAATGCTGTCTTTCTTTCTCCTCTTTCCAGGTTATGGTATTCCAGGATGCATGCGGTGCCGGATGATGGAGTTTGTACCTTTAGGTGAGTGGAACTGAAGTCAGCGATGGATTGAAGACAGGATACTGTTCCAGGTAAGTTTCGTAGTGTTCTTTCTCTCTCTGCAGGTCCTTGGTTTCAGGTAAACTGGCATCAAAGAACTGGACACGGTGAGCGTTACGCTCCCACAGCAGAATAATGCAAAGCATGTTCTGCTGTTTGGGTGTGGTTTAAATAGTCTCAGGTAAAGTAGTCCAGGTAAAATAGTCCCAGGCCTGCCACACCCAAAGTCGTCCAGGTAAAGTAGTCGCAGGCCTGCCACACCCAAAAGACTAGACCGCATACCTCAGTTCCTTGTAACTGAGCTATGTGTGTGCCTCCATGTTGGCTGAACCCCCCCAAGTTAAATAGTTCCAAGTAAATAGTCCCATTCTAATGTTGGTCTTCATGATGGTTATGAGCCTAGCGCCAAAGGTGCCAGGACTGACTCCAAGTGAGTCTTGGATGAGGTTTTAAAGCCTTTAACCTGACCCTAACTGGAAGGCTGACTTGCCAGTGAGGGCCAGGGGCAAGGGTCATGACAAGGATAGCAGAGTAATCATGGAGGTTTCCAAAATATGCCAAGCGGAAACCAGGATATGCAAAATGGGCAAGTAATCAGACAGCCGCCAACATGTTGGACGTGTGGGATGACAGGGCATCTAGGACGTATGTGCAGAAATCAAGGAATGGTGCAAAACGACCAATTCACAAGAGGAGGGATGGTGAATCCATCTGTGTTCTCGCAGCAGGGTGGAAATAGATTTGTGCAGATTCACACGGTACAGCAGCAAGCACCAAGAGTACAGCAAAGCTTGCAACCACAGCAGAAGGTGACACATTTTCCACAGGGGCAGTCTCAACAGTCTCCGATGTAACTGTCAAAAACAACAGGTACAGGACAGGTATTGAATTCTGGAATAGGAGATGCCACTGGTGATGGAGGAAATCCATTCACTCAGTGTGGGACAAGATTATATATGGACTAGGACAGCTCACTGGGAGGCCTGATGTGTTCTATCCTATCAGTGACACAGAACCCTCACAAGGTACCAAGATTCGATGTTTTTATAGGTGATAAGGAATATTCTTTCTTAGTTGACACAGGTGCGACGTGCTCGTGTATATATGAAGGCAAGTTTTCTTTGTCCGGCGACGCTATAAGTACTCAGGGCTTCACAGGAGCAACAAGTCGTGTTGCTTTTACAAAAGAACTTCCAGTTTTCATTGGAGAATGTGACATGAAAGTGCCACTGCTCCTGTAAATATATTGGGATGAGACATAATGACAAAGTTAAACATGACAATCTCATTCACAGAGAATGGCATAATATGTGCAACTCCAGGAATGCATTATTTGAACGTGTGCGAAATGATTAGAGCATACGCACGACAAATGACTGTGAGAGCTATTCCGTTGGAACCAGAGATATTCGCATATGGAGTGTGCATATTAATGTCATGGCTACCAGGCTTTGCAGACAAAGCAATGAGAATCCCAGGCAAGTTTCTGTTCAGCCAAGAATACCTATGCATGAGGAAAAGGGACAAGTGTTCCCTTAACAATAAAAGCAGCTATAGTGCAGGGAGAGATGGCTTTGCTTGATGGTTGTGATGATGAAGGCAGACAGTGGTGCGCAGTAATCACCATTGGAGAAGGTTACAGATTGACTGACATCACTGATGATGATTTATTTGAAAAGCAAATAGGTGAAGATGAGATGACATTTGAAGTAAATCTCATTTATTGGGTGGAAATTATTAAAAGAGAGTGCCTCAGAGAATGATGTTGGCACAAAAACGTCCTGAATATTTTGATGACGACATGGCAAAGGTGCCTGTCTCAGTATGGACTACAGGTCCTTATCACGTAGGCTAATTGAAAGGAGTTGGAGAAGTGAAGATTAAATTAAAACCAGGAGCAATTTTACCAAGAGCATGGCAATACTCCATGTCTAGGGAGGCAGATGAAAGGATTTTCAAGACAATTTCTGCCATGATGGAGCAGGGCATCCTATTGATGTCAGAGTTGTCATGCAATACTTCGGTTTATCGGATGAAAAAATCAAAGGCAGGGACTTGGCATTTAATAGAAGATCTTTGCCCCATAAACCAGATAATCGAGGCCGAGTTCCCTTTAGTCCCGAACCCGTCCATGATTCTATGTAATATACTTGTTGAAGCACAGTATTTCACTGTGATTAACTTGAAAAATGCATTTTTCTCAATCCCATTGCACAAAGACTCACAAGATATGACATCATTTACGTTCAGACAAGTTCGTCTGAAAAGCACAAGGCTGCCTCAAGGTTATTGTGAGTCTCCTTCGATTTTCAATAGGGTCCTGTAGATGGACTTAAGCAATATTGCATTAGAGAGTGTTGTCTTGCAATATGTGTATGACATTCTAATTTGCAGCACGACAGAGGAATAGTGCAGATGTGATTCCATTCAACTATTCACTATACTTGCTGAGAAAGGATATAAACTTGAAAAAGAAAAGTTACAATATTGTCAACAAGAAGTGCTGTACATAGGCCAGCTGATATCACATGAAGGGAAAAGGGTTACCCCTGAAAGAGCTGAAGCCATTTCAAAAACTGTTAAGCTGCACACGATAAAACAAATGCAGAATTTTCTAGGGTTATGCATTTACGTCACAGCATGGGTCTTTGTTTACAGTTGGTATACTAAGCCCTTATTACAAGCCTTAAAGAAAGCACAGGCAACAAAAGAAAAAATCATGTGGAGTAAGACCTTGGAGGAAGGGTTTGATGATCTATAAAAAGGCAACAGTCTTAGGAATTCCCAATTATGCAGAGGAATTCTACCTATTTTCACACACGAATGGCAGTGTTATGAGAGCAGTCCTTAAACTGAAAAGCACGTTGGGGTAGAGGCCCCTGGCATACTACAGTGGGAATTTGGATCCAGTAATGACAGGTAATTTCCTGTGCGAACAAAGTTTGGCTGGCGCAGCGTTCAACATATGAAAAAGCTACAACCATTGTGATGGGGTTCCCAATGACGTTATTCGTCGATCACGCATTATTTGCTATTTTAGAGAAACCGAAAGGTACATTGGGCCTCATTACAACTCAGGCGTTAAGGGTTAACGCCACCGTTAACCCTTAACGCCTGATTCTGATTTTAACGCCTGCTTTTAGCAGGCATTAAAACCCATGGCGCTAACCTGCCATGGTGCTAGTTACGCTGCCGTAATTTACGGCGGCGTAATTAGCGCCTTCCCCACTCCCATTATGCCCTATGGGGCAAAAATGGGAATGGGGAAGGGAAAATGGGAAATGGGGATTTACCGCCCCACTCACCTTGGAATGGGGCGGTAAATCCGCCATCCACCATGGTGTAAACGCAGTTTACACCATGGTGGTAAAGTTGGTGCACTTAGCACCAAGGTTGTAATGAGGCCCATTGACATCTCAGAGAGCTTCTGTTTATGAAGTGGTCATATCAAATCCAGCGATTAAAATAGTTTGATGCAAAATAGTGAACCCAGCTATGTTCATAGTAGAGCCAGTCACTAAAGGAGAGCCAATGCATGATTGCGTGAACTATGAAGAATTTTATGATGAGATTCCCAGAGTGAAAGAAAATGCATTGGCAGAAGGAGAAATTGAGCCTCATTACGACCCAGGCGGTAAGTTACCGCCTGGGCCGTGACTTTACCACCATGGCGTAAACTACGTTTACGCCATGGTGGTTGGCGGACTTACCGCCCCATTCCGACCTTGGCGGGGCGGTAAGTCCCCAATCCCCATTTACCCTTCCCCATTCCCATTTTTGCCCCATAGGGCATAATGGGAGTGGGGAAGGCGTTAATTATGCCACCGTAAATTACGGTGGCGTAATTAACTCCATGGTCCCTTAGCGCCATGGATTTTAACACCTGCTAAAAGCAGGGGTTAAGTCCGCCATGGCGCTAAGGGACCTCGTACTCAGGCGGTAAGGGTCGGCGCTGTTTACGCCGCCGTAAAACCCTTACCGCCTGAGTCGTAATTGTCTTCATTGATGGTTCTTCCAGGATCGATCAAAATGATGGACAAAGATATACAGGCACAGCTGTGATGAAGCACACGGCAAATGGAGAATTTTGAGTACTTATTATTGCATGATTACCCTCACATTATTCAGCACAGGCTGCAGAATTACTGGCGTTGATACTAGCACTCTAGAATCATGCAGATCAGGGAGTAATGGTGTACAGTGACTCTGTCTATGTGACGTCGACAGTGCATGCAGACATAGCGTGCTGGAAAAGGATGGGCTACTTCCAAGCAGACGGCACGCCAGTGCAGCACGCCACCTTATTGGACCGGCTCATTAAGGCACTACAGCTCCCAGTGGGCATAGCGGGCGTAAAATTCACCACCCACAGGAAAAGGACATATTTTATCTCACGTGGCAATCAAGCAGCAGACATTGAAGCCAAGCGTGTGGCAATCGAAGATGAAATAATAATGAATGTAGAAATGTCTGATGTGCATGAGAAAATGATTGTTGCATGAAGCGAGCCGGAAGGCTAGAGCAATATGCCAAATACTCAGTTAATGGAGCTCCAAGGAGAAGCACCACAGGAAGAGAAGAACCTATGGAAGCAAAGAGGGTGTTCTTTAAACCCTTCAGAGAGCTTGTAGCGACAAGGCAGCACTGGTAAACCAGTGATGCCTATAGCCTTATTGAAGATAGCACTGGAACTGTTACATTATCCAGCGCACATAACAAAAGAGAATCTAGCAGCAACAATTGCCGAAGACTGGTTTATACCGGATTTGGCAGAACACGTTACATTTTTTATGATAAACTGCATAATCTGTCAGAAGTTCACGGCTTGGCATACACTACGTGTGATTAGGGGAGTCATCCCAAGGCCTGATGGGCCTTTTCAGCACTTGCATATCGATTATGTCAATATGATTCAAGTATGTAATGGGTACAGGTGTTTAATTGTTGTGGTGTGTCCATTCTCTAGATGGACAGACTCCACCTGTGCGGCCAAATTCGTGGTGAGGGAGGTGTTTCCCAGATGGGGAGCGTGTGAAGTTATGAGGTCAGATAATGGTCCTCATTTTGTTAATGCAGTATTTGAACAGATTAGCTTGTTGCTTGGTATAACGCACATGTTTTCATCAGCGTATCATCCTTAAGGGAACGGGATATGCGAGGTGCTCAACGGTTTGTTAAAAGAAAGGATAGCCAAGTTGGCGCTTACTCTGAAGAAGGGATGGTTACAATGTCTTCCACTGGCACTGTATGCACTCAGAAACCAACCTTGTTCTGATCACCATCTCACGCCACACAAAATCGTGATGGGCAGAAAGATGTGAACGCTGTTAACACCTAAAACTAGAGCTAGATGTGATGCCCAGCCAACAGGAGAAGTGTTAGGATTGGAAATGCAAAACTACTTGAATTGCATGACATCTTGTTTTTCTGTAATTTCAGGACAGCTGCAGCAGTGACAAGAAGGGTGTAGGGCAGTACAGAACACAGAAGGAGATGCTACAACAGATAAAGTTTTAGAATTATGTGTACTTCAATTATTCCCTGGGGACACGGTCTTAGTAAGAAATCACACAAGGGAAAAGTGGGATGAGCCAAGGTTCCACAGCCCATTCACCGTAGAGGGCATTACACCCTCTGCAGCCAAGTTACAGGGAGGAACAGCTTGGATCTTCCTGGGTACCGTCAAGCCATACATCAGAGAAATTCCTCTGCCTGCACCCGACCGCGAAGAAACCACAGACGATGGGGAAGAACAACATCATGTGCAGGCAAGATCCATGACAAGGAAGAAGGACACATGACCAGTCAAGCAAAAGACAAGAAAGTTTTGTGCAAAGTTCTGGCTTAGTTCTGGACATTTCCTTTAAGCATAATAAGGGAAGAAGGACACAAAACACAAACGCTCTGTGCATCCTAGTTGCAGGGTGAAGGAAGAGAAATTGCATTTATAAGCCACAAAATAAGACTGTTGATTTTGAACTGTGGAGTGAGGCACATTGAAGCCTTGATAAGAAAAGCTATGCCAAATTTTGATCGAGGACATATGAACTGGAAGAGAATACAGCATCCTGAGTCCTTCAACACAGAATTCTTGTTTGGACTCACTTATGCTGTCATGCAATAGTGACCTCACCAGAAACATTCTGAACTATTTCGAGTTAGTATTGAGGTCCTACCCGTCACTGGTGGGAAGACTCACGAACATAATAGAGTTTCTTCAAGATCCCAAAAATGAAAAGACAATAAGAAGACTGCTCACAGTGATTGCAGAACCGTTTCTTTTACTTCCGAAGTACAGTGAGGACAAGACAAATGTCCCTATCACAAGAAAATAATAGACTAGCCAATGCTGTATTTTTTCACCTAATTGAAGACTTTCCAGAACTTGTTGGGAGACATGCCAATGTCGATGTCCTCACGTTCATCAGAGATCCAGCAAACACTACACATCTGAGTATGCTCCTGCATAGCATTGTAATGCAGGTCAAACTTTCTAGTCATCATTGAAATCACAGAAGAGCGTAGAACCTTTCTTTCGAGGGACAGATCATGAAGGAGTTGCCAAGGACTTCACTTTTGTTTATGCTGACAAGAAAACAACATGTCGTCTGAAGTGAAGCAGATTAGAGGGATAAACAGGGAATTGGTCCATATGGAACACGCAAATTAAGACTTACTGGTCTTATTGCCTCATTTGGAACTTTAGTTAGTGTAAAGCGAACTGTTTCCAGAGACAAGTGACAGTCTATTTTTCAGAACAAGAGGATAATCGGTACAGCACTAGTGACCTACAAGCAGAGACAGCAGAGTCCAGATATACTGACACTGTTTAGCATGCATTAAAAGGATTCATTTTTCTTCCTTAGATGATCGAGATGGGAAGCCAGAACAGCAGCATCATCCACCCCCATGAGGAGAGACATTCGTATTGGCCCAGGAACAAATGCTGCAAGAGTACCTACAAGTGTATAATTTACATGTGTATTGCGTTCTCTATTATATTGTTGTCATTAACTATTAGAACTGTGTTTTCTATAGGTGCACAAAGCGTTCAGACTCCTGTGCACCCACCTAATGATGTACACTTGAAATCTAGAAAGGTGCCCAGACCTTACATAGTCATTCCAGTTCCCAGAAAGAATATAGAGTGACTGAGATTGAGATGGATGTGATAAACAACAACACACACATGAAACTTGTGTTAACAAATGAATTGAAATGCCGGAGACAGGGTCGGCAAAATAAATCAGATAAGGGAGTGATGAAGGATACACCTACACAGATAATGGGCACATCCACACCTGGTCTAGTGTCAATGGTTTCAGAATCACATTCCAGAGAATGGGGAAAGTTTGGACAAACAACAATGAGAAGTTTTATGACAAAAGACGTGGAGAGACAAATGGAGAAAGCTGAACTTTTAAAGGGACTAAAGGCTTCATAAAATAAGCAAATAGAGACAACACCGGCAACCACACCTGATCCAACGAGACATGATATCAGGACAGTGCCTGGAAGAAAGACATGGACAGAATTGTTGAGAGACATTTTCATGCCCAGTTGGTATGTTGAAAGGATGATGTATAGTGCACTTTCTCCTACTCTAATAATACAAGTGGAAATGCCCGGATCATTGATGGAGATGCCTGAGAATCCTCCAGCAAGAAGGAGCTATACAGACGTACTGCGTGAAATGCTTGTGAAAGCTCATATCAAAAGAATAAGAGCCAGAAGAAGCACACAAGAAGACAATAATGCACTGAATGTTTACCTGGACAGCACAGCACACTTGGGAAACAACATATGGTACCAACATATGAAGGAAGTTGGAAGGTGACCTTCAGATGAAGAATGCTTTGTTTGTGCACTCCTACCGTACAGCATAGGGAAGTTGAAAATCTATGTATATGTGGAGATAGATGTCAAAACAGCAGACTGTCTATCACATATAGCAATGTACAAGACCAGAGGCCAGTTCATGGGAAGTGATGCTTCGCTCAAATGGGCAACTGAAGAAATTGATCCAGATGAATATGATTATGTCCAAGACATAAAGAAGAGAAATAATGGCAAAACAAAGAACATTGTGATCAGATATGAGAAACCTGGATTAAAAGGAGCAGATAACAGAAGAGAAACAAATACAAAACTTAACATCAAAGGAAAATCCACAGAAGATGCTCGGAAATGGAGGGACAGAGGTCAAATGCAAATCTGGGGAACAGTGCTTTCTCCAGACGGATGGGAGAAAGGAGTGGTGATCTGCAGAGCATGGATGATCATTGGACACTATAAAGGATCAACTGAAAATGCACAAATGATATGCAAACCATTATGGCCAAGACTTGCGAGACTACTGACATGGGTCGAAGACAGAGGAGGACCCTTGCAGATAGTACCCTTGGATAATGCTAAACTGTGCTTCAGAAACAATGGTACAAGAAAAATGGGAGAGAATCAGAACTGTGGACGAATCTTCGATGCTACAGGAATGATGCATGGAACAGCACTGATCATGGATAATTATTGGGCGTGTGGATCCAAAGCATATATCAGATTGCTGAACAATTGGTGAGGTATATGTACAGTGGTCAATGTCCATGTTCTAGCATTGGTGATTCCAAGAAGTGATCTGAACATTGACCGTTTCCCAAAAGCAGATGCTCACCTGAGAAAGAAGAGATCTGTGGAACTGCTAAACCAAATGAAGAGAGAAAACTACTTCTCTGCCAAATCAATAGAAGCCGTTGCTGCAATCCTCTATGAACATAGGTTGTTCAGCTTATCCTCATCAATGTTCACGACAATTCTGATGCCAAGAATTCAGGTTTGCGGAATGTTTTAACCCACTTCTGCTCTGCTATGTGGCATCACTGTGTTATGATGGTGCCAGAAACATCAAAATGACCGCAAAACCCTCGTGCGCGCCAAAACCTCTGAAATTCGTGCTTTGCAAAGCACAAAAAGATGGCTGCCCATTCTGCCATGCATGTTGTCAGTGATGGAACAGAGCTCTCACACCTGGAATATGTCACAGGGCTCCACAACAATTGAAAATTGAGTCCAGAAGGAAAAAGCAGTGCTTTGCTAAATGAAACCCAAAATCTTGCTTTAAATCCCTTTTTCTTTGTTGCTGAAACGGCAGAATGCCGGTACAAAACACCCTCCAACATCCAAAATTCCTGCTGGGTGCTACACCTCACCTAGTTTAAGAAATCATTGTGAGCTTGCAAGGTCCTGAAAAGCTGAAAGCATGAAGGGATTTCCACAGCAAAAGTGGCCTGTCTGTGGATGCCAAAAATCTCTATGCAGCAGAGGACTGCAGGGACTGCAGGGATGACAGCTGCCAGGAGCCTGCCTGATTAAACTGATTGAATGAGAATTCTAGCTGCTATTTGAAACTACAAATTTGTTTTAAGCTAAGGAAAAATGCAACAGAATTGACGATTAAATCAAGCCTGGCTAAAGCTGCCAAACTGGAATAGCAGGTTTCTCACAGAAGGAAGGCCTTTCCCTCCAGCAGGAAATCACACCAAAGTGGTAATTATAGGGTTTGGAAGGAACCTGGTCTACAGAGGCAAAGGGGAACCATGAACAGCTGCTGCAAAGGAAATGAGAGGTGTGATGACAGTCGCAAATGGCCTCTGCCAAGAGCAAACAGGGAGGAGACTGCTACTGGACTGCAGGGAGACCAAAAGAGGTGGAGTTAAAACAACCATTTGTTGCTTAACAAGGACAAAGAACACTTTTTTTTAAAAGACGTATCATTTGCCAGTTAAAATTGTGAAAAATATAAAAGTAACAGAGTTGTGAATCTAAAATGTGGCTGCACATTTCAAGAGGCGGAAGAATCGTGTGACATGTTCTAGAAAGAAATGTCAGGAAATGTGATTTTACACAAAATGTATTTCTGCTAGAAGTATGAAACTTTATACACTTATGCCCATGTTAAACGCGCACACTTGTAGAAATTTGCTTATAAATTGGACATTGTGTTACTGATGAAAAGGGAAAAATTATGTGAAAAGCCGAGGCATGATCCCACAGCTATGGGGTTTTGAGGGATAGATGCCATGGACAATATGTAATCTGTATATGTGATTGTTATAGAGGTTGCAAATGTGTAAATATGTATAATGTCAAAAGTAGATTTTGTGTTCAAGGGGCTAGAGGTGGATTCTCACCCTCATAAAATCACACTGTACAGGAGGGTGGATCGTCCTCTGATGGGCCCATAGGTCAGAGCTCACCCTCTAGTATCTTTAAGACAAGATAACTGCACCTTGAGGAGGTTGGGGTGCAGGATTCTCTTACTCCAACATAATTCAATAAGGACAGCTCAATAGTTTGGCAAAGGGAAGTCCGTTTGATGACAAGTAAAAAAACGGGGAAACAAATGGTAATCATCAGAGTCACGATTGCCTGTCTCGCTTCAACTCCCAACTTCTTCCTGCTGACAGTAACTTTTATAGCAAATTCGCGTCATCATTGACGTGTAAAACTCATAAGTTTGACATGCAATTCTATTGGTTGGAAAAGGTAACTTAAGTATAGGTGCTACATCTGTATATTGTAACAGTGTGTGCGGATTGGATAACTCTTATCGGGTGGGCGTCTACGCCCATCCCTCTACATCACTCGTGATAGATGTCACTAAAACTATGACATCTGATTGGCTATACAAACTATAGGATCCTAGATCATTTGGTCCTTTGTGATTGGGTGGGTTATATCCCAAGGCATAAATCTCCACTTTAATTAGCAGCATGCAGAATTGACAGCCAGATGTGGATTGCCCCAAGATTCACCCTGCCTCCCTTTCATCAATCAGTGCTTTAGGGCTATGTGTCAATTAGTTGGCTGAGGATGGCCTCAAAACTGTAGCTTCTTATCAGGAAAAGTTATGGCATCCTCGGGTTCTGGGTGACATCAGACATTGGTACCTCTTTGCCCTTGGCTAGTCACGTGTCTGTTCACCATGATCTGCTTCATTTTCCTTCTTTTTGTATATTTGATTCTTTGTTCAGCCTAGCCACCTGCCTGGGAACTCCTTATCTCGACCTTCACTGGCTGGCAGTCATACTCTGAAGTTTAGGTTCTTCAGAGTTGCTGCTCTCCTCCCTTCCTGGAGTTGACTTCGAATTCCGAAGCATGAGCTACTTCTTGCTGAGTTTCCATACCACTCTTCCATTCTGGCTTTAGCTGGAATATGAATCTCGGCCTTGATGGCCCCTTGCAGCATGGGCTTAGTTCTGCTTCACAAATGGAGTTGCACTTGTATAGCATGCTTCATTGAGGTAGATATATAATTGGCGCATGCTGCTCTAAGCTTCTACTAAGCATTGCAAGCAGTACCGTTTACTTAGCTTCTTGCGTTCTGAGCCTGCCGGTGGGAGACTAGGTTACTATTTTGGACCCCCATTTCAAAAATTTCAATTTTTAAAGTTCTATAACGTTCTATTCTTTTTCATTTACTCCTTTATAGTCTTTCAGGAAGTTTTGGAAGATAAAGTGTCTTGTGCTTCATAAGAGTCCCCCCTCTCGAAGGTGACAATTGTCTCTGGTTACGGGATGCAGTTCCCTTGCTAGACAATGGAAAAAGATTAGACTAGCCTGTTTGGTGAGTAACATTCATTGAGCATATTCAAAATACCTAAATTCCCAGTCTACCCCCCGAATTTGCTTTAGTCCGGAAGACATGCTGGAATCTTGCTTAAATGCAAAAAGATGGAAAAAGTGGAAAAACTGGAACAATGGAAAAACTGCTACCATTAAAAATCAAATAAGAAAATAAGAGTAAAATTAAACATGAAATAAAAAATAAAACAAAAATAAACGGTGACATTCTCTTCTCTGCTCTTCTCGATGTGTCCCACGGCGGAAAGATGAAGAACTGTGTCCTAGCCTCCTGGATCTGTCCCTCAGCAGAAAGATTCAATGGAATCACTGAAGATATTCTCGCTGAACATTAGACAGCTCCACCTGGAGCATGATACCATGGAGGAGTGTCCCATGTGTGCAGTGTTAGCTGGATCTCTGAGGAAGGTGATGACGTCAACCTCAGCAGGCCTTCCTACCATTTCTGGATAGTCAGTGAATAGACAAAACATGACATTATGTGCCAGCCTGCTGTCCTCGGGTGATAGGGACATTTGTCCTGCTTTGCTGGGTTCTGGATCATGAACAGTCTCTGAACTTTCCTGCTGCGTGGATTGCGACCACGTAATTGAGCCTGGTCCACAGTTGGTTTTAATGTTCAGTGTTTCTTGGGTCTCTAATGTAGGTGAGTGTATCCGTAGTTCTCCCTACAAGTTCTGGGCATTCCTCTATGATACGAAAGAAAAGCGTTTATGTGAGTTGATCAATGATCACTTTTGGTGGAAGCATCTGTGTCCTTATCACCGTACTCGGGCAGTACAATGAAGGCTTCCACGATGACAGTCAGTAGTTGCCAGATTACTTTCTTGTTGGCAGGATCTTGGACAAAGTCTGTGATACTGGTAACTCTCCCTACAAGTGATGGATATGTCTCTAGTACTAACTGAAAACAGGACAGCACATCTCTTGTGATATTCCTGTTGGGGGTTGTCATAGGTTCTGCAAAACAAAGTCTGTGTGTTGGTTCATTCAGGTGACTGTGTGATGCTCTTAACTTTTGCTCTTAGTCTACCAAAGTCTCATTTACCAATAATGCTTGGATATGGCCTGATTCAAAAGTTTGTATTATCAGTGTGTTGTGGATTAGATGAGCGATTCTCTTCTTCACCCTGCAACTATAATGCACAGATTGTTTGTTTTGTCCTTGTCCCCCTTTGCTTGCAGGAACTTTCCAGTTTTAAGCCACAACTTGCAACTCGGTTCTTTGTCTTGGTTTTCCTGTTCATGCGTCCTTCTTCATCGTCATGGCTCTCGTCTGCATGTGCTGAGGTTCTTCCCCGTTGTCTGTAGGTTCTTCTCGGTGGGGTGCAGCTAAAGGGATCTCACCGATATAAGTTTTAATGTCATTTAGGAAGATCCAAGCTCTCCTGCCATGCAGTTTCACGGCTGAGGGAGTGCAGTCCTCTACGATGAACTGGCCGTTGAATCTTGGCTCGTCCCACCTTTTCTTTGTGTTATTTCTCACCAGTACTGTGTCACCAGGGAAGATGATTGGCGCACATAGACCTTGAGCTGTGTCTGTTTCAGCATCTCCCTCTGGGTCTGGTGTTGTGCTGCACCCTTTTTGTTGTCGCCGCAGTTGGTCTGAAATAACAGTGAGGCTTGATGTCATGCAGTTCAGATATTCTGACAACTCAACTGGCCATCACATCTAGCTCTATCTCGAGTGCTAAGGGGGGGTCCTCATTCTCCTTCCCGTGACTATCTTGTACGGCATAAAATGATGGTCGGAGCCTGGTTGGTTCCGAAGTGCATACAATGCCAGTGGTAGACAGTGCAGCCATCCCTTCTTTAGAGTAAGCTTCAACTTGGCTATCCTTTCCTTTAACAATCCGTTGAGCGTCTCACATATGCCATTTCCCTCTGGATGATACGCCGGTGAGAACTGGTGCTTTATACCAAGAAGCAAGCTGATTTGTTCAAATACTGTATTAACAAAGTGGGCCCCGTTATCTGACCTCATTACATCGCACACCCCCATCTAGGCAACACTTCCCTCACCAGAAACTTAGCAGCACAGGTTGAGTCTGGGCGTGTGCAGGGAGCTGCGTCTATTCATCTGGAGAATGGACACACCACTACAATTAAGTACCTGCACCCGTTACATACTTGAATCATGTTGACATAATCGACGTGCAAGTGCTGAAATGGCCCATTTGGCCGGGGGATGACTCCTCTCACTACTTTTAATGTGTGCCCAGCAGTGAACTGCTGGCAGATTATGCAGTTCACTATAAAGAATGCAACATGCTCTGCTAAATTCGGTATAAACCAGTCTTCTGCGAGCGTTGCTGCTAGATTTTCTTTTGTCATATGGAAAGGGTAACGTAATTGCCCTAGTGCTATCTTTAGTAGGGCTACAGGCATTACTGGTTTACCAGTGCTGTCTTGCCTCCATAATCCGTCTGAGGGGTTTAAATAACACCCTCAACGCTTCCACTGGTTCTTTTCGTCCTGTGGTGCCTCCCCTTGAAGCTCCATCAATTGAGTTTGCCCCATATTACTATAGGCCTCTGGTGTAGCCCGAGCTATCATCATACGTTCATGGATGCGTGCCACTTCTACTTCCATGATTGCCTCATTTTTGGATGCCATACACTTGGCTTCCGTGTCTGCTGCGTGATTTCCACGTGCACAAAATCTGTCCCGTGAGTATGGGCTCCGCATTTCATAACCGCTATGCCCACTGGGAGCTGTAGTGCCTTGATCTGCCTGTCCAATAAGGCTGCGTGCTGCTCCTCTTCCAGCACGCTAGTCCTACGTGCACTGTGGACGTCACATAGGCAGAGTCACTGTACACCGTTACTCCTCGGGTTCTGGGTGACATCAGATGTTGCCCTTGCTCTTTGCCCTTGGCTAGTCACGTGTCTGTTCACCGTGAATATGCTTCATTTTCCTTCTTTTCGTATATTTGATTCTTTGTTCAGCCTAGCCACCTGCCTGGGGCCTCCTTACCTCAACCTTCACTGGCTGCCAGTCATACTCTGAAGTTTAAGTTCTTCAGAGTTGCTGCTCTCCTCCCTTCCTGGAGTTGACCTCGAATTCCCAAGTATGAGCTACTTCTTGCTGAGTTTTTATTCCGCTCTTCCCTTCTGGCTTTAGCTGGAATATGAATCTCGGCCTTGATGGCCCATTGCAGCCTGGGCTTAGTTCTGCTTCACAAAATGGAGTCGCACTTGTATAGTGTGCTTCATTGAGGAAGATATATAATTGGTGCATGCCGCTCTAAGCTTCTACTAAGCATTGCAAGCAGTACTTTTTACTTACCTTCTTGTGTTCCGAGCCTATTTACATGCATTCAGTCAATTGCACAATTCGATCCTGGGTATGTTCTTTGTGCTGCAATGTGGTATCTTCTTATACGTCTATCACATCATTATTCTTTACATTTTGTCCTTAAGTACCTTCTTTTGCTCGTCGTTTTATGGTTATCTGTATGTCACGTCTGGGCTCTTAGGTTATCACCAATTGCCTTCCATTAAGGCTCTGTGGGTCTCTTCGGGGACAGTCTGTAAGTAATCTTTGTTTTGTGTCAGCTGCTGGTATGGTTGTCTCAGTGGATACCTTGCAGCCCATAGTTGTCTGGTTATTGGCGCTTCAATAGGTCTACATGTCCTTCTGATGGGTAGTGGACAGGGCCACACCATGGCTCTCTGTTGGTTCATTTGCTCCTTATACGTCACATATCTTGGCGAGTATGCTTCTGGCATTTCGACATGGGTGGCTGGAGTGCAGGCCATATTTGGGACATCCTCTACAACACCATAAAGGTGGCACACTGTTTCTATCCTCCTATCAAGGCAGAGAGCAGACGCTGATCCAATCACCTGCCAAAGGGGCGAGTTTAGGCTAAACCAGCCCACACACCCCCTGTATCATAGCATAAATAGAGACAGCTCATCACTCAGAAAAAAGACAGATTTACTCACTATCCTTATACTGGCAGAGCACCCTGCTGCTGAACTCTACATCTTTCTTGCTCCAGACTCCAGAGACTTGGCAAAGCAGAAACCCATTGCATAGCTGAACCATTTTCAGCTAGGCCTCAAATTCCAGAACCAGAACCCCACAACCTAAGGAGAAGCATCAAAATACAGCCGGACTGCACTGTACTGCTTGCCTGCTGAATAGTTATCATCAGAACCAAGAAGGGCAGATCCAATCCAGTCCTGTGGCTTGCTGTGACCAGAGTGCTTTGCAGATCCCGTCCAGTCCTGTGCCGTGCTGTGACCAGAGCGCCTTGCTGATTGCAGATCCAATCCGATGTGCCCAGCCGTCTGTCTGAAAACCAGATCCAATTCCCTGACCAGAATCTTAACAGACCAGAATCCTGACGGTTCCGTTTTAAAACATATCTAGTGAGTATCTAGAGAAAGAACTGTGTCACTAGCATATATACCTTGCTTAGTCCATTCCATATCTTAAACCCATCCTATCTTGTATTCAGAATCTGTATTGTTAGACGTATTTTGAATTGTCTGAACTCTCTATCCAATCCCTCCTCTCTTCCTCATGTACTAGTATTGTTATAACTATCTTTGCGCTGATCTTTTCTCATCTGAAGAAGGCGTGTTCCTTAGCAGGGAGTCATTCTGATCAAGTGGCTGTGTTCCTATGGGGTATACGTTTTGTTCATAGTCATCCTCTAGTGCAAGAAATCCTTTTGTCATTTTAAAAGTACATTCCTGTTTCCATTCTTGCGCCTATGTCGAAAAAAACGACCTCCACTGAAACGCGTATAACTCCCCGCATTCAAAATCAATATGGTTCTCCCGTTATTGCGATTATCGTGCAGTGAAAAGTTTGCCTCAAATTTTCATGTAGGGAAATTCTTCCACGTGTAAAACAGCTTTTGATTGCTTCCAACTTGAATTTTAGGATTTCAAATTGTTTCTTGGTATTAAATCATTGCTTGTGTTTGTGTGCAACTATCCAAAGCGGCTCCCATAAAAATGTATAAACATTTTAACAATTTTGACCATACTTGCTGTTTTTGCGTTGAGTCAGGATGGAAGCCCAAGGACATGACGGACAAAGAAATAAGAGATTTTGTGAAGGCAAGCATTTATGCACCCGAAGGAACAAAGTTCCAGTATCCTAGAAAACATAGAAAATATGTTGGAAGGTGGATTTATGGCGATCCAAGTGGAGAACTTCAACTAATGACATGGAACAAAGATGAGTATGTGAGAACAGCAGGATGCTTGAAGGGAGTCATAGAGATATGGACCCCAAGGAAGCATTTCTTCAGACCTAAATGTTGGGATCCAGAGGATGAAACTAAAGTGGACACAAAGAACGAAGTGAGAGTGGTCGATGAATCGCCCAGAGGGGAGAGTGAAGAGGAAGTACCAAGTGTCATCCACACACCAGCCACCCACTTCGTGATACCTGGTACATTCACGCCAAAGTATATGACGTATGATGAACAGATAAACCAGCAGAGAGCAGCACATGGGCTCTGCCCAGTGTCTATCAGAGTAACAACACCTATTGAAGTACTGACACCTAAGAGAACCTGGATAGTAAGGTACCCATTGAGAAACCATATCTACAGTCAAGCCGGAATGGCGGTTGTCAGAATGGAATACCCAAAGAAGCCAAGAAGATAATGAAGGAAGACAAATGGTGACGTCATCAGTCATCGAACGGGCACACACATAGATGATATAAGACCAGAGAATGCTGATTGGGTGGAGGTTTTTAGGACTCTCTTTTGGGGCCTAAACTCAAACTCCTTTTTATCTGCAAAGTGGACCAGGTGGTCCCTTTGTAGCTGATGTTTCTGCCAATCTAACTCCCTGATCTTCTCTTCATAGGAGTCCTTCTGGTCAGATACATTTGCCAAGATATTTTTGAACCAAACAATGATGCACATAAATCGATCTCTGATGGGGGCTGGCCTCCCGGTTCAATCATGCTAGGCCTACTTAAGTCCAACTGCCTCCTATTATCTTGTTCTTGTGAACTCATCTGCCCAAAGTTAGCAGTGACTTGTGCGTGCCAGGTGGTGACTTCGCTTGAGGTCAGAGGGCATCATACCATGATCAGGGGTTGCCCTGCCACTCTCTAACTGTTCAGGGTTCCTCAAGTCCTGATTAAATCCAGCCCGTTCTGTTTCTAACCTTTCAAATTTCTCTTTCTCTGCCCCTATTTCTTGATAGTATGAAGAGGCCTCAACCTTTTGCTCTGCTATCAGGGCTTGACTGACTTCTATGACCTTCACTTGTCCTACTACTAGCCTATGGAGCCCGTTGTTCTCCTCACACATGGCCTCACTTTCTTTCCGTGACTCTTGTAGGATCTGGGAATACTCAGTCCTCTTCTTATGCAGGAGGCTAATCTACTGACTCTCTGCAGTTTTGGTCTCTGTTGTCTGCTCTAGGTCAAATTCTATTCGCCTCATATGTCCCATTAATTTTTCATACTTTCATACTCTACTTTTATCTCAGTCAGTTCCTGAAGGCATGACTCTCCTTTCTCCAAGTCTGCCTTCAACTGGCACACTTCCTGGCACAGGGCATCTTTTTCCTGACACAGCTTACTATTCTGTTCACTGAGGTGATCTCTCTTCTGTTTCATAAGGCCCAATTTCTGGCATTCCGGGTCATACTCTATTTGGGAATGGACCTCTTTTATAATGCACTAATTAATCTCCTCTTCCAATTTCATAATCTGCTTTTGATATGCACACATGTCCTCTAAGCAGGCTCTATTGTATGTCACTTGTTGGTTCAATTTGAGTTGACTCTCTTTCAGGGAATCAACCCTTTCTTGGCACTCCTCTTTTAGTGCAGATAATTGGGATTCTCGCTCTGAATTGGTTTGTTGCTGTACTGCCAACTCATCCTTTAGCTGCTGATTGGTATTTCCTGATTCTAACTCAGAGTTTTGGCTCTATCGCACTTTCTCCTCCACCTGCCTTAACTTCCCTTTTACCTGCTCCAATAACTCAGATTGATTCTGCCCGGAGACTACACTCTCCTGGTACCTTTCTTCCATGATTATCATTTGAAAGTACATTTATGCATTTTAATTTGCTCATCTTTGGTGGTCTGTGTCATATACAAAGTCTGCCTGGGCTTGATATAACAGGCCACTGTCTTGCCACACATCCATATTTATAGAGGTCACCTGTTGCATCATATTCGATAGCCAGACTTCATGTCCCTGCTCTGCCCATTCCCCTTTAATAAACCATTTGGACAGGAGGTGTTGTCTAGCCATGTTAAGTTCCACAGTGCTATTTGTGAAGAGTGTTCTTCCTTTGGTTATCTATGCAATGGCAACATCTCCACCCTGCTCCTTCCTAGTTTATGGTTACAATATCTTGTTTGTCCACACAGCTCTGACACATAGGGTACTAGTTTGGCTGGCGCCTTCACAATGTAACACAGCTTACTATCCACTAAATATAACAATACTTCAATGGGTTAGTCTGCTCTGCTACACTGTCACAGGTGGAAACACTGCTTAATCCTGGGCTCGAGCCCCCAAGTTGCAGCACAAGCAAGTTAGGGACCTTTTTCCCCTGCACAGGATGTGTGAACAATTAAACCGCTTTTTATTTTTACAATCCCCAAATCATTTTTAAGGAGGCCTCCAACCCGTCTTGCACCCAAACCTCCACCAGCACCCTTTGTCCCAATCGACCAGGAACTGGTCGGTGTGTTGTCAATGAATACTTTATCAATGTATTATTTTAATATTCAATCAGAACAAAAATATGACTGCAGCCACTAAAGTTGTGGCGCACAATGCACAAGCTTCTCTAACATAACCAGGTTAAGATAGACTTCAATGCCACACCAAATTTGCGTGAAAAGCAATGCAAATAATTTACCTCAACTGATTTCAGGAAAGTTAAGTGCTCCACCCTCTGACAATGGAAAACTGGGTTTTCGATGATTTAATATTACTGCTATCGGACAGCACACAAGGGTACTTCGGCCTGCTTACACTAGAGAACAGAGAAGGCATCAAACCCCACTAGCTAGCCCACATAGGAAATTTGCATTTAACACAGGCAACACATGAGAAAGAAAATCCCAAAAAATAAAGGGAATGCAATTCAAAATCAGTGAGCGGGGTCTGATACAGGAAGAAGAATAGAATAGAAAAACATTTTTTTAGAAAAAAAAAATTGAAAGCACATTATGTTTTAGTTGGAGCTGGAAATGACAGGCAGGCTCTAAACCATGAAAAACGAAGGAAAGGCAATGTAAAATCCAAGCTTAGAATATGAAAGAGGAAGGGGAATGATCTAGGAAAATCACTTTTTAATGGACGAAAAGAAATATTTGTCAAACAGAAATTAGAAATCACGCTAACTTTAGCTGGAGCTGAAAATGACAAAATTACGCTGTCAACAATGTGAAAGGCACAAACGAACCCTGGTTTTAAGAGAAATGGCAGGGACAAATTACAGGTATGTTTTGGGCAAGGAGATTCTAACAGTGGGAACAATAGTTTGGGTTTAATATGTCAGATGCAAATGGGATTCGTTTGTAAACACACAATTTAACACATGGACAAATTTGGTTTTAACTCAGAATGGGAATAATTCTTTTGGGGCAACACTTTAATGACTATAACCTTTAACAATTAAATAACATCACTAGGCACAAGATTGTTGATTTTGAATTGCAACAAATTTGCTCTGTGAATTTCTATGGGGCAATTCATTGATTTACTAAGCGAAATACCAGGGAAATAACTTACTTAACTATGCAAACAAACAATGTACTTTCCAGGGGAAAGAGGACTATTATTAACAGATACACAAGGGATGATTTTGTTCGATAGGAAAGATGGCTTAAATGCACAGAGGAACACAGTATTTGTCAAGGATAGAGTTACCAAAGTGTACAGATAAATAAAATACTTTTCAATAGAAAAATTACAAAATTTCACAAACAGAATAGAGGATTTTTCTGGGAGAGTGCTTAAATAGATAGGACTTATTTAATCTATGGCCGTGAAGATCTATACTTACAGATGAAAAAGGACTCTATAGTCTTCAATGGTGCCAGGGCTCCACCGCCAGGACCATCAAAGGGGCCTATCAAGGCCTCCCTCTGTCCTCCAAACCAGTTACTCCAAGTCTCTGCTTTACTCCAGGAAATGGACCAATTTCTGCAAGTATAGCTCCAGATCTTCAGTCAGCTGCACACACATATTTTGAAGAGAGAATCTCCAGTTATGGAGGAGTAACCTATTTATAAGCCACATTATATCACCGATATGTCATTATAATCATACAACTGATAGGGCAGTGGTCAAGGGTTCCCTCCCCCTCTGTCCGCCGATTGGTCCAGTGAATGGAAGAGTGGTTTGAGCAGCGAGGGGACGATACACCATCACTCATATGACAAAACAGGGGGCTGTATCTGGCTTTGGTAAACTACCCTTTCTCATCATGTTATGTCGTCTATGGCCACATTTCTAGATACTATATTTTTCAGGCAGTCGGCTAAACATTCTTTGATGACCGTGGGACCTACTGGTGCAAAGCTACATTATTGCCTTGTTTCTGCCCCAACTATATTAATGAAAAATCTGCATTCGATGGGCAGAATGCCTATCATCTTTTACACATTTTCTCACATTTTTATGATTCTCATATTTATGCAGAGATCATAATCAATTTTTCCCTTATAACTTGTGTTAAATTGGGTTCACCAAAATCATTTTCGGTTGATCAGATGAAGCTTGCGGGAGCTCTCCAGAAATCTGCACATGAATATGTCTGAATAAAAAGTATATTGTGCCTCCTATTGTAATAAATATATTTGATATTGGCCTACGCCAAGCTGCTCGAAAGTCGCTTGCAAGAGAAATCTGTGTTGCAAGGTCCTGACCTTTACAGGGTAATTCATAGAATCCAGCGCACAAGTAGCGCACGCGGCTGGCGCACAGCGTGCGCCTGCGATAGTCTGCGCCAGGCACGTGCGCTAAAACAGATTTCCGCGCACAGCGTATTCATGGATTTCAAGCTCCCAAAACAGCCGTGGCGCAGAGAATCGCAGCGAGCCTGCAGCAGCGCCAGTAACGCCCCCAAGAACGCCCTCGCGCACGGAAAAGCCATCAAAAGCGCTAAATCATCGCTAAGGGCTGCGCTAACCCCGGACCACTTCACAGGGCAGGCAAACAAGGAAAGCAAAGCGGGCAATCTCCAAATCAGGAGTACGCGGGAAGTACTACACGCGACTAGGCAGGGAACGTGAATCACAGGGGTACGCGGGAATCATCACACGCGAACAGCCAGGGTGCGTGTATTACAGGGGTAGCGGGAAGTTCAACACGCGATGGGCCAAGGAACGTGTATTACAGGGGTACGCGGGAATTATCACACGCGAACAGCCAGGGTGCGTGTATTACAGGGGTAGCGGGAAGTTCAACACGCGATGGGCCAGGGAACGTGTATTACAGGGGGACGCGTGAAGTAGAACACGCGATAGGCCAGGGAACGTGCATCACAGGGGTACGCGGGAATAATCACACGCGAACAGCCAGGGTGCGTGTATTACAGGGGTAGCGGGAAGTTCAACACGCGATGGGCCAGGGAACGTGTATTACAGGGGGACGCGTGAAGTAGAACACGCGAACAGCCAGGGTGCGTGTATTACAGGGGTAGCGGGAAGTTCAACACGCGATGGGCCAGGGAACGTGTATTACAGGGGTACGCGGGAATCATCACACGCGAACAGGCAGGGTGCGTGTATTACAGGGGTAGCGGGAAGTTCAACACGCGATTGGCCAGGGTACGTGTATCACAGGGGTGCGTGGGAATTATCACATGCGAATAGGCTGGGTGGGCCCCCACAGGTGTACCCTGTACACCCTCCCCGGCCCCTGCAGGCAGCCCACAAAACAGTGGACTACCCTGCACACCTGATCATGTCCCCCTGCACCCCCATCCACCAGGGGCACCCTCCACCAGGCCCCCACCCATGTCTCCCACCACCCCCACCCCCCAGCAGTGCAGGGGCACCTGCCATCAGGCCCCCATCCATGTCTCCCACCACCCCCAACCCCCATCCACCAGGGGCACCCTCCACCAGGCCCCCACCCATGTCTCCCACCACCCCCACCCACCAGCACTGTGGGGCACGTGGCCAGCAGGCAGTCAGGCAGCAGCCGATGGCAGGTGGGAGCGTGCTCAGGGTTCTTGGGGACTTAAATTTGGCCTCCTGGCCAGGAGCGTGGTCTTTCGTGTTAGAACGCGTGGACAGCCTGATAGGGAGTGATTTTGCACCTGAAAACCCCACACTCATCGCGCGAAAACCCGTCACCAGCATATGTGCGTCAATAGTTACCTGCACGTGCAGTGTCAAAGCGTGTGATTGGTGAAAAGTGAGCGACATGCAGGAGTGTCGAAGCGCGTGATTGGTGAAAAAGGATCCACATGCAGGAGTGACAAAGCGTGTGATTGGTGAAAAGTGAGCTACACGCAGGAGTGTCGAAGCGCGTGATTGGTGAAAAAGGATCCACATGCAGGAGTGACAAAGCGTGTGATTGGTGAAAAGAGAGCTACACGCAGGAGTGCCAAAGCGTGTGATTGGTGAAAATGGGCCAAGCACGTACACGCCGTAAGTGACGATGTACGTGTGGGCCTGTATAAAAGGTAGTGTTGAACACAATTTCCTTGTACGTGCTTTTCGTGGAGAGCGAGTGGGTGAATTCGGTACTTCTTGTCGTTTCACACGCGATTTACTTCACGGCGTTTCCAGTTCGTACTCCCTGTTACCTCTGACAGCTCTTTTCTCTTTTTCCTCTTGTACTGGTTTTCCTGGGCCTGTTCCCTCAAACAGTGTCCCCTTCTACAGTTGTCCTGTCTCCTCAGACAGCGTACACCTCTTCTTTTGGCGGGGGTGTTGCCAACCAAAAGTGCTATTTTTTCACGCTCTTTTACCTGGCAGACGGTGAGTCACGCACGTATCTAACATCTGTGCTTGCCCCGTGTGTAGCCTACCCCTTCAGAGGTCAATCTAGGCCGCGTGTGACACGCATACGTTCATTGTGTTACTGGATGCCACAGCGTAGTGCAGGGTTTTCCATCAGCACACGTGGTCTAGGAGGGGTATTGTGCACGTTCCTTAACTTTTTTGGGGTGCCTGTGCGTTGCGTGACCCGTCATCTTTCCCCAGGGGTGTCATATAGCCTTGCCACTGCACTAGGGTACGAATACCATCTGGTACCCAACCCCTTTGACACCCAATTGCCCAGGACAATTGTGCACACCCACTCCCATACGCACAATACCATCAGTGCCATGGTTGGGAGGCGTGCAAGCCGTAAGGGTGGCAAAGGTGGCCGAGCCACACGTGGTGGCCGTGGAGGATCCAACAGGGGACGTGGTTGTGACTTGCAGGGCGCCCCTGTTCCCCCCAGTCTGGAGGAACAGTCAGGGACACCCATGCCCCCCCCCCCCCCCCCCAGTTGAGAGTCATGTGGCTGATACCAACCCTGATCAGCCCATGTCGGACCAGGCCATTGTGGCACCAGACCTGTCCGAGGGTGATTCCATCGCTGACATCCAGGTCAGCAGGTCCACTGCACGTGCACCGGTGCACATTGGTGTCATCAGGGCACGCGCATCTATGCCAGATAGGTCATCTGCTGGCCCCCGTAGCCAGGGTGTGGCTCAATCCACCCCACCTCTCATACACCCTGCCAAGACTGTGTCGGTCCTAGTTCATGCACCTCAGATCAGGCCTGACCCCATCCCACTACCCCCAATGCCTGCACCTACTCCCATGCTGAGTGGGCAATCACACACACCCAGTACAGAGTCCACCACGGCTCCTGCCCCTAGTGTCCACAGCGGCGTAGGACACTCTGGATCCCCACCCCCTTCCAAGCGCAAGAGGAAGAGTGCACGTCCGGCACAGGCTGATGCCCCAGACACGGCTGCACAGTCCGGCCCATCAAGGAAGCCAAGCTTCACAGACGCCGAACTTAATGCACTTGTTCAGTATGTGTCAGATCATGATAGGGAAATGGTCATCGTTGCAGGGTCCAAGACCACACATGCCAGACGCCAGGCACACTGGCAGACCATTGCTGACAGAATAAGTGCCCTTGGAGTAGTGAGGCGCACAGCTAGTGATTGCCAGAAGCGCTGGAATGACCTTAAGCGCAGGGCAAAGGATAAGCTGGCCTCAAGTCATGCCGCAACCTTGGTGACTGGAGGTGGGTCCCCAGCACAGGAAATAGAACTCACACCACACGAGTCCGTAGCTGGATCCTACGTCACCGAGGGACAACTCCAAGGTGTGGGAGACCTCCCTGATTACGAGGCATCATCCGGTGAGTGCACATGCATGTGTGTATTATCCATGTGCATGGTGTGTGTGTGAAGCATTCATGTTGGGTGCCTGTCAAGGGGGTGTGTGGCAGAGTTGATAGTGGCACCCATGTGCCTCATCCAGTATGTTCAGTGCAACACCATCTGGCCACAGCACTATCCCTACTGGCAACAGTGCACATATGGGCCAACACCATGGAAGTTGCCCTTGATTAGTAATTTTGTCACTACATTGTTGCTCATACTCCCCTGTCTATTCATCTGATGTCTTACATACCATTCCTCTCCTTTCCCCCAGCCATTCAAGTTTCATCTTCACATGCCTGACATGCAATGATACCACATGCTAATGCGTCCTCTGTATATAAATGCCTACCAACATGCAGTCATACTGTGGATGTAGCCTTGACATCCACCTCCTTCCTGGGTCCTTTGGTACCGTCTGGTTTCGAGCCCCATTCCCTCACACTCCATGCTGCTCTTCATGGTCTATCTTCCATGACTTCTACAGTTCAGACCATCGTGCCCTACGCACGACACCTGCTTGCCAAAAGTCAAATGAGGGCAGCCTGCCCTCCAATGCGACCCACCCTATTGCTGACCAGTGCATCTGAGCCTACTCTAAGCTAACTCTCACTGACATCTGCTCATACATGCCTTTGCCTGTCCCATAGACCCTTCACATGGTCCCTGTCCTCTCTCCTTGCTCCTCTTCCACCATCATAGGTGGGACCCGTTGGGGTGTACTCCTGGCCTCCTTCCAATCCTCAGATACCACTATTGATGTGCATGGTAATGGGAGCGTCTCAGTCCAAGGCCCTTAGGCCAACCTCAATCTCCTTGAGAAATGCTACCCACATCTCATCAACTTCCTTACCTCTCCTGCTGTCCCCCCTCCTCTCTCCTCATCAATCCTGCACTGCCTCCCTGCACCCTCCCATGAACCTTCTCCGCCTCCCACTCCAACTGCTACACATGCGGCACCTCTGATCTCTAGCACTCCCCGTAAGTCCTACAAGGCTGTCAACCTCCTCCACAATTACACTCCTTTCACTGCGGCTGCATCAGGCATTCCTCCGATAACTGTCACTTACATGAGGTTATGCACCTTGACATCCTTGGTCTCATGGAAACATGTCTGACGGCCAGCTCTGTCTGCATCCTTGACCCTCTCCTTGGCCCGCCACTACTGTGCAGGGGGGGTGTGCCCTTGGCTTCCCTGAGGGTATTCCTGCCACTGTCACACCTACTTAGACCTACTCCACTCTGGAATGGCTTGTGTGAGGTTTCTGTCCACCACACCTTGACATTCTCAAACAGTGCGTACTGTGTCTGGGAAAACTGGTCAAATGTACTACTTCCTTTCTGAGTGTCCTCACCTCTCCTCCTCACTCATGTCCCCAGACACAGAATTCCTCATCCTTGGTGCGGTACGCATCCACCTGCATGCCTGTTGACGCCCCCACGTGACCTTTCTGTGACCTCAGCAACTCCCTCTCACCCTCTAGACTCCCGTCTGTCCCTACTCATTCTGCAGGGCACACTCTTGATGCTCTGATCTCATCTGACTTTCCCCTCTCCGTCCATCTCTGCACTCCTCTCTCCTGGAGTGATCACATTCTCCTCTCCTCCCAGCTCACCCTCAACACCCCACAGGCAAAGCCACCCTCACCACTGTCACACACCTTCTTGGTATTCCGACCCATGAAGTGTGTGTCAGTCGAGGCTCATGCTGCCAAAATCTCCCCCCCATCCAGCTCCCCCTTAGGCTCACTCCCATCCTGACAGGGCCCACTCCATGCTCCACTCCATGTCAGGTACACTGGATGTCTTTGCCACGGTCATGACCACCTGTCTGAAGCCCCATGCCAATGCAGAGTCCTGGCATGACTCGGATCTTGGGAACCCAAACCACAGGTGCCGGGTGGCAGAGAGGGAATGTCCTGCATCATGGCCATCCTCTGGCAAACTGGCCTGCCACATGCTCCAAAGGCAATAGCGCCTCACCCTTCTCACCAAGATGAGATCCCCAATCCAAGGGCACATATCTGCGGCATGTGACAACTCTGCAGGACACATAGAAATCTGAAAGGACCTTGCCGAGCCAGAAGCAGTGTGTACCTCCCCTGTCCCCTCCGAGCCCACAGCACAGCATGATTGTCTCTGTACCCCTATAGGCCACCCCCCCAGCACTTGTCTGCGCCTAACACCATCTGCCCTTGACGTCAAGTCCTACTTACCTTGTACAGCACTTCCAGCCGCCACTCCCCCTTGCACTTCATTGTGCCACCCACCCCTGCACTTGCGTGACATGAATGACACCAGCACCAGTAGTATTGTTGACTGGCATCCCCTTCTGCCCCACCACCCCTCAGTGCTCCGCTGCACCTACAAACATTACTTGACCGGTGCTTCACGAATGCAAAATTATTCCGTTACAGGTGTTGGGGAGGTGGAATCACAATGTTTACTGCATTATGTTGATGTAGACAAGGCACTGTGCATCGTTGCCAATTTGGACTAGCAGATCCATGTACAACATGTATACTAATTGATGTGACGATGCAATGTCAGGACCAGAGTGGTTGAAATCCAAAAAAGTAGCCCTCCTCTCCCTCTTCACTTGGTGGCTATGTCACATGCCATGTGTGTGATGGCATGTGCCTTTGACATGGCAATCACCGCCCAATGTGTGATGGCAGTGCTAGGCATCAAGGTGAGCAGGCGTTGCTCTCCAATCAGTACATAGTATGCCCTGAGCCTCCCCTACAGACCCAGTGATGGTGAATGCATAGGAGGACTCCCAGTCATGTAGGACATGTGTCGTAGGACTACTGCCTATGTTGTTCATCAGCCCTTGTTGCATGCCATGGTGCTAATGCCTGTTTCCATTTTTCTCTTTCATGTCTTTGCAGGGGACGAAGCACTTGTTGATGCTGGGGATGTGGTGGTGGAGCCGTCCCAGGAGGGCAACCCGGGCCGACCTACCACAAGTGAGGGACGTGGTGTGTTTGTGGGTGAAAACCCACAAGTGCTGCAGGCCGTGCTGTCGAGGGGTGTCTCTGGGGGTTCCTCCCCCGAGCAGTATTCAGGTGTAGACTCGGAGGATGACACCTATGTGCAGTCGCAGGTGAGTGTTCTTGGGAGAGAATCTCCTCTGTCCGACCCACCTGCAGCCAGGCTATTGGCCTCAATGGGGATGTCAGTGTCGGCAGATCAGCCTCCGGTGGTTACGGATGCAGGGCCACACCACCCAATCTCTGATCCTGTTCCTGGGGCTGCAGATCAGAGAGGGAATGCAGTCCTGCAGCCTGAGGCCTTGCCGGCACAGCAAGGCGCAGTCCGCCTTGCCCCAGGCAGGTGTGGTGCCCGTCAACGTGGTGGCCGTATGCCACCTGGCAATACCGTATGGGAGCAATCCATCTACGGTATGGCCACCCAACAGGCAGCATCATCCGAGATGATTGCACAGGCCATGGATAGGGTGGCCACTTCCATTGTCCCCCCAGAAAGGCTGATGGAGCGACTGGAGCAGGCTACAGAGTCCATCTGCCAGGCACACAGGGAGGATATGTTGGCGTCCAACATGGACAGGCGGGCGGCACTGGCGACTCTGCGGGAATCACTTTCCATGGAGTCCCAGCGCCACAGGGAAGCCCTGAGGGAAGAACTCCGTCACCTCAGGTCGACCCTGTTAGAGCTTGAGGCTTCATCCCATAGAAGGACAGAGGAGCAGCTGGAGCGTCTGACACGGACGCTCTCGGCCGAGATGCAGGCAACTCGTGCGGAGGTCAGGTCATCCCGGGAGTTACTGCATGGGGACCTCCGCATGATTATAACCCAGAACCAGAACTACCAGACCCGCCTGCTTGCAGCCATGGAGGAGCAAACTCGTGCTTTGCGTGGGCTGCCTCCCATTGTCACACCATCTTCTGAGGCAGCTCCCCCACCTCCAGAGTCAGCTGCAGGGTCTGGGCAGAGCCATAGCGACTCATCTCCCACAACAGAGTAGCCGTGTGGGCCACGAGCCTATGGGGTGTTTTCCTTTCCCATGATCCACACAGGTGGATTGTGGCGTGCATCCTGTCCTCGGACCTCATAGGTGGCCCCCCCCCCCCCGCCGGCCCTTTCATGGCCATTTTTTCTCTTTTTCATTTTTATTTTGCAAGAGTGTTGCCTTGTGTGGGTACCTGGGCATACACTGTATTGTGGCTGGGCACATGCAGGCTTGTCCTGAGTTTGGTTTCGATGCTTGGGTAGCAGACATCCACACCCCTCCTGCTTCCGTTTCCATGGGCTTGCAAAGGGTGTGCCCAAGTGACAGCAAAATACACGGTGACATTGGACTCCCATGAGCTGTTGGCCAGTCCATAGTCAATACTGTGTAGACATTCATAGTGTTCATTGTTGTTGCACCTAACTATGCATGATGGTATGATATGTGCCTCTACTTACATATGTTGCTCATGTTTTGCAGGTATTTCACACAGATCTTCACAAGGGCATACTCTCTGGAGTCACACTACATGTCGGTAGATGTGCACTGACACTTTTGCATGGCGCCATCACTGTACATCTGGACGGTGAGGACATACCAGCTGAATCAGGTAATGAGACTACCATTGATTACATGCAATGTGTCTTGTTTGGGTGGGCTTCAGGGTGGGTTGGTGTGTAATTTGATAGAAATTACTCTTACACAGGTGTGTAGTAGTGGCTCCAGGGCGGTTAGCTGCTCAAGTGCGGCTATGTTCCATTTGGGGCACTGCTATTTGTGACACTGGTGTCATGTTGTGATGGCCAGTTTGTTTGCTGTCACATACCATGACATGGTGTCCTCAGTGGCGGGACTGTGAAGGGAGTGGGTGACATGGCAATGTTGTCATGTAGTGAATCGCCTGTGGCAATGCATTTTAGATTGATGGAGTTGTGTCTTTGCGTTGTGATGCATAGCTGGTGTATGTGTAGCTAGGGGTGCACACATATTGACACTTCCATGTTAACAATCTCAGGCTGATGTGTATCTGACAGTTCATTGTCAAGTAATTTTCAGACATTGTCAGGTAGAGTCATCATTGATTGTCAGATGGTATGTGCCAGAGCAGTGTGCACTAGCCAGCACTGTGATTCCTAGGTGAAGAAGTTGGCCACCAGTTGCGTACGGGCTGCCTCCCCCCGTGCCCTTTCCCCTCCCATGCGCAGCGGGCGTGCATGTGGTTGTGGATGTGGGGGCACCACCATGTCCACGGGCAGGCCCCGGCGTGTTGCAACGTTGTGCAGGACACATGCTGCCACTATGATCCTGCACACTATTCGGGGAGCATATAACAGCTGCCCGCCAGAACGGTCAAGGGAGCGAAAGCGTGACTTGAGCACTCCGAATGTGCGCTCCACGATGCCCCGTGTAGCAATGTGGGCTGTGTTGTACCTTACCTGGGGTGGCGTGGTGGGGTTCCGGATTGGGGTCATCATGTGGGGGCTGATAGGGTAGGCACTGTCCCCTGCGGAGGTGGTGATGGGTATCATTAGTGGTGTTGTGTCATGACCCAGTATCTGACATGCATGCATGTGGAGTGGCATTCATGCTCACCAAGCAGCCATGTATCTCCATGCTGGCCAGCCTCTAGGTCCCGGCATAGGGTAGACATTCTGTAGATGAAGCTGTCGTGGGTGGACCCTGGATAGTTGGCATATACTGATGTGATGATTCCCTTGGCATTGCATACAACTTGGACGTTGATGGAATGCCAGTGCTTGCGGTTTCTATAGATGTGCTCTGTTGCCCTGGGTGGACGTAGAGCCACATGTGTGCAGTCAATTGCACCAAGCACTTTGGGGAATAGAGCCACACCATGTAATTCCTGGATGCACGTCCGCCTTTCTGCATGAGTCCTGGGGAGATATATGTGCCTGCGGACTGAAGGCCGTGCAGTGATGATGTTCAAGACCTGGTGTAGGCAGCGTGACTGCGTGGCCTGTGACACACCACCCACTATGGCACTTGTCCGCTGAAAGGATCCAGTGGCCAAGAAGTGCAGTACATTCAGGACCTTCTGCAGGGGGCTGAGTGCTTGGGAGCACAGGGTGGGTGATGTGAGGTCATCCTCCCACTCACTGACCAGGTCCAGTATGATGTGTGCTGGAAACCTGTACCTCCCATGCACCTGGTCATCAGGCATCCCGAATAGGCTGGTTCTGGGTGTGAATATTCTGGCCCTGACTCTCCTCCTCATCCTCCTTTGGTAGCCCACTGCCACTGCTGCTAGGAACGGTATGTTCATCCTGGCATCTGGCTTGTTTATTGAAAAGTGCGCAAATTAATGCCTTGCGCGTGTAGTAGGCAGCGTGTGAGCCTCGCACCCCTGGAATCGGGTTCCCACTCCAATCGCGTGTGGAAATTCCCACGCTGCAGGCATACAGGTGCGCTGACGTACTTGCCTGTGTAAGTGGCCGCGCGCCCCTGAAATACACGTACATAGGCCAATGGCGTGTAAGCGCACTTTTGGCCAATTACACGCGATGAAATACACGTACATAGGCCAATGGCGTGTACGCGCACTTTTGGCCAATTACACGCGATGAAATACACGTACATAGGCCAATGGCGTGTACGCGCACTTTTGGCCAATTACACGCGATGAAATACACGTACATAGGCCAATGGCGTGTACGCGCACTTTTGGCCAATTACACGCGATGACACTCTGACGTGCAGGATTTCCACGTGTGCTCCGTCTTCACGTGCTGAGTGGGGAACGCCCGTGCGGATCACGTCAGACGCGCTTACGCGATGAAGGACTCTGGTCCAATAGAATCGCGTATGCGTGCTGACGCACTTACGCGCTAAGGGCCTTTCCTCGGATTTCACGCTGACGTGCAGGAATTTCACGTGCCAAATCACTCCGTATCAAGCTGGCCACCCGAAAACACACGGAACACCACGCTCCTGCCCCGAAGGCCGAGTTACTGCCCCCCAAGTGCCCTGAGCAGCCTCCCACGTGCTATCTGCTGCTGCCTGCCTGCCTGCCTGCCTGCTGCCACCGTGCCCTGCCATTTGGTGCCTGCACATCAGCCATCTGCAGGGGTCCAGTTGCTGTGTCCACCCCTGCTGGAACTGAAGACTCCCAACTGGGATTACATCGCTCCACAGCCCAGCCCCAGGACCCAGTTGCCCACCCACACCTGCCTCTGGGGTTGCCATGTCGGGCACTTCTACATCTGGCACCAGTGGCAACCCCAGGCCAGAGGGGCAGAGGGGCACCAGCTTCACTGCCACCGAAGTTGGTGTCCTGGTGGAGCATGTCCTGGGGCAGTATGATGCCCTCTTTGGATCGTCCCGCGCCAGCAAGGAAGGACGGGAGAGGATCTGGGCCGACTGTGTGGTTGCCATCAACGCGGAGGGGGTGGCAACCCGCAACGTCTTGAAGATCAAGAAGCGCTGGGAGGACTTGAGGTCCAGGACCCTTGTGAAGGCCCGGCGCCTCGTGGAGGGGGGCCGGGGCCACATGAGTTCCATCCAGAAGAGGGTCCTGGAACGCGTACGCCCAGCGCTCCACGCCCAGATCCTTGAGAGGGAGACCCGTCTGGAGTTGAGCGGTAAGTGTCCAAGCATCACTGTGTGAGACAGGGCATGTTGCGGTGTGCTGGTTCTATGATACTTGCCTGTATGTGTGCCATGTGCCATGTATGCATGTATGTGTGCTGGGACATCATGGTAATGCATGTGCGACCAGTGATGTGTGACCCACATGGTTGTTGCATGTGTAGAAATGCGGCATGGGGAGCACTATGCAGATTTGGGACATGAGAGCATGCCAGTCTCTGTACCTGGACATGGATGGGGGTGAGGATGGGTGCTGATGCCAGGTACATATATGGTAGCCATGTCTGTGTGCCTGACCTGCATGTCTGTGACTTGTGCATGCCATGGATGCATGACTCATGTGTGTGACAATGCACAGATTCAGTGACGCACCCACCTTACCCTTGTTTTGCCTGTGTTTGGTGTGATTGTGGCCAGATGGATGTGACTGAGGTGTAGTGTGTGCATGTGATATGCATGAGCCATGATGCATGTGAGTTACATTTCATTGAATGTTTCAAGAGTCAATTGGACATGCATGGAAATGTGCATGGCATGCACCATGCCTGTTACTGTGTGTGTTTTGCCTGGACTGACCCATGTGTTGTGGAGGGACATGATGGAAGTGTACTTTGACAGGGGTGCTCATCTGCTATTGCTTCCTGTCTAGGGGACCATTGTACAGTAGCCTGATGTTTGTGTTCTTTGTCTCCCTCTACGCAGCGGCTAGTGAAGAAGAGGGCGGAGACGGCGCTGTGGAGCAAGGCGGCGGGGATGCCCCCACGGCTGCAGCGGAAGGGGTGGGTGAGCCCCCACAGGGGCCTGCTACGGCGGGAGACGGTGAGGAGCCATCCAGGTTGGTGGTTTGCACAGAGGAGGAGGAGGCCGACACTGGTGCACACATGGGCCCTGGTGGGAGCATCCCTGCTGGTGCAAGTGGTGCAGTCCAGGGCCAGGGGCAGGAGGCAGCACAGGTCACCGTGGAGGGGCCTGTGCATGTCGCTGTCCCTGACCCTGTGAGTGCACCACCATGCACCAGCAGGGATGCCCCGTCCCAGGCCCGTCCGCAGGTAGAGGGGATGTCCATGTCAACTGACTCCCCTCCACCTGCGGCCGTGGGAACCCCTGGCCGCGTGGAGCAGGTCCTGATTGGGGTCGCGATGCGCACGGCTGTGATTCGTGATGCCGTGCGTGCTTCCCGGGAGGAGCACGCACGTCATCACGAAGTGCACCGTGCCGACGTGGCCCAATTGGGATCGGCCATGTTCGGGGGGTTCCTGCATGTGTTGGCCAATCTGACGGCCCTCTCCTCCTCTGTGCAGGCTATCCACCAGTCGTTCTCCTTGCCGTCTTCCGGCCCAGATGCCACCATGGCCCCCTGTGGACCTGCTCCGACCAATGCAGCCAGCTCGGTGGGGATCCCATCCCTGCCGCAGTTGGGAGTCGGAGGTCCAGCAGGGGTGGACGACACAGCAAGTGGACCCCAGCAGATGGAAGATGTGCCGGCATCATCGGGCAGGGCACGTGCACGACGGCGTCGGTGGTTACCATCAGCCTGGATGCCGTCGTGCTGGCAGAGGCAGTGGCGTCGCAGGCAGCAGCGGGCTCGACGTGGGAGGCATCATGGCTCAGGGCCATCAAGATCGGAGGGGCAGGCATCGGCCGGAGGGCAGGGCAACCCTGGCATGGCGGTGTGTTCCGTGTGGGAGGAGTTTGGCCAGCGGATAGGTGCGGAGCGGCAGCGGGCGGAAGAGGAGCGGCTCGCCATGGCCAGGGCGGAGATCTCCATGCATCAGGCATTGAGGCGGGCTGAGTGCCTCGAGGAGGCTCGCAGGGAATTTGGAGAGCACATGGGGTTGTCCCTGCGAGACCTCGGGGCCAGGACTGAGTCCCGCCTCCAGGACATTGACATGGAGTTCGAGGATGCCCTGGCCAGCATCACCAAGTGAGCCGCAGGACTAGCCCGCTGCCTTTGTATATAGTTTTTTAGTTAGTTAGTGCTAGGTTTCCTTTATTTAATTTTTTTTTTTTGGACCGCTTGGACAATGGCCACTTCTTTGTACATATTTTTTTAAATAGTTAGTATTAGGTTTAATTTGTGGTGTTGGGCTCATGGACCCTTGAACAATCCTGTAAATATAGTTATTTTTTGTGAGAAAATTTTTTTTACTTTCATATTGGTCACACCATGTCGTAATGGTTTATCTTTCATTTCATTCTACATGTGTTTACTTTGGACATAATCTATTCATTTTTCTATCCTTTGTTTTTTGGTTTCTCATTTTTGTTCCCGGACATGGACCTTTTATTTGCTTTACCAGATAGTTGTCAGAGTTTACTTTATTTTTATTTTTTAATACATTTTAATATTATCTTACACTTGTGTCATTTTTTCTTTGGTTTCTTACATGCCATGATATGGGTTTTGACATTGACTTGCACCCATTGTGTATGTGTGTGTGGCGGACATGTGTTCTTTTGCTTACTTGCCTTTGGGGTTGTGTCATGTGATTGCATTCACTATGTGGGTGCATGCAATCCTTGCCTGGGTGTTTGTGCTGGGTATGCTGGTCATTACTGCCATTATTATGTATCGTCAGGACCAGGGGCCAGGGGGACATGGGTGGGGGCCTGGTGGAGGGTGCCCCAGGTGGATGGGGGGTTGGGGGTGGTGGGAGACATGGGTTGGCCATGGGTGGGGGCCTGCTGGCAGGTTCCCCACAGTGCTGGGGGTGGGGGTGGTGGGAGACATGGGTTGGCCATGGGTGGGGGCCTGGTGGAGGGTGCCCCAGGTGGATGGGGTGTTGGGGGTGGTGGGAGACATGGGTTGGCCATGGGTGGGGGCCTGCTGGCAGGTTCCCCACAGTGCTGGGGGTGGGGGTGGTGGGAGACATGGGTTGGCCATGGGTGGGGGCCTGCTGGCAGGTTCCCCACAGTGCTGGGGGTGGGGGTGGTGGGAGACATGGGTTGGCCATGGGTGGGGGCCTGCTGGCAGGTTCCCCACAGTGCTGGGGGTGGGGGTGGTGGGAGACATGGGTTGGCCATGGGTGGGGGCCTGGTGGAGGGTGCCCCAGGTGGATGGGGGGTTGGGGGTGGTGGGAGACATGGGTTGGCCATGGGTGGGGGCCTGCTGGCAGGTTCCCCACAGTGCTGGGGGTGGGGGTGGTGGGAGACATGGGTTGGCCATGGGTGGGGGCCTGGTGGAGGGTGCCCCAGGTGGATGGGGGGTTGGGGGTGGTGGGAGACATGGGTTGGCCATGGGTGGGGGCCTGCTGGCAGGTTCCCCACAGTGCTGGGGGTGGGGGTGGTGGGAGACATGGGTTGGCCATGGGTGGGGGCCTGGTGGAGGGTGCCCCAGGTGGATGGGGGGTTGGGGGTGGTGGGAGACATGGGTTGGCCATGGGTGGGGGCCTGCTGGCTGGTTGCCCACAGTGCTGGGGGTGGGGGTGGTGGGAGACATGGGTTGGCCATGGGTGGGGGCCTGCTGGCAGGTTCCCCACAGTGCTGGGGGTGGGGGTGGTGGGAGACATGGGTTGGCCATGGGTGGGGGCCTGCTGGCAGGTTCCCCACAGTGCTGGGGGTGGGGGTGGTGGGAGACATGGGTTGGCCATGGGTGGGGGCCTGCTGGCAGGTTCCCCACAGTGCTGGGGGTGGGGGTGGTGGGAGACAT
This sequence comes from Ambystoma mexicanum, assembly GCF_040938575.1. Taxonomy (NCBI): domain Eukaryota; kingdom Metazoa; phylum Chordata; class Amphibia; order Caudata; family Ambystomatidae; genus Ambystoma; species Ambystoma mexicanum. Next base: position 973,763,730 of record NC_090933.1, on the reverse strand, counting down.
GGGTTGGCCATGGGTGGGGGCCTGCTGGCTGGTTGCCCACAGTGCTGGGGGTGGGGGTGGTGGGAGACATGGGTTGGCCATGGGTGGGGGCCTGCTGGCTGGTTGCCCACAGTGCTGGGGGTGGGGGTGGTGGGAGACATGGGTTGGCCATGGGTGGGGGCCTGCTGGCAGGTTCCCCACAGTGCTGGGGGTGGGGGTGGTGGGAGACATGGGTTGGCCATGGGTGGGGGCCTGCTGGCAGGTTCCCCACAGTGCTGGGGGTGGGGGTGGTGGGAGACATGGGTTGGCCATGGGTGGGGGCCTGCTGGCTGGTTGCCCACAGTGCTGGGGGTGGGGGTGGTGGGAGACATGAGCAGGTGTGCAGGGTAGTTCCCTGTGGTGTGTGCTGCCTGCAGGGGCCGTGGAGGGTGTACAGGTAATGCCTGGGAGCACACAGCCAAATCGCGTGTGCAACTTCCCGCGCGCCCCTGAAAACCACGTACCCGGCCATTTCGCGTGTGCAACTTCCCGCGCACCCCTCGAATCCACGTTCCCTGCCATATCGCGTGTGGGACTTCCCACGCGCCCCAGAAATCCACGTACCCGGCCATATCGCGTGTGCAACTTCCCGCGCACTCCTGCAATCCACGTACCCGGCCATTTCGCGTGTGCACCTTCCCGCGCACCCCTCGAATCCACGTTCCCTGCCATATCGCGTGTGGGACTTCCCGCGCGCCCCAGAAATCCACGTACCCGGCCATATCGCGTGTGCAACTTCCCGCGCACCCCTCGAATCCACGTTCCCTGCCATATCGCGTGTGGGACTTCCCGCGCGCCCCTGAAATCCACGTACCCGGCGATTTCGCGTGTGCAACTTCCCGCGCACCCCTCGAATCCACGTTCCCTGCCATATCGCGTGTGGGACTTCCCGCGCGCCCCTGAAATCCACGTACCCGGCCATTTCGCGTGTGCAACTTCCCGCGCACCCCTCGAATCCACGTTCCCTGCCATATCGCGTGTGGGACTTCCCGCGCGCCCCTGAAATCCACGTACCCGGCCATTTCGCGTGTGCAACTTCCCGCGCACCCCTCGAATCCACGTTCCCTGCCATATCGCGTGTGGGACTTCCCGCGCGCCCCTGAAATCCACGTACCCGGCCATTTCGCGTGTGCAACTTCCCGCGCACCCCTCGAATCCACGTTCCCTGCCATATCGCGTGTGGGACTTCCCGCGCGCCCCTGAAATCCACGTACCCGGCCATTTCGCGTGTGCAACTTCCCGCGCACCCCTCGAATCCACGTTCCCTGCCATATCGCGTGTGGGACTTCCCGCGCGCCCCTGAAATCCACGTACCCGGCCATTTCGCGTGTGCAACTTCCCGCGCACCCCTCGAATCCACGTTCCCTGCCATATCGCGTGTGGGACTTCCCGCGCGCCCCTGAAATCCACGTACCCGGCCATTTCGCGTGTGCAACTTCCCGCGCACCCCTCGAATCCACGTTCCCTGCCATATCGCGTGTGGGACTTCCCGCGCGCCCCTGAAATCCACGTACCCGGCCATTTCGCGTGTGCAACTTCCCGCGCACCCCTCTAATCCACGTTCCCTGCCATATCGCGTGTGGGACTTCCCGCGCGCCCCTGAAATCCACGTACCCGGCCATTTCGCGTGTGCAACTTCCCGCGCACCCCTCGAATCCACGTTCCCTGCCATATCGCGTGTGGGACTTCCCGCGCGCCCCTGAAATCCACGTACCCGGCCATTTCGCGTGTGCAACTTCCCGCGCACCCCTCGAATCCACGTTCCCTGCCATATCGCGTGTGGGACTTCCCGCGCGCCCCTGAAATCCACGTACCCGGCCATTTCGCGTGTGCAACTTCCCGCGCACCCCTCGAATCCACGTTCCCTGCCATATCGCGTGTGGGACTTCCCGCGCGCCCCTGAAATCCACGTACCCGGCCATTTCGCGTGTGCAACTTCCCGCGCACCCCTCGAATCCACGTTCCCTGCCATATCGCGTGTGGGACTTCCCGCGCGCCCCTGAAATCCACGTACCCGGCCATTTCGCGTGTGCAACTTCCCGCGCACCCCTCGAATCCACGTTCCCTGCCATATCGCGTGTGGGACTTCCCGCGCGCCCCTGAAATCCACGTACCCGGCCATTTCGCGTGTGCAACTTCCCGCGCACCCCTCGAATCCACGTTCCCTGCCATATCGCGTGTGGGACTTCCCGCGCGCCCCTGAAATCCACGTACCCGGCCATTTCGCGTGTGCAACTTCCCGCGCACCCCTCGATTCCACGTTCCCTGCCATATCGCGTGTGGAACTTCCCGCGCACCCCTGCAATCCACGTACCCGCCCATATCGCGTGTGGAACTTACCGCGCACCCCGGTATGCACGCACACGTTTATTTTTTCTCTCTGCGCGTGTCTGTGTTTGTGGGTACCCCTTTGTACATCATTTGTCCAGGAGGGCAACAGTATTGTACATTGGTCATGTCTGTATATAGGTGCTATTTGTTGGCGCGCCTTTTAGCGCACATTTCTTGCAGGCGCAGACACGCTACCGCCTGCTTTCTTGTGGCGGTCGTGTTTGTGCCTGTTTGTGCCTGTGCGCTGCTTTGAGCGTGCGCTTTTTTGTCCTATTCTATTCCATGAATACGTGTTGTATGCGAGCGTGTGGGCGTTCCGCGCACTTGCCTCCTGAACTTTCCCCGTGCCGCCCACACTCTTCCCCATTCCGAGTGTTGTGCCCCATTTTATTCCCCATTCCGAGTGTCCCGCCCTGTGTTCCGCCTACTTTAGAGCTGTGCGCTGCGCTCGGAGTGATGGCGCAGTGGCCGTGGCGCACGACGTTGGTTGACCTGTGCGCCGGCCTGCGCCGCGCGTTTTTTCCACGCACGTCCTCTGCTTTTCTTGCGCAGGGACTTCCATGAATCGACGTGCGCTGGTTTCCCTGCGCTTTGCGCTGATTTTCGGCGCAGCGCACGCATTGGCCCCTCTGCGCCGGGATTTTCGGCGCACATTTATTCCATGAATCGGCTTGTTAATCTATGTAGGCCGCCATTTTAGGCCAAACCGCCATTTTAGGATTCATTGTGTAAAAGTCAACCTGTGAGCTAAAATGGTGGACGATGTCATTGCAAAATGCAACATGGCCGTCTTGACCTCTGTACATAGCTAATGTGTAATTTGCCTGCAGGCCATATGTTGAGGTCATGAACTGAGACCTCGTCCTTCGTTGACCTATGTGTAAAGGGATCACCCGTGCGATGAAACTAATCCATGAGCATATGTGTTTGCATACTGAACGAAGAACATCTGTTTTACGACATTGTATTTATGTTTAAGAAGGCCTGCATGCAAAACTTTAGAATACACAGGTAATGTATACGCTTGTTGTTACATGTATTAAAGACAAACCAGTTAAATGCGGTTATTTGAGACTCGGCACGAACCCTAGAATCGGTGATGTATAAAGTAGAATATTAACACGAAGTGGGGCTGGACATAGTGCCCACAAAATGTATAAAAGAGCTATAATAGAGGAGTTTGTTGTGTTGTACTGAGGGCCGATAGCTATCTGACTTTGCACAGTTTTTGTAATTGATTTCAGTAGAGAATAAAGTGCTTTGTATGTTCCTTTGTAACCTGTGTTCAGTGTATTTCCTTTTGGGGTACTCAGCCTCGATTTTTGTTTCTGTTTTCACAGTTGCCGCCCGAATAGGGACCCTCAAGATTGATGCCGGATTGTTGAAGGTTGACACGCTATCGGACCGGGATCGGACGGTGTGACAAAAAGAAAGGGGCCACTGGATGAGACGGGACACCTCAGCAGCGTTGCACGACTCGATCCTGGGACGATTAGCCCGTGGTCTGAGACGGCATCTTGAGAGGGTCCACTTATCGAGGCGGGCAGATTTGCCGAAATCACCATACACGAGGAAAGATTAGTTAGGTAAGATTCTTAGAAGTACCGATCGTTCCTCCTTAGGTTTGGTCAGGTGAGTTGTGACCCGATTCTTAATTCAACCCTGACAATTTGAATTTTGGCGCATTGTATCTGCAGACACAATTATTGACCAGGTAACACCAAGAATTTGAGATGTGCCTGGGAAATTGTCTACCTGCTTTAGGGCATTATTCCGCAGTGATAGACAATCATTGGAATTTAGCCATTCGGCACCACATGAGGGGTCGCTGGCATGTATTATGTACTGTAAGCATGGCATTGGAAGTATAGTATTTAATGATATTTGGCACGGACAAACCAGACATGCGTCCGAACTTCAGTGGCCAATCAATGGTAGTTTTGAGATCCCTCGCATTGAATATTTGGAGTCAGTGTTGTTAAAGAAAAAGGCTAGACCTGCAGCATTTGATGTTTTACAGAATTGCAAAAAGAAGCGTTACAACAGCTTAAGAGTAGAGAGAAACATGTGCGCCATCATAAAATGAATGCCGAAAAAGCGTTGTTATATGACCAGGATAAACAGTCTCAGTCGGCTAAAAATATGGAAAGGGCTTTCTCACTTGGTATTCAGAAAATCTATCCTTCCAAAGACCTTCATGTTTCTGATGAGTTTATTGATAAAATAGTAAATGAACGAAGGCCTGGTTCCTCTGTGCCACCTCCGTATATTCTTCTTCCCGCTGCTGTACCTCATCCTGCTGTTATTCCTGCTCTTCCTACTCAACCTGTTGTCCCTACTCCTCCAGTTTTTGTCCTCCCACCTGCTCCTCTGCCTCTTTTTATCGCACCAGTTATAGCACCTCCATCGAATTTGCCTGCTCCCTCTCTCCCAAGGGGTTCAGAGCCGCTTGTAATCGATCGTGGTACAGGGTCAAAGGTTCTCACTCGCAGTACTGTACCACCGGAGAAGAAACGTGAGTTAATTGCATGGGCTAAGCATTGTATGGAGAAGGATGATCAAGCTAGCATTTTTTCCACACTTTTTAATACGGATAATTTTCCTGAGAAAAATGTTTTTATTGAAGGTTTAGGGATTCAGTTATGTATAATGTGGGGAAGATTAAATAATGCGGATGTTCCGCAAGGGTTAAGGGATCTAAATACTTTAGCACTTTCCAGAGACACCGTGGAGAAGGTAAATGAGCATGTTGAGAGGTTATTTGAGTATAGAAAGCAGTTAGAAAGGATACGGAATGAGGATGATGAACAGGAAAATATGTATGTACAGAAACGGTTCCTTCCGTGTCGTAAACCGATATCGGAGGAAATGCGAATTTGTAAGAAAGATGCAATTAGATGGATTTCAGACATATCGATAACTCTAGTTGAGGTATATGACACATATAGACAATATACGTTGGAAATGCAGAGGAAAGTGATACAGGTAATGGCAGAGTACCTGCAAGATGAATGTGTAAAAAGGAAGATTAGTTGTCCCACAGAGTTATTGAACATTTATAAGAGAGCTTTTTCAGTTGACACTTCTTCGATTGCTTTAGCGCTCGACTTGGCTCTGTTGCTTATTAAGCGTTCGGAGTTGCCTACATCTCAGTTGCCTATAAGAGAGGTTCCTCTGACATTTGTCCCGAAGGTTGAGGTTGCGGCCGATGCTGTAAATAATATAGTCGCTGTGAACATTCCTGCACATTATGTATCACAGGTTGTTCACGTCGCGTTTTCACGACAGGAAGTGAACACCATTAGACAGTCTATTCCTGATATTAGGAAAAATTTGACAGGGTTTTATAAAGAGATGTAATCTGTTTTGCAATCCTCAGTGTTCACCTTAGGTGACATTGATTTGTTGTTTCCTGTATTCCTGCCCGTAGATTTATGGAAACAAGTTAGAACTATTGACAATGTACCCGGGTTGGGAGATACATGGGCGAATATAATTAGACTCGATGAGGAAAGGCCAGCTGGCGAAAGACCACAACAGGTGATATTAACTCTGCCTGATAGAATCATTGCTAAATTAAAAACCATAATTCCCAAAAAGCGAAGTATTTCGGACAAGCTTACGGCCTGTGTCCAAGGAAAGTCTGATGGTGCTACTGAGTTCTTTAATCGGTTCGAACAGGTATTCTCAGATTTCAGTGGACAAGACTTAGGCACAGAGTCTGGGAAAAGATTATTTGTGGACAAATTTGTATGTGGATTACTGCCTGACATCCAGTCACAGATTATGTCTTCTGAGAGCGCTTGGCAGGCGAAATCACAATCAGAAGTACTGCACATGGCTCAGTACTATGAGAACCGTGTCAATAATGAAAAAGATAGGATTGAAAAACGGAATGGTGATTTAAAAACTAAGGTGCTATTTTAGCAAATTGTTAGGGGCCCCAGAGGGGGTAACTCTCAGGTTAGAGGTCAGTATGTCCCACAGGGGAATGTGCCTTTGGGTCCTGTGAATATTAATCAGTGTGCTTATTGTCGTCGAGAGGGTCATTGGCGAGCACAATGCCCCGTCCTTCAAATAATACATTTGGTAATATGGGTAGGTGATCCAGAGGTCGCCCGGGCGTAGGGGGCCCTGGTAGAGGTCAGTTTACTCAGGACCCTCAACAACCTTTTTTGCAGGACAATCAGACTCCGAGTGCGGGCACTAGGAATATATTTGATCATCCTTCCGCTGCATATTTATCTGAAGAGCTTCCTTTTGATAATATTCTGTTTCGTTAGGATTGCCCGAAGCAGGGTTTGGAACCTACACCTATTTCCGTCAATCAGAAAGGTCCCTACTTTGAAATGATGGTGGGAAATAGGAAACATCCGTTTTTGATAGACACTGGAGCACAGAAGTGTTCCATTGATCATTCACGGGTTCCAAACATTCCACTGTCATGGCAAACCAATGTTTCTGTAGGGTTTTCCGGTACACCAGTTGTTTGTCCGGTTTCTATGCCAGTACCTATTTCTTTGGGTCCCTTCACGGACCAGTGTCCTTTTCTGTTGATGTAGGATTGCGGAGAGAACTTGCTGGGGTTGAATTTGTTAAAAGAATTAAATGCAGTGATTTATTGTTCTTCTGATTCAGTGCGCTTGACGATTTCACCACAGCAATTTTCTGCCTCGCAATTTTTGACTAGACCTTTGCCTCCAGAATTCATTGATGTGCCAGAGAGCTTGTGGGCTGTCGACAACAATGATGTCGGTGTTTTACAGATTGAGCCTGTTAAGTAGTTTTGAAACATGGAATTGAGCTGCCACGCATTCCCCAGTATAAGATTTCGGTTGAGGGCGAACAAGCTTTGAAATATATTGTTTCTGATTTTGTGCATCGCGGTGTGATTGATGAAATTTCAGGAAGTTTGTGTAATAGTCCGATTTTACCCGGCGATAATGTAATCCCATTCTGTTTTATAATTGATTTACGTGCCATTAATAAATTTGTGGCACCGCAATTTCCAATTGTGCCTGATGTGACGACAATCTTAACCATGATTCCAGCTACAGCTACTTACTTTAGTATTGTGGACTTAAAGAATGCGTTCTTTATTATTCCTATACACAAGGATAGTAGATATTTGTTCGCGTTCACCTTAGGGGGACGCTCGTTTACATTTACGCGTGCACCTCAAGGGTACACAGAGAGTCCTAGTATTTATAGTGGGGCTTTGAAAGAACAACTTGATACCCTTGAATTGCCCTCTACCTGTACTTTGCTTCAGTACGTTGACGATTTGCTTCTAGCTTCTGACTCTGAGAGTGCCTGTAAGGAGGGCACTGTGTCATTACTTATTCATCTAGCTAAGCATGGTCACAAAGCTTCACTTAAAAAATTTCAATATTGTTGTCAGGAGGTCGCCTATTTAGGTTATCTCCTGTCAAAGGAGGGAAGAGGATTGACACCTGAAAGAATACAACACATTTCTGGCATGTCTGTCCCAAATACACAGAAGGAAGTTGGTGTCATGATCTCTGCTTCCAAAAGATCAGGACTTGCCCGACTCCCTTAGAAGCAGACCCATAACCCCGGTTCCGAGTGCCAGCCAGTCCCAATTGGGACCTTTTGGACCCTGTCCTGGCGCCAGTGGCACCAGGCTCATAAAGATGCCCAGTCCCAGCGCTGGAAGCGCCGGGCTCATAATGCTTGGGTGGACTTACCTGCAGCAGACCATGCTGCTTACTTACCTGCCAGTTGAACCCCTCATCCTCTTCTGTTTGGGACTACTTTTCCTGTTGGGTGGGGCAGGAGCCACTCCCTAGGTTCAGAACACTGGAACTCTTCTGGAAAGCAGGAACTCTTTTCTTACCTAGGCGTGGCTGTGGAAGGAGACACCTAAGCACTACAGGAGGCTATTTAAACCACACCCGATGGATGAATCTTGCTTTGTGTTATTCTGCATTCTCTGCAGCAGAACGCTCATCGTGTCTTCTGCTTCTGATCCTGGGCCTAAGGGAACAAAGGCTTACCATCCTGGAATCCAGTCTTCAGCAGCACCTGTAAAGACAAAGAAAGAACAGGTTAGCACTACGGTCTTCAGTGGCAGCGCATCTCTTACCTGGTCCATCGGCTGTCACCAACGCCTCGCGCTGCATTCCGGCATCTGAAAGACAAAGGCTTACCTACTCTTCGCATGCTCCGGAGGTCTTCGCACTGCATTCCGGCATCTGAAAGACAAAAGCTTACCAGCTCTTTGCACGCTCCGGAGGCCTTTGACGCTGCATCCCGCATCTGAAAGACAAAAGAAGGTGCGTTTAAAGACATTGGGCAACTTTATTACTCACGTGCCATTACTCCTTCCCACGCCGAATCCAGTGGGTATTCCAGCACCCTTCAGCTTCTCTAAAGCTCCGAACTTGTACCTGCAAGATAAAAGGGACAGTTAGTGCGCATCGTGAAGCAGGCTACAAGCGCTTACTTACGTGCTTCCAGGCGCTTCTATTCCTCACGCGGGTTCGATCCTCAACTCTCATCAGCCCGCCATCCGCCATCGCCGGAACCCTGCAAAACAAGAGATATCATTACAAAAGACTTTTAAGACATTTGAAGTGCCCAGAACTTACCGTTCATGCAGTTAACGACGGACAGCAGTCCTCTGAGGTCAAGAGGCCTGCACCCTTATCCAGTGAAGAAACTGGTTATGGCACCCTGCCCCGAGGCAGATGGAGAGCTCGGCGTTCACTTACCTAAGGTGAGGGCGTTAACCTTTGGGGTTCTACAGGAGAAGAGAAAGGGAAGAGGAGAGAGGCACCCAATAACCCCAGTTCATTAATCCCATATTTTCTATCTGCAGACATCTTACTCTTCGAGTCAGACATACAGTGCACAGAGGTCCAGCCCAAAGAGCCAACCGTGTGTTACACATCACCTTTGAAGATACGGCATTCACCCAGTCAAGACCGGCGCCTCTGCGGGAATCAGGTGAGCGTTACAGAACACAAAGCCTACCGCAAAACTCCCACCCAGGCGCTATGGAAACCTCGGATACCGACCAGCTAGTCCAGTTACTTGGGGAACTAAGAGCAGAAGTGCATGCAGCCCATCAGGAAACGAATGCTCTAAGAAGGGAACTGATTATTTCCAAGGAGCGAACAGACGATCTCGCTAGACAATTGCTACAGTCACAAGCCGGACAAACTCCGTTACCCGCATCAGGGGCAAATCTTCCTTCAACATCCTCTACGAACCCAGTGCAGATCAACCTACCTGGGAATGTACCTCTGGCTCCGCCCGAACGATTTTCTGGTGACCCAAAGAGGTTTGCAGTATTTATTAATCAGTGCCGGTTGCAATTCTTATGCCGGCCAGCAGCCTTTCCAACTGATCAAGCTAAGGTAGCTTTCGTGCTTTCGTACCTTAGTGGCAATGCGGCAGACTGGTCGATCCCTCTAGTTAATCAAGATGATCCGGTTCTCCATGATTTTCAAGCTTTTCAGCTCAGTATGGAAAAACTGTTTGCAAGACATTCACAGGGGCAGGCCTTGGACAATGAGCTCCTTTCATTGCGACAGGGTAATCAAGACCTTTTGGCTTATATTGCGTCTTTCAACAGACTGATAGTGGAAACTCGATGGCCTGAGGACAAAAGGATTACGCTGTTTTATAGAGGTCTACATGGAGAGCTCAAAGATGTGTTAGCCCAAGTAGTGAATCCCCCGCAAGACTGTTCGGACTATATTGACTTAGTCGTTCAAATTGACCACAGACTGCAGAACAGGACGGCCGATCGTTCCAAGTTTGATGCTCGAGTATTTTCCAAACCACCAACTCCTACCAAAGGAGTAGACTCCGGGGAACCCATGCAAATAGGGGGCCTGAAAGGACCACTAACACAAAAGGAGCGGGAAAGGAGAAAACAGCTGCAATTATGCCTCTATTGCGGAAACTCGGGGCACTTTCTTCGAGACTGTCCGGTGAAACCAGCCAAGAAGGCAGTAGGAGCTGCAGTTACCAGGGTCACAAACTCTGAGCAGGGAAACAACCTCACCCGACAAGAATAGAGGTCCTCTTGCCGAGCGTTAAAACCAGTTCAGTGACCTCGCATTTCGTGATACCTATGGTCCTCATTAGCCCTGAACATCCGGATCGATTACATGCGATTGAAGCTTGCGTCGACAGCGGTGCCATCGGCAATTATGTGGATCATGAAATGGTTTTGAGGATGAATCTGACTCTTTGTCCAAAGGCTGTAAAGGACGTCATTACTACGGTGGATGGTACGGAGATAGCCTCCGGACCAGTAACGCATACCACCCAAGAAGTGACGCTAGTAAGTCAAGATGGACACCATGAGAAGATCGTGTTCGATGTGATCAAGGCCCCTCAGTTCCAGATTATTCTAGGAATTCCTTGGTTAGAGAAGCCCAATCCTCAGATCGATTGGCGAGCAAGAACGGTTCAGTTTCCAGAATGTGTCTCTACTTGTCACCCTCGACCTGGTGTTGCACTGGCAGCAATTTCCTCGGAGGCTCCCCAGTTACCTCCTGAATACCTAGAATTCCAAGATGTTTTCCGGAAGGATCAGGCTAACTCTCTACCTCCTCATAGGTTTTATGACTGCCAGATAGACCTGATACCTGGATCAACTCCTCCTTGTAGTAGAATTTATGCCCTCACCAAGCCTGAGAATCTTCACCTCCGACAATACCTGGATCAATACCTAGCAAATGGGTTTATTCGTCCTTCCAAGTCCCCTGCTTCCTCAGCTTTGTTCTTCGTTCCAAAAAAAGAAGGGGACCTTAGAACTTGTATAGATTATCGCGCCCTGAACCAGATCACCGTTATGCACCCATTGTTCCTACTCGCTTTGTACATTTGCACACTTTATCCCCTCGGGATTCCCAGCACAGACAAAGGTACCATAATAACACGCTATTACTTATCATGAATCCTACACATCCCATTTTTAATAAATCCAATTGCTGGGTCTGTTAGCAGTTACCGAAGCACGGGGATAAGGGGCTAGGTTGGTATATCCATCCTTTACTGTTGACAACTGCCTGCTATGCTTCTCTTAGAGCACTATTCTTTGGCCGATGGAATGATAGCATCTCAGGGAACTTTGATGGCACCAATTTGAATAATTTTGAGAAAAATGTTTTGACTCCCCAGGGATGCTGCCTTTTTGCAAATAGGAGTAAACCGAATGTTGCTTCTATTAGTCCTTCTGATAAACTGTCTCGTCCTTTCCAATCTTTTATTTCTTTTAAAATGGCTCCGATAGGCAATAAGGATGCTATGCCTCCTTCTTACACTGTTAACCATAGCCCCGATTCAGTTTCCTTTTGCATAGAGAGGAATGGAACTCAGTCAATGGGAACATTTTTAGGTTGTGCCAACGTTGCAAATTTGACTGGAGAAAACAGACCTTTGTATGTAGGCGAACCTGTCTACTTTGTCTGTGGTAATGTAGCATTCCCATGGTTGCCCAGGGATTAGCAGAGAACCTGTTATTTAGGGATCCTGTTACCTGGGGTGTTTATAGCTAGTACAAAAGAAGTTTCAAAGGCTCGTCCACGGCAGGATGAGAATGGTGATACCCGGCACAAGTATTGGGAGATATAGCAATATCAGTTGTGCCATTTTGGGGGCAGATAGCGAATTCAGAAGATATTAGAAAACTAGTGAGAGTACTGGAGAGAACCATCAACCGGACCACGGACATACTATACAATATGACGTTAGAACAAAAGGCGATAAGATTAGTAGCACATCAAAATCGAATGCCATTAGATGTCATTCTAGCTGAGCGTGGTGGAGTATGCAAATTATTGGGGTCCGCTTGCTGTGTTTTCGTACCAGATTCCTCCCCAACTATCTTCAAGGCAATACAAAATCTGCACGTCCTTAGTTCCGAAGTGCATGTCTCTGAGGAAAACTGGGATCTAAGCGCTTGGTTCTGGGACTTCTTGCGATCTTGGCGTTGGAAGGTACTTTCGGTCTTGGGAATTCTGTTGTTTCTTTGTTGCTGTATTCAGTGTCTGCCTGGTATGTGTTCGATGCTAGGGGGATGTTGCGCACAAGCGATAGATTCGATAGGACATAAAGTGTATGCCCCTGATAAGACTGCCAAAGAATACGTATTGAAGGATATTTTAGCAAAAGACCTAATGGCAATAGATATTTCTGATAGTGATTCAGGGTGCATGGACAATGATGCATGGAGTTATATTCAAGGAGATTCAAAATAGTTTTTAGCACTTGGCATAGGCCAAAAGGAGGGTTTGTCGGAATAAAAAGTATATTGTGCCTCCTATTGTAATAAATATATTTGATATTGGCCTAGGCCAAGCTGCTCGACAGTTGCTTGTGAGAGAAATCTGTGTTGCAAGGTCCTGACCTTTAATCTATGTAGGCCGCCATTTTAGGCCAAACCGCCATTTTAGGATTCGTTGTGTAAAAGTCACCCTGTGAGCTAAAATGGTGAACGATGTCATTGCAAAATACAACATGGCCGTCTTGACCTCTGTACATAGCTAATGTGTAATTTGCCTGCAGGCCACTTGTTAAGGTCATGAACTGAGACCTTGTCCTTTGTTGACCTATATGTAAAGGGATCACCCGTGCGATGAAACTAATCCACGAGCATATATTGAGATAATGTGTTTGCATATTGAATGAAGAACATCTGTCTTACTACATTGTATTTATGTTTAAGAAGGCCTGCATGCAAAGCTTTAGAATACACAGGTAATGCATACGCTTGTTATTACATGTATTAAAGACAAACCAGTTAAATGCGGTTATTTGAGACTTGGCATGAGCCCTAGAATCGGTGATGTATAAAGTTGAATATTAACCCGAAGTGGAGATGGACATAGTGCCCACAAAATGTATAAAAAGCGAATGCATTTTAATGTACAGCGTCTCTCACTGAACACACTGAACCACGCTGGAGTTCGTTGTGTTGTACTGAGGGCCAATAGCTATCTGACTTTGCACTGTTTTTGTAATTGAATTCAGTAGAGAATAAAGCACTTTGTAGGTTCCTTTGTAATCCGTGTTCAGTGTACTTCCTTTTGGGGTACTCAGCCTCGATATTTTGTTTCTGTTTTCACAAATATTCTGAAATGGATATTGGGGATTTTACACAACGAAATGCATATCTCCTGTTGTTTGCAATGGGACACCAACCGCCTCATTAAATCAGCCCCCACCCTCTGCCATGTGAGGCTGTGATGTCGCAGGAGTTGCTGTTCCTGCTTAAAGGGCTTGGTTGCTAGCTACAGCAGAGTTTATGAGGTCCTTAAGTGCTTTTGATAGTAAAACTAGGAAGGCAGGGAATTCCTCAACCCATCCCCTTGGCAACAGGGTTTGGAGGCAGCCAGGATCACACCTCAAGTACCCACAGGAACTATCTCAACTATTAGAATGGCACAATTACAATATGTAAGAAACCTTCTCACAGTGGTTGCCTGCAATCTCTGATCATAGAAAGGCAACATCCTGTTTTTTAAATGACTTTAGCTGAATATGTGGAAGCTCCAAGTGTGAACATGCAAAGCACAATTGCCATGATTACTGCAGAAAGTTCCAGCTGTGACCCTTCATTCTTTTGCAGTTTCACATTACTCCACGTGGATTTTGCGAATTATGTCTTTTCATGATGGGCTCAAGATGAACAAACATACAGTTCCTTTATGGCATATCTTTTACACATTTTGAAAAACATGTCATTAATATAATGAGAGGGAAAACAGATTTTTGAAGACAATCATTCTTATTACAATAAAAACTCAAGTCTGTTGTGTAGGCTTGCACACATTTTGGCCCTCTCATTTACATGCTGGACGTTGCCGTTTTTGCCAACCTTGTCTCAGCCTCTCTGGATCTTTCGCATAAGTGCCATGAGGTCTTCCCCTCATGTGAGGCAAGGAACATTTTCAGACCTCACTAGGCTTAAATGCCTAAATTTGCTCGTTCATGTTTGGGCACAGGCCTCATTTTGCACGTGCTCAAGCGCGGGCCTTCTGCAGAGGGGCATATCTCCCCCTTTGACTATGACCTGTAGTTATGGCATTTTAGGGCTTTTTCACCCCACATATGGTTCTTCAAGGATTGATCAAGCTGATGGCGAAAGGCATTCAGCCTCTGCTGTGGAAAAGCACAGAGCCTATGGGGAATTCAAAGCAGTAGCAAGTACGTGACTTTGTCTCATTTTTCAGCACAGGCTGCAGAATTTGTGGCGCTTATTGTCGCGCTTGAGAATCACACATACCAAGAAGTGACAGTGTACAGTTATTCCGTCTATGTGACGTCAACCGTGCATGCAGGATTAGCATGTTGGAAAAGGAGGGGCTACCTCCGAGCGGACAGCACTCCAGTGCAACACGGAGCGTTATTGGATAGGCGCATTAAAGCACTACAACTCCCAGTAGCCATCGCCATACTTAAATGCACAGCACAAACTAACAGAACTGATTTTATTTCACGCGGAAACCAAGCCGCAGATGAAGAGGCAATAAGGGTTACATATTCACCTGATATAATGAGTGTTAATGTTCCTGATGTGAAAGAGAAAATGGTGGTGATGATGGTTGTGAAGGAACGCTTTAATCACTTATCACAAGCACATTTAATGGAAATTCAATGTGGCACTCCACAGGAAGTGAAAGAACTGTGGACGCAGAGGGGGTGTTGTTTATCCCTTTCCGAAGCACTGTGGCAACAAGACAGCACTGGTAAACCGGTGATGCCTGTAGCCTTATTAAGGGTGGCTTTATAATAGCTACACTACCCTGCACATGTCACTAGGGAGAGCCTCGCAGCAACCATTGCAGAGGACTGGTTTGTACCAAACCTGATAGAACACATTGCTTTTTATGTAGTAAATTGCATTGTATGTCAAAGGTTTACTGCTGGGCACACAATGAGAACTGAGTCATTCCTCGACCAAATTGTCCTTTTCAGCATTTGCATGTCGATTATGTTGATATGCTGCAGGTCTGTAATGGATATAGGCATGGGATAGTGGTAGTGTGCCCCTTCTCAAGGTGTATTGAAGCTGGGCCATGGGCACACCCTGATGCCACTTGCGCTGCAAAGTTTTTAGTCTGAGACGTATTTCCTAGATGGGAAGTATGTAAGGTATTGAGATCAGATAATGGCCCCCATTTTGTGAATGAGGTATTTGAACAGATTAGCTTATTGCTTAGCATTAAACACAAGTTTTCTTCAGCTTATCACCTTCAAGCCAGCGGGATATGTGAGAGGCTCAATGCTGCACTCAAAGAGAGAATATCTAAATTGAAATTAACACTGTCCTGCTCCTTGGATTATATGCATTAAGAAATCAGCCTGACTGTGACCACCACCTCACACCCCACGAATTAGTTACAGGGAGGTAAAAGAGAATGCCTCTGACTCCTCCGTTGAAGACTAGAAGTGATGCCCAGACAACTGCAGTATTGTTAGGAGATGAGCTATGTGCGTACTTAACATGTATGACGGCTAGTATCTCTGTCAATTCATATCAAGTCAAGCGTACGGGGTGTCGGTCTCAGAACACAGATGAAGACCGTACAGCAACCAGAGTTAAATAAGTATGTTCACCAAAGTTATTTGCTGAAGAAGATTTTAATTAGGGATTTCACAAGAAAGTGGCACAAGTCCTGTTTCAGCTGCCTTTCATTGTGGTGGATATTACTCCATCAGCAGACATATTCCTAGGGAGACAAGCTTGGATACACCAAGGAGATGTGAAAGTCTACACTGGAGAGGCTGACATACCCCTAACCCATTTGGAAGCAATCCAAGGAGATGTTGTTCCGCATGTGCAGACTAGATTAATAACGAGGAAGAAGGACGCAGAGACTGTCCAGTAGACAGACACAAGTGTAAATGTGGACTGTAGCTCCCCTGAAACACTGTTTGTGGGTGCTAAGCAAGATGTGAGCAAGTTACTGTTCTTGCGTCACAGGAGTTTGCCGACATAAGACTGTGAAGTGCAGAGTAGACAAAACATGCCAGATTTGGACTTTCTGTTCCACGATTGGAAGAGGGAGCAGTTCCCCGACTCGTTTCTCACTGAATTTCTCTTTGGAGGTGCCTAAGGTGTTATCCGATGTTGATGTAAACAGACTACTTCTTGCTGTCTTCCTATTTATAGTCAGAGCTTACCGTGCTCTTGTTGGGAGGAGAACTGACATGCATACTTTTATCCAGGATCCTAATCCCAACGATTATGTGTTTATTGGCAGGAATTATAGAGCAGTTCAGACTATTACCTGAGCACCTTTCTGGACGCTCACATGGGTCTATCTAACACTGATGCCCAAAACTACTTGCTATGATCTTTTATGTGTTCCAAGTTCATCCTTATCTTGTTTGGCGAGACACCAATACTTTTGTATTGATGCAAGATCCTATAAATTGTCCAGCAATCAGCCGACTACTAGTGGAGATCATAGAACAAATTCGACAGCTACCGGAGCATTTAATGAGATTGCCTAAATAAAATGAGTTTTCCTTTGATTAAAAGTAATTGCAGGCAATCAAGTGGTCCTATGAGCACATAGCAGATCCAGAAAGTGAGCAGGATCAACGACATATGGAGAGACATTTTGGTGGAGCATAATGTATTGGTACATAATCTATGCCTGTTCCATATTTATCATTGTTTTTCTGATTTTGCTAATCCACACTGTGAATTTTATTGGTCCTAAGAAGGAAGGTGTTATTTTGATCCTTCCCACTCCAGTCACAATGGTAGAGTTAGACATTGTGAGAAAGCCAAGGCATTATGTTATTGTTCCTATGCCAGTAGCTCATGTGAAGTCACATATTTCACAGACGAGTGTCCCTATGATTCCTCCAGTCGGAAGAAACTAGACTGATGTATTTTATGATTTGCTTATACAAGCTCATTTGGTAAGAAAGAGACCTAGGAAAAGTGTAAGGGAAGGTGATTATTAATTAAATAATTATTTAGACAGTACAGTGCATTTATGGAACAACATGTGGAATCAGCACATGAAAGAGGTTGGAGCGAGTCTTCTGAGGAGGATTGTTATGTATGTGCACTCCTTTCTTATGCAAAGGGTAAGTCTAAATTATTCATAGCTATTGAAATAGATGTTCAAATTGCTCATTGCCTAATTCACCTTGCACTCTGCCATATAAGAGTTCAGTTCCAAGGCCGATCGGCGTCCTTGGTATGGGTGACAGAATGGACATCACCGGATGAAGACAATTATGTTCAAAGACAAGAGCAAGAGCGCACACCAAAAATCATCTGTTAAGATATGAACAGCCTGGTATGAAGGGAGCAGGAATTAGATGGGAAGTAAACAGAAGACTCAATTGTCAGGGGAAGACTGAAGAAGAAATTCAAAGCTGCAAGGAAAGGTACAGTGCTTTCTCCAGATGGATGGTCATATGCAGAGCTGTGGCAGTAACTGGTCATCACAAGCCAGTTATTGAACGAGTGGATAAATAATGCAAAATTCTATGGCCGAGGCTTGCAAAGCTTCTGACATGGGTCGAAGACAAAGGAGGCCCTTTGCAGATAGTGCCTTTAGCTACTGGAAAACTATGCTCCAGAAACAATGGCACGAGAAAAGTTGGAGGGAATCAACAGTGCAGACAAATCTTTGATGTACCAGGAATGAAAGATGGGACGGTGGTGATAATGGATGTGGATCCAGAGCTTACGTGATGCTGCCCAGAGATTGGGGAGGACTATGTTCAATATTAATCGTTCATGTTCCAGCATTGGTGATTCCGAAGAGTGACCTGAACATTGGCAAGTTTCCAAAAGCAGATGCTCACCTGAGGAAGACGAGATCTGATGAACTCTTGAATCGAATGAAGAGGGAACATTATTTCTCAGCCAAATCAATGGAAGCTTTTGACACCATTCCAAACGAGCACCAATTGTTCAGCCAGACTTCAGCAATATTCACGACAATCTTTATGCCCAGGATCCAGGTGATGAAAGCTGGTTTTGATCGATCTTCTCGTGGGTCCCACAATGGATGGTGAACATTTTTTCAGCTCCTTGGAGCCCTGTTTGTGATGATCATGTTTGGAATCTGTGTGAACAGGATAACAATCCCAAAATGTAAGAAGACTGCAGAGAAAGCAGTAGGAATGAAGATTGTGATTGATGTTGAATCTGGGTTCATAACCAAAGAGCTGACAGATGGAGAAATCAGACACTATGTGAAGGCCAATATTCATGCACCTGTGGGAACGAAGTACCTGTACCCGAAGAACCACAAGAAGTATGTGGGGAGATGGATCTACTGCAGTCCCAATGGACAGTGTATGCTTATGACCTTGAGTTTTGATGAACATGTAAAATCAGCAGGATGCTTAAAAGGAGACATAAAGATATAAGTTCCGAAGAAGCATATCTTCAGATGAGGGTGTCTTGATATAAAGACTGATGAGAGAGTGGATGATTAATCGCCCAGAGGGGGGAGTGTAGATGAGGAGTCAAATACCCCTACGAGAAGCACCGCCCCCTTGTTGCCTATAGGTTGGGAACCAGAAATTGCAACACGTGCAGTACCAGTGAGGATGCCTGTACCGCAAAAAATCCTTGAAACAGGGAATCCATTGAGAAAACCCTATATGCATGCATAAAGAAATAACATTCTTCTGGAAGAATTCCAGAAGAAGTATGAAAATGAGTGAGAAAGAAGACTGGTGATGTCACGCGAAGCAGAACTGAAGCACCCTGAAAAAATATGTAAAACGGAAGAACATAAACATTCTATAAGATCTGAAGAGGAGATGTCGAAGATGAGCAACATTTCGGTCTCGAGATGAAGATGCTCATGCAAATAAAAGCTGAAAAAAATGCAAAATCAGTTTACACTTGTACAGATGCATTAATGCAAGTAGACAAAGTGATCTTAAGGCTGGCTACGTAGTGAATAATTTGCAGTGATGCGCCAATGTGTATAATCTCAGGTGTCTTGACCCACGTTTGAACTATCATGCTACAACATTGGGTGCTGTGGGCTTAGAAAATCGAAGATGGCTGAAAAGCCCACATTTGCGCCAGAATCCAGGAAAACCACACAGTTTTGCGCACACCAAAATGTTCACCTGACCTGCCACCAACCAGTGCAAAGAGAGATGGTTCTGTTCCAAATTCGTTTCATTGGTGTCAAAATCTGCTAAAATCATGGCCCACAAGACCACTATAAAGATTCAACCTTCTTGTGGGGTGTTTCATATCACTCTACTGCAAGGATCCCCATCAAAACATTGTCATCAAGGATCATAACTGTCAAGCCAAATTCCCCTTTTAAATTTAAGAACAGCTGTCAAAAAGAAAATGGGTGCAGTACCATTGTACGCCACTGACCGGTGCTGGCACTCTATAAATCCTGACAGGAGAGCTGTCTTGCAGAACTGTGCATTGATCAGAAGGTGGTCTTACTTAATTAAAAATTCAAGAGGCCTTCTGTTCATGAGAAGTCTTAACACCTAGCATTTCCAGCAACAACCCAGGATATCACATGGCCCTGTTGATTGGGAGGGAGGGGACTTCCCTGCAGCCTGCAGGAAACAACACAATAGACTATTTTCAATTGAAAAGAATATGCTGATTTGAGGTGTGACTGTAAACAGTGCTCTGCCTGGAAGGAAGGACATGTAATCTCTGACTCACCAAGTTGTTGGGGGCGGGCCAGACTGGGTTGTGGATTTCATATTGCACCAAATGTATGTTTTGTTAAATTGCTTATAAAATATTGTATGAAGCTGACAAAAATGTACAATTTGGAGATGCTTAACATGAAACATTAACCTACAATTAGAGTCTAGGCTCAATTCCGTACGATGTTCTGGGACCGAACCCGAACTTTATTCATGCTGTAGACACTGTATTTATGCTAGAGACATGATAACTTATATTAATATGCTCAGGGAGAGGGTACAGGTCTGTGTAAATTTTGAGGAAAAACCAATGTTGCAGAAGATACTAAAAAGCGCAAAATGTTGTTATTTCTGAACCCAAGCTCGTTGAATCATGTGCCTCGATCCGAACTGTACCTTAATCAATCTAGGATGTGTATATGTGATTTCAACAAATTGTGTATCTGGAAAATATGTGTTTTGGGTCAAATTGATTTTCTAAGTGAAACCAAAGCGGAGTGTTCTTTCTGTATGCCATAAAAATGACACTGGATGACTCACAACTTAGTTCCCCAGTGAGAGCACAGAGAATTCTCTAGCCTATCAGGATCCTCAGAGGGTGGGGCATAGAAAGTCAGCCTCCCCACCCACTTTCAAAAGACATAAAAAGAGCCACTGAGACCCAGGAAGACATTCATTTTTCCATTTCAAACTGATTTCTTGCGAAGCATTTTTCCGGACGACATCAAATCCAGACAATCTCCATAGACCAGAACTTAGAATCCAGACTCCAGAACTTGTAGCAGAGGGGTCTGAACCACCAGCTGAATCCTTTTTCAGCAGGCCTCAAAATCTTTTGCAACCTAACTCAACTCTTCAACAGCCGGGCTGTGCTGTTTGATTCTGGCTAGAACCCTGTGCCAGAACCCAGAAAGCAGTGCTGTATCCAGAACCACTTGATCCGGTTCCAGAAGACCAGACCAGACGAGACCCAGACCAGACAGCTGTGCAGTGCCAAGAACTTTTGCCAGAACCAGAGATCCAGACCAGCAGAGCAGAGCTGACCCAGATAGCTGTGACTTCAGAACCAACCGCCCGGAGTCCAGTCCAAACCTATTGACCAGATCGGTGACGAAGTACCATTCCTTCCAAGACTAGTGCCAGAACCAATCTCTTAGTCTAAAATAATCAGATTCAAACCATTTCCATAATTTAGAACTGCATCATAGAAATCGTGTGTGTTCATCAGTGATTTCAAGCCTGTGAAAGTGTCATTTGCCATTTCTAAAAATCTACCTCCACAAAATGGTCCGTATCTTTGGAAACGCTTGTGCTAGGAACGGGATTTAACTTTCATTTTAAATCTAAGATCCTGAGCTATCGAACGAACCCAGAACCGACTTTCTATTCCTTATAGTTTTTCCGTAATCGCGCTCGACGCATTCGGAAAAAGTGCTACGAATTGCAACTAGCTCATTTCACCACTTGTAAAAAAAATCGCTGTCTTTTGCTTGCATTGCTGAGATTCGTTTCAACCTAATAATCCCTCAGGAATAATTGGTAGTGTTGACCTGAACCAATCTTAAGTAGCTACCACCTACCCTGAATCTCCTATAGGGAATTAAAATCATTTTTAGCATATTTTCACTCCATTGCAAATCCCATGAAAAGTATTTTTGCCTGTGTTTAAAAGCATACCGGTTGTTCTAGGCTTGCTGGGGGGAATTGAACATTGAATTGCATTTTGATTGTATTCCTGAACCTGTGTGATTTCCTTCCATCTCTTTACATTACATAGGGGGGGAGTGAATTGCCACAAGGGGAAAAGTGATTATATTATCTCTTGTTGAAACCATATCAGTTTATCCCGGTGCTGCATTCTTTTCCATCATTGCATTCCCTTGAAACCATAAAGCATTCTCAGCTACCTTATCCCTTCTATACTAACTCCTAAGTAATAAAATGTGTGTGCTAGTGTAATATTATCCATTGTTGATCACTGTCATATGCATAAGTATGCTATTAAATATTAATTTATTTATAAAAGTGTGATTTATATCTTGTTTAATTTGTAAAATAAATCTTTTAATTTGCAAAACAAACCTACTTTGTGGCTCAGTGAGGTCAGGGGGATTGAAAGAGAGGGACGTTATATAAGGGTTTATCATCCAGATTATAAATTGACATAAAAATATATAAATAAGGGCTTCCCTTTGGCATCCCAGACCAGGCATTGACTTAGTTGGAGAGCTGAATTGAAGTCCCTTAACAGAGTGGGGGCTCGAGCCGGGACATCTGGATTAGATCTACCACTTGTGCAGCTTGATACAGTGTGCTAACTGATAGGATACATAAATCCTGTTGGATCACCACGCTGTATTACACTGTAAAAACACTCCTCAAAGGAACGCTCTAAGGAGACGGTCTGTTTTGCAAAATAAAATACAAACTTCTGTAAGTCAGGAAGGAAATCAATTTCCAGAATGACGACATTGGTAGATATGAAGATAGCTAGAGAGCACCTCTTACATAAACTATTTGTGAGAGGTGAGTGGACTGAACAGGACCAGAATGTGTGGTTGCAGGCAATCGCGCAACAGGTCACTGTAACTGGGTCAGATAAATGGAGAGATCAGGGTCCCTTACCTGTGACCCTGAGCGAACTATACATGACCCCTAAGGCCAAAGATGAGCATGACAAGATTGTCAGGATAACAGCATATTTATATTTATATATGGGAGCCATACAGGACAAATGTGCTGAAGGCCAAGATCTGGCAAATAGGCAACAGATGGCATTAGAAAAGGCCCAATCTGATTGGTTCTCTTCTGAGCAGAGGCTGCAGAGGAGCCAGGAGTCAGAAAATGATAGTAGGCAGTATATCATTAAGATAAAAGAGGATATGGGTATCATGCAACAGGAAAAGTCTGACCAGGATACCAGATCTCTGGCCTTGCAGAAGGAGTACCAAGAAGGTTTGGACGCCCTACTGCAGAGCCAGAAAAAGCTGGAGCAACAACTGGACTTCAATAGGGCATGCGCAGAGCAGGTAGTCACCCTTCAAAGCCACCTAGATAGGGAGAAGGCAGAGAGCAACTAACTGATTCTGAAAGACCTGGATACCCAGACAGAATTTGAAGAAGAGCGCCAGAAAGCAGGGGCCCTTAAAAGGCAGAGGGATGACCTGGCGGCACAGATGCTGGCTCTTAGTCAGGAAAGGGACACCTTATGCCAGGAAGTCTGCCAATTAAAAGAAAAAAATGAAGAAAATCACCTGGCCCTCCAGGGACTGGGTGACCTCCAAAAAGAGCATCAGAACTTGTTAGAGCACACCAGGAGGGTGGAAGATGCTCTGGCAAGAAAGGAACAGGCCAGTAGGGATGGGACTCCGGAGGTAACCCTCCTGCATCAAAGACTGGCCCAGTATTCCAGGACCAACCAGGAGGCACAGAGAAAGAATGAGGCTCTCTGTCAGCACAATGATAGGCCCCTGCAACAGGTAGCCATGCAGGAGAGACTGATAGAGTCTAGTAAGGACTTAACTGAGGAACTGAAAGCACAGGCTCTTGCATGGCAACAGGGAGCAGGGGCTGATAGAGATGAGGTTCGCTGGGAAAGGGAAACACCTGAGCATAACCTCAGGAGCCCTAGTACCAGAGGCCTTCATCTCTCCCAGTCCTTGGACTCTGCCACCCCCATGTCCCATGGCGCACATGAGCCCAGGTCCATGGGGATGGCAGATTACCATCCAGCTAAAAGTATGGGGCTCATAGGCCAGTACCACCCAGGAATGGATGGGCAGGCATCCGGGTATGGACACCTAAGTACAGTGCAATTTAGTGGGGAACCCCAGGAGAGTAGGCCCACTAAGGGCATCCTGAAAACCTCTGCCCAGTTAGGTCAGTGGGGGGGGGGGGTACTCATCAAATCCTGGTAGCAAGAAGGAAGCTGAAGACTCCTCTGAGCGTCACAGGACACAGGAGACCAGGTCCCCACATTCTGTCAGCCATTCCCAGGCTCGCAGAATCCAGGAAAACCTGGAAGATCAGATGGGCACCTCTGGGAGCAGTACTTCTGAGTCAGAGGATGAAAGGACCAGGTTTACCCGAAACAAAAAGGCCAATAAGTCAAAAAGGGCCTTGCTTAAGGACCCCTTAAAACAGATTAAGGCAATAAGGAGTTTCATCACCCCTTATCACAAGAACGCCAAGTATTCTGTTTGGGAACACTTGGAGCTTTACGAGCAAATGATGGAGACTTTCTATTTGAAGGACAGCAGTAGCTGCATTCCGTATGTCAAATGGACATTCTCCCCAGAATACTCCAGTTTCTTTGCGGGGCTGGAGGACCAAAACCATTCAAGATGGTCCACATATACGGCAGCCATCTTGAAACATTTTTCTGTTCACAGAAATCCCCAAGAGGATCGCAAGGCAGCCTACAATTTGCAATGTGGGGAGGATCAGGCCCCACAAGAATTTGTGCAGGAATTGAAGCGTGCCTTTGCGCAGACTACCAGAAGGGTGCGCACGGACAGCAAAGAGTTTGTAAGTACGTTTTTCCTTGCCTTACCCAAATACATAATGACCCAGCTAGTGAGAGATTTTCACGAGAAAAGGTCGCTAGACTGGGTCATTGAACAGGCTACCCGGATCTACGAGGTGCAGAAGCCCATAGAAAATAAAAATAGCACCCAGAAAAGCCCCAAACCGACCAGCACCCCTGCTGCTGCCAAGGTGGCAGAGGTAACGGTTGCCCCCATTTTAAATTTGGAGATGGGGGGGGCCTAAAAACCTGCCTGCACTGAATAATTCTCAGCCCAGAAGGCCCTCGGGCCAGTCACAGACAGGGAGTGAAGGAGGTAGTCCCACAAATGGGGTCCCTCGCTCCCCTGACTATGTAAGTCCCCCCTACAAGGGAAACCGACCCATCCTGGGGTATGTGTGGACTTCTCCAGCCCAAGGGGGGGGTCCAACCAGGCACCCAACCCAGGGAAATTCCCTCCTAACTTCCCACAGAAGGGCAGAAATTCACCAAACCCTGTGCAGAACTTTTTTCCCAGATATCCACTCAATTTCCTGCCCCAAAATCATCCATCCTTCTTTCCCCAATTCCCTGAGCCCAGACCACCTAAGGATGGTCAAGGGTGGAGGGGTACCCAAATCGACCCAAACCGGGGTACTACCAGAGAAGGGATAGCTACCCTTCACGGGATCAGCCCAGGGGAGAAAATAGAACCCCGTATCAGCCCGAGCGGGTTTCACAGTTAGAGCGCCAGGTCAAAAATATGGCACGGGATCTGGGTCACATGCTGAGGGCTCAACAGAACCCTCAGTCGAGCATGCCGGCGCAGAATGCCCCAAACTCTGGGTCTGGTGCACCAGAACAATGACGGGGGCAGCGCCCCGATAACCCACCGGTTCCCAGGGAGGAGGCACAAGATGAAGGGGGGTGTAAAGCCTTGGAGGAAGTTTCCTTCCCCACATGTAAACAGCCCCTGGATACCCACTGAACCCCCTGAAAGTCTGCCGCCCAAGGAGCAGAGAGGAGGTAGGAGAAACAAGGGACCCAAACAGACCCATTTTGTGGAGTAGGTACAGGTCTTCCAATTTGAGGGGGAAGGATCCTCAGAGGATCCTGGGAAAAGGATCTTCTCCTTCATAGATGGGGAACTCCTCTCAAGGAAAAATGGGTCCCAAGGGATTCCAACCCAGACTGGGTAGATGTGGGGATTGAGCTGTCGCCGCCCATCATTCTATCCCAGAACCAACAATACCGAAAACTCCTGGTTCAAACCCATCCTGGCGACTGCCTCCAAAAAGGGGGGGCGGCCCAGAACCGGAACCAGGGGAACCCAAAACCGCATCCATAGACTGGGTAGATGTGGGGATTGAGCTGTTGCCGCCCATCATTCTATCCCAGAACCAACAATATCAAAAACCCCTGGTTCAAACCCATCCTGGTGACTGCCTCCAAAAAGGGGGGGGCCGGCCCAGAACCGGAACCAGAGGAACCCAAAACCGCATCCATAGACTGGGTAGATGTGGGGATTGAGCTGTCGCCGCCCATCATTCTATCCCAGAACCAACAATACCGAAAACCCCTGGTTCAAACCCATCCTGGCGACTGCCTCCAAAAACGGGGGGGGGCGGCCCAGAACCGGAACAAGGGGAACTCAAAACCACATCAATATCCAATTGCCAACTTTTTCTTTCAGATTCCCAAAACTCTGTGCCAAACTCTGCCCAAATCTCTTCTCTCTCAATGTCCAAAACCAGAAAATTAGCCCACCAGTTGTCCAAAAATGTGCATTATCTGTGCCCCCTTGAGGAGAAGGAGGGATGATACTATACCCAGGTACAAGTACAGGGGCAGGGTACAATTTTGGCACTGGTGGACACTGGATCCCAAGCTACCCTTCTGTCCAAAAGGGCCTTTGATGAACTAAATGCAGGAAGGGGGGAGAATTACCGAATTCCTCTCACCTCTCTCCCTGGACAACTTCAGAACTTTGACGGGAAGGAAATTCCCATCGAGGGGACTGCAGATTTGGACATCAAAATTGGGCGACACATGGTGAAACAACCGGTCATAGTAGTGACTCCAGAGGGCACCCCTTGTTTACTAGGGAATGACCTCCTGAGAAGGTTGTCACCCCTAATAGATTCCGTAAACAAGCTCCTCTGGACCCAGACTAGCCGACTAATAAAATTAAAACAGAGCGTCAACCATGTTAGTTTAAATGGCACCTGCCACATGGTTAAACAAAAATCTGACCAAGTAGAATTTCACTTCCAGAACAACCAAATTCCAGACGTGATGGTAATAGCAGTAGGGCAACAGACTGGTGACGAGGGGGTCCTCTCTATTTCTGAAAATTAACCTTCCTTCCAGTTTGAGGTGGTATTCCACACTGGAAGGAAACACTCTGAAATTCTTTACTAATCCACAATCAGACATTCCCACTCCGATAGTCCAGAAAGATGTGAAATCAGCTCAGAGCCTGGCTGATATTCAACAAATTGAAGAGCAGTTGTTCATCCCTGTTCAGTTAAATGAAGGGAAGGACTCTGTTCTCGCCCGAGTGTGTGTGAACAACGGTAAGAGCTTCATCAGCGAAGCCATGTTCCGCCAGCTCCCAAAAGATCCAGCCATTCCCACATTCAAGCTGATAGACAAATGGGAAATGGATCTGGAAACACCCCAATTCAAAACATCTTCTGCCAAGCAGGTGTATGCTCAAAATCTCCATTGGCAACAAGAGCATAGTCCATAATTGTTGGGTCGTGCGAGACGTCACTGCCGCCTTTTACTTAGGCAGTGACATTCTCAATCGCTTTGCCATTAGTTTGGACCTAATAAACTTCAAATCTTGGTCCCGATTAGCGGATAATCCCATGGGCTTTGATGATCCAGAAAAAGCATTTAGGTCAGCTCAATTGCTACCTTATGCAGTTGAAATTCAGATTAAAGAGGAAGTCACCATCCCAGAAAGGACCCGACAATTCTCCCTGGAAGCGAAAGTTAAAAGAGGACAAAAATTGAAAAACCCTGATGCTTATATTCATCTAAATGCTTCTCTTCAACAGCAAGGGTTGGGGGTAAACCCAACACCATTAGTCAACATAGAACATGACACCATTCCAATAGAGGTGGATAACAGCGACTTAAAGAGTATTACTCTAGCCGCAGGCACCGTTATTGGAATGGTGGTTGATGACCGACATTTTTGCATTGATTTAAGAAATGAACTGTTAGGACCAATCCCCAAGGACGGTTTTGACAGTGACAGTGATGACAACACAACACCAGACAGGATCTTTACCTGGCATGGGGGGAACTTCCTGGTGTACACTTCCTGCTCTTATGGTAAGGAAGATGTGACTTGTGACTTCAGAAGGGATGAGGTGATTTTCCAGGTCCATGAGGGCTGCCGTTCCCACCTGAAGCCTCCAGTCCAAATCAGCACTCTGACTAGGGACTTCTCCACCCAGCTGGAGGAGGCCGCTGAGATAGCAAAACCAGAGGTCTTTCCAGGCTTCGGGCAGATGGTTGAAGAAATAGTCAACCTAGCTGATGCCTGTGTGACTTTGGAGCAGAAGCAAAAGTTGAAACAAGTTTTCTTGGATTTCCAAGATCTCTTTGCAGTGGACTCATGTGACTGTGGTTGCACCGAAATCCACACAACAACAATTCCCACGGACCCTGGCATGACTCCCGTGTTTGTGAAGCAATATCCCTTGCCTCTCGCATCAATGGAGTGCCTTGCTGAAATAATTAAGAACAGTGAGTCCCGGGAAATAATCCGTCCAGTCCACAGCACCTTCAAAAATCCGGTGCTGGGAATATTGAAGCCAAACGGCCAGTGGAGACTCTGCGCCGACCTTCGGGAGCTCAACAAACGGGTCCATACTTCCCGATGGCCTCTTCCCTACATTGACCAAGGGCTGGACCAGATCCAGGGGTCACAGGTATTCACCGCAATAGACCTGACCAATGGTTACTGGACTGTGCCTGTCATTAGGGAGGACCAATACAAGCTGGCTATTACCTTTGTGAGCCAGCAGTACACATTGACCCAGACTCCCTTCGGATACCTCAACTCCAGCAATGAATTCAACATTTTCCTACATAAGAGCATGCCGGACCTGGGTGCAAGGGGTAACCTGGCTTATGTAGATGATGTCCTCATCAAAAGTTCATCTGTGGAGGAACACATAGCGGAGATCCGTTATGTTCTGACACAGTTGAGGGCCGCCGGAGCAAAACTTTCCTTTCAGAAAGCACATTGGTGTAGAACCCATGTTAATTTCTTGGGGCATGAGTGTAAGAGGATTCTATTCAACAGTACAGCTAAGTCAACGCCTAGTCTATAATACTGAATGAAAACCCTTATTGATATATCTTTATGTCCAGTTCATGCATTCTGGATGACTACCCCTATATAACACCCCTCTCTTGGAATCCTCCTGACCCCACTGAGCCAAGACGTGGTTCTGTTTTGCAAGTTGAAAGGTTTATTTGATAATTTAAACAATAGATATATATATCACACTTAATCTGAGATGATCAAGATTAACAACGGAGAATCTGGCACTAGCACACTTCTTGATAATCACTAAGGAGTTGACATGAAATGGATAAGATAGCAACAATACTTTTATGATTTCAAATGGATGCAATGTGGAATGAAATGCAGTAAAGAAAATAACTTGATAGAATTTCAGCAAAGACAATGTAATCACTTTCTTGTACAATTCACCCCCCCCTTTTATGCTATGCAAGGAAATGGAAGGAAGGCACACAGTTCTCAGAAATGCAATCAAATGTGATTCAGTTCACCCAGCAACTTAGACTACAGACGTTGAAAACACAGGCTCAAATGCTTTTAAATGTGCTGGCAATGTAGAAAAAAAATATGCTAAAATGCTTTTAATTCCCTCTAGGAGGTTCAGGGTGAGTGAAATCAAGTTAATATTAGTCCAGGCTCACTTTAGCAAGGATCTAGGAGTAATTGGTAGGTTAAACGAATTTTTGGCAAATGAAAGCAAGAAGCTTCTGTTTTCACACGTGGAGAAATTTGCAAATCGCGGCAAAATTCGCAAGTGCGTTTTTCACGATTACGGCAAAACTAATGCGGTTCTAGGTTCGTAGGAAAGCCACGATTGTAAGCTTTCTGAGGAAAGTTACTGCAAGTCTCTAGCACAAACGGTCACGGAGATATGAGCGATTAAATAAAGGTCGTTTTTCAGATTTGAAATTTTAAAGTTCAAAAGACAAGTGCAGCTTGCAACTAGAAAATGACAGGTGACAGCTTTGCAAATGACAGGTGACAGTTAGGAGGCAGTTCTACTTAGATTAAAATAGCTTGGATTATATTATTTTAACTAAGAGATTGGTTCTGCACAGTTTTCTAGGTACTCACACTATATTCTTGAATTAAATGGGCCTTGCCACGGATCTGGTCAGGTTTTGGACTGGACTCCGGTTCAGCTCTCTGCACTTCACAGTGATCTGGGTCAGTTCTCTCTGGTTCTGCTAACAGTGGTCTGGTCTGGGTCTCTGAAGGTGGATAGATTGAAGTCTCTATGTTAGCTCTCTGGAGGTTGAGGGAGGTAAAGTATGGATTTTCCGGCAGAGCTTCCAGCTGCAAATGGATTTGAAGGTCCCTATCTGTCCTGTCTGTCTGCTTTTATGTGTTTTCAAAATGGGTGTGTGTGTAGCATCACTAGACCCTACCCCTCTCCACTTATCATTGGCCAAGCTTTCATTTCTCCCCTGATTGGGGAAGGAACTGTGAGTCAGAGCGATGTCATTTTACAGCCTGCAGAAAGTCCACTCCCCCTGTCAACTTACACACAAATCTAGATTTGAACCAAATACATATTTGCAGAGGTACATATTGTTTTAAAATTACACGCACCCCTCACATATCACAGGAGGTATACCCTGTTCAAACTCTGCTCTTCCTGGGAGCTTGCATTCAGAAATGGCAATATTTTGCACTTTTTAACTGGTTTGCAATACCAGACATTACCCCAAATTTATACACATGTGCGCAAGGAGTATGGACATTAGTTGATGAAGTGTCAGATTTTTCACATGCACACACTTTGAGTAATATCCTCTTTTCCGCTAAAACCCCCCTGAACATACCACCGGTTCTAAAAACCTCTTAAAATGTGGGCAGAAAAATCACAAGAATTATGGTATCATTTATAAAATTTTCACAAGTCCGTACTATGAGTTATTCATCTTTTTAGAGTTATGTTCTGGCCCCAAAGGGGTGTGGTTTTCCTCCAGCACAAGGTTGAATTTCTGGTTTTTCCAATTCTGCCAAGCCAGCTTGCTCTCACAGGCAGTGCTCCTCCCCTTTACTTCCAGGAGGAAGCTCCATTTACGACTGCCGCCAATAAAACATTTGCCTGAGTCGGGACAGGGCTTTGTTCAGAGCTCCTGTATTCTGTGGGGGCTCCCCTTAATTCAATTATCAGAGAGATGGCATATCCTTAGTGTGGCCAGCAAAAGGCAGATAGGCCTGGGAACACAGCTGTGACTCAAGTTTCACTCCTGATGGGGGGTAGTTGCCAGGCAAAATTGGAATCTCTTTAAGCCAGTTTTTAGCTACATGTCATTTCTGTTCCCCAGTTTAAGTCAAGACAATTTTTTACATATGCAGCTAGAATGCTGGTTCTAAGTTCAAAACTATGACATTTAAACAATTGCAACCTATGTGACACTCAGAAATAGGTCACTCATTTCTTTTAAACATTTAGATTTGTAGTGTCTTTCAGTCCAAATTTACTTAAACTGCTGAAATCCACAGCTCAGCCAGTCTTGTTATAAACCTTCAAGTCACTTCAGAATATAACTTTACATTGGATCCACTTCTTAAAATGTCTTTCTTTGGCATGTTTTGGGTTCATTTATTCAGTTTTACAAAAAGTAAAATCTGGTGTTGTTTTAAAATGCCGGCTTTTGGATAGTGGTGAGTACTGGTACTGCACCCTTTTTGGGTTTTAAGAAAATGAATTCCCAACAGTTATGGGTTTGCTTTTGGCAATCAGCATTGCCATTCCCAATGGTTTCAGACTACTGTGTGGGTAGTCCAATGGTGGTTTTAGGCAGTGTCCTTCTGTGCCCATAACATCGGCAAAAATGAGTGGCAGCCTATTCTTCATGCATTTCCCTGTGCATTTTCTGGGAAGCTCTGGCCATCATGATGTTTTCCATGTCAGTACTGCACAGTTTTGAGGTAGGGCTCGGATGCATGGGTAAATACATCCCACAAGCCCCCCTTCTTGCGGTGGCCATCTGATCCTTCACTGGTGGGACCCGCAAGATCTGGGATGTTGTTCTCATCTTCTTCCGGTAGATGGCACAGTTCAGCATTTTTTTCTCCATCCGGTCGGATCGATCGGTTCTCCTCGCCGGTCCTGATGGGAATATTGGGCGGTACACTGGGCCCGTTACATCTTCGTTCCCGTCTCCGGATCATCCTCCTTGGTCATTCTCCATGTTTTCTTTCTCCTAGGACGACAAAGGAAGAGCGGCAATACCTACTCATAGACGTTTTTCCACCACTGTTGAGATAGTGGGGCAGCATGTGCATTTCATCATAACGAAACATTACATTCTTATTTTGAAAAAAAAAAACAGTATAACTAAGAGACAGTTTCATGCAAATCACAATATTTTAGAGACTAGATGTCGTATGTTTTATGATTGTAACTGAATTAGTCTGAGACAGTACCCGCTAGGATTCCAGAGGATTCCTCCAGTTGTTGCAGAGTGTGCCTGGGATGGCAACATTTCAACTGGTTTATGTGGACCCACTTGTCTTCCCCCGCTGCCAAAGGACCTTTGGGGATGTGGATTTTGTCGGCCACAGGGGAGATCTTGTCGATGATCTCAAAGGGTCCCTTCCATGTAGGCAAATATTTGCGCTGCTTGGCCTGGTTCCTTTGGAAGTTGTATAGATAGACCTGGTCTCCCACCTGATATTCCTTCCGGGAAGTTTTCAGGTCATAATGGGTCTTCATGCTATCAGCTGATCTTTCTAGATTCCGCTGAGCATAAGCAAAAGCATGTTGAAGGTGTTTCCTTAAATTCTCCACATACTCATGAGTAGTGGAGGCATTTATCAGTGTCTGCTCTTGGGTCCTGTAGAGCAAATGCTGCGGAAGCACCATCTTGCGCCCAGTCATCAACTCAAATGGTGACATTTTGGTTGCAGATGAAGGGGTAGATCTGATGGCCATTAGGACCAGAGGTAATCGGATATCCCAACTTGGCCCAGAATCTGCCACAAACTTTTTTAAGATGCTCACAATTGTCCGGTTATATCTCTCTACTGCCCCAGAAGAAGCTGGTCTATAAGCAATATGCAGCTTTCTCTTGACCCCCAGTATCTCCCACATCTTTGTCATTACTTCACTGGTGAAGTGGCTACCCCTGTCTGACTCAATCCTTTGAGGTAGACCAAAACGGGAAAAGATGTGGTTAATCATCAAGGCAGCTTCGGTTTCTGCCTTGCAATTTGGGGCTGGGAGACATTCCACCCACTTGGTAAACAAGCATGTCACAGTCAACATGTACTTATTCCCCCTAGCAGAGCGAATCACGGGGCCTACAAAGTCGATTTGTAAATCTGACCATGGCAGCGTCATCCCCCGCGTTTGGAGAGGCGCACGGTGTGTGAGGGATGATGGCTGAAATTGTGCACACACAAGACACCCCTTCAAGTATTGGTCGAGGTCGTGCCCCATGTGTGGCCAGTATGCAACCTCTCTTAAGATTTCCAGTGTTGTGTGAAACCCCCTATGACCGGCGGTGGCCGCATCATGGGTGTGACTTAACATCAGGCTTCGGAATGAGGTAGGAACCACCCACTGATCGTGGCCAGCTTTGGATTTCCTTACCAACAACCCGTCTTGGATTCGGAACATTTTTGGACATTTCATCAACACTCTTAGGTCCTCTTTCCCAATGTAATCGGTACCCGTCAGGGGAAAGTTCTCAGGGTCCTCAAGGTGCTGGTAAAATTTACCAATTATTGGATCGCCCTTCTGAGCGGTAATCAAATCCGCATCAGGGGTCTCCTTGCTCCATTGTGCAATTGAAAGATCATTGTGAGCATTTGTCTGGGACCTAGTGATAGCAGTGACCTGGACTTCCCCCAACAGGGACTCAATCTCAATTAGATCCCCTTGGATGGCCCCGGTTTTGGCCAGCTGATCAGCTAAGTCGTTTCCAGTTTTGTCTGGTCCCTCTACTTTGGAATGACCCTTGATCTTTTTCCAATAGATGGTCATCTCATTCGAGGTGACCAGATCGTCAATGTTTTGGATCAACTTCCCATGTTTCAAGGGTTTGTTGTTAGCACATAACATGCCCCTGGCTTTCCAATTAACCAGGTGCTCCATGAACCCGTTCCGTACATAATCCGAATCTGTGATTATGACCAGTTCGTGGAGTTGATGCTGGACAGCAGTGAGGATTGCCTGATGAACAGCCATCAATTCTGCCACCTGACTACTTCGGGGACCAATTTTGTATCCAGCGGAGGGTTCTGGGGACTCATTCACCCATGCATTCCCTACGCCAGCCACCAGTTCCTTCTCCCCGTCGTTGTCAACATGGTAAGAGCATCCATCCACATACACAGTGGGCATTCCCTCACACTTGTCTTCTTCAAAGACTTTGTGTGGGGAATTAAGGTATGCCTCCGTGTTGTCCTTGATTTTTAGACTTTCGTCCTCGAGACAGTTTTCTCTGGCACAATCATGCAAGTCAGCCAGACCTTGCGCGAGGGGACTCTTCTTGTTTTGGCCATATCTGACCTCCACAGGAAAGCCTTGCATTGACAGAATCCAGGAAGTAATTCGGGAATTACTCACATTCCCGGCTCGGATTCTGTCACTTTGGAGATATTGCAGAGGCTGGTGTGGAGTCTCCACTATGATGTGTTGCCCCTGGATAAACGGGCGGTAATTCTTCAATGCCCACACCGTTGCCAGGAGTGCCTTCTCACAATCGTTGAATTTTTCCTCCACAGAGGATAAAGTTTTGCTCGCATAGGAGATTACTTTATTGACCTTGTCATGCTTTTGGTATAATACTGCCGTCAAGCACGTATTAGAGAACCCCGTCTCCAGGAAGAACTCCTTGTTTCTGACAGGGTACGCTAGGCAAGGCGCTTGTGAGAGGCTTCTCTTGAGTTGTCTTACTGCCTCGGCTTGTTCTGGACCCCATTCCCACTTGACCCCCCCCTTCAGGAGATGAATCAGGGGTCTGGTGATCTCTGCGTAGCCCTCAATGAACTTTCTGCTGTAACTAGTCAGTCCAAGGAGGCTCCTTAGTTCCCGCAGAGTTGTGGGGTCTTTCAATTTTTGAAGTGCTTCCACTTTCTTTTCCTGGGGACAGAGACCCTGAGGAGTAATCTCATGCCCCAAGAAATTAAACGTTTTCTACACCACTATGCTTTCTGAAAGGAAAGTTTTGCTCCGGCGGCCCTCAACTGTGTCAGAACATAACGGATCTCCGCTATGTGTTCCTCCACAGTTGAGCTTTTGATGAGGACATCATCTACATAAGCCAGGTTACCCCTCGCACCCAAGTCGGGCATGGCCTTATGTAGGAAAATGTTGAACTCATTACCGGAGTTAAGGTATCCGAAGGGAGTCCGGGTCCAGGTGTACTGCTGGCCCCCAAAGGTAAAAGCCAGCTTGTATTGGTCCTCCCTGCTGACAGGCATGGTCCAGTATCCATTGGTCAGGTCTATTGCAGTGAATACCTGTGACCCCTGGATCTGGGCCAGCCCTTGGTCAATGTAGGGCAGAGGCCATCGGGAAGTATGGACCCGTTTGTTGAGCTCCCTGAGGTCGGCGCAGAGTCTCCACTGGCCGTTTGGCTTCAATATTCCCAGCACCGGATTATTGAAAGTGCTGTGGACTGGACGGATTATTCCCCGGGACTCAAGGTTCTTAATTATTTCAGTAAGGGACTCCATTGATGCGAGAGGCAAGCGATATTGCTTCACAAACACAGGAGTCATGCCAGGGTCTGTGGGGATTGTTGTTGTGTGGATGTCGGTGCGACCACAGTCATATGAGTCTACCGCAAAGAGATCTTGGAAATCCAAGAAAACTTGTTTCAACTTTTGCTTTTGTTCCAGAGTCACACAGGCATCAGCTAGGTTGACTCTCTCTTCCACCATCTGCCTGAAGCCTGGAAAGACTTCTGGTTTGGCTATCTCAGCGGCCTCCTCCAGCTGGGTGGAGAAGTCCCTGGTCAGAGTGCTGATTTGGACTGGAGGCTTCAGGTTGGGAAGGCAGCCCTCATGGACCTGGAAAATCACCTCATCCCTCCTGAAGTCACAAGTCACATCTTCCTTACCATAAGGGCAAGAAGTGTACACCAGGAAGTTCCCCCCATGCCGGGTAAAAATCCTGTCTGGTGTTGTATTGTCATCACTGTCACTGTCAAAACAGTCCTTGGGGATCGGCCCTAACAGTTCATTTCCTAAATCAATGGAAAAATGTCGGTCATCAACCGCCATTCCAATAATGGTGCCTGCGGCTAGAGTAATACTCTTTAAGTCGCTGTTATCCACCTCTATTGGAATGGTGTCATGTTCTATGTTGACTAATGGAGTTGGGTTTACCCCCAACCCTTGCAGTTGGAGAGAAGCATTTAAATGTATGTAAGCATCAGGGTTTTGCAGATATTGTCCTCTTTTAACTTTCACTTCCAGGGAGAATTGTCGGGTCCTTTCTGGGATGGTGACTTCCTCTTTGATCTGAATTTCAACTGCATAAGGTAGCAATTGAGCTGACCTAAATGCTTTTTCTGGATCATCAAAGCCCATGGGATTATCCGCTAATCGGGACCAAGCTTTGAAGTTTATTAGGTCCAAACTAATGGCAAAGCGATTGAGAATGTCACTGCCTAAGTAAAAGGCGGCAGGGACGTCTCGCACGACCCAACAATTGTGGACTATGCTCTTGTTGCCAATGGAGATTTTGAGCATATACCTGCTTGGCAGGAGATGTTTGGAATTAGGTGCTTCCAGGTCCATTTCCAATTTGTCTATCAGTTTGAATGTGGGAATGGCTGGATCTTTTGGGAGTTGGTGGAACATGGCTTCGCTGATGAAGCTCTTACCGTTGTTCACACACACTCGAGCGAGAACAGAGTCCTTCCCATCATTTAACTGAACAGGGATGAACAACTGCTCTCCAATTTGCTGAATATCAGCCAGGCTCTGAGCTGATTTCACATCTTTCTGGACTATAGGAGTGGGAGTTTCTGATTGTGGATTGGTATAGAATTTCAGAGTGTTTCCTTCCAGTGTGGAATACCACTTTAGACTGGGAGGAAGGTTGATTTTCAGAAATAGAGAGGACCCCCCATCACCAGTCTGTTGTCCTACTGCTATTACTGTCTCGTCTGGAATTTGGTTGTTCTGGAAGTGAAATTCTACTTGGTCAGATTTTTGTTCAACCATGTGGCAGGTGCCGTTTAAACTAACATGGTTGACACTCTGTTTTAATTTTATTGGTCGGCTAGTCTGGGTCCAGAGGACCTTGTTTACGCAATCTATTAGGGGTGACAACCTTCTCAGGAGGTAAACAAGTAAACAAGGGGTGCCCTCTGGGGTCACAACTATGACCGGGTGTTTCAACTTGTGTCGCCCAATTTTAATGTCCAAGTCTGCAGTCCCCTCAACGGGAATTTCCTTCCCGTCAAAGTTCTGAAGTTGTCCAGGAAGAGAGGTGAGAGGAATTTAGTAATTCTCTCCCCTTCCTGCATTCAGTTCGTCAAAGGCCCTTCTGGACAGAAGGGTAGCTTGAGATCCCGTGCCCACCAGTGCCAAAATTGTACCCTGCCCCTGTACTCGGACCGGGGCATAGTATCTTCCCTCCTTCTCCTCAAGGGGGCACAGATAATGCACATTTTTTGGACAACTGGTGGGCTAACTTTCTGGTTTTAGACATTGCAAGAGAAGAAATTTGGGCAGAATTCTGTGGAGAGCCTTGGGAATCTGAAAGAAAAATTTGGCAACTGGAGATCAGAGCCATTGTGGGTTCCCCTGGCTCCGGTTCTGGGCCGCCCCCCCCTTTTTTGGAGGCAGTCACCAGGATGGGTTTGAACCAGGGGATTTTCTTGCGGTTGGTTCTGGGATGAGATGGTGGGCGGCGGTAGCTCAGTCTCCACATCTCCCCAGTCTGGATTTGCATCCCTAGGGACCAATTTTTCTTTGGGAGGAGTTCCCCCCTCACTGAAGGAGAAGATCTTTTTCCCAGGATCCTCTGAGGATCCCTCTCCCTCAGATTGGAAGATCTGTACCTCCTCCTCAAACTGAGTCTGTTTGGGTCTTTTGTTTCTCCCACCCCCCCTCTGCTCCTTAGGAGGCAGACTTTCAGGGGCAAGAGATTTTGTTTCCGGTTCCTGGGTTTCCAGGGGATGTTTACAAGTGAGGAAGGAAGCTTCCTCCAAGGCTTTACACCCCCCTTCCCCTTGTGCCTCCTCCCTGGGAACCGGTGAGTTATCGGGGTGCTGCCCCCGTCATTGTTCTGGAGCACCAGGTCCAGAGTTGGGTGCGTTCTGCGCCGGCACGCCGATCTGAATGTTCTGCTGAGCCCTCAGTATGTGACCCAGATCCCGCGCCATGTTTTGAACCTGGCGCTCTAACTGAGAAACCCGCTCAGGCTGATACGGGGCCCTGTTTTCTCCCCTGGGCTGATCCCGGGAAGGGTAGCTGTCCCTCCTCTGGTAATACCCCGGGTTGGGAAGATTTGGGTACCCCTCCACCCTTGGCCTCCCCTCTCCCGGATTCAGTGGTCTGGGCTCAGGGAATTGGGGAAAGAAGGATGGATGGTTTTGGGGCTGAAAGTTGGGTGGATACCTGGGGAAAAAGTTCTGCCCAGGATTTGGAGAATTTCTGCCCTCCTGTGGGAAGTTAGGAGGGAAGTTCCCTGGGTTAGGTGCTTGGCTGGATCCCCCCCCTTGGGCTGGAGGAGTCCACACATAACCCAGGATGGGTCAATTTCCCTTGTAACGGGGGCTTACATAATCAGGAGAGCGAGGGACCCCATTTGTGGGGCTGCCTCCCTGGCTCCCTGTCTGTGACTGGCCCAAGGACCTTCTGGGCCTAGCATTATTAGGTGCAGGTAGGTTTTTAGGCCCCCCATCTCCAAATCCAAAACGGGGGTGACCTTTACCTCTGCCACCTTGGCAGCAGCAGGGGTGCTGTTGGCTTTGGGGTTTTTCTGGGCATTACTTTTGCTATCTACCGGTTTCTGCACCTCATAGATCCGGGTAGCCTGTTCAATGACCCAGTCTAAAGATCTTTTCTCGTGAAAATCCCTCACGAGCTGGGTCATTATGTATTTGGGCAAGGCATGAAAAAATGTATTGATGAATTCTCTACTGTCTGTGCGCACCCTTCTGGTGGTCTGCACAAAAGCACGTTTCAGTTCTTGCACAAATTCTTGTGGGGCCTGATCCTCCCCACATTGCAAATTGTAGGCTGCCTTGCGAGCCTCTTGAGGATTTCTATGAATGGAAAAATGTTTCAAGATGGCCGCCTTATAGGTGGACCATCTTAAATGATTTTGGTCCTCCAGCCCCGCAAAGAAACTGGAGTATTCCGGGGAGAAGGTCCACTTTACATATTGAATACAGCTTTGGCTGTCCTTCAAATGGAAAGTCTCCATCATTTGCTCAAACAACTCTAAGTGCTCCCAAACAGAATACTTAGCGTTCTTATGGTAAGGCGTGATGACGCTCCTGATCGCCTTAATCTGCTTTAAGGGGTCCTTAAGCAAGGCCCTTTTTGTCTTATTGGCCTTTTTGGTTCGGGTAACCCTTGTCCATTCACCCTCTGACTCAGAGGCACTGCTCCCAGAGGTTCCTGTCTGTTCTTCCAGGTTTTCCCGGATTCTGCGAGCCTGGGAATGGCTGGCAGAATGTGGGGACCTGGTCTCCTGTTTCCTGTGGTGCTCAGAGGAGTCCTCAGATCCCTCCTTGCTGCCAGGATTTGCTGGGTACCCCCCCCCCACTGACCTAACTGGGCAGAGGTTTTCAGGATGCCCTTAAGGGGCCTACTCTCCTGGGGTTCCCCACTGAACTGTACTGTACTTGGGTGCCCATACCCGGATGCCCACCCCTCCATTCCTGAGTGGTACTGGCCTATGAGCCCCATACTTGTAGCTGGATAGTAATCTGCCATCCCTGTGGCCCTGTGCTCATGTGCGCCAGGGGACATGGGGGTGGTAGAGTCCAGGGACTGGGAGAGATGAAGGTCCCTGGTGTTAGGGCTCCTGAGGTTATGGTCAGGAGTCTCTCTTTCCCAGCGGACCTCATATCTATCCGCCCCTGCTCCCTGTTGCAATGCAAGAGCCTGCATTTGTGCTTTCAGTTCCTCAGTCCAGGCCTTACTAGACTCTATCAGTCTCTCCTGCATCGCTACCTGTTGTTGGAGCCTATCATTGTGTTGACAGAGGGCCTCATTTTCCCTCTGTGCTTCCTGGTTGGTCCTGGAGAACTGGGCCAGTCTTTGCTGCAGGAGGTTTACCTCCTGAGTCCCATCCCTACTGGCCTGCTCCTTTCTTGCCAGAGCATCTTCCACCCTTCTGGTGTGCTCTACCAAGTTCTGGTTTTCTTTTTGGAGGTCACCCAGCCCCTGGAGGGCCAGGTGATTTTCTTCAATTTCCTTTTTTAAGTGGCAGACTTCCTGGCCTAAAGTGTCTCTTTCCTGACTGAGAGCCTGCATCTGTGCTGCCAGGTCGTCACTCTGTCGCTGAAAGGCACCAGCTTTTTGGCGCTCCTTATCAAACTCTGCCTGGGTATCCAGGTCTTTCAGAATCAGTTTATTGCTCTCCTCTTTCTCTCTATCTAGCTGGCTTTGCAGGGTGACTACCTGCTCCGCGCATGCCCTGTTGAAATTGATCTGTTGCTCCAACTTTTTCTGGTTCTGCAGTAAGGAGTCCAAACTGTCTTGGTGCTCCTTCTGCAGGGCCAGAAATCTGGTATCCTGGTCTGTCTTTTCCTGTTGTAGGATGCCCATATCCTCTTTTATTTTAATGATATATTGCCTACTATCATTTTCTGACTCCTGGCTCCTCTGCAGCCTCTGCTCAGAAGAGGCCAGATCAGATCGGGCCTTCTCTACTGCCATCTGTTGCCTATTTGCCAGATCTCGGCTTTCAGTGCATTTATCCTGCATGTCTCCCATATATAGGTACAGGTATGCTGCTATCCTGGCAATCTTATTGTGTTCATCTTTGGCTTTAGGAGCCATATATAGTTCACTCAGGGCCACATGTAATGGACCCTGATCTCTCCATAGGTCTGACCCTGTTTCAGTGACCTGTCGCGTGATGGCCTGCAA
This sequence comes from Ambystoma mexicanum, assembly GCF_040938575.1. Lineage (NCBI taxonomy): Eukaryota > Metazoa > Chordata > Amphibia > Caudata > Ambystomatidae > Ambystoma > Ambystoma mexicanum. The sequence continues at coordinate 973,722,847 of NC_090933.1, read as the reverse complement.
CCAGGCATCCTGGCCCTGTTCAGTCCATTCACCTCCCACAAATAGTTTATGTAAGAGGTGCTCTCTGGCTATTTTCATGTCTACTAAGGTCGTCATTCTAGAGATTGGTCTCTGTCCTGACTTACAGAAGTTTGTATTTTATTTTTGCAAAACAGACCTTTTCCTAAGAGCGTTCCTTTGAGGAGTGCTTTACAGGGTAACACAGCGTGGTGATCCGACCGGATATGTGTATCTGGTCAGCTGGCACGCTGTATTAATCTGCACAAGTGATAGATCTAATCCAAACGTCCGGCACGAGCCCCCAATTTGTAAGAGGATTCAATTCAACACTACAGCTAAGTCAACGCCTAGTCTATAATACTGAATGAAAACCCTTATTGATATATCTTTATGTCCAGTTCATGCGTTCTGGATGACTACCCCTATATAACACCCCTCTCTTGGAATCCTCCTGACCCCACTGAGCCAAGAAGTGGTTCTGTTTTGCAAGTTGAAAGGTTTATTTGATAATTTAAACAATAGATATATATATCACACTTAATCTGAGATGATCAAGATTAACAACGGAGAATCTGGCACTAGCACACTTCTTGATAATCACTAAGGAGTTGACATGAAATGGATAAGATAGCAACAATACTTTTATGGTTTCAAATGGATGCAATGTGGAATGAAATGCAGTAAAGAAAATAACTTGATAGAATTTCAGCAAAGATAATGTAATCACTTTCTTGTACAATTCACCCCCCCCCCTTTTATGCTATGCAAGGAAATGGAAGGAAGGCACACAGTTCTCAGAAATGCAATCAAATGTGATTCAGTTCACCCAGCAACTTAGACTACAGACGTTGAAAACACAGGCCCAAATGCTTTTAAATGTGCTGGCAATGTAGAAAAAAAATATGCTAAAATGCTTTTAATTCCCTCTAGGAGGTTCAGGGTGAGTGAAATCAAGTTAATATTAGTCCAGGCTCACTTTAGCAAGGATCTAGGAGTAATTGGTAGGTTAAACGAATTTTTGGCAAATGAAAGCAAGAAGCTTCTGTTTTCACACGTGGAGAAATTTGCAAATCGCGGCAAAATTCGCGAGTGCGTTTTTCACGATTACGGCAAAAGTATAGGGGGTAGGAATGCGGTTCTAGGTTCGTAGGAAAGCCACGATTCTAAGCTTTCTGAGGAAAGTTACTGCAAGTCTCTAGCACAAACGGTCACGGAGATATGAGCGATTAAATAAAGGTCGTTTTTCAGATTTGAAATTTTAAAGTTCAAAAGACAAGTGCAGCTTGCAACTAGAAAATGACAGGTGACAGCTTTGCAAATGACAGGTGACAGTTAGGAGGCAGTTCTACTTAGATTAAAATAGCTTGGATTATATTATTTTAACTAAGAGATTGGTTCTGCACAGTTTTCTAGGTACTCACACTATATTCTTGAATTAAATGGGCCTTGCCACGGATCTGGTCAGGTTTTGGACTGGACTCCGGTTCAGCTCTCTGCACTTCACAGTGATCTGGGTCAGCTCTCTCTGGTTCTGCTAACAGTGGTCTGGTCTGGGTCTCTGAAGGTGGATAGATTGAAGTCTCTATGTTAGCTCTCTGGAGGTTGAGGGAGGTAAAGTATGGATTTTCCGGCAGAGCTTCCAGCTGCAAATGGATTTGAAGGTCCCTATCTGTCCTGTCTGTCTGCTTTTATGTGTTTTCAAAATGGGTGTGTGTGTAGCATCACTAGACCCTACCCCTCTCCACTTATCATTGGCCAAGCTTTCATTTCTCCCCTGATTGGGGAAGGAACTGTGAGTCAGAGTGATGTCATTTTACAGCCTGCAGAAAGTCCACTCCTCCTGTCAACTTACACACAAATCTAGATTTGAACCAAATACATATTTGCAGAGGTACATATTGTTTTAAAATTACACGCACCCCTCACATATCACAGGAGGTATACCCTGTTCAAACTCTGCTCTTCCTGGGAGCTTGCATTCAGAAATGGCAATATTTTGCACTTTTAAACTGGTTTGCAATACCGGACATTACCCCAAATTTATACACATGTGCGCAAGGAGTATGGACATTAGTTGATGAAGTGTCAGATTTTTCACATGCACACACTTTGAGTAATATCCTCTTTTCCGCTAAACCCCCCCTGAACATACCACCGGTTCTAAAAACCTCTTAAAATGTGGGCAGAAAAATCACAAGAATTATGGTATCATTTATAAAATTTTCACAAGTCCGTACTATGAGTTATTCATCTTTTTAGAGTTATGTTCTGGCCCCAAAGGGGTGTGGTTTTCCTCCAGCACAAGGTTGAATTTCTGGTTTTTCCAGTTCTGCCAAGCCAGCTTGCTCTCACAGGCAGTGCTCCTCCCCTTTACTTCCAGGAGGAAGCTCCATTTACGACTGCCGCCAATAAAACATTTGCCTGAGTCAGGACAGGGCTTTGTTCAGAGCTCCTGTATTCTGCGGGGGCTCCCCTTAATTCAATTATCAGAGAGATGGCATATCCTTAGTGTGGCCAGCAAAAGGCAGATAGGCCTGGGAACACAGCTGTGACTCAAGTTTCACTCCTGATGGGGGGTAGTTGCCAGGCAAAATTGGAATCTCTTTAAGCCAGTTTTTAGCTACATGTCATTTCTGTTCCCCAGTATAAGTCAAAACAATTTTTTACATATGCAGCTAGAATGCTGGTTCAAAGTTCAAAACTATGACATTTAAACAATTGCAACCTATGTGACACTCAGAAATAGGTCACTCATTTCTTTTAAACATTTAGATTTGTAGTGTCTTTCAGTCCAAATTTACTTAAACTGCTGAAATCCACAGCTCAGCCAGTCTTGTTATAAACCTTCAAGTCACTTCAGAATATAACTTTACATTGGATCCACTTCTTAAAATGTCTTTCTTTGGCATGTTTTGGGTTCATTTATTCAGTTTTACAAAAAGTAAAATCTGGTGTTGTTTTAAAATGCCGGCTTTTGGATAGTGGTGAGTACTGGTACTGCACCCTTTTTGGGTTTTAAGAAAATGAATTCCCAACAGTTATGGGTTTGCTTTTGGCAATCAGCATTGCCATTCCCAATGGTTTCAGACTACTGTGTGGGTAGTCCAATGGTGGTTTTAGGCAGTGTCCTTCTGTGCCCATAACATCGGCAAAAATGAGTGGCAGCCTATTCTTCATGCATTTCCCTGTGCATTTTCTGGGAAGCTCTGGCCATCATGATGTTTTCCATGTCAGTACTGCACAGTTTTGTGGTAGGGCTCGGATGCATGGGTAAATACATCCCACATGAGATTACTCCTCAGGGTCTCTGTCCTCAGGAAAAGAAAGTGGAAGCACTTCAGAAACTGAAAGACCCCACAACTCTGCAGGAACTAAGGAGCCTCCTTGGACTGACCAATTACAGTAGAAAGTTCATTGAGGGCTATGCAGAGATCACCAGACCCCTGATTCATCTCTTGAAGGGGGGGGTCAAGTGGGAATGGGGTCCAGAACAATCCGGGGCAGTAAAACAGCTCAAAAGAAGCCTCTTATAAGCGCCTTGCCTAGCTTACCCTGTCAGCAACAAGGAGTTTTTCTTGGAGATAGGGTTCTCTAATACATGCTTGACTGCAGTATTATAGCAAAAGCATGACAAGGTCAATAAAGTAATCTCCTATGCGAGCAAAACTTTATCCTCTGTGGAGGAAAAATTCAATGATTGTGAGAAGGCACTCCTGACAACGGTGTGGGCATTGATGAATTACCGCCCGTTTATCCAGGGCGAACATGTTATAGTGGAGACTCCACACCAGCCTCTGCAATATCTCCAAAGTGACAGAATCCGAGCCGGAAATGTGAGTAATTCCCGAATTACTTCCTGGATTCTGTCAATGCAAGGCTTTCCTGTGGAGGTCAGATATGGCCAAAACAAGAAGAGTCCCCTCGCGCAAGGTCTGGCTGACTTGCATGATTGTGCCAGAGAAAACTGTCTCGAGGACGAAAGTCTAAAAATCAAGGACAACATGGAGGCATAACTTAATTCCCCACACAAAGTTTTTGAGGAAGACAAGTGTGAGGGAATGCCCACTGTCTATGTGGATGGATGCTCTTACCATGTTGACAACAACGGGGAAAAAGAACTGGTGGCTGGCGTAGGGAATGCATGGGTGATGAGTCCCCAGAACCCTCCGCTGGGTACAAAATTGGTCCCCAAAGTAGTCAGATGGCAGAGTTGATGGCTGTGCATCAAGCCATCCTCACTGCTGTCCAACATCAACTCCACGAACTGGTCATAATCACAGACTCTGATTATGTACGGAACGGGTTCGTGGAGCACCTGGTTATTTGGAAAACCATAGGCATGTTATGTGCTAATAACAAACCCATGAAACATGGGAAGTTAATCCAAAACATTGATGATCTGGTCACCGTGAATGGGATGACCATCTACTGGAAAAAGATCAAGGGTCATTGCAAAGTAGAGGGACCAGACAAAACTGGAAATGACTTAGCTGATCAGCTGGCCCCTGTTGGGGGAAATCCAGGTCACTGCTATCACTAGGTCCCAGACAAACGCTCACAATGATCTTTCAACTGCACAATGGAGTAAGGAGACCCCAGATGCTGATTTGATCACGGCTCAGAAGGGGGATCCAATAATTGGTAAGTTTTACCAACACATTGAGGACCCTGAGAACTTTCCCCTGACGGATACCGATTACATTGGGAAAGAGGACCTTAGAGTGTTGATGAAATGTCCAAAGATGTTCTGAATCCAAGACGGTTTGTTGGTAAGGAAATCCCAAGCTGGCCATGATCAGTGGGTGGTCCCTACCTCATTCCGAAGCCTGATGTTAAGTCACGCCCATGATGCGGCCACCGCCGGTCATAGGGGGTTTCATACAACACTTGAGATTTTAAGAGAGGCTGCATACTGGCCACAAATGGGGCAGGACCTCGACCAATACTTGAAGGGGTGTCTTGTGTGTGCACAATTTCAGCTAACACTCCTCACACACCGTGCGCATCTCCAAAAGAGGGGGATGACACTGCCATGGTCAGATTTACAAGTCAACTTTATCGTGCCTGTGATTCGCTCCTCTAGGGGGAATAAATACATGTTGACAGTGACATGCTTATTTACTAAATGGGTGGAATGTCTCCCAGCCCCAAACTGCAAGGCAGAAACAGCAGCTGCCCTGATGATCAACCACATATTTTTGCGTTTTGGTCTACTCCAAAGGATTGAGTCAGACAGAGGTAGCCATTTTACCAGCGAAGTAATGACTAAGATGTGGGAGATACTGGGGGTTAAAAGGAAGCTACATATTGCTTACCGGCCAGCCTCTTCTGGTGCAGTGGAAAGATACAACAGAACCATTGTGAGCATCTTAAAAAAGTTTGTGGCAGATTCTGGGCCAAGTTGGAATGTCCGATTACCTCTGGTCCTGATGGCCATCAGATCTACCCCTTCATCTGCAACTAAAATGTCACCGTTTGAGCTGATGACTGGACGCAAGATGGTGCTTCCTCAGCATTTGCTCTACAGGACCCAAGAGCAGACATTAATAAATGCCTCCACAACTCACGAATATGTTGAGAATTTAAGGAAACACCTCCAACATGCTTTTGCCTATGCTCAGCAGAATCTAGAAAGATCAGCTGAGATTATGAAAACTCATTATGACCTGAAGACTACTAGGAAAGAATACAATGTGGGAGACCGGGTCTATCTATATAATTTACAAAGGAACCAGGCCAAACAGCGGAACTTCCTTCCTACCTGGAAGGGACCTTTTGAAATTGTAGACAAGATCTCCCCAGTCGCCTACAAGATTTGCATCCCCAAAGGCAGTTTGGCAGAAGGGGAAGAAAAGTGGGTCCATATTAATCAGCTAAAATGTTGCCATCCAGGCACACTTTGCAGCAACTAGAGGAGTCCTCTGCAATCCCAGAGGGGGCCGCTCCAGATTAATACAAGTCCAACCCTAAAATATTCCACATATAGCCTATAAAATTATATTATTCATGAATGCAATGCAATACAATGTCTCCTGATTTAATAAAATGTATATGTTCGCCCCACCATTAATAGTGGTGGGGAAATGTCTACGAATATGTTTCTGCTGTTTTGCTTTGTCATCCTAGGAGAGATAAACCATGGAGACTGACCAAGGAGGACGACCCGGGGACTGGGAGCAAAGATCCGAGGGGCCTAAGGTACCGCCCGAAACTCCCATCAAGACCGGCGAGGAGAACCGATCGATCCACCCTGATGGAGGAAAAGATGCTGAACTGTGCCATCTACGGAATCGGAAGAAGATGGTGCGGACATCCCAGCTTGTGGATCCAAACATACTTTGCACCCGACTCCCCCTCGACTCGAAATCAAAGTGCAGTCGGCCGGGGGGGCTTGTCAGGTGTCTTGGCCCACATTTGAACTATCATGCTAGAACATTGGGTGCTGTGGGCTTAGAAAATCAAGATGGCTGAAAAGCCCACATTTGCGCCAGAATCCAGGAAAACCGTGAAGTTTTGCACACACCAAAATGGTTGCCTGACCTTCCACCAACCAGTGCAAAGAGAGATGGTTCTGTTCCAAATTCGTTTCATTGGTGTCAAAATTTGATAAAATCATGGCCCACAAGACCACTATAAAGACTCAACCTTCTTGTGGGGTGTTTCACACCACTCTACTGCAAGGATCCCCATCAAAACATTGTCAGCTAGGATCGTAACTGTCAAGCCAAATTCCCCTTTTAAATTTAAGAACAGCTGTCAAAAAGAAAAGGGGTGCACTACCATTGCACGCCACTGACCGGCGCTGGCGCTCTATAAATCCTGACAGGAGAGCTGTCTTGCAGAACTGTGCATTGATCAGGGCTGGTCTTACTTAATTAAAAATTCAAGAGGCCTTCTGTTCATGAGAAATCTTAACACCTAGCATTCCCAGTAACAGCCCAGGATATCACATGGCCCTGTTGATTGGGAGGGAGGGGACTTCCCTGCAGCCTGCAGGAAACAACACAATAGACTCTTTTCAATTGAAAAGAATATGCTGATTTGAGCTGTTACTGTAAACAGTGCTCTTCCTGGAAGGAAGGACATATGATCTCTGACTCACCAAGTTGCTGGGGGCGGGCCAGACTGGGTTGTGGATTTCATATTGCACCAAGTGTATGTTTTGTTAAATTGCTTATAAAATATTGTATGAAGCTGACAGAAATGTACAATTTGAAAATCCTTAATATGAAAAATGTACCTACAATTTGAGTCTAGACACAATTCTGTACGATGTTCTGGGACCGAACCCCGAAATGTATTCATGCTGTAGACACTGTATTTATGCTAGAGACATGATAACTTATATTAATATGCTCAGGAAGAGGGTACATGTGTGTAAATTTTGAGGAAAAATCAATGTTGCAAAAGCTACTAAAAAGCGTAAAATGTTGTTATTTCTGAACCCTAGCTCGTTGAATCATGTGCCTCGAACCGAACTGTACCTTAATCAATCTAGGATGTGTATATGTCATTTCAACAAATTGTGTATCTGGAAAATATGTGTTTTGGGTAAAATTGATTTTCTAAGTGAAACCAAAGGGGAGTGTTCTTTCTGTATGCCATAAAAATGACACTGGATGACTCACAACTTAGTTCCACAGTGAGAGCACAGATAATTCTCTAGCCTATCAGGATCCTCAGAAGGTGGGGCATAGAAAGTCAGCCTCCCCACCCACTTTCAAAAGACATAAAAAGAGCCACTGAGACCCAGGAAGACATTCATTTTTCCATTTCAAACTGATTTCTTGCGAAGCATTTTGCCGGACGACTTCAAATCCAGACAATCTCCAGAGACCAGAACTTTGAATCCAGACTCCAGAACTTGTAACAGAGGGGCCTGAACCACCAGCTGAATCCTTTTTCAGCAGGCCTCAAAATCTTTTGCAACCTAACTCAACTCTTCAACAGCCGGGCTGTGCTGTTTGATTCTGGCTAGAACCCTGTGCCAGAACCCAGAAAGCAGTGCTGTATCCAGAATCACTTGATCCATTTCCAGAAGACCAGACCCAGACCAGACTGCTGTGCAGTGCCAAGAACTTTTGGCAGAACCAGAGATCCAGACCAGCAGAGCAGAGATGACCCAGATAGCTGTGACTTCAGAACCAACCGCCCGGAGTCCAGTCCAAACCTGTTGACCAGATCGGTGACGAAGTCCCATTCCTTCCAAGACTAGGAGTGAGTATCCTGAACACTGTGCCAGAACCAATCTCTTAGTCTAAAATAATCAGATTCAAACCATTTCCATAATTTAGAACTGCATAATAGAAATCGTGTGTTCATCCATGATTTCAAGCCTGTGAAAGTGTCATTTGCCATTCTGAATCATTTCATTTCTGAAAATCTACCTCCACAAAATTGTCCATATCTTTGGAACTGCATGTGCTAGGACCGGGATTTAACTTTCATTTTAAAGCTAGCATCCTGAGCCTTCCAACGAACCCAGAACCGACTTTCTATTCCTTATAGTTTTTCCGTAATTGCGCTTTATGCATTTGGAAAAAGTGCCGCGAATTGCAACTAGCTCATTTCACCACTTATAAAAAAAAATCGCTGTCTTTTGCTTGCATTGCTGAGATTCGTTTCAACCTAATAATCCCTCAGGAATAATTGGTAGTGTTGACCTGAACCAATCTTAAGTAGCTACCACCTACCTTGAATCTCCTATGGGGAATTAAAATCATTTTTAGCATATTTTCACTCCATTGCAAATCCCATGAAAAGTATTTTTGCCTGTTTTTAAAAGCATACTCGTTGTTCTAGGCTTGCTGGGGGGAATTCAACATTGAATTGCATTTTGATTGTATACCTGAAACTGTGTGCTCTCCTTCCATCTCTTTACATTACATAGGGGGCGGGGTGAATTGCCACAAGGGGAAAACTGATTATATTATCTCTTGTTCAAACCATATCAGTTTATCCTGGTGCTGCATTCTTTTCCATGATTGCATTCCCTTGAAACCATAAAGCATTTACAGCTACCTTATCCCTTCTATACTAACTCCTAAGTAATTAAATAAGTGTGCTTGTGTAATATTATCCACTGTTGATCACTGTCATATTCATAAGTGTGCTATCAAATATTAATTTATTTATAAAAGTGTGATCTATATCTTGTTTAATTTGTAAAATAAATCTTTTAATTTGCAAAAAAAACCTACTTCGTGGCTCAGTGAGGTCAGGGGGATTCAAAGAGAGGGGCGTTATATAAGGGTTTATCATCCAGATTATAAGTTGTCATAAAAATATATATATATAAGGGCTTCCCTTGGGCATCCCAGACCAGGCATTGACTTAGTTGGAGTGCTGAATTGAAGTCGCTTAACAATACATAGGAATGTATAGAAACTGGACGTTCCATGAGGCACTTTAGCAAGGTTTGAAAATCTGTGATTGGAAAGGGTTTTTAGTGTAGCGCGGTTGGAAAACAGCTAATGGTGAATGAGAAATTCAAGAAAGGCTTGGTTGGCCCAGCACCAACAATTGAGGCCACCGTGATCCTGTTTGTCCATCAAGTAGTTACATGAACGTGAGAAAGAAAAAAAACTTCTGTTTGAAATGGAATGGAAAAACACTGAAGGTGTCAAGAGTTCATCATTTATTTTATTTATTTTTTTATTGTGTTGTAGCCAAAATAAGTCTTGACTTTTTACACAACAAGATTTAAAACCAATACAATTAGGTTTTCCACCTTACATCATATATGATCATTATCAATTAGATTTAAGACTTTCAACATTTTAACCACCTCCACCGTCAAGAACACTTAATTGCCTAAGGCCAATCTTTCCCAAAACATTTCAGAATTCAAAAACTCGATATTATGTACACATCTTTGGAAAGTGAGTACTCTCAATGACTTCTTCCCTGGGCATGTTAGCAGTAGATTCTTCGATACTTATTTTTCATGCATCTCACATTTGTGATAAATATCAGTTGGATAGATCTTCCTATCCCTTACATGCAGAATTTCAAGTGTGGAAACTATATTCAAACTAAATCTTAAGAAAGCTCCCTTGGGTCAGGAGATTTTCTCAGATAGGCTGGTAAAAACGATTTTGGTTTATCCAGCACTGAGAATGAGCACGCTAATTTCATTGCCCTCATCTTATCCGTTGTTCTAATCAAGTCCCAGACTTGAATACAGTCTTTTACTTTTGGGGGATTCTGGATTAAGGTAATTATATTGGTGCCTGCTTTCTCTGCAATTTCAATACACCTACCGCTTAGGCCTTTTAGAAAATCATTATTTCCTTTCTTCAATTGGTTTACCACATCTTCATATAACATTTATCTGGAGGCTCTAGGATAAGTCTGTATAATGAGAACCAACTCCACTCGATCCAGGCTAGGAGAGAAGTTAAACCCAATTCGTACCGAATCGCTACCATTGGTACTGCATTGGGAAGAGTCAAGGTTCTTTTCCAAATCTTGGACTCAGTTCTCTCCAAATCAAGATCAAAATTTGCGATATTACATTCAAACCCAAAAAGTGGGGTCGGGACCACTTTACCCACATAAAATTTGATTAACGGAAGGATCGAGAACTTATAAAACTTCATTCGGATCTTAATCATTTGGGAACCCAGATTCAAGATCTTGTTATCCAGGTTTGTAGTTAGCTGCCCCTTGGATGGACACACACTGATCCTTTTGCCTAGGTACGTCAACTCCTTTACCACTGGGATAATCTTGGTATCAATTTTCCATACAAAAGATTTTGTTTTCACTAGAGGACATTTAAATACCATTATTCTGGATTTGTCTGGATTTATATTTAAACTATTCAATTTGGCATATTCTGCCAGGGCATTAAGAAGTTGTTGAATGCCCATTTGGGTATAATCCAGAATGTGCTAGCCACGGGATCTTTGTTTCTCCCATTTTAGGACTTGCCACCAATAGATCTAGTAACCACCAGGTTAGATACGAGAGATATAAATTGAATAGAAAAGGGGCTACCAGGCAAACCTGGCGAACACCACTTTCTATTCTGATCATTTGAGACAAAATTCCTGATTTAGATAGTCTAACACAGAGATTAGAATTCTGATGCAGTTCTATCAAAATTGCCAGGAGATGGTCTGGAAATATTAATAATATTATATGTCTCAAAGAGTTCGAAAATGCGGTCTCAAGTCAACTGGTTGGATGAAAATAGACATTGGGTTGAGCTACACCAAAAACAGAAGATAAGACCATGCCATAATTATTTTTATTCTCAGGCACAGAGAGCCTTTGCAAGGCCAAGTTCAAAGCCTTAATTGAATGGCAAACAGCAAGAGTGATGAAGATGTTGTGCTAATTGGGTGGGAAGGCAGGACCACACTGACCCTCCCTGCACCTGGAGTGGTAGCCTGCATGCTGCAAGCCTGTGAAATATTCCAGAAGGGTACAAGCGTGCTAACCAATTGTAGAGGGCCACGTATTAAGAGAGCTCTATAGTTTGTGTAACCAATGACTCGTGTATTTTATGACGATAAAGATTACTTGTATTAAAGGAGGGCTTAGTTGTCCACTTGATGTTAGAAACCCAATCACTACCCCCGTTAGTATGGAACATATACTTAGATGTTCCCTGTAAGTCTATCACATCCCCAAGTAGGTGTTTGTAGTTTGCCACGTAGTCTGACTTCGTTGATGATGAATTTTGACAATTAAAGTTACGTTTTTTATTAAATGTATTAAGAGCTCGAGTGAATGTCGGATGATGTCGATTGTAACCTCCCTGTTTTAGACAATTGCAAATAAAACAGACAAAGTTTTGCCAACTTCCTGTGTCGGTTCTGATTTTTGATGTTTGAGTATTTTCTGTATCCCTATCCATCCCTAAGTATTGCTACCTTGTCTTAAAGGGCCCTAGGTCTATGGGTTCAGTGTACTAGCAGGTGGATGCCTGGGGTTATGGTGGAGGTCAGTGGATGTGTTGGGAGAGGGTTGTGCTGGTACAGGTCTGCCTGGGGGTTCGAACAGAGGTCAGAGGGGTAGAGGGAGAGGGGTATACTGGCAGCGGGCTGAATGGGTCTTGCAGTGGAGGTCAGGGGGGTTTGCGACAGAGGTGTAGTGGCAGGGGGCTGCCTTGGGGTTGGGGCGGAGGTCAGTGTTGAGGGGAGGGGTATGTACTGGGCAGGGAGCTGCCTACGATTTGGGGTGAAGGTTGGCAGTGGTTGTGGGTGGTGTCAGGACTTGAGTGGGCTGCCTGTGGTTTGGGGCAGAGGTCAGGAGGTGAGGGGAGGGCATGTAGTAGCAGTTGGCTGCCTGAGGGTTGGGGTGGAGATCAGTGGCGGGAGGGGATGGGGTGTCTAGGAAGGGGGCTGCCTGGGGGTTGAAGCAGAGGTCAGGGGGTGCTGGGAGAAGGGTGTAATGGCAGGGTGCTTCCTAGGGTTTTGGGCGGGTGTACTCGCAGATGGCTGCCTGGGGTTGTGGTGGAGGTCAGTGGGGTGTTGGCAGTGGGGTGTGCTGGAAGGGGGCTGCCTGTGTGTTGTGTCGGAGGTCAGGGGCGTGTTGGGATGGTGGTGTACTGTGAGGAGGATGATTTCTGGGTTGTGGTGGATGTCATGGGGTGAGGGGAGTGGGGTGTACTGGCAGGGGGCTGCCATGGTTTGGGGTGAGGGGAGGGGGAGTTGTGGGTCATGCCAGGACTTGCGGGGGATGCCTGTGGTTTGGGGCAGAGGTCATGGGGTGAGGGGTGTGTACTAGCAGGGTGCTGCCTGGTGTTTGGGGAAGAGGTCAGGGGGTGAGGAGAGGGGGTGTACTTGCTTGGAGCTGGCTAGGTGTTCAGGCGGAGGTCAAGGGGTGAGGGGAGAGGTTGTTCTGGCGGAGAGCTGCTGGGAGCAGGGGCAGAGAATAGGAGGACAGTGGAGACGGTGTACTGGCAGGGGGCTGCCTGGGGGTTGAGGTGTAGGTCAAGTGGGGTGGTAGGTGATGTTAGGACATGAGGGGGCTACCTGGAAAGTGGGGTCAGAGGTCAAAGGGGTGTTGGTAGGGGGGTGTACCAGTAGGGTCTGCCTAGGTGTTGGGGTGGAGGTCAGGGGGGTGGTGAGTGGTATCAGGAATTGAGCGGTCTGCCTGGGGTTTAGGGTGGTGGTCATAGGGGATGTTGGGAGGAGGTGTACTAGCAGGGGGCTGCCTGGGGCTTGGGGCAGATGTTAGGGGTTGTGAGGACATGGGTTTACTAGTTGAGGATTGCCTGCGTCCTGAGACGAAGGTTAGGGTGTGAGGGGATGGGGTGTACTGGCAGGGGTCTGGGGTGGAGGTCAGGGTGTTTTTGGGAAGGGATTGTACTGGCTGGGTGCTGCCTGGGGATTGCAGCTGAGGTCAGGGCTGTGTTGGGTGGGTGATGTACTGGCTGGGGGCTGCCTGGGGTTTGGGGCAGAGGTGGGGGCTGTATTGGGCGGGTGATGTTTTGCTTGTTGATAAATGCAGAGGTCAGAGGGATGAGGGGAGGGGTGTACTGGAAGGGAGCTGCCTGGGGGTTGGGGTGGAGGTCAAGGGGCTGAGGGGAGGGGGTCTACTGCCAGGCGTTGCCTGGGGGTTGGATCAGAGGCGAGAGGAGTGAGAGGAGGGAGGTGTACTGGCAGGAGGCTGACTGGGGTTCAGAAGATGTCAGGGAGGAGTTAAGCAGGGGGTGTGCTGGCAGGGGACTGCCTGCGGGTTGGGGTGGATGTCAGTTGTATGTTGGAAAGTGGGGTTACTAGCGGCGGGCTGCCTAGGGGTTGGGGTGGTGGTGGGTGGTCTCAGAACTTCAGGGGTTTTTCTGGGGTTTGGGGCAGTAGTCAGTGGCGGTGTTGGGAGGGGGTGTATTATCAGGGGTCTGACTGGCGGTTGGGGCAAAAGTCAGGGTGTGAGGGGAGGGCATATACTGGCAGGGTGCTGCCTGTGGGTTGGGGAGGAAGTCAGAGGGTTGATGGGAGGGGGTGTACTGGCAGTGGCTGCCTGGGGTTTGGGGTGGGGGCCACAGGGGTGGGGATGGTGATGTACTGGCAGGGGTCTGCCTGGGGTTTCAGGCGGAGGTCAAGGAGGTGTTCAGTGGTGGGTGTACTGGCAGGGGGCTAGCTGGGGGTTGGGGCAGAGGTTAGTGGGAATGCTGGGAGGGGGGTGTTCTGGCATGGTGCTGTCTGGGTTTTGGGGCAGAAATCAGAGGGGGTTGTCAGGACTTGAGGGGACTGCCTGGGGATTGGGACAGAGGTCAGGGGGGTGAGGACAGGGGTTTACTGTTATGGGGCTATCTGGGGCTGTGGCGTAGATCTGCGGGGTGTTGGAGGGGGAGTGTACTAGCAGGGAGCTGCATTTGGCTTGGGAAAGTTGTCAGTGGGAGTGATGGTGGGGGTTGTACTTGCACAGGTCTTCCTAGGGGTTGGGGAGGAAGTCAGGGATGGTATCAGGTATCAGGACTTGAGTGGGCTGCCTGGGTGTTGGAGTGGAGGGTAGGGGGCTCCAAGGGTCCCGCTTGGATCTACGGGTAACTGTCTACAGTTTAGGTGCAGCTTGGAGTTAGGAGTGCCACTTGGAGTTAGGGATGACGGACCACAGTTTAGGTGCTGATTGGAGTTAGGGGTGCCACCTGGAGGAAGGGGTGATGGTATGCAGTTTAGGTGCTGATTCGCCGGTTCTGCCATGAGTTACTGGGTGATGGTCCGCAAATTCGCCAGTGCTGCCTTGAGTTAGGGGTTGACGGCCCTCAGTTTTGCTGGGGTGCTCCCTTGAGTTACAGAGGACCGTATGCAGTTTTGCCGGGGTACTGGATGGTGTGGCAAAGGTAGGTGCAAAGATTGTTAGTTGGAGCTAGTTTTTGTTTGCGTGAGGGCGTGTTGTGGGCGTTCCAGGTGAAGCTCATTTTTCTTTGCACCTCAGGTTACTTTGGGCTTTTGAATCCATGAATACCCAAAAGGCGCAAAAATGTTCAAACGCTCAAGAAGGCGCAAAGTTGTTTGTGGCGCTAAGTAGTTTGCAGGGACTTAGCACATTTTCTGTAAATTTAGCCCCTTAGAATCTGACTGGTTGACACTGCTGGCAGAGCTGTGACCGTTGCACGTCAGCTCCTTGCCTATTCGTTCGAACACTACACTGCGCGGGGGGGGGGGGGTATGCAGTTGCGAACAATCATTAACTTAATAGCAGCACAAAAGCAGATATCAACCATGTCGAACTTCTAGTATAGACCGCCGAACGGGAGCACATTTCCAATCTAAATATGTACTAGAGACATAAATACAACTCTTTCTTAAAGGAAGACAAAAATAAAATTGGAAACTGCCCCCTGTGTCTTAAATCAAATAAACATTACACAATTGTTCTTTCGATACATAAAGGAATTCAATGAATATTTTGAAAAGACTAAAGTGGTTCCATTACCCGAGAGTCCATGTATTTACAATTAGGACATGTGTTTATGAATGTTTTTCTGCCACGCTACAGGAACATGTGTTCCTAGAGTTAGAATTCAAAGCCACTGTCAAGTGCCAGATCCAGCTTGCTTTAAAGATCATTCATTATTAATGGGGTTTTCGGAAAGACATGTGCCAAGTGTACAAGGAAATGCTCAGTGGGTGTAGAGAGCACACGGGTGCTAAGGTGATCTGTCTGACTCGACCGGCCTAAATCTGCCCTAGCACTTAAGTGTGGTGTAAAATGAGGGCTGGGTCGACGCGCATGATTGGGGTCATGCATGCAGCCGGCTTGTAAACCGATCCCTCTGTACCGGGCCGCCCGCCATCCGCAGCATAGGGGCTCCAGCGTACACACACACACACACACACGCATTCCTGTCAAGTCATCCCGCGAAAAGGCGAGCGGCTCCCAGCTTGGCCAGAGCGTGCAGCCTTCACAAAACGCGCAGAGGTCTGGCAGCAAAACAGCAGTCCTGCTGCTGATAGTGTAGGGGCATGCATGTGGAACGAGTGGGGCATGCTGGCTGCTGGACCGCAGCAGGAGGAAGCCGTAAATCCTGGCTACCAGGCAGTAAATACATCACTTTTCAGAACAGGGGACCAGCGCCACCAAGCAGCACACTAGAGTTAAGCCAAAACTAACAGACAGGACGGGCACTTCTTGTACTTTCTCTAGGCTACGTGCTTTCACGTTTTCACCAATTGGCTGAACGTCTGGGGTCGCGAGCAGCCTCTGCAAGTGGGAGCAAGGACGGGCTTTCGCATAATGACGGCTTGGCTTTCCGTGGCCCTCCTGGCTGCGGCGCTTGCCAGCGCGGGGTGCAGCTCGCAGCGCAGGGGCACGGACAGCAGCGGGCGAAGGTACAACCGCATCCAGCACGGGCAGTGCACCTACACCTTCATCCTGCCCGAGCAGGACGGGGGCTGCCGGGAGAGCACCACCGACCAGTACAACGCCAACGCGCTGCAGAGGGATGCGCCCCACGGGGAGCCGGAGTTCCCCTCCCAGAAACTGCAGCACCTGGAGCACGCCATGGAGAACTACACGCAGTGGCTGCAGAAAGTAAGTGCCCCTCTATCTCTTTAGTAGGCGCGCTTCCTGAGCGCGCAGTGCCTGTTTGCGGGCGACCCGCTGATTGAATGCATTGGTCTGCATGTGGGCCATGTGTGCACGGGGAAGTGCCCGTGCAGCACCGGACTGGCGGTGCCCTGCTGTGGACCGGCTTCACTCCCACCGCATAGTCTTGTGTGACGAGGTGTATTAATGGCAACGCTGAAATGTCCTTTCAAAGTGACGGCGTGCGAAGTAGAAACGTGTATTTATAAGTTGTAAAGCTGCTATATATAGTGCGGCTTCTTCCGGCTAAATGTCACCGCGCACAGCTGGACAATGTTGCCTGTGACCAACTCTACTTTTAAAGACACAGCGGCATCCACACTCTAGCTGGACTCGCCGTGTGTGTGTGTGCACCGCCGTTTAGCAGGGGGTGCCCGTCTGAATGGAGGCGTGCAAACCGTGCTTCGCGTGTCTCCGAAGACACACAGCACGGAATGGACGTGTCACCTTTTCTTTGACAGTTGGGCACGTTTGGCATGTCATATGTTCTCAGGCGGGCTGTGATCCACATCTGTGGGCATCGCGCTCCCATACACAAAAGTAAAGCCTAGAATGTAACAACCATGAGATTTGCGAGTACGTCAATCTATTGTGTGCGGTGGGTCGCGGTGCACGTGTGCGCGCGTATGTGTCTGCGTCAGAAATTAAATGTTACTTTTCGATTCATTCATCGTACACTGTTTTGCTTTTAGTGAGGCGCGGGGGGGGGCAGCGTAGTAATTGGGTGGGCGTACTAAGTGCTGTTTTTTTTCTGGACTTAATACGGAGCTGAAAACATAGCTTGCTACAGTATCGCCGAAACCCCATTGGTTATTTATTGTAATCTTCATTTGCGTAACAGCCTCCTCTTTCTGAATACAGTGTCACAGCGCCCTGAATATTCCAGCGCCCTGAATATTCACTTAGCATCCGACCCGAGTGACGTGTTTCACGGTAGCCTGCAGGGCGAACTCCTGTACTACGATACAAGTGGTCCCGCAGCTGTCATGCGAAGGATCTATGCCTTTGCATGCGTGTAGAGAGGTGGGCGCACATGGTGCCTGCGGCTCGAACTGCCTGTTCTGTCGTGTGTGTGTCACAGGGGTGGCCTGGAACCCGTTGTTATAAGAGGGAACCCTATCACGAGTACCAGTGTTTAATGACGCTTTTCCAGCAGCACAGCACTCGCGGGTGCTGAGGCGAACCCAGAAACGGCGCCCTAGACTGCTGTACGCGCGCTGTTTATTCGCCTGGCCATGGCCTTCGCGGTATCACAGAGCAGCTCTAAGCACGCCAGCGCCCGTCAGCATTCCTGGACTGAATTGTCCCCATCGGCGCGTCTTGCGAATGTGCTCGTCTCAGATGTGATGCGGGCTCTGAGGGAAAGACACCTGTGAGCATGGGGGCCAGGGGCGAGTCCTGGGAAACCCCGCACACCTGCATGCATTCGGGCAATCAAACTCAGCGCTAAGTAACGCCCGCCGTGCGGACGTCATGCCTGGCTGTGTCCACCAGGGACTCTACCAGGACCGCAGTCTCCTTACGCGTTCAGTGAAAACGAGTGGCAGCGCTCCGCGCACGCTCCTCCTCGCGACCCCTCTGGTGTCACAGGTCGCCAGGAACTGTGAATGGGGGACTAGAGTGCAATCTATGAACGCATGGGTCTTGCTGGCCTTGAAGCATCCTAGCAATAGAGTGAAGCCACTGCCCTGTCTGGCATGGCGGAAGAGTGACTCCTGCACTAGAGTCGCAGGCTGGAAAGAGTGACTGCTGCACTAGAGTCGCAGGCTGGAAAGAGTGACGCCTGCACCAGAGTCGCAGGCTGGAAAGAGTGACTGCTGCACTAGAGTCGCAGGCTGGAAACAGTGACTCCTGCACCAGAGTCGCAGGCTCGAAAGAGTGACTCCTGCACTAGAGTCGCAGGCTGGAAAGAGTGACGCCTGCACCAGAGTCGCAGGCTGGAAAGAGTGACTCCTGCACTAGAGTCGCAGGCTGGAAAGAATAGAGTCGGAGGCTGGAAAGAGTGACTCCTGCACTAGAGTCGCAGGCTGGAAAGGGTGACTCCTGCACTAGAGTCGGATGCTTGAAAGAGTGACTCCTGCACTAGAGTCGGACGCTTGAAAAAGTGACTCCTGCCTTAGAGTCGCAGGCTGGAAGTGTAAACGCCTCAGCCCCAGTACGTCTGGACGGTCGCTTCGCTGCAGCTGCGCGTTTGTCGAATTCCTTCTGGCTTTCCAGGAAGTCGTCAATGGACACAGAAACTGCGCCCTGCATGGCGAAACGTGGCCTGCTGGGAAGCAGCAGAGGCAAAGGTCACAAAACATACTCAACATGCGCGCTCTGCCATATTTCCAGAGGCTTCTCTAGAGTGAGTCTTCGGAGTTATGATGGATTTCGTGTTATTTCGTGTGAGACAGGGCATTCGTCTTTGCGCATTAGAAACTCTAAACATGGCCCTGCTGCGGTGCTAAATATGTGCTTCTGGGCTGAGGAAGGCCCCTGGCGAAGAGCAGCGTTCACGAAACACCCTGCTCACAGCAGGAGCATTTCAAGTGCACCGATCATAGTGCCACGCTCTTTCGCCCTTTGCCACAGTTTCTCTGTACCCCATGACAGGTATGGCAACTTGACCCACTCCTGGATTTAGAGCCCACAGCGTGCTGGTACATGTTGGTTGGCCCATATTCAAAATGTGGAAATCAAAACTAGGTGGGGAAGCATGCCAAAGGGATGCTGGCTGGAGGCAGCCCCGCAGCCGCCAGTGGTGTCAGCCAGCGGTTTAAGTGGACCCGGTCCCAGCCAGGGCCCAGCGGGTAAAGACAGGGGCAGAGCCAGCCTCAACATATTGGGTGGGCTCGATGAAAAATTTAAAAAACTGGTCGTGAGTGTAGTCTTTACCCCATTGTGCTGTCGAACCCCGTCCTTTTCTCTGAGTTCAGGTGTGGAATGCCCGTCCTCCGTTTCTCTGGCCCATTAGATGCATTTCTCAATTCTCATCCCAATCCAGAGGACATTTGGGGCCTGATTCATGGAATTTCTAGCGTGGTGCAAAGTGACTTTACACTGCCAACAAACACCCTGATTCACTGAGTGGTGGAGAGTGCAAAACGGGTGCAAAGTCACTTTGCACCACTCTGTGAATCAGGGTGTTTGTTGGCAGTGCAAAGTCACTTTGCACCCGTTTTACAGTGGTGGAAAGTCACTTTGAACTGCAAAAAAGTACATTTGCCATTGCTCTGTGAATCTGGGTGTTTGTTGGCAGTGCAAAGTGGATTTGATTTCACAAAGCAATGCTAATCATTGGAGGTGTGGAGCCCAGCAGTTACCCTTCTGCTATTTGCTGCTGCTGACATGTTAATCATTGTTTAAATGAGAGAACGCTGCTCTCCCAGGTGAGAAATGTGGCAGGCTGACGCGGCAGCACACCTTTCCCTTCAGAGCTCCCGGCTGAGTGTCTGAGCAGAGCGCTCTCTTCTGCAATGTTGGGGGGCTTAAGCGCTTCCAAGCCAGGGGTTGTCGCTGCCCCCCCCCCCCCGTGAAGCTGAACAAAAGGCCCTCATGACGGGTGCTGCAGGGTGACTGATTTCTGCTGGTGATGGGAAATCCGAGCGCCCCTTTTATTTCACGTGGTTCACTGTTCTGCTCTGTTTTCTGCCACTGTAGCTCGTGCAGTGGCAAAGCAGTAATTACTCTGGCAGAGGGGGCGCCCAGGCAGTGGCAAAGCAAACAGCACCTATGCAAACGGCCTTAATAAAGTATGTGCTAGCATTGCAGACGCACTGTATGTGGAGTTATTACCCACATGTGCATCCTATGTTTTGAGTGAACGCCGAGCCTTCCTGTTATTGTTACTCGTCTTTTGTGCTCTTTGTTGCACGTTCTGGATCCTAGCATTGGTGTGTGTCCGTATGGCACAGCAGAATTATGACTGCAAAAGCATAGATATTTTGGCGCCAAAATGTGCTCCACAAAGTACAAGCGCACTTATTATTAAGAAAATAGCTCAGAGAAAACTTAGATTGCACATCTAAAGCAATGGTGGGGATTTATGTACAATGCACTGGGGAGCTGGGACCGAGTCTACTAGTGCAGACAATGCTTTGCTTTTGAACACACTGTTAAAGATGGAGATTTCAAGTTTGGAAGGAGGGGGCCTGCCCAACGCAGCTTGATCCTGGGCAGATTACCGTAGCGGGCTCCTGCAGTGTACTTATGTGGTAACATTGGGAGTGCATGAAACAGTGACGTCTACAGCAACCAAGTACCAAATAAACACGAGGACAACGAGGGCCCTTCTCTTTTGCTTGGAAGATTTTAGGGGCAGAGATCTTGTTATGCAAAGTTTTCCTGCTTACTCGAGGGCTCGCTTATATAGAGAAAGATTCACAGCCTAACTCACCACAATGCCAGGGCTAGTGAAAGTGACATCACTCCCCTGATGACATCAATGGAAATGTTGACACGCGACCTTTGACCACATTTCCTAGACTTCACCTTCAGGCATTTTTTTTAATCACACAATGCGCCTGATTTGCAATGGGTTTTTCAATAAGATTGCACCATTGCAAAAGGCTTTTGTAAATAAGGTCCAATGTCCTTTATATGCTTTGGTAGTTTCACTCATTTTCCCAGGATGCAGTGCCCGACTCTCCTCGTGCATTCACAGTTACAGGATCTATCCTTCAGTTTACTCGCCCATTGTGTTTCTCTTTGTTTGTCTGTGGCTGCCTGTGCACACAGTTAGAGTCCCTCTGCCCTCACGCAGATCACCTCTCCACCACTCTACTTACCTCTATCATCTGTCCTCACCTGCCACTGGAACTTTCACATGTCTCGTGTCAGTGCTGTGCCCCTTTCTCCCTGGACAGTGCTTTCTTCCGGTTCCTCTGACAATTGCCAAGCACGACGTGCAAGCCACAGAACCTCTCCAACTATCTGGGTCGACACTTGCAGTCCTCCACGTGGATCCAGACCCGGCAAAGTCAGAGCTTTTGACAGAACTAGCTGGGACAGTTCTCCAGCCGGCTTCTTCAACTTCTGCAAACGTGTCTCTGTCAGGTCTCTGCACCTTCTACCCCGTGCTGCAGCTCCGCTTCCTTGGGTCAGTCAGGACATCTATGTGTTGCCCTATTAGCGGGGAGTCACACCATCTGTTTCTAATGGCTTACTCGGATTTCTGGTCTGTGTGAATCCTCCTGATTCCCCAGCATTCTCATTTTCGGACTCTTGATGAAATAGTTGATGGCGGACAGGTGATAACAGCTTTAATGTAATGCTCCCCTTGCCTTGAGGATTGTGTTCCTACACTTCCGTTTACACTGGCTGCATGTCTGCTTCTCTGAGAATCTGCATGAAACAGGGAGGTGTTTTGTTAAGTGTTGATAGGTCCCTAAAGTGTTCACTTTGCCAAAGGGCATTTTCTTAGAAGTGTGTACGCCAGGCATGGCTAAGGCGGACTTGGGCCAACTGACTGGCTCAAGCTTGACTTGAGTTTCTAGCTACTGGCAGCCGAAAACCAAAGTTGAGCTCTGCCTGTTTGCTGCATGGAAAGAAAATGTATAATCTTGGCCGGCAGGGACAGGTGTTATCAGTCTAACATCCTTTTATACTCCGCCTGTACTGGCACTCGTTCCTCGGGGTCTAGCAATGTTTGCACCCCTCACTGCAAAGCCATTTACATATATGTGCCTGTTATCAGCTGCCGTTTAAATGGGAAGGTCTTTAGATGTACAACATCAGCACACGTGGAGAATGATCCATTGTCTGTAGAAAGCCTTCATACAAATGTGAATGTTAGCTGCTAAGAACCGAACAGCACATGTGTAGCTAAAATCCCTGTCACTGCTCCAGTCAACTACCCACGCTGTGCTTTCTTTCAAGCTAAGTAACCAAAGTAATGAAACAATAGCCCTGCCCATGTTAAGTTGTCTAGACTATTTGCATGAAGTTTGCTGGTGCGCTTGTTGTTGTGTGACTTTAAGGCTTTAAAGTACAGTTGCAAAACTCTCATGCGATTTTTCAGACTGACTTTGCTCTGTAGCCTAGTACTTGCAGGGAAAACAAAGCTACAATGAGTTTTTATTTGTGTTGCTTTATGTAAGGATTTGCTTATTTGTCAGGCTGTTTTGTAATATGTTGCAGCAATGTTTTAAGAACATCTCTATGTAAATGTGAATAATCTTTTAAACTGTGTAATTTAGCACTGTAGTCTGCTAGTGTCAAGGCGTGTTCTCATGTTGGCAACTTGTAGCTCCATTCAGACCATGGTGCGTGGAGGAGAAGAATGGGTAAGAGTGAATAAGGTGTGCATAGTCCCACCAGCTTTAGGCAAATTGAAAATGTGTTATCAGTGAGGCATAGGGTCCTCAGGATGATGGGGGTGCATGTTTCAGCTTCTATGCAGGAGGGTACAATGTGCCTATTCGTGCCATATGAACAGTGGAGCAGTAATGCAATACTAGATCGTCGCATGCCAGAGGCAACTCAATCTGGGTGATTGAGAATTGTTTCTCAATAGCAAGTTCTGTTAGTAGGTGTGTGGTTGTGCAATGGGCTCGAGATGCACTCGTGTGTCCCCTTGAAGCAAGAAGATTTTTGTTGTGCAGAAGAACTTCTGTCGCTCCCAAAGCCAACCCCCAGCAGGTCAATCCTGCAACTGACAAGCCTGTTGTCTATAGGATAGTGTCAAGATCAACAGAGAGACCGGCGGAAGGGGCTGGATAGGACCCACAATCCATGTGCCATTGGACAAATGACTAATGGGTGGGGATGTGGGAATGGTCTGTGAAAGAACACATTGGAGGAGGGACTTAATGGTTCCAGTCCACGTGGAATGTGAAGCTAGGTGTAAGCACCCCCCCCTTCCACTGAAATGTCAGAGTCAGTTGATTCTGTGTGCTTTAAGACAAATTAGTACCCGGCGAGGGCGCATTCAGAATGAAAGAGCCATTCTGATTGGCCCTCGCCGAGTCATTACCAGGCCGCAAATCCCTCTGTTGGGATTCCGTGGCCTTTGTCCCCGGTGTGGGGCGTGGCAGCCCCTCAGCCAATGAGGATGCTCCGGCCTCCCCACTCCCCGCTCCGGCCTCGCGCTGGAAACGCTTCTGTTTCCAGTACATCCGCTCCCGATGGCCGCCATGGAAAGGGAAAACGGACTCTGTTTTCCCTTTCCATGGCGGCCATTTTCTTTGACATCTTTTTTTTTTTCTCCCGAAACAGCGCAGCGTTTCGGGACAAAAAAGAAGCTTTTAGTGCCCGGTCACGCAGTTTTTGTGGGCCGGGGTACTAATAGCTATATGCCCCTTGCGGTGGGGGCATTACCGACTGTGGTAATACCCGGGGGCCTTCGTTAAGCTATGGGCCCCTGGGCATTACCTGAGTTGGTAATGCCCCCGCCACTCGGGGCATATTGATTAAGTAGTTGTGCACGAAATAGAACCACATGTACGAATATTTCACTTCTGAAAATTGACATGCAGCATACAATGCTTTAGTTGTCTGCTTTTTGAGTGCTTCCAGACACAGTAGCACACTGCAGTGCCAAAGAGGCCAGACTCAGGGCACTGCAATCAAACGACTGAACCTTAGTGCACATTAAGGGCCCACACTGTGTTTCAGGGCCAGGCACTTTAGGGCTTGAAACCCTAGTTTGGCGTGTCCATGGGGAAACTTTCAAGTGGTGGTGTGCTACTGTTTGTAAGTTGTAATCTGTGTTCCAGATTTTCCAGCAATCCATAGTTTATGTTAGTCATATTTCTGGGGTCATAGAGTCTCTATGAAGTCTGGATCCATGTTATGGTGTGATTCTAAGTTTGTAAAGTGCAGATCACACAACACACACAACTCAGTAGCTTCTAATCACTTATATGTAATGTCTGTGCATACGCCATATATTCCAAAATGCCCTTACTAAGTTGATGTTACCTCAATATGCCAACAGGCGGCACTGGGGTGAACCCTAGACATGCGCAAAGGGACAGAAAAGGGATCATGGAAATAGCATGAAAGCACACGCACTGAGGAGGATTCAGATCAACCTGGGTAGGACACAGGTAGAACTAATCAAGACAAAGGGTTGTGGGAGTTAGTGTTGGGGAAAGAAGGAGCTAAGGGGGCAAAAAGAGAAAGCAGCAATTTTGTACTTTAGGTTTCCTATGATTTGTTATGCTTTTTGGTATTATTAAAGTGCTAAGCTGCTATCAATGTGATCTCGTAGAGTCGCTTCACCATCCTGCAAGGCATGTATGTAGGGGCGTTGCTAGGGGGGGCTGAGAGGGCTATAGCCCCTGATCTTTTGGTTGTAGCCCCGGATAGAATCTCAGGAGCTACAGCCAAAAGGCTAGCTAGCCCCCAGTCTCAACAGTTCCGAAATCAGCATAGCCCCGGGTCTTTTCCAGACCTAGCAACTCCCCTGCATGTATGCACCTTACTGGGCGACTGCTAGACCCTAGCCTGAAACACAGCATATGATGCTATCACAATGGCAGAGTAATTCCACCAATAAAACACAGTGCTTAGCCGGTCCAATACGTTTAGTAATCTGCTACCGTCCGATGCCGTGTATGGGGTAGCAGTGTACTGTGTGAGGATACATCTGGGGCTAGTATTGGGCGAGGCTAGTGAGGGTTGGACATGTTGAACGAGGGAAGTGAGAAAGTAGTTCCCGCGGCGTAAGAGGAGAAAGAGAATTGTTTGCTAATTGTGTGCTCTGCTTTTCTCCAAATTGGAACAAGTCATCAATTTCAAATGATAACAAGGAAACTGAATCAAGCGCACTGTGTAAATGTCTAGCATGCCTATTGAAGTGTAGGTTGCAGGGGACGCCTGGGTCTCCTGACAGTTTTGGAGCATTGTCAAGAAGTATTTGGAGGTTGGTGGGATAATGGTGAAGAAGAAGAAAAGGGTACAGGGGTGCATTTTGATGGAAAATATCCAGAAACTCATTCTTTACCACTGCTTCCTGATACACTGCTGGCTCAATACTGAGCACATACATCAGAGTCAGGAAGGATTCATTCAGGCAGAGATTGATAGAGGTTTAAACCCAGTATAGCTGTTGTCAAATGTGTGTTATCGGCAGCAGAGGCCCATTTGTACAGAGGTTTTATCATAGTAATCACAGTGCCAATAACGTTTCAATGTTCTACCAGGTCCTGCACCAGGATAAGCACATCTTATTATACAATAGATTCATGTTTTAACTCTTTAAAGCAAAGCATTACAACATGTGTTTATCAGCTATAGACGAGAAGACATGTGGGCACATGTCCAACTTCAGACTGGTCCTAAATGCTGTATTCACCTTTTAACTGACGTGGGGCGGGTGCTCCTGGGTAGGTCTATTGATCTCACTGTGCACTATCTGTTATAATTGGGCTAACAGGTATAGGCTTTGTGTTGTAGGGTGGGAAGGCAGGAAGCCACGTTTAAGTGTTGCATGGTGACGCATTGGGTGGTAGGACACAAGGTATGAGGCTTGTGTTATTAGGAGGCAGTAAAAACACCAGTTCTAAACCTTGTGTTGTGAGAGGTGGGAAGGCACGGTGCCAAGTTTGAGCAATTTGCTGGCTTGGCTCATGTTTAGATCTTAGAGCCAAGCTCCCTGGCTCGGCTTTGGCTCGACTCCACATGTGAATTCCTTGGCTCAGCCACTTCTACATGGACCTCCACATTCTCTGGTCCCAATGTGGCATTCATGTATGAAATCCATGAGGGACCATTCACAATATGGCAATACACATGGGAGTTGCCAGTCGGTTCACAGGCAGATGCAAGGCATGTAAAGAGGTAATGACCAATTATTTCATACACTTGAATTTAAAGAAATTAGTTTAAACTTCGAAATATCTCAAGGAAGGCAACATTTTATTTTCATAGCAAATACAGTGAAAATAGCCACGCTCAACACCACGTTTATCAGCAAGACGGTTGATGGGCTTAAACAATCCATTCTAATGGATCTGTGAGCTGGGATTCAGCCAGGGAGA
The DNA here is from genome assembly GCF_040938575.1 of Ambystoma mexicanum. Taxonomy (NCBI): domain Eukaryota; kingdom Metazoa; phylum Chordata; class Amphibia; order Caudata; family Ambystomatidae; genus Ambystoma; species Ambystoma mexicanum. The sequence continues at coordinate 973,696,337 of NC_090933.1, read as the reverse complement.
ATTTAGATTGCAGTATTACTTTCCTGATAGATCTTCTCTAATGAATAACCTTCTATAGTAAGTTTAAGTGTTCAAATGAAGCAAGGATCATGAACTATCGTTTCAGTGATTTAATGAAGCAGGAAAATGAAGTACTTCCATGAGTACTAGTTCATGGTAACCGGCTATATAGAGCAAGCACCCTGAAGAAGACCTTTTGTAATGAGGGCAAAACACGTGTTTCCTGTCCAGTAAATAATGTTTGCTTTGAAAATAGAATGTTGCCTTTATTGAGATATTAGGAAGCGTAAACTAATTTCTTTGAATGTAAGTGTGTGGCACAATTGACCATTGCCTCTTTACTTGTTTAACTGGGTGACACTGGGCTGTAGTCACTTCCTTATGACCAGTGCTAGGCTACTCACTCAAATTAGAATAAATCATGTCTAATATTGAGGTATAACTCTTTATTATTTGGGTAGATAGCTCAATGGCGTTTTAGCCCTTATCTCCTTTTTCTGCATGCCAGACATGCTCTCACATTTACGACGTTCGAAACTATGAGTTTCCTATACACAATGCCTGCACTTCTAAGAATACCCACGCACCTGTCTGTCTGGGATTCAGACATTCTGCTTTTCTTCCATTTTTGGAGAAATGTCAATTCTTTAGACCGTATTTCCAAAGTTGTACACTTTTAGTTTAAAATGGTTCCACAATTTCAAATGTATACATTTCATTACGAAATTGACAACAGCATTTCCATCGCTTGGAGGTTTTTTTGAGCATGTAATTGAGTCATGCACGTTTTACAGCTTGTGTGCATTTTGCAAAAGTACAAAGCAGCAGGTAACTGGTCACCAGGCCGGCTTCTCTCGACGATTGAATGATGCTATATAAAGGCACGTGTATCAGTGGTCGAAGTGCGCGGGAGCAGTTGGGAGTGGTGCTCCTCTACTTTCATTATTATTATTTTTTACTGTTCCTGTACTTTTATTTAAAAAAAAAGTTCCTTAATGGTTTATTTTTCAAATAAATCAGTAGGAGGAGGTTGAAACTTGTACTTGAGTGCACTGCGCTGAATATGAACAGCAGGTTTTTTTGGGAGCGTGGCGATGGGGTTTGTGGGGAGTGGGAGCAGGCCATCAGGGAGCATAGTCCCACTGCCTCTTTTCGTACACTTGGACCACTGATTTATATTGAATATTACTAGATACGTGTATTGGATTATCGTATGCATTCAGGTGTGCAGCTGTGGGGCGGCATGGATGAACCAGACCTGTAAGCGATGCTTGTGGTTACACGGCCTCTGCCACAGCGCCAGCATTATCTATCCCGTGAAACATCAGCTCACTGCTGCCACCTGATGCGACCGACTTTAGTAACCCCATCAGCGATTGCCGAACCCCTTTCACAAATGCCAAGCTCGCTTCACAAACACCACAGAGCTGTAATTTACACATGAGTAAAACGTGCCAAGGTCACACAAAGAAATACATGTTAACATTTCTTGAAATCTCTCAAACATTTGTAAATCTGAACCTTTCCGCCCATTTTGCCCCCAATTTACATTTGCTTGAGTTTATTTGCACTTCTATATCCATTTGCGAATCTTGTTCTTTACTTTAATCAGCAAATTGCACGTCTAAACGAGGATAAGTGACTTTTGGAAGAAGTCTTTTTTTGCTGTGAATTTGCCCCACTGTTGAGATCGGTTGGGGGGGGTGATAGGGTTCATAACCCCAGAATATGTGGGTCACTGACCTGCAGCTGAACGTTTAATGGAAATTAGAACACCCTAGTGGTGTTTCCACAAACCTGATTGGCTAATCTGCGGGCAATACAAACTGGTATAGCCTGCAGAATCAATACAGCCCGGAAAATAATTGATACTGACTGCCGCCGCCCATTACTGTCACAGCACACTTGCTGTGGTTAACTTAATTACCGTCCCATTCCGGAACTTAAAGAGTTAATGTTCTGTGTTTCTGTGCAAGCGTGCCTGACCTGGACACACCCCCTCACGGAAGCCAAAATAAAAAAACACTGTTGTTTTGTTAGCCACCTTCACAATGCCCCTCAATTCAATTAGCACCAGCACAACGTTAAGCCCATATATGGCGCATTAGTAAAATGTACGCACCATGCCAAACCTCTCCTTGACCCCCCACACAACGCTTTGACACGTGGAACTCCGTTATTCACCTAACTGCTGCACAAACATGTATAACGTGACCCCTGCCCCTAAGGGAAAACAAGAAAGCCGTTCTGTGGTACTACAACGCTGCAATGGAAAGAAACATACACATGTAAGTACTGAATCATTTTAAATCATACCAATACCCACATGCTAAATGGTCACGAACATTTGTATTTATTGTTCAGTTGTACTCTGGCACCACTTTTGCATACCTGAAAAAAACATACACCTGCACTATCTGCAATGGAATACTCCACCCACACACTGCTAATTACCTCCCGCAACCATATAAAAAAAGGCACAACCAGGAAAAACACTAGTAGGGAATTTGTTAACTACCGTAATTTCTTTGGCACCACGCATTTAAACCTAAAATAGATGTTTTTCTTCACAGATCTACCTTTTCCACCATCTAACCACTTCTCCAATAAAACATAATTTCTGCAGCATATATTAATCATTTGCATTTTTTCCTACTTAATTAAGGGTGTTCTAATAGCTTTATAGACCTGCAGCTCGGGCCGTACTGGGCGTTATGATATGAAATTATATGATATGGAATTTATTATGCGCCTATACACAAGTGTTTCAAGGCGCGACGAGGCAAGGGAGGAGGAACAGAGGGAGGACAGACAACAATCCTACTAGGCCAGCTGTCATTCAGACCGCGCAAGTGCATGGGAAGGGGAAGGAGGGGAAGTGCGAGGGAGAAAGGGGAGAGGACAGTGCAGTACATGGGGTAAGAAAAAAAGCACAAAATTAAACAGTAAGTAAAAGTATGGCCAGCAGGTGGCAAGTGCAAGGATAAGTGCTGACACCAGGAGTCAAGAGGTGGTAGTGGGACTGTAGGGATACAGAAACAGTCCCCAAGTGCAGGGGGTTGCCAGGAGGGCAGTGCTGGAGTGCGACTGGCAGGGGAGGGGACCTGGGCCTTAGATCAGGGGGTGACCAGGTAACCAGTGCAAATTCAGTGTCAGCTAGGAAGTCAGCAAGGGAGAGGAGGAGAAAAAGCAGAAGCAAAGAGAAAGGTTTTGAGGTGCTTCTGGAACCGAAGATGATTCTCCTCAAGTTTCAGGGAGGCAGGGAAGCTGTTCCAGAGGGAGGCCCCCGAAGAAAGAGATCTACCACCAACTTGATGCTTGGAAAAGCGACTGACCCTGAGGGAATTTGAGGTAGATGAGCAAAGAGCTCGAGAAGGAACATATTTGGGGAGAGAGAGCTGAACGTATTGAGGCCCGAGGCCCCAGAAGGCCTTGTGGACATGCAGAGGGTTTTTAACTTAATCCTCGCAGTATTGGGAGTCAGTGCAAAGATTTCAGTTCTGGAGAGATACAATCCCTGGGCTTGAGGCCAAGTACAAGTCTCGCGGTCCTGTTCTGGATAAGTTGCAGGGGGCGGAGAGTAGAAGCAGGCAGATTTAGAAAGAAGCTATTGCAATAGTCCAGCCTAGAGAGAACCAGAGCTCTGGAGACTGTGAGATTCTCGGGGAAGGAGAGGAAAGGAAGAATACCACTGAGGAGGAGCAGCTGGTAGTTTGACTTCTTAGAGATGTCAGAAATGTGTGGAGAGAAGGAGAGTGTGGAATCAAAGATGACCCGAGATTTTTAGCCTTACAGGTGGGAACAGGAAGAGGCCATGGGTGGCCGGCCAGAGAGCTAAAGGAAAGGAGAGAGCGGATGTGCCAATGAGGAGAATCTGAGTCCTAATGGCATTAAGGCAGAGGTCATTTGGCGGCACACCTCACCTGGATAGCAGACAGTCAGAGATGAGGGAAGTGGTGGATGAGACCGAGGGTAGCCTGAAAATGAGCTGGGTGTCATCCGCATAGTCTGAAAGTTGGGGTAGAGAGCAGTGATGCGGTGGGCCAGGAGTGCCAGGTATTGGTTGAACAGCCAGGGAGAGAGGTTAGACCCCTGGGGGACACCACAGGTAGAGAAAAAATAGCGGAGAGGAAGGACCCAAGTTGGACCTGGAAGGGTCGGTCAGAGAAGCAAAAAAAGTAAGTCACACCAGAGCCTGACCAGTGATACCCAGGTTATCACAGAGACGGTTGAGCAGGTTGTCATGGTTGAGAATGTCAAAGACAGAACAGAGATCAAGGAGGATGAGGATGCAAGGGGTGTTAGAGTCAAGGTTGGAGAGCTGGTCTTCACAGATGTTCAGGGGAGTAGTTTCCATGCTTCTGGAAGCTCTGGAGCAAGACTGTTGGTCATGAAGACAACCAACAGATTCAATGTGGAGATTAAGCTGGGAGATGGCCAGTTTCTCCAGGAGCTTGCCCAGGAAGGGAGTGATGGAGATTGGGCGGTGGTTGGCCGACAGGAGGGGTCGGCAGTGGGTTTCCTACGAAGGTGGTGCACAAGGGAGTGCTTAAGGGGGGGATGGGAAGACTCCAGTGGCGAAGGAGTGATTGCTTCGCTCGGGCTGTTAACTCAGTCTTCTGGGCCCATAACGCCCAGTACGGCCCTCGCTGCAGGTCTATAAAGCTATATTTCATCACTTTGGTAAACCACAAAAAAAAACAAATCTGGTAATATAGCTCAGTGAATTAAGCTCTCACTGCAACAATCTTGTATGTGTTTTCTTTCCAACAGGGCTGTCTTTTCTGAGATTTGTCAATTCTAAACTTAAAAAAAAAAGTTGGGCTATAGTAACATCTGGTTTTAACCATTGCCAAGAAGCAACAATACTGTAGGAAGAAGAGTTGCATACAAGCAATTATTATATTTATTACCTTTGCGCATCAGATGAAGCCGTTTTCATAATATTACGTCCAAGATTTTCATCCATGAATTGGATGGGAAGGAATAGTGTTGGGCCGCATATTTTTAAAAGACTCCTTACTTGCTCCAAATACTGTTTTATAACACGTTTCCCTCTCCCTCTCTCCCCAACCCCCCCCCCCCCACCCACCCCCAATTTATGTATGCCACTTGAAGCACTGAACAGGAGTTTGTACGCACGCATGCCTACAGTGTCTGTGCCAGGTTCTGAAAGTAGCCCTCCTGGTTAACTAGCTGCCCGCACCCCCCACCACACCACCTCAGCTATTCATCCATGCCCAATGGATGCTCTGCAGCACTCGAGTGAACTGGCCATTGAGGACACACCGAGAATGTTGCTTGTTTACCTTTGAAGCTCAGCTTTTAGCATTAAAGTTTAACTTAGCAGTGATTGGCATTTTCTTTCTTTGTGTAATGTAAAAACAAAAGCTTCAACAAGAGGAACGCTTTATTGAGTTAAAGCCTTAGGTTACACCTTCCCGCTCGGGTTACAGTTCACTAAAGCACACCCGGAAGTCGCAAATGGTAACAAGCATCGTTTTAATTCATGTTTGAGTGTTTTCACATTCCTTGGTAAAGTAAACCGTATGCATGCGCTCTACTCTGTACGCATTCCTACATGAACACTCACATTTTCATCCCTGTTTTACAAGGAAAAGGAAATGAAAACATTAGTGTGTTAAAGCCAATATAGTCCAAAACCATATAAAAGCATTCTGTTGTGGTGTGACAGTATATATTAAAGCTAAGGCCTTAACAGGAACTGCTTAATTGGGGTGGCGGATATACTCCTTGAGGAACGGACGTGGTTAGGGGGCATTAGTGTCTTTTGTTTGAGGCTGGTGTCATAGAACACATGTTTTTCTTTTCGTTTACAAGTGCTGTGCTCAGCTTCAATGCCAAGAGTGTCCACTCTCTATGGTAAGCACTATTTTCATGATATCACTCCCTTCCTCGCTCAGTTACTCACTCACTCTACCTTTCACGCTCATCCATTCACTCGCTCACTCACTCGCTAGCTCGCTCGCTCACTCACTCAGTTTTAACAATATGACCACGAGGCTAAACCCTGTGAGGAGGCAGGAGAATGTGAGAGGGACGACCCTCCTCAGATTCTCCCCCCCCAGCTCTCTGCATGCAAGCCCGTTCATTCAAACTAATGGTATGGTATGGTATTGTTTATTTATAATGCGCCTACACACTGCGCTCAGGGAGGGTGGGGACATGGGGGAAAAAACAAACAGTCGCTCAGAGCCCTTGACTATAATAGTCTGCACAGGCAGAGTAAGTGCATAAATATACATTCAAACAGTTTCGGAGACAGCCAATAGGCCTCACGGCGATTCCGCAGTTTTAACACTGCAATTTAGGAGCGAAGACATGGGAGGATAGACAGACGATCGTAATGCGTGGAGCGCATGAACCTGGCGTGGAGTGCATGGATCGTGCAAGTTCAAGAGGGTCACAGAGGGGGATCAAGTGCAACCAGTCAGTTGAGACTGGGGAAAGTCCAGAGAGAGCCACTCTCTTGGATTAAATTCTCAAGTGCATTGAGTGTGGATGGGGTATAAGGCCCTGGGGGAAGTGCAAGAGAGGACTGGAGGGGGTGCCGGGGACCGGTGAGTCTCTGAGGTACACCTGGCGGCCTGTCAGCATGCTGTAAGGAAGAGGCAGAGAGGGAAAAAGCAAACAGCTTGGCTAGCAGGGTAGAGGGAGAAGGAGAAGGAGAGGAATCCTGTGGGCACTTGGTGGGACTGGCTTTGAGTTGAAGGGATTTGCACCCAGACCTCCTATGCACAGTAGTTATCTGCTGTGTTCTCAACGCTCACATATACATCGGCCCCCTTCACCCACGTTGGTGGAGGATTAGGGCCAGCACTGAAACAGAGGTTCATAGTGAACAGTGAGAGGGCTTCAATGACCCATCAATATTTGCCAGTTCCAGGGAGGGATGAGGGCAAAAATAAATAATCATTGACAGCCAATCTCAGCTAAATAACCTATATGATTCCTATACATCCTTTACCATTGACGGAAACATCATCACTGTAGCAAAAGAGGTAAAAACCTTAGGAGGATACCTTGACTCATCACTATCCCTAACAAGGCAGATTAACGCAATTGCGTTGACAGCGGGCTACACTGCCAAACTGATCAATGCCAGTAGATCATTACCGAGCACCGACAACTGCACCACCCTCACTAGAGCCCTCATACTGTCTAGGATTGATTACTGTAACTCCCTCTTTGCAGGCTCTAACTCCCCAAAATATTACAAACTACAAATCATCCAGAATAATGCTGTAGGAGTTACACTCAACACCCCCAAAATAGATCACATCTCTTCAGCTAGACAGAACATCCACGGGCTCCGGGTCTGGGAACACACCACATTCAAAATCTTATCTCTAACACACAAATGTCCAACAGCGCCCCGATCTACCTAGCTAGACAAATCTCTAAAGCCCAGTCCAACGGACCAACCCGATCTGCATACTCATACCGCCTTGCTATCCCTAGATACAGACGCCAAAAAGCTGGAGGGTGCAGCTTCCCAGTGATTGTGGCTAAACAATGGAATTCCCCACTCCTAGCGCTGAGATCAGACACCTCCCTTTGGTCCTTCAGCAAAGGCCTCAAATCCTGGCTCTTCTCCCAAGCCATCTAGAAAAAACACAAACTTACAGCTACTCTCATAACTATGTATTAGCAATCTACTTGTACCTGTAATGAACTGTTTCTACTATGTGCTAAATTTAATGTATTTTACCATATATCTGCCTCCAGATCTTGTAACCCAATGCAACATGTAACTACTGTAACCAAATGCAATATGTAGCAACTGTAACCACCACTCTTACGTAACCAGCGCCCAGTTGCCTCCAGGTTAGGTGCACTTTACAAATGTCAAAATAAAAATAAAAATAAAGATGAGCTTATGATTATGCAGTCATGTTTCTTTTTGGGGGTTCAGACATGTGGGCAGGGGTGTCTGTAGCCTAACCTAGAGTGTGTACTTTATGAATAACAAATAGTCTGTTGTATTAGGCAACTGGTACCACAGCACATCCCCATGTTGCTCATTATGCACAAAGCATTGTTTCTCGCAGTTTGAATTTTGGTAATCTGACTAGGCAGATAATGCAATGGTTTTATTCAGTTGTGTGTGTTCTTGGCATATGCACGTTGTTAAAAGGCAGTATGGATCTGACCCACAGTGTGCATTTATCCCTCTGCCTAATCTTTTTATGCTGCATCGTTTCGCCTAAAGATGAAATGTCAGTAAACACTTAGGGCCTGTTTCATGCAAATCTATACATAGATCATGCAAAGCCCACACGCCGAGAATGACTCTGCGCGAGCCTGCATGCATAAGAAAAAATGCACGCCCAGTGCATTCATGGAACCTTTTTACCGCAAAATAGACCTATATGCAATTCGCAGTTAGAACTCCCCTGACACACCCCCATGCAAAGCCAAAACAGCCCCGTTTACCTACACTTGTGGGATCCCAGGGAGCGAAAACACACATCCCGTGAACAGTACATGGGGTCCCCCTTTCCAAGCCTGAACCTCAGCACCACTGCGCACAGTCCCCCATAACTGTAACTGGCACCCCAAGAACATGCTTACAGTTTTCCAGAAACGCATTTATTTTTCTGGTCAATCTGCATGCAAACCCCTGTAAACCTTCCCGGCACCCTGATACCCTGTGTATGCGCACCACTAAGTATGATCAGAACCCTGCCTGCGTGCATGCACCCCTAAATACGACATTCAAGCCCACCTCCAGAGTTGCTATTCCTCTACACATGTCCATACGCCTGCTTTCGGGTGGCAGAGATTTCGAGGGTACTGCGTGGGCATTTCGCAGGCGAGAGGCTGTGCGGTCACAAACATGAATACGCTTTGGCATGCATATTTATGGGCATGCTATGGACTGCCTGCGGTTCGTCCCTTGTAACACCCATTTTCAGGATTGTTCTTCCTCATTTTGTGTGTTACGCTGCCTATGTAGGCCATTTCCACCCACTTTGTGGAGTATCGGGCAAGGCACTCGGCCGCTTGCAGAGCCGTGCCGAGCCTGCTCAAACTCCACGCAAGTCCCGGCAAAGTCCTGAGTATTCGATTCCATGAATCGACGAACGGGATTACGCATGCAGTTTAGCGCGCACGTTCCCTATTTTTTGTGCAAATAATTCCATGAATCGGACCCTAAAAATATAGAATCAGCAACTATTGAACATTATAAATAGAGGAGTAGATAAAAAACCTGGGCCGAATTTATTATCTGAATCCCGAATCACCAGAATTTCTACTGCATTCGGCATCTTCCAAAGTTCCTAACTTTAACGATATTCGCTTAAATTAGTTTGGGCAAGCAGGTTCGGCTGACTATATAAGGAAGAGTTACAGGAACTCTTCTGTAGTTGCCGGTAATCTTTCAGAGAGATAGGAGGGTGGTTTGGACTGATGTCTGTTGCGCTAGAACTGGAACATTTTGCTTTCATTTCTAGGTAGGGTTGTTTTGTCCTATTAGCATGCAGTTTGTTTATTATATTTACAGGGAGAGACAGAAAGAAGAAACATTAAAATGGAAAGGAATCTTTAGATGTCTTTTGCTGTTTGAGAGCTGAAACGTTTTACATGTAGGGTATTTTGAACATTTAAATAACACTTCATTGCATTTTCTGCATTAAATATTATAGGAAAGAACTTGGATAGGGAGATTTGAGTGATTGCTCAACAGAACATGAGTTTTTTGTCTTCATTTTGCAAACACCATTTAAAATGCAATCAGCATTTCACAAAAAGACAAGCTCATCTTTGGGCCTTTCTTTAGAGATTTCACTTTTTTTGCCAGGCACCTCAACAATTTACTTTGCATAAATGTACTGGAGCATATTGATAAAAAACATGCTCACACGCAAGCAGTTGAATTGAATTTATTTGTCACACCTGGTGGGCATTTGTGGCAGGTTGATAGGATGTGTAATGCCACACACCACAGGCATGAGCAGTAGGATGGAGGAGGAATTTGTGCTTGTCCATCTTGTCTGATTGGGTGCAATCAAACACAACACAAGCATTTTAGTTGCTGTGTGGGAAAAGAAAAAGAGTTGGGGTTCTTGAAAATTTGTTGGTGTGATCTCAGGTTGCTGTGTGACACAACATGCCACCTGCCTCAGCAGTACAACAGAGGATTTTGCACTGGTCAAGTTGATTGAACAGGGACACTCACAACGTAAGAGGTTGAAATGCTTTGAGAGATCAGAGAAAGAATTTGAGGTGCTGGAAACATTGTTGGAGGTGGTGATCGAAGGGGGGCATTCGATTGGCTTTGTGATTGCACACCCACCTGCATGAACATTAAGAGGGAGGAGGAAATGCCTTGTGCCAGCTTGATTGAACTGGGAAATTTGCATATACTTGCATAATAGCCTTGCAGTTAAGGGGTTAAGGGAAAGGAAAAAATGGGTGTGATGGAAAAATCGGAGGAGGTGAATGTAGGTAATGGGAGTTAGCAGTAGGTTGATTGACTGTGTGATGCAACATATCACCTGCTTGCAAGCAATAGGACACAGGAGGAATGTGTGCTGGACCTGCTTGATGAATGGCCACACACACACACACAACACAAGCAGTTGAACTGCTTTGGGGAAAGAGAAAACATTTGGGGGTGCTGGAAAAATTCTTCAATGTGGTGCTCAAAGGCATTGGCCATCAGTGTCATGTTGATTGCCGTAGGCTTGCTTATTTGAACATGTGCCCTCACTCACAACAGAAACAATTGAATTGCTTTCTTGGAGCAGAAAAGTAGGGGTGCGGGAAAAAGTGTTGAGGGTGGTGAACTCTGACAGTAGGCATTCCTGGCAGGTTGTTTGGCTGTATGAAACAACACTCCACCAGGTTAAAAGTAGTAACACAAAGGAGACATTTGTGCTGGGCCAGCTCGAATAAACAGGCACATCCATTCACAACACAAGAAGTTGCTTTGGGGCATTTGAAATAAACATATGGTTTGCTGGGAAAATCTATGGAGGTGGTGATCAGAGGTGTTGGGCATTAGTGGCAAGTAGATTGAATGTGTGACACACCACACCACCTCTTTGTGAGCAGTGGAATAGTGGTGGAAACTACACTGGGCCAGCTTGTTTGAATGGGTGCACTCACAAACAGAAGCAGGCAAATTGCTTTCAGGGAACAGAAAATCCGTTTTGGATGCAGGAAACATTGTTGGAGGTAGTGATTACAGGCGATGGGCATTAGTGGCAAGTTAAGTGGCTGTTTGTTGCAACAAACCACCTGCTTGAGAGCAGTAGGATGGAGGAGGAATTTGTACTTGAACAGATTGTTTGATTGGGTGCACTCACACACAAAACATCCAGTACAATAGCTTTGGGGTAAAAGAAATCAATTATGGGGTATCCAAACAATTGTTGGATTTGGTGATCATAGGTAGTGGTCATCAGTGGTTGGTTGATTTACTGTGTGACTCAACACACCATCAGTTGGAGAGCAGCAAGACAGAGGAGAAATTGCAAGGGCCAGCTTGTTTGATTTTTACGAAAAAAAAAAACAATTCCTGGTTTCAACAACATTTTTTGGAGTTGGTGATCAGAGGTGATGGGCATACGTGGCCGGTAGATTCTCTGTGTACACCAACTGCTTGAGAGCAATAGGATCCAAGATTAAATGGATTAAAGATGTGTGAACATTTCTGCTACTTTCAGCAGTTGAGTTGAGGTGAAATGAAGGAGTATACAGCATGCCAAATGTGGAAGGAGGAGATGCAGGTGCCAAAAAAATGCTGCACGGCTTGCTGCAGAAACTGTAGCTGCTGCATATTCTGGGGATACACAAATCTTGGGTAGTAGAATAGTATGATGTAAGTCAATAACCACACATTGCACATCAACCCCTGCTATAACAAGTGCTGTAAGCATCCATACTCCAATTGTGGTGATGGTTACTAGTCCATGCAATGTCTTCTCTTGCTGTCCTGTTTTTACCACTTCACTGCAGCCAGCACAAACACCAACATCCCTACGGTCAGAGTCTTGCAGATGTGAGTATGTATCCCATGCTCTCTAGTTGCAACAGACACAAATGCTTTCCAAGTTGTGCAAGGGTCTATTGAGGTGCCAGGTAAAGTGGCTGCCACTGATTATGTGGCAAACATAGCAAATGCTATTGCCAGGGGTTTGGAGTTACAGCTCTGAGCAGTAGGTCAGGGGCAGCAGAGCAATGCCAATTTGCCCATGTAGCACAGCCTAGCACACCCGCTCTATCTCCAACCCCTTTAACTGTTTTCAATTCTATGATGGCAATGAGGGTGGTTATGATGTCCAGGAGGTTGATTACACTCCCTGCTCTTGAAATCAGTTGATCTACATGCTGTCCAACAACACGCTACTTTGTGAATGCAAGACCATGATTGTAAGAGCCATATTGGTGCAGAAAAGGAGTGTAATTGGTGGCAGAGTGGCTGCATTCCCATCAACTCGAATTGGTCTTTGTGGCTGCAGACTGTGAAGGGTTTTGACCCATGTTGAATCAATAGACTGGGTAGATGTGGGTATGAGCTGTCGCCGCCCATTATTCTATCCCAGGACAAACTAAATCAATAGACTGGGTGGGTGTGGGGATGAGCTATCGCCGCCCACATTCACGCCAGAATCCAGGAGAACTGCGCAGTTGGCACAAGACCACTCCAAAGATACAACCTTCTTGTGGGGGGTTCCACATCACCACTCTACTGTAAGGATGCCATCAAACCAATGTTAAGCAAGGGTCCTGTCCAAACTCCAATTTGTACCATGTTCTGGGGCAAAACCCCGCTAATTATGAATATTGTAGACAATGTATTTAAGCTAGAGACATGGGAAGTTACTGGGATATATGTGGAAGGGAAATGTACCTTTGTATAATTTTTGATGAAAATCGCATATTGCACAACCCACTAAAATCGAAAATAAGTTGCCATTTTTGAATGCAAGGTCCTAGAAACGCCAGAGGTGGAACAGAGGCTACCTTAAGCAAGGTGTAATATGTACATGTAATGTCAACCACTTGTGTACCTGGGAAATATGTATTTGAATCAAATATAGATTTGTGGGCAAATTGACCAGGGGAGGATCCTCTGACCCATAAACAGACCTCATCACTCTGACTCACAACCCAATTCCCCCAATCATGGGAGAGGGGAGAATTGGGCCAATGTCAAGTAGAGAGGGGCAGGCTCAGTTATGCCACGCACACACCCACTTCCAAAACACATAAAAAGAGACTGCTGGGACAGGTAGGGAATTCAATTCCATTTTCTGCGGGACGCTCTGCCGGGAGACTCCAGACTTCACATCCATCAATCTTCAGAGACCAGAAATTTACTTCAGAACTTAAAGCAAGGGCCTAAACCCACAAACTGAGAACTCTTCTCAGCAGGCCTCAGCATCCTTAAAATCATTTGCAAACTATTCAACAGCCGGGCGAGCTGTTTCAATTCCCTGCCAAGAATTTTTGCTGGAACCGCAGACCAGACCCAGACCGCTGTGAGCAGAACAAGAGATCCGGATCGCTGTGAGCCGAACCGGTGCCTGATTGACCCGCCGAGCAGAGAGAACCGCCGCTGGACGTGTTGACCAGATCCGTGACGAGGCCCATTCATTTCAAAATTAGGAGTGAGTATCCGCCAAAACTGTGCAGAACCCATTCTCTTAGTTAAAATAATCTAATCCAAACTATTTTAACCTAATTAGAACAGCCTCCTAGAAATTGTGTCATTTGTAAAGCTGCACAACTGTCACCTGTCAATTCTGCAGCTGCAAGCTGTCACTTAAATGTGTCATTTAAGTTTTGTGATATTTGTGTTATTTAAATTTTCATTTAAATGTGTCATTTAAGTTTTATTTTAAATCCGAAAATCTACCTTTATTAAATCGTCCGTATCTCTGGAACCGTTTGTCCTAGGAACAAGATTTAACTTTCCTCTGAAAGCTTAGAATCTAGGCTTTCCAACGAACCTAGAGCGTAGAACCAACTTCTTACTCCTTATACTTTTACTGCAATCGCGATTCACGCACTCGCAAAATTTACCGCAATTTGCGATTTGGCTCAATTTCTCCACTTGTCAAAATAGCAGCTCCATTCTTTCCTTTGTTAAAAATCCGTTTGCAACCTGGTAATAACTCATAGAGCATTGCTAAAGTGAGCCTGAACTAATACCAACAAGCATCTCTCACTCACCCTGAATCTCTAGAGGGAATTAAAATCAGTTAGTACATTTTCCCATCCATTGCCATCACATTTAAAAGCATTTTGGGCCTGTGTTTCAAACCTCTACCTGTTTTCCTCTAAGCTTGCTGGGGGGGGGAACTGCATTTCGTATTGCATTTTGTTGGGATTCTTGAAGACTGTGTGCTGTCCTTCCATTTCTTACATTGCATAGGGGGGGAGTGAATTGTCAAGGAAAAGTGATTACATTGGGCCTCATTACGACCCAGGCGGTAAGGGGTTTATGGCAGCGTTAACAGCGCCGACCCTTACCGCCTGAGTACGAGGTCCCTTAGCGCCATGGCGCTTTTAACACCTGCTTTTAGCAGGTGTTAAAATCCATGGCGCTAAGGGACCATGGAGTTAATTACGCCACCGTAATTTACGGTGGCGTAATTAACGCCTTCCCCACTCCCATTATGCCCTATGGGGCAAAAATGGGAATGGGGAAGGGTAAATGGGGATTGGGGACTTACCGCCCCGCCAAGGTCGGAATGGGGCGGTAAGTCCGCCAACCACCATGGCGTAAACGTAGTTTACGCCATGGTGGTAAAGTCACGGCCCAGGCGGTAACTTACCGCCTGGGTCGTAATGAGGCCCATTGTCTTTTGTTGAAGCCATATCAAGTTATCTTCTGTACTGCATTTCATTCATCATTGGGTTTCCTTGAACCATATAAAGCATTCTTTCCCACCTTATTCTTCTGTTCCTATTCATAAGTTACCTCTTGCTGATTACTGCTCATATTCACAAGTGTAATATCCATTATCAATTTATTTATAGAAGTGTGATATATATATATATATATATATATATATATATATATATATATATATATATATATATATATATATATATATATACATATATTGTTTAAATTTTCAAATAAACCTTTTAATTTGCCAAACAAACCTACTTCTTGGCTCAGTGGGGTGAGGGGGATTCTAAGAGGGGGGTGTTATACAAGGGTTGTCATCCAGAGAACTGAACTGGACATAAAAATACATCAATAAGGGTTTTCCTCAGCATCCCAGACTAGGCATTGATTTAGCTGTAGTGTTGATTGAATATCGCTTACAAGACATTGGGTCCAAATGCTTTACAGCACTAAATCTAGAGAACACAATGTGTGTGCTATGCTTTCCACATGTTTTCTACCTTGTGATTACACATTTTGTCAGTGAATACTCTGCAGTGCGTCATATGCATGCTGGTGGCATACACGAGCCGCTCTCAATTTAGTTGATCTTGCAACACAAAACATGATTTGAATGCATTGCTGGTGCAGCACAAACTCCCACACCACCGGCTAAACATGACTGTGATGACCAGATAGAATTCAACACTGCATATGCTTGACCATCTGTGAGAGCAAAGCAATGTTGGGAGTACAGCTACAGTCACAGTGGAACACGTGATCATTACTACACCACGACTTAGTGGCAGCTCATGCACCATGTTTGTTGTTGGCTACGACCCTTTGAGAAGGCCAAACAGTGTGTGAGCCAAAGCTCGGTGTCACCGAGAGAGGCACTTCCATTGATCTACTTGTTTATAATTAATATGTCCGAAACAGAAACAGAACTTGATATCACAGGTTTACATACATCATGCCAGAGAACTCCTAGAACCTTTCAGAATGACCAACTTATAAAACGAATGAAAGAAAACATTCTGTATCTTTTTGTATCATTTGTTGACCATCATTTTAAGCTTAAAGTGGCTGAATTTCAGAATGAGGGCTGTATGATGAAACATACAGAAGACATAGTTTGCATGTGCACGACTGCACTCAGGATGCTCTTGCGCGATTTCCCTTGCTTTCAGAGCAGAGGCATAAAGGATGGGCAATAAAAAGTACTGAGAATCCCAAACAGCCAGTAAGAGGTCTGTCTTCATCTGGGTGTGCTCTCTTCACCACAACTCTGTCAGGAAAAGGGGTACCTCATATAGGGTCAGCAGCTCTCAGACTTAAACACCTGTGGGGCTCACTTCCAGATTCATCAGCACTTTAGCTCAATTCAAACCTTCAATGTCCACAACCTGTCAAAATTGCAGCTACTCTTTGAATGTAGCTTTGTGTATGTTGATGAGAGGAAAATAGATAGAACTTGATGTAGGCTTTGATTGTCTGTTGTCTGGGCTCAGTAAACCCCTTGGTGCAGTATCCCTGTGTGAAATCAAGACTTGTGGCAAAGGCATACTATCTTATATTGTGATATTTGTGTTGCAGGCCAAACTTGAGCCTGGCATCACAATTCAATAGTACCTTATTCATGAGTCTGAAAGGTATTACAATAGTAGAGCTGGGATTGCTTTAAAACAATACCAGATTACTTTCCAGTAATTTGCAGAGCAATCACATGCAATAACTTTCACACGTTCAAGAAGAACATTATTTAAAGGATGACAGTAGAAAAAAATTCTAACTGGCCTCCATACATCACTTCGAAGTTTGAGGGTACACGCTGGTGAACAGAGTCCACCCACTATTTTCAGGGGGTGGACTCAGTCCCCCCCAGCTAAAATGAAAAACATTGAATGTCTTCTTGGAACCACAGTCGTCAGGTTTGCAGGCCAGACACTTCACCACTGCACTATATAACCTGATGAAAAATACCAAACTGCTAAAGGTGAAATGTCACATTTGGCTACTGCAAATCCCAAGGAAAACATTTGTATTAGTTCTTGGAGTTTAAAACATGCTCACCTTTTTATGTTTTCAAAAACACTATTAGAAGAAAATATCCTCTCTTGGTTTTGTGTGTACGTTAATTTTATAACAGCAAATGCAACTCTTCTTGTTGAATTCGAGTGGTTATGCAAAGCCAATTTTATGAAATGTGCATATTTCACCTTACTATGCTCATTTCTAGTGATGTCACATCCCATTCCATTTGTTGGCGAGTCCCCCCACTTTTATTTTTAGGACTTGACCCCTGATATTGAATACATTGAAAACCTTAAGATTTTCATCAAATGTAATATCCTGTTAATTTACAGAAGTTTATAATTAATTGTTCACTTTTCCAACAATGTGTGTCATAGAGAGTAAGCTTAAAATAGCCAGTTAGCAATAAGGCAGTGTTCTGAAGTTGTAAAAACACAAGATACATTTTCTTGCTATAAAAAACGTGCAGAATGCACAACATACTCATTTGGCGGACATCTTTATGCAATCTATTGCATACAATCAGCAATTATACTCAACTCCTCAAAATACAAAACAGACTTTTTTTTAAAGCTAGCTTTCAGCAGGCCTTTCAAGCACATCATTAGCAGGACTAATACTTTTTGGTTATGCTGCTCGATGCAAAGCAAGCCTTTAATGACTTTTGATGGCCTTTTAAGTTTCAGGTTTGGCAGTGGTTGAAGTTCAGTCCCCTCTTCATTAAAGTGCTTGAAACTATTGTTCTTGATGCTGATCATTGGACCTTTCCTTACTTTTCTCAAAACGTGATATCCTATCATGGGACGATATGGGTTTGAAGTTGGACTAACGCCAAGAATGTCTCCGGAATGATTAATTTGTGATGGGTTTCATAAAACAATTTTCTCATGCTGCCCCTTTTCCCAAATCATTGGCAGATGGGTGGTCTGAGAAGCATTTTACTCAATTCAAACATTTCTAGAAACAGATGCTGTATTATAATTGTATCCTAATATGAACACCAGATCACAACCCACGTGTGTACTACCCCGGGACACGTGGAATTACAGAAGTGCCATACATTTACTGCCAATGGTTAGGCAGATACTATGTTAACTTTTCTATTAAATAATTCTTAATCATGAATAGGGTGAATCCCAGTTATCGCTTGTTAGCCAACACATAATAGTAGTCTGGTTTACAGAATGTCTAAATAATAGGCAAGTAGTCTTCGCTTTGTCAATATTCTCTCATGAATATCCACTGTGGCTATGCTGAAAACCTGAGAGAGTTGTATTCTTTACTATGGCAAACCCTAATCACACTAGTGCACTTGAAGGCACCATTCTGATAGGCACGTGGTGCTAGATTTGGTGTCAACTTCCGTGAAATTCGGAAAATGTAGACAAGTGTGATTCGGGTAGATAGACTGGAAGATAAGCAAGGAGGCAGAGATGTGGAGGGAAGGGGACCTGTGGACTAAAAGAGAGTACCGCTGTGTAACAGTAAAGGCATGTGGTGAGACAGGGGACCTGGAGAATGTGGTGGAGATTCAGCTATGACATGACATGACCAGGAAGGGAGAACAATGGAAAGTAATGAGCTCTCAACGTGGAAGAGGGAGCTGTTTTAATAGCAGAGAGCCAGAAAGGAATGAGCAAATAAAAAGCAAAAATGTCAAACAAAAATGACAATTCCAAATGTACTAATGAGCAGTGAGGTACAATTAATAAACACTATTAGAATTATTAAGTTGAAATTATGTTATGTCTGACATTTTCAGTAAAAATGTGCAAGCATCCCTTCTAATGCCTTATTTTTTTAAATATTGTACTGAATTTGTAACATATCATAATGGGTCATCAGGCAGTGGAAACAACAAATGCAAGTTCGAAACAGCTGAAGATTATTTGCTTCCGACTAGACCAAATATCGTTCTGCTCTGGCAGGAGGTGTTCTTGAGGGGTTTACTATATGATGAAAGTCCTGTTGCTATCACACATAGAGATTCTCCGCTACTAAAAATGGGCAAATGCCAAAGTCTTCTCTTTTCTTCTTCCCTTAAATAACTTGTTTTATATCAATGCAATTGCAATCGACTCCCTTTTCTTAGAAACCAAGATCCCAAGCTCAAGCGCATACCCCTCAGAACAATACAATATGCCATAGGGCAATGCAACTGTAGCTGAATAAGCGTGACACAAGACCATCACACTAAATCACTATACACCAAATACACCATGGACATTACAAGAAGAATCTTTGTTTCTGCCATTTTTGTATTGATTTATCCAGCTCATTCATACTTTTTGACAGAATATCTACCTCTCTCTATGGGCTATCGTTTGGGGGATGGTAATTATTGACTGAGCTCTACGTATCCAGTTTGTTCAAATTTGCCTTTCACACTATATATTCTTGACTTGGCCACAAGACTTCACAGTCACATAATTGCAATTCTGTAATTTGTTTTGTGGGAGAAATGATGCATTCTCCAGGGCAATACAATCCAACATTCTTCAAGTCCACTTAAACACAATTTGAGTCCATCACTTAGCTACACATTATTTGTTGTAATACATATGTATCTGTCCGAAACTGCCCTCATGTATATATTCCATTATTCTTCATAACCCTTAGAACATACCCTCACAATGTTCCGCAATCCTGATCTAAGGCCTTGTTAGGAAGAATCCTGTGCAGTTCCCTTAGGGAGCACTACACAAGATTAGGACTACAGGCGAGAGCAATAAATCCCCTTTGGTATCAGTCCGTACTACAAAGATTTAGTTGGTAGCTGTGGCTTAGCAGTCAGATTTATCATCAAGAGGGAGATGAGCAGTATTCAGGGTTTACACAATAGGCCTACAGTACTATGGCACAGGAAACACAGACCAAAGCTTTGTATCAAAAGGTTTTCTGGAAGGGAGTCATATACACCCCTATTCTGTTTGCTAACCAGACCCATGGACTCTAAGGATACAGTTGCTTGAAGACTCAAGGGTTCTTCAGCAAAAAATGTGAAGTGAGCACTAGCCATTTCTACTTCCTCCTCAGGAGTGAAGGCTAAAGAGACTGTGCTGATCCCTGCAGGTTTACCCTTGCACCTGGGATCTTCTTTGATATGGTCAGTTGACCCACAGACATAGCATGTCCCAAGAGCTCTCTGGAATGGGGGCATCTGCTGACCTCTGTCTGATTGAGCCCAGGATGACTCACTAGCCTTATTTGGTTTCCCTTGGGGCTTACCCTGGTTATTTTGATGTTTTTGGCCCTCTTTGGGATGGGAGGTATTAGAAGTCTCTTGGTTCCCTTTGGGTGGCTGTTTTCCCTCATCCTTTTTCTGAGTGACCCCAGATTCCTTGTGAGTAGCCCTGTTGGCAACCCACAAGTCAGCAGCCTTGCCTAATTATCTAGGATCCATTTCCTTTGAATCAGCCAAGTGCTGTCTGAGCTCAGGAGAGCAGGCATCATAGATAGACTCCATCATTACACGATTTCTCATTCCTTCATAAGTGTTAACTCTATAACCCTAATCCATCCCTCTAAGTTCTTCAAACACTCATTCACCCAAGTAGCCCAAGGGGTACTATCATGCTTTTTGAGGGTCCTAAACCTATTAAGTTACTGGGAAGGAGTCTTCCCAAATCTGGCTATCAAAGCTAGCTTTACACATTCATAATCCATCCTATCCATCTCCCCAATTCCATTACCACATCAGATGCAACAGGGGAGAGCCTAGAGAATAACCAGGGGATCTACTGATTCCCTGTGATATCCTGGAGCCCATGATTGTATTCAAACATAGCAAGCCAATCTAATACATCCAACTTAGGTTCATACATACCCACAATCTCTTTAGGCATCCAGGGCCTTTTTGGACAGGAAGATCTAGAGGATTCGGGGAGAGAAGCATTTTCCAAAGACAATTTCTTCATCTCAAGCTCATGGTTGAGCTCCATTTCTTTGAGCCTTAGTTCTTGATGTCTCTGTTCTGTTTGGGCACTAATTCATTTGAATTCTAGTTCAAGTCTCATTTTCTTCGAGAGAGATAAATTCAGGATTTAATGTGGGACCTGGTAAGGGTCCAGTAGCCACAGGTTGAGGTCTTTGAGCAGGTAGAGGACCAGAGGGGGTGACATTGTTATCCTCCTCTTCCTCATCTGTTTCAACAATAACATCTTCAACATTATTTACCTCAAGGTATGCTACATTCGCTGGGGTAGTGGGCACTACAGCACCACTGTCCAGACTTTGTTTCTCTAACAGTCTATCAATCATTTCTAGTTTCTTGCCTTCGACAGGAAGACCTTTCTGTCTACACAGATCCCTTAAATAATCAGCATTATTAGTAAGGAGGGTCTCCTGGCTGTAACTTTCCATATTTTTGACTTTTGTTTAAAATACACTTTTTGTGATAGTTAGCCTTGTGGTTATTTGAACCAAGGCACTAGCAGAACTCTAAAATGTAAATCCAATACTTTTATCCTCACCACTGTACACCAGTGTTAGGCAGAATCCTGTGCAGTTCCCTACAGGTAAGAGCAATAAATCCCCTTTGGTATCAGTCCGTACCACAAGATTTAGTTGGTAGATGTGGCTGAGCAGTCAGACTTATCTCAAGAGGGATATGAGAAGTATTCAGGGTTTACACAATAGGCCTACAGTACTATGGCACAAGGAAACCCTGACCAAAGCTTTGTATTAAAAATTAGATATATATTTATTTTATACACTTCTAGATAAACACATCTATCACAATTCTTAAAGCAAGTTAAATAAGTCAGAGGAAAAATATACACACTCCCTAGTTAAATTGTAGACCAAGTGAACCAGAGTGAAAACTAAGCAAAACGGCACAGTGAAAACTACACACAAGGGATACTCTATCCATTTCTCACAAGGGAGGGAAAGTTCAGGTTATATAGAAATAGCTTCTTACACACCCTAGCAACACTTCCCATATGTTTGTGAACCAGATTAAGCAAGACAGGGCATCAGTATAGGCAATACTGAGAAAAATGGCATTTCACAAGGTTTAGAAAGGGGAAGAAAAGGGTAGTTATAAGAAGTAGGTGCATCAATACAGTTCTAGTTGAGAATCAATCTAAAGAAGGCAGTTCTAACAAATGTAGCCAGAGTCAGTAGGCCTGTGCCAGAGTCAGTGGTACAGGGCAAGGGCCCAGGAGCAAAATGTTCTTGTAGCTGCAGTCAAGTCTTTGGTTAACGATTTTGAAAAGGTGAGTGCAGAAGTTGAAAGACAATGTTAAGAGAGAGGGGCGGCCAACCCAACAGGTAGGTAAAGGATTTAAAACACCTTTAGTGCTACCGCGAAGAAAGGGTGGCCTGGAGGAACAATGTACCTTTAAAATGAAGAAGTGGGTCCTGCGGTGGTGGTTGTTCCTGGTAGTTCCTAAAGTTCGGGTGATCCAGCAGAGGGAGAGAAGTTCTCGTCGTGGAGGAAGGTTTGAGTTACTGCACTATCCAGGGATGAAACCAGCCGCAGTGCTGCCCAACGTATAAAAGGTATGCTCCTTTAAATCCTGGTGCCTGGCTATCCGGCCTCCGAGCACAGGGTACAGGAGATTCGACCAAGGCAGGTCCGGGAAGGCGATTGGCAAACTGGTTGGCCCCACCAGCTGAAGGGAAGAAGGCTCTTGCAGATGAAGATCTTTTCGTCGTGTGGAGAAAAGTGGTGAGTCGCTGCAGCAGGACTTCACCGGTCGTTCAGTTGTTGCAGTTGTCTTTGGCTTCTCTCCTCTCAGTGGTGACGTCTTGCTCATCCAGTCCTTAGGACCCTGCTTTAATGCAAAAAGATCCCCATTCATACAGCCAGCTGTCACTCACACAGTGGAGTGGTCATCTTGGCGGGAGACCCTCCAGCCTACCAGGATAGAGTGCGACATGGGTTGCTGAGGCAACCCTGTCCAGGGATCCTGCTCCCCCTCCCACACAATGGACCCGACCCAGACTCAGTGGTGCCAAAAGGAGGGCTTCTCGGCAGAAGCCTGCCAAACGAACGAACAAAGGATCCCCGACCTGGGTTAGGAGTTTAGAGAAAGAAACGAGAAAGAAGTTATATTAATGTTCTGGCAAATAAAACCTACTGGAGTAAAGTTAATATTAAAATACACTGGTGGTATGTTAGAGGCTGTCAGAAAAAGTGGTAGCCTTGAACAATGGGAAAATCCCATAGGAAAATATTTGTGGTTGAATATTTTTGGTAGTAACCACTGCCACCAGCCAGAAAGTTTTGAGAGAGGGACTGTACGGTACCCTCTTGAAAATGAACACAAGGGAAAAACTATGGGTTGTACTGGTTTTGTTCACAGAAATTGACTAGTAAATTCAATGGGGACTTTACATGCCCTGGGAGACAGTAGTCAGTCCCAGGGTATGGAGTCTTTGTTTGGGGGTCGCTACGACACCCCTGTGTCACTGCACGGAGGGTGCTGTGTAACACATGTGTATAAAGATGGTTCCTATGGAGGGGAGAAATCCCCATAGGCATTAAACACAAAAATAACCTAGAACACACATAGCAAAAATGCCTAAGAGTAGGAAAAATAGTCTCACTCTTAGCAGGAGAAAAAAACAAACCCTTCAAATCCTACAAAGCTGCTGGGGGACTCTATAGGTAAGGGAAATTAGCCATAAAATGAGAATTCTCCCTGACAGGCCTACCTTGGATATATCAACGTGCAAACAAACAATATATTTTTTCTTTAAACATTCCCCACCTCCACCTGAATGTCCCGGTTTGCTTGACGTCAACCCTCATTTTGCCACACTTCACTTATTTCTATTTTCCTTTCCACCACAGACCACAAGTTAGATAATCTAGATGGGTCCATACATGCAATTTTCCAGACAGTCCTTGGTATTGTGAGACCACTGCAGAAATAATCTTGTGCAATACAAAATATCTCTACCATAACATATATACTATAACCTATTAAGTTACATTTGTGGGGTATATTGACCCACTCAGCTGTGCTTTACCCCATCACTTTGCTGGATTGGTGCAAGGAACAGCAGAATGGATGTGCTTGCTCCTGTGTGCACCAGGATCTCAAAATTGCATTTTTACAACCACCAGAAAAATGGCTGCACCACCCTGCCACACACATTTCCGGTGGTGGTAACAGAGTACACACTGCAGGAATGTGCCAGTGTGCTCTGCAACATTTAATATGGAATTAAGTGAAATAGGCAACATTGCCTTGCTGAAAACCCCAAAATTCCCTTTAAAATGACACCTTTTCCAACCTTTAAAAATGCTGTTTTGAAGCTACATCCATCCATGTACTATGAAACTGCTGTGATTGAAAGGCCCGGCCATGCCCAGGAGAAGTCATTATGCATTAGCAAAACCATGTCTAGTTCCTGAATGACAGGCCCAGTCATTTTAGCTTGGAAAGAAATCAACCAGGGGCTATGTTTTCAGTTTACACTGGAAACGCATCTATTTGCTTTGCAAAAGTATCTAAAAATCAGCTGTTCAGAGAAAGACTCTAAATAGCTGAGCCATGCCTGTTTAAATTGGTGGGTGTCCTGACCCACGTTTGGACTATTATGCTGCAACATTTGGTGCTGTGGGCTTAGGAAATCCAAGAGGGTGGAAAAGCCCACATTTGCGCCAGAATCCTAGAGAACCGTGCAGTTGTGCGCACACCAAAATGGTTGCCTAACCTGCCACCTACCAGTGCAAGCATGATGGGCCAGGAGTGCCATGAGTGAAATGTGTGCCAAAGGAAAAACAGCAGTACCGGTTGGCTAAAAAAGCGCTTTAAAATCACCTTTGTTTCCCTGAATGCAAGCTCAAAATGCCTATTTTAAACATCACAAGATATTCAAAAATCTCAATGAACACCAGCAGACATTTGGCAGAATGTATTCTTGCGTGCATACAACATCTGGAAAGATGAAGAGCCCAAAACAATGTTTATAACAAAACTGGCTGAGCTGTGGATATCAGCAGCTTAAGTTAAATGGACAGAAAGCCACTAAAATCGAAATGTTTAAAATAAGTGAGTGACCTACTTTTGAGTGTCACATAGTTTGCAACTGTTAAATGTCATAGTTTTGAACTTAGAATCGGCATTCTAGATGCATGTGTGAAAATTGTTTTGATTTGAATGAAGAAAAACTGGGAACAAAAGTGACATTTAGCTGAAGCCTGGTTTAATGAAACTGGATTCTGCCTGACAACTACCCCCAACAGGAGAGGGAATTCAGCAGCTGTGTTCCCAGGCCTGGCTGCATACTGCTGCCCCTGCCAAAAGGAGATGACACCTCTCTGATTGAATTAGGGGAGTGGCACCTGGGGACTACAGGAAACTAAACAAAGCACTGTCCCTGGCTCAGGCAAATGTTATATTGAGGGGGTCGTAAAATGGCTTCCTCTTGGGAGAAACTGGGAGGGGCAGTGCCTGTGAGAGCAAGCTGATCTTGGGGGAAGTGGATAAACCAGAAATTCCACCATGTGCTTTGGAAAACCACACCCCTTTGGGGCCAGAGCATGATTTTAAAAAGATGGATAATTCATAGTGCGGACTTGTAAAAATTATATAAATAACATCATCATTCTTGTGATTTTTCTGTGCACATTTTAAGAGGTGTTAGGACCCTGTGGTATGTTCTTGGGGATAGTAGCGGAAAAAAAGGTTGTTACTCCAAATGTATGCATGTTAAAAATCTGACACTTTATCATCTGAAACCCATATCCCTGGTGCACATTTGTGTAAAATATGGAAAGGTTTAGAGGTCGTTATCTGGATGAAAAGGAGAGAATTCTGTCATAAGTGGACACAACATCGTACAAAGACAGGGATCGGATGGTTTTGTGCTACAGAAAATATGTTAACTGGACCTATAATATTAGAAAAACGGTACATAGATAAATATGTATTTGGGTCAGAAATAGATTTGTGTGCAATTTGACAAGGGGAGGTTCCTCTGACCATAAAACCTACAGCATCACTCTGACACTCCATTTCCTTCCCCCAATCAAGGGAGAGAGGAAAGCTTGGCCAATGATAAGTGAGAGGGGCAGGCTTAGCTAGGCCCAGGCACACACCCATTTTCAAAACACATAAAAGGAACATTGAAACCCAGGTAGAGACATTCACTTTCCATTTTCTTATGGGACGCTTTGCCGGGAGACTCCAGACTTCAAATCCAGAACTCCAGGGATCCAGAACTTTACTTCAGAACTTGTAGCAGAGAGACTAACCCACAAGCTGAGTTCTCTTCAACAGGCCTAAAAAATCATTTGCAAACTATTCAACTGCCGGGCTGTGCGGTTTGCTGCTTGCTAAGAATTCACTTGATCCAGACCTGCAGAACCAGAGACCGCTGTATCCGGAACCGCTAGCAGAACCGATAACAGAACCAGAGACCCAGAGACCAGATCGCTGTGAAGAACCGCTAGCAGAAGTCCAGCCAATCCTGACCTGATCGGTGACGAAGTTACATTCCTGTCCAAAATTTAGTGTGAGTACCCAGCAAGAACTGTGCCAAAACCAATCTCTTAGTTTAAAATAATCTAATCCAAACTATTTTAGCCTATTAGAACTGCCTCCTAGAATCGTGTCATTCTGTCATCTTTAAAACTGAAAACTGTCATCTGTCATTCTGAGCTTTAAAATTTCAAATCCGAAAAACAACCTTTACTAAATCGGCCGTATCTCCGGAACTGTTTGTGCTAGGAACGGGATGTAACTTTCATCTTAAAGCTAACATTCTAGGCTTTCGAACCTAGAACTGACTTCCTTCTCCTTATAGTGCCTCCGTAATTGCGCTTGACGCACGCAACTCAATTTGCCACGATTTGACATTTTGCTTAATTTCAGCCACGGGTAAAAATATTTGTTTTTGCTTCCATCCCTGAAATCTGTTTTCAACCTAATAACCATCTGTGAATCATTGATAGGGCTGGCCTGAACTGATTCAAAGTATCTATCAACTACCCTGAACCCCCTATAGGGAATTGAAAGCCTTTTTAGCATAGCTTTCACTTAATTGCAACCACATCAAAGTATATTGCCTGTGTTTAAAACTCCTACCTGTTTTCCTCTAAGCTTGCTAGTGTAAGAGGATTCAATTCAACACTACAGCTGAGTTAATGCCTAGTCTGGGATACTGAATGGAAACCCTTATTGATATATCTTTACGTCCAGTTCATGCGTTCTGGATGACTACCCCTATATAACACCACTCTCTTGGAATCCCCCTGACCCCACTGAGCCACGAAGTAGTTCTGTTTTGCAAGTTTATTTGATAATTTAAACAATATATATATATATCACACTTTATAATAAATTAATAATTGAATATCACACTTAATCTGAGCAGTAATCAATAATGGATAGTCCGGCACTAGCACACTTCTTTATAATCAATGATGAGTGGTTATAGGATGGATACGATAGCAACAATACTTTTATGGTTTCAAATGGATGCAATGTGGAATGAAATGCAGTACAGAAAATAACTTGATAGGATTTCAGCAAAAGACAATGTAATCACTTTCTTGGACAATTCACCCCCCCTTTTATGCACTGTAAGGAGATGAAGATGACACAGTTCTTAGGAATGCAATCAAATAGAATTCAGTTCAATTCCCCCCAGCAGCTTATACAACAGATAGGAGTTTTGAAACACAGGCAAAATGCTTTGAATATGGTGACAATGCAGTGAGAAATATGCTGAAAATGGTTTTAATTCCCTTTCGGAGGTTCAGGGCGAGTGAAATATACTTGGGATGAGTTCAGGCTCACTTTAGCAAGGATATAGGGGTAACTAGCAGGTTAAACGAATTTTTGGCAAAGGAAAGCAATGAAGCTGCTGTTTTCACACGTGGCTGGATTTTTAACCAAATCGCAAATCACGGTAAAATACGCGAGTGCGATAATCGTGATTACGGCAATAGTGTACGGAGGAGCAAGTCGGTTCTAATCATGTTGATAAGCTGAGATTCTAAGCTTTCAGAGGAAAGTTAAACCAAGTTCCTAGCCCAAACGGTTCCAGAGTTATGAACGATTTAGTAAAGGTAGATTTTCGGATTTAAAACAACTCAAAATGACAAGTGACAGCGTGCAACTTTGGATTTACATATGACAGCTCGCAGCTTAAGAATGACAGGTGACAGGATCTCTAGGAGACAGTTCTACTCAAGTTAAAATAGCTTGCATTAGATTATTTTAACTAAGAGATTGGGTTCTGCACAGTTTTGGCGGATACTCACTCCTAATTTTTAGAAGGACTGGGCCTCGTCACGATCTGGTCAGCGGGTTTTCTTCACTCGCCACGGACAGTCTCTGCACACAGCATCTGGGTCAGCTCTACTCTGCTGGTCTGATCTGGGTCTCTGGTTCTGATCAGGTCTGTGGGTCCGGATACAGCGGTCTCCGGTTCAGCTGGTCTCTCTCTGGATACAACACTGCTCCCTGGCAAATGGCCAGAGTTCTTGCAAAGAATTCAAACAGCTCGCCTGGCTGTGAATAGTGGCAATGATTTGAGGCCTGCTAAAGAGGGATTTAGCTTGTAGTTGACCTCTCTGCTACAAATTCTGAATTAAAGTCTTGGTCTCTGAAGGTGGATAGATTGAAGTCTCTATGTCGGCTCTGTGGAGGTTGATGGAGGTAAAGTATGGATTTTCCCGGCAGACCGTCCCGCAGCAGATGGAATAGAATGTCCCTATCTGTCCTGACTGTCTGCTTTTATGTGTTTTGAAAGTGGGTGGAGAGGCTAGCTTTCTAGGCCCTACCCCTCTCCACTTGTCATTGGCCACTTCCTCTTCTTCCCCTTGATTGGGGGAATGAAATGAAGTGTCATCATGATGAGGTCTGTTTATGATACAGAGAACCCACCCCTGTCAACTTGACACCCAAATCTATATCTGATCCAAAAGACATATTTCATAGATACACAGTGGTTTGAAATTACATGCACCCATCACATATCACATGAGATATACCCTGCTCAAACTCTGCTCTTCCTGGGGGCTTGCATTCAGAAATGGCAACCTTTGGTGCTTTTTAGTGGGTTTTGCAACATCGGATTTTTCTCCAGATTTATACACATGTACACGGCCTGTCCATACATACTCCAGTAAATTACCATGTCTCTAGCTTAAACACAGAGTCTGTAGTATACATAAATAGCAGGGTTTTGCCCCAGAACATCACACACATTAGAGTTTGGGCTTGAATCGAAGGTACATTTTTTAAATGAAGGCTCTCAAAGTTACACATTCCTGTCATTTGATTACAAAGAGTTATCAGTGTTTCTGTAAAATATATATTTTGCTTTCAATTCAGTTCTCAGAGTGTTGGAGTCCGCCTCCAAGACTTGGGTGGGTCAGTGATCACATGTGTCTTCTGGCAGGCAGGCCTTTGTTGACAGGAAACAGTCAAAATCAACATATTCTATTCAAGTGCAATAGCCTATTGTGTGGTCTCCAGGAGGTTGAGGTCAGCAGACCAGGGGGTCACTTTGCATTTGGTCATTATGACCATGTGATATCCTGGGCTGTGGTGTGAATCTCTTGAGGTGAGAGGGTTTCCCAGGCTTCTGGCCTCTGGGAACAGCAGGTGGCTAATTTTTAATTAAAATGCAGCCTTTGAAGTCAGCTGAGTCAAATCCCTTTGTCAGCAACTGCACTTAGTTCTCCTGTCAGAGTTTAGACCGCTAGCGCCGCCTTGAGGATTTTGTTGGTACTGCATCCATTTTTGGGATCTTTCTTGGATTAATGCATTCCAAACAGGAATGGTTCTTACATGGTAGTAAATAAGCTTGCTTTACATTGTTTTGATGGGGCTCCTTACAGTAAAATGGTTATGTGGAACCCCACAAAAGGGTTGAATCTTTAAAGTGGTCCGGTGAGCCACGATTTCAGCAACTTTTTGACATCAGTAACAGTGGATTTTGTTAACAAAGATCTTTCTTTACACTGGTGGGTGGCAAGTGAGGTAACCATTTTGGTGTGCACACAAACTGCGTGGTTCTCCTGGATTCTGGCGCACTTGTGGGCTTTTTGGCCATCTTGGATTTTCTAAGCCCACAGCACCAAATGTTGCAGCATGATAGCTCAAACGTGGGTCAGGATACCCAACACTAGGGGGGAACTGAATTATATTTGATTGCATTCCTGAGAACTGTGTGCTTACCTTCCATCTCTTTACATTGCATAAGGGGGGGGGATGAATTGTCAAAGAAAAAAGTGATTACATTGTCTTTTGTTGAAGTCACATCAAGTTTATTTTCTGTACTGCATTTTCATTCATCATTGCATTGTCCTTGAAGCCATAAAAGCATTCTCAGCTACTTTATCCTCTCTATATCACTTCTAAGCCATCAAAAAGAGTGCGCCACTGTAACATTATCCATTGTTGATCACTATCATCTTCACAAGTGTGCTATCAAATATTAATTCATTATAAAAGTGTGATATACATATATTGTTTAATTTTCAAATAAACCTTTTAATTTGCAAAACAAACCTACTTCTTGGCTCAGTGGGGTCAGGGGGATTCTAAGAGAGGGGTGTTATATAAGGGTTGTCATCCAGAGTAAACAAACTGGACATAAAAATATATCAATAAGGGTTTCCCTCAGCATCCCAGACTAGGCATTGACTTAGCTGTAGTGTTGAATTGAATCCGCTTACAAAATGTATCCATGCTGCAGAACAACTCCAGCATTCAAGAGAATAACCATGGTTTCATGGCAGTGTGTGAATTCGCTAGAGATGAAAATCGAATTTAGAAGAAAGAAATGTAAACATTTTTTAAACACATGTGGTAAAATGGGCTTTGCTGACTGCCTATTTCAAAGTAAATTATTGAGTGAAGGGCTGCTTACTTAGCAATGTAAAGGGATTATGTGGCTGGTGAGGATACATGCATAGGCTATTTTTTTTCCACAGGTTTGTTAAATCAAGACTCAGAAATCAGGAAATAAAGACATTTAAATCAACTGGGCTGAGTGGGCAAGCTCTAAAAAAACCTGGTCTTACAATTGTTCAAGTTCAGCCCTGTAACTTCCTTCAGGAAGTGAGGCACACCATAAACTTCCAGGACACCAAAAGTGCTAATTGCCAGCTTGAAAAACTTTGTATGAGACAGGATAATGGGAGTTCACAAACTCATCAGACATTCGTCTGTGCTCCAGGCTCGGACAATAGCAGTCTTGGGACACTCACCTGTCAAGTGTGAAAGGCAATACAGCCTTCAATTAAGAGAGAGAGACCCCCCCATCATGCTTGGAAGAAACTGCCAGCTGGTGTTAGCTGGGAAAAAATAAATGACAGACAATGACTCCCATTTGTCTTAAGACTATTTTTTAAAGAACTTTACAAAGGCTTATATCTTGGCTGTCAAAATTGGTAAAAATGTGAAATATTCACAGCGTAAAAGTGGAATTCCGGCCTGTATTTTAATACTTGGTAGAATGTTTTGACACACTCTGGACAGAAATGGTGATATATGTTGTATTACAAGAAAAGCATACATGTTGCAAACATAAAAGTTTTTGCATACATCCCTGCGGATAACGCACATTTGTGTATAAAATTGGGGAATTTTAGGCCAAATCTTTCATGTTTAAAATTACCAAAATGTATCAGAAAGGCGAAGCAAGGCCCCTGTAACGCTCACCTGATTCCCGTAGAGGCGCCGGTCTTGACTGGGCGTATACCGTACCTTCAAAGGTGATGTGTAATACACGACTGGCTCTTTGGGCTGGACCTCTGTGCACTGTATGTCTGACTTGAAGGGTAAGATGTCTGCAGATAGAAAATATGGGATTAAGGAACTGGGTTATTGAATGTCTCTCTCTTCTTCCCTTTGTCTTCTCCTGTAGAACCCCAAAGGTTAACGCTCTCACCTTAGGTAAGTGAACGCCGTGCTCTCCATCTGCCTCGGGGCAGGGTGCTGTAACCAGTTTCTTCACTGGATAAGGGGAGCAGGCCTCTTGACTTCAGAGGACTGCTGTCCGTCGTTTACTGCACAAACGGTAAGTTTCAAGTAATTCTAATGTCTTTAAAGTCTTTAGTAATGATGTTTCTTGTTTTGCAGGGTTCCGGCGATGGCGGATGACGGGCTGAAGTGAGTTGAAGATGGAGCCCGTGTGATGAATAGAAGCGCCTGGAAGCACGTAAGTAAGCGCTTGTTGCCTGCTTCACGATGCGCTCTAACTGTCTCTTTATTTTGCAGGTACAAGTTCGGAGCGGCTGCAGGGTGCCGGAATACCCACTGGGTTAGATGTGGAAAGGAGTAATGGCACGTGAGTATTAAAGTTCCCCAATGTCTTTAAACGCACCTTGTTTTGTCTTTCAGATGCGGGATGCAGCGCTGAAGGCCTCCGGAGCGTGCGAAGAGTTGGTAAGCTTTTGTCTTTCAGATGCCAGAATGCAGTGTGAAGACCTCCGGAGCGCACGAAGAGTAGGTAAGCCTTTGTCTTTCAGATGCCGGAATGCAGCGCGAGGCGTTGGTGACAGCCGATGGACCAGGTAAGTGAAGAGCTGTCACTGAAGACCGTAATGCTAACCTGTTCTTTCTTGTCTTTATAGGTGTTGCTGAAGACTGGATTCAGGATGGTAAGCCTTTTTCCTTAGGCCCAGGATCAGATGCAGAAGACACGATGAGCGTTCTGCTGCAGAGGATGCAGAATAACGCAAAGCAAGATTCATCCATCGGGTGTGGTTTACATAGCCTCCTGTAGTGCTTAGGTGTCTCCTTCCACAGCCACGCCTATGTAAGAAAAGAGTTCCTGCTTTCCAGAAGAGTTCCAGTGTTCTGAATCTAGGGAGTGGCTCCTGCCCCACCCAACAGGAAAAGTAGTTCCAAACAGAAGAGGATCAGAGGCTCAACTGGCAGGCAAGTAAGCAGCATGGTCTGCTGCAGGTAAGTGCACCCAAGCATTATGAGCCCGGCGCTTCCAGCGCTGGGACTGGGCATATTTATGAGCCTGGTGCCACTGGCGCCAGGACTGAGTCCAAAAGGTCCCAATTGGGACTGGTTGGCACTCGGAACCTGGGTTATGGATCTGCTTCCAAGGGAGTTGGGAAAACCTTGACCTTTTGGAAGCAGAGATCATGACAGCCCCACAGATTTGAGGATTCGACTGATCTGCGTAGCACAAAATATGTAACCTGTATCTGACTTGAGGTTGCAACTGCAGAAGTATGTGTTTTTGGCAACATCGGATTTTCAGTAAAGTCAATTTGGGAGTTTCTAGATACAGTAAAAATCACCTCATAAAAATAACATCACTTTTATGATATCAAACCAATTGTGAGAAAGGCAGAAACTATGTCCTTGACCAATCCTATTGTTAGGGGCGTGGGTAGTGAATCCTGCCCCTGTCATATACTGAAATTATGTCATCTGGCATTATAAATAAGGGCCCCTGACTAGCACTCAGGACACACTGATTCCTGACTGATTCCTGATTTCCTGCCCAGCGTCCTGTCTGTTCCTGTCTTCTTGCAATTATCCCTCTAGAATCCAGATCCCAACCACAAGGCCAAAACTTGCTTGTCCTGCTTCAGCTATGCCTAATTATCCCAATAACCAAAGGGAAGCTTCCTAAACCAGCTTGGCTTGCTGCCACTACATGTATGCCTGCTGCAAACCTGCCATCCCACTGATTAGTAG
This sequence comes from Ambystoma mexicanum, assembly GCF_040938575.1. Classification (NCBI taxonomy): domain Eukaryota; kingdom Metazoa; phylum Chordata; class Amphibia; order Caudata; family Ambystomatidae; genus Ambystoma; species Ambystoma mexicanum. The sequence continues at coordinate 973,662,791 of NC_090933.1, read as the reverse complement.
TATCCAGTAACCAGAAGTGCCAGTCCAGTGCAGTCCGGTGACCAGAATTGCCCAGCTGATCTGTCCCACTGATTTTGCCCAGCTGTCCTTCGTTAGACCAGATCTGTGTGGTGAAAGAGCGCTGACTGTCCCAAAATCTAAACTAAAAGTGGACTGTGTGTATCAATAGGAACCATAGAAAACCATAGCATACATTGCGTTGTCCTATCCCAATCTCTAAACTATCATATCCTTACCTTAATAACGTGTAACATTGTGAGAATCCTTATTGCAACCCTGTCATTGATTTCTAGTGCAAATGCTATCTAATTAGTCATTCTTGTAATTTAAATCCTAAGCTATCAAGCCCTTAGTCCTCCCTCGGGTGATCGGACTAGGTCGGCCAGGGTGGGCGCGAGGGTGCTAGGGTTCAGTCCACGAGTCGACCCTTGAGCTTACTGTGTCTCAATCTGGTAGGCTAGCCTGAATGCCCTAGTGTAGGGTAAAACTGTCCTTGTCAAAATTGATTTCTGTTTCTTTTTCGCGCCTCATTTTCTCAAAAACGCACCTCACTAGATCTTGCATAACTCAGTCAATTTAACAGCTAGAGACCTCATTCCACTTCCAGATTGTACCTAATATCTATAGCTACATCCCAACCAAAATAAGCACACTCCAAATCAGTGAATTGCACCTGATTTTATCAAAAAACATCTGGTTAATTTCAGGCTGGAATTGACATTTTTGCAAAGTTTTACACGTGTGATTTTGATTATAAATTACTTTAAACCTTCCATTCAATTTCTAATTGTATGCTTTTGCTCAATCTATTGCTTATGATTGCTTGTAACTTTCCAGTGTTGCACCCGTAAAGATTTGTACTGATTTAAGGATTTGTGCACACATTCATTGTTTCATTCAGCCATTTCTGAGTCTCATTTTAACATTGCAAGGGTTTCAAATCCTTCTCTATTGTTTGGGGAGGGAAGGTTTGATTTGAATCTTGTTTCTTATTCCTCATTCCTGATTACCTATTGCTTCCTTATATCTATTTAGAATTGATTATTTGTGGGTTGAGGCATATTGCAGGGGAAATCCTAACTTGAGTGCTATCTTTCAAAAATTCAATTCAAAAGTATCTTTATTCTCTGGTGTTTTCCATCTGTGTTGCCAAAGGATTAATTTACGTGCATTGTTCACATTCCTATTTGTTATGATTTTCTTGAATTTATAAATAAATAAATAAATATTATCTTTACCTACCAGCCGGGTTTCTGGTCCATTGTAACCCGGGGTATTTCAAAAGGAGGTGTGATATGAGTGGTGTATCTCTCAAATGTTGAACCTATATATAACAAAATATTCCTTTCAGTCGTGCGCTGCATACCCGGCTGAGGCCAGGGTGTATCGCCTGATTGAAATCCTTAACACATTGCATTGTAGTCCATGAGCTTTTCTTTAGGTTATTTTGGCAAACTGAGCATAGTTTATCAGCTCTAGACATATTATCTTTTATGATCTCCTGTGTTTTCAGAGACAGTAAGGATACACCTTTCAGTGGTCTACTTTCATAATATAGAGGAGGACACATTGCATGGTCTGACAGCGTACTCACAGCTACTTGCATCAGTGTTCACAGAACATAACATGGGGCATTTAATTGACTCACTCACCAAGTGACCAGGCAGGGATGGATTAGAGGGTCTGGCTTTACTCTACGTCCCCTTTCCCTCTTTCCTGCTTGTGTTGCCCACATATACAGCCAACTCTTGGCTGTTATGCGTCTGTCACTCAGATCAGCACACTCCCAGATTATCCCCTTGGTGATTGGGTGAAGGGGTGTGTAGGTTCAGAAATGTATCTGTTAAAGTGGCCTCTACACTTCAAGGGCTTGCTTGAGCACATCTCAAGACCATCACACAAATAATGCGTTGGCACATTCTACTATCATGCAACAATGAGATAGAAAGTGCCTTGGAGGAAAATGCTTTGCATTAGGTGTGGGTTCTATTGCCTGTTCTCATGATAAACACTCAGTTTGATTGATTAGCAAGGACTGTACATGTACCCTTTTTGCCACAACCAGACACATTACCCCTCAAGAATTGTGTGTCTTTCCAGTAGTTTTTGAATGTCTAACCTTTCCCGGTGCATATATCCTCCTCTCTCTTTGCTGTTTATCTTTCCTCCCAGACTCCGCTCTGCTTACCAATGTTGGGAAACACTACACCACTCCGGTCTGCTTACCAATGTTAGGGAAACACTACACCCCTCCGGTATGCTTACCAATGTTGGAAAACACTACACCCCTCCGGTCTGCTTAACAATGTTGGGGAAACACTACACCTCTCCGTTCTGCTTACCAATGTTGGGAAACACTACACCACTCCGGTCTGCTTACCAATGTTGGGAAACACTACACCACTCTGGTCTGCTTACCAATGTTGGGGAAACAATACACCCCTCCGGTCTGCTTAACAATGTTGGGGAAACACTACACCTCTCCGTTCTGCTTACCAATGTTGGGAAACAATACACCCCTCCGGTCTGCTTACCAATGTTGGGGAAACACTACACCACTATCAGAAGAAGCCTCAGTACCATAGAACCAATGTATTGGTCATGTGCACTTAAAAAATGTATTTGCATAACATAACATATATAGGGCCTTACTGTTACCTGGTTGTTGCGAAAGATTGCTGTTATCTCTGCTGGATGACGCCTTGCACTCAAACCAGTTGCTGTTGGGTTTTGTTTTGGTCCATAGTAGTATTCTTTGCTGTCATCAGTTGGTTTCACAAATATTTCACTACCTTCACTTCTCACCTGTCTCTTTCTCATGGTGTCCTTCTCTTTCCTTGTCTCGCCTTTCCCTGTCCCCCCTTTGGTCTGATCGTACTAATGTTGTGTGTCTGAGCTTGGACTTCTGAGTGTCAGTGGTAGAAGTTGGCTGAGGGCAGTAGACCACCATGCAAAGTGTTATATGACTGCTACCTAATACAGTGAGGCAATGATATGTTATTGTTAAAAGTATGGACCTAGCATGAGAGCAGTGCAGCTGCACAGTATATGTGTACTCTTGTCCACATGTGTTCACGTAGTGGCTCTATGCCCTCTAAGCCACAGCGAGAAATGAGCCTGCAACAGTTGGCCTACTTCCAGAGTGGTCCAGTTGTGACTTAATAGCTCCAGTCAGCACTTAAATATACAGTGTGTTTTTGCTTACTGCTATTTGGCTTCATGCTCACTGTGTCTTGCTAGCATTGCATTCTATGGAGCATATTCCAGGGATTTTATGCCATAGTTCTTTATTGCTTGCCTCTTCTATTGCAGCTGCTGGTAATTATCGTGCACATTAACTCGGAATAACTTGTATTAACATAAAACAGAAATGCAGATTAATTGACCCTTTCAACAGTTCTGCTTCCCTGATATGAGTTTCCAATGTGTGTGGTTAACTTAAGAATCAAGAGAATCCTGTGGGAATCCTGTGGGAACGTAATAACTAGCAAGAACAGAGTCCATCTCTATTAGGAATGGAGATACTCTCAAGAGATGCAAGTAAACTGTAACGGAGGATGGAGAGGTTTCTGCATGTTTCCCCAGTAACACAGTATTCACAATTGGTATTCTCTACAACAAAAGATCACCTCACGTGTTTTGAATATGTAATCAACTGTATTATAACTCAAACTGTTAGTGCTTGCGATGTTTAGGAGGGGATGAGAGGGCTTTTTAAAATACCTGAGACTGTTTTTAACCCACGATTTGTATGTGACAGTAAGATAGCTGAGCGGGTTTATTGCTCGCTGATGCGATCTGTCTTTCATCAGCAGGTTACAGGATTGAATCCTGGTAAAGTTGACATCCTTCCATCCTTCTGAGATCGATAAAATGAGTACCATTTTTGATTGGGTAATAATAATTGTATGTATAAATGATCTAGTTAAGGCACTTTGGATAAAAGCGATATATACATTATAAGTAATGATTTCCTTCTGGTGGGTGGGGCAGCAATGGAAATGCTGTAGGACTAGCACCAGATGGATGGTTCATGAGTTAAGTGTTACTACTACTGGCAACCTTACACTGCACACATTCTAATTATGGTGAAGCTGACTCTTTCTTTAAGGCCATTCAATTGAGAACCGTTAAAGTGGGTAATAATAACTGCTCTTATCAGCGCAAGTAGAAGGGGGAAATATGGGTGAAAACGAGCAGATTGGCTTATGAGAAAACCTGCTATTTATTATTATTATTATTATTATTATTATTATTATTATTATTATTATTATTATTATTATTATTTAGGCCTTCTCCTTTCAGAACACAGATGGAGAGCTAGAGCGAGCCGTCCAATTCTTCTTTAATTTTGGCCCTGAATTAGATGAAGTAGTTTGGCTAGTATGAAGTGTTAGCACCCGGGGTGGGGGGAGCAGCCAATCAGGTTCCTTGGATCGCGGGCTGAAACTGCTAATCACAGCCCACGTTCCATGGAACCTGAAGTCTGTGTCCATCGCCAGCCCACCGGATCGGGTGTTATCGGCCCGGGGACCATTGATCGGGGTCTTAACGCTTAATTATGTTACTGGTAAAGTGGAAGGATTTAAACTCTTGGGGCCTGATTCACAGAAGCGTTTTATAATGGTGCTATCCCATTGAAAAACTATCTGCGAATGAGGCCCATGGTCTGTGTTAGAATGCAGCTATGTTTGACCACACTTATTTTGACATGGCAAGTTGTTCATAAGTTATTTATTCTTTCATTGTCATGCACACCTATTGAAGTTGGCTTGAGAATTGTTTTGGCTTTGATGTGGCATTGCAGCGGTTATTGGCAACCTATTTTTTATTGTTGGAAATCTGACCCACTTCATGTGCATTGCTTGACAAGCATTTTGGAGTTTCTTTTTAAATTCTGGTTCCAATTGTGTTCTTCCTCTATTAAATAAAGTGAATAGAAGAACCAAAATTCTAAGTAAAACACCAGTGATGACTCAAGAATTCATGCATGACTTGGGTCCACTTTGCAGCAGGATCAGCAATTAACATTGAAACTTGGGAACTCATGAACATGACCCATCATTGAAATTGTAGCCTTGAAATTCATGAAAAAGGTCCATCATTAATACTGTGCCCTTGTAACTCAGGAACAGGGTCCATCATTGATGCTGTACCCTCAGAACTCATGAACGGGATCTATTATTGATACTCTACCCCACGAAACGATTAATAGGATCCATCATTGATACTGAGCCCTCAGAATGTATTAACATAATTTTTCATTGATACTGTAACTTAGGAACTCATGAATAGGATGTATCATTGATACTTTGCCTTCACAACTCATGAACAGGATCCATCATTGATCATTTCCCCTCGGAATTCAGGACGAGAACCCCTTATTGATGCTATACCCTTGGAACTCATCATTGATACTGTACTAACGGACTTAGTAACAGGATCCATATTTGAGGCTGCACACGCGGAACTCAAGAACAGGGTCCATCATTGATACTGCACCCTCGGAATTCTTGAACAGGATCCATTATTGATATTGTTCCATCAGAACTGGTGACTAGGCTCTGTCGGTAAACACAATTAATCCTATTAGGAACTATGGAATGATGAACCCCAAATTATTCTGTTCTAACACTTTTCTAGAACGGGTGCTGTTCTCAATGTAGCACACAAAAAATATAACATTTGTTACCCCAAAGAGTAAAGGCCATGCGTCGTCATCACAACAAAATTAAATGGAAGCAATGATTATCCATGTAGTGAAACTCTTCCGCCTTAATACACATTATTTGATCACATGTCCAGACTGGAGTCTGCCTGCATTATAGGAGTACATCATGTTGCTCTAACTCAGGGGTCTGCAACCTTTGGCTCTCCAGATGTTTGGGACTACAATCCCCATGACCATTTACCATTGTTTATGCTCGCTAGGGCTGATGGGAGTTGTAGTCCAAAACATCCGGAGTGCCAAAGGCTGCAGACCCCTGCTCTAACTTAATGCTTGCTAAAACGCCTGCTCCGGCATCTTCAAAGAAAATCACAGAACAGGGGCCAGACAGCATAAACATTTTTGGCAGATGCAACATCTTTTGTTGGTGGTAATTCAGAGGGTATTACAATACAGCTATGTTTGATTGCTTATATTTGCTGCATCGCATATTTACTTTAGTAGCTATTGAACCTTATGCAGGTATTTTGTGTGTATTTATTGTGCTTAGTAAGCTTCTTTCTGTTTTCTTTGGCTGTTGCTAATATCATTACGTTCTTATTCACGAATGTTGCTTGTGCTTTGCAACCTTATTTACATTGCTGCAAATTGGCCCCTGCCATGCACAGACACGTGAGTCAGTCCTTGCATGTCTTTGTGTATGCTGGTGCCTGCATTCACTTTGCTATGAAATGAACATTGAAAATAGTCACTCATCCAGTGATTGTCAAAAGCACTTTCTTCCAGGCTCTTGATGCTGAGAACAATAAATAAACATTAGACCGGCCTATTTCAGGCATATTGGATGTTTGCAACATAGCATATCAGTAAAAACCTCCCTCGACCTGTTTTCTGCGATTTTTAAGGTCAATGACAAGTGCTGTCATTGCACAATTTGAGACAGTAGTTCCCCTTAAAGTCATGGGAAATTACAGGATAATGACTGCCGGAAATTCCTGCCATTTGAAAACATACGCTAAGTAGTCGTGTGCACAACTACGCATATATCACTTTATTCCCAATGGATGCCACAGCTATTCTATCTTACTCTACGCCAAGGGCTTGCAACCTGTGGCTCTCCAGATGTTTTGAACTTCGACCTGTATGGTCGCACAGTGCTGACTATACAGTCTAGGGCTGATGGCAGTTGCAGTACAAAACAGTAACTCCATTTATTAGGAAATGGCTTGCAATCCCGGCAGGAGAAAGGAGCCAACAGGCCTGATTTACAAAAGCATTTTACCCTGGTCCAATCCCAATGAAAAACACGTACATCAGGCCCAGTGTGTTTCCATTATAAGCGGCAAGAAACAACCTTCTAAAGAAGCATTACACGTTACCCTTTGCAAATTGTATGCGCGGTATTCATCTCAGGTTGCACGCGGAATTTAACTTCCAAATGATACCTTCTCATCCAAAGAAACGATTGTCTTTGCCGGAGTAAATTGCTAGAGCAGCAGTCAGGAGCCATTCATTCTTCCACGAAGTGGATGCACATGGAAGGAAGACATGTATTTGACTAGTCGGTGATTAACATTCCACTGTTGTCAAAGCTTTCTATTTGCTCAAGGATCAGTCTGTTTCCACGGAGACATGTTAAGGAAGGAAGACATCTCGTCTTGTGAAACGTTATTGAGGGGCTTATTCATGTTTTCCCGACTGGGATTTCACTAAAATTGGAAAATATAGCTTAGACTAAGTTATTATTATTATTATTATTATTATTATTATTATTATTATTATTATTATTATTACTGTTATTATTATTATTATGATTATTATTATTATTAGTATTATTATTGTTATTATTATTATTATTGTTATTATGATTATTATTATCATTATTTTTCTAACCAATCCTAAAACAGATGCTTTGAATGGGCCACACGAAACACCATAATATTTGTTCCTCAATTTAAAATCTCCTTAAAGGGTACATGAGGAATGGAAAGCACGTTTTCACTATTGCGTTTAATGTTTGTAACTGCAGGTCACAGTACACATGTCTGCTGATTAAAGAAGAAGACTACTTGTAGGAGGGTCTGGCTGCAGGTTCAAGGATGAGCTACCAGCTACATATTTTGAATCTAAGAGTCGGGTGCATTCCCCACGTGTAGATATGCATGGGTACTCATGAGTGGAGAGCTGAGGGCAGCTGTCTAGCCTCTTGTGTGCCATTGGAGTGGGTGTGCCGTTTGAGTGGACATTGGCAGTCATGTGCCTTAAAGCAACTGTCACTGTTAGTGCTATTTTTACATTACGTTCAGTCATGCTGTTTTGCAAAAAATCAGCACAACGACAAAATATGTGCTTTTTCTCATTTGGGTTCACAATTGGCACGCACAAGTGAGAACATATTTTGCGGATCAGACCCTGCGTGTTATGCGTGCTGGTTATGGGCCATAATTTGCCCCTGGATTTTAAATAGCTGACCTTGGTTACTGCCACTATTGTTTATCAGACCTTGCAAATTATTTTCCCACTAGACCTGCAGGGTGAGCGCCTTGGTTTATATACTCGATCGAAGAGAAATGCACTTGCCACAAGGTGTCTGGTGGCAAAATATTTACCAGTGCTTTTTGTAAAATCGTGCATGTTGCCATAAGCGCACTTCATATTTGGTCGAATGCTATCAAGCATGCACAGAGAAACTTGTATTTGCCATTTACTGCAAAGTGTGTTTGCAGTAAATGAAAAATAAGTTTCTAACATCCTCATACTCACCAGCAAGTTTGAGTATCATGAACATTGTACTTGCCCTTCATAAAAACTCCTTGCCAATGCTAATGGGCTAGTAGATTTTGCAAGTCTTGTTTATGTCCAGGTGTTGTATTGAACAAAACTTGAACCTCATCTGATAAGTGCATGTGTCCTTCATCGTACACCTGGGAGGAGGCAATACCTACTATAATGTCCCAGCCTGACACGATCACGGATGCATCACACTTACAGCCCATGTCTAGTTCCCTCACAGAACATTGTAAGGCTTCACCCTAGTCCTATTCATTCACTTGTGCTTACCTGATCGAGGATGATAAGGCAAGGCAGATCACTGAAATACAATGATGAATGATGTTACATTAAGCCTAAGTAGGGAGTCAATGGTATAGAGTTGGAGCAGAGACCTGCCCTCCATGTTTCCTCTTGAGCTCAGCTGCAACAGTTTTATCAATAATTTGTGTTCGCCCCATCACATAATTGTATTCCTTCTCTGTATCTAAATCTTTCTTTGTCTGTACATTTGTACAATTATGGTTTAATGGCAACCCCATTTAAACGCCTTTTGCTGTCACTTGTATGTTGATTATGGAAAATGAAGAAATGGGGTGCCATCTAACATGCTTCTTTTAACATGGGTTATTCCTAATTCCAAAGCGATCTGCGCTTGCAATGCCGGCTTGCCAGGACACAGAAGAATACTCTTGAAAACGCTTGGCAATTAATGGCCAGCAACTCTTTCCTCCAAAGCGCAGGCACCAGCATTGCACTGTTTCCATGCTAGGTTCCTCGAGTATAAAAAAGAGGAGATTAACCAGATGTGACTATGTGTATAAACAAATAAATAGTAAAACCCATCAGTGCTAGAATGCCTGCTGCATGGCGCGCTGTGCTAAAGCAATTAAAAGGTCTAGACATAGCCCAGAAAATAAAGACGGGAACAGCGTGTGCTACACCATACGTTTTCATTAGGTTCCTGATTGCAGAGGAAATTAGTCAAAATATTGTTTGGGCCAGATTGCCAGTATTGTTCGAATGCCCGTTGTGCTTTGGTAGATTTTAAGAGGTTGGGTTGAGCAACACAACTAATTGTGAGACTGACCCCGCCATGAAAATGCATGAGCCAGACTTGTGACCCTTGTATGTGTTGTACATGGCACAAATGTCAATCAAGTTCAGGTGCATGTGAAGTCAGGGACATCGTTTGGGGGTCGCCGTCTCCCTTGCTGCCCCCCAAAAAAGAAAAAAGAAAAACCTTTCATTTTGTATTTTTTTAAAAATGGAAGCTCCTGGGCTCTTTGTTTCTGGAGTGACTGGCTTTCTTCCACAAATGTAACACTTTGAGCAGTGACCCTAAATCCAAAAGAATAGGAATAACAAATAATTTGTATTTCTGGAATTCTATACAATAATTGCTAGACTCATTAAAGGTTTATTTCAGGCAGACTTCATTGGGTGAGTCACAGATTTAGTTTTTTCTTAAACACCTCAAATTCACAATGTACACAAAAACTTCCAAAATACCTGTATTTTGCCTTTCGCAAGATGCAGGTATAGCTTGTTTTTTCTGCCGTTGTCTATTGTCTCTGTTACGATCATCACAAGACAATTCATCTCGGTGTCCTCAGTCACTTGACAAAATCCTTGTGCCTTAAAGCTTGTGTGCAGTTTAGAAATGTTTGAAGTGGCTCTGGATTTCATTGTGCCACAATGAATGGTTTGTTCTAATGTTCCTTCCCTATCTCCCTGGTTTGTTTGGATGTATCAGTTAAAGAGTGCCCAGGGTACGGGGTGCTGTGTGAGTTCGCTGCATTTGCTGTGCTAATCTATATTCTTTAATACACTGTTATGAACCCTCTCAATGGTATGTATTTTGCCAATCTCCTTAGCCTGAAAATTAGATCCACGCAGACTTGACATGTGGCCAACTTTGCACCAGACCTGCAGATGAACTGGCCTGTTGTTAAAGCTCAGTTATCAGTTTAACGGTATCTACTACTGAGTGTAATTTGCTTTCTGACTTTGAGAACATTCAGACATGCAATTGCTCATTTTATTATAGCTTGTAAAATAGCTATAGCTGGTGAGATAACTCATTGGTTTGAGCACTTGCTGCTGTGATGTGTGTGTGATCTGCAAGTTTCAAGTTTGATTCCTGACAATGCCAACTCAGCCTTTCATTCTTCTGAGGTTGCTAGATGAGTACCAATACAGATTGGGTGATGTTGTATGTATATTTGTTCTATATAAAGTGCTTAAACGTAAGTGCCATATAATAACACATTATTATCATTTGGCCTTGGACGTCTGCTTGCATTCACAATAATTTGTTAATATGCGCCTATATCCACTGATTTTAATGATAACATTGTGATCCATTCTTGTATGAAATGTATATCACATTACAGTGTTATCGTAACCATATTTTTCATAATGTACTTAGGAACAGTACTATGTGAGGCCACTTCCTGTTTTATCAAGTGGTGAAACGCGATATTCCACCGCGCCATGTGGTGCCATTTTGGGGTGTGGCCAAATGACATCACTTCCTGTGATGTCATCAGCTATCAAGGCTTACGTAATGTCACTTTTGCTACCCCTGGCATTTTGGTGAAATTATGTCCCTGTGTGAAGTATGTATTTCAGGTGCTCAATGGAAAAACGCCATCATAAGTAGGTAATGGACTGCCATGACCACCCACTCCACACCCATCTCACTATATGTGCAATTATGCACTATACCTATTTGCACATTTAAGCCTGCACATATCTGGATGGACGTTCTGACACAGAGAAAAGTTTCAATAATTGTTGAAGTTCATAATGCACACTTGTGGGTGGGTAATTGCTAAGTGTTTACACGGAGGTCTGCGATAAATGTACACCTCATTTGCAGATAAGTGTTTTTTTTTTTTATTTTAATAATTTTTATTAAGGTATGTAGAATACATTTGTAACGTCATAATATCCAAAACATAATGCAGTTAACCATTACATGTGCTTAAGAATAATCTATGGTAAAATAGTAGTGATCCAGAGGATCTATTAATAGAGTGCACTACATACTTTATGAGGTTAAGCATTTGATGAACAACTTACAATAATAATTGAAACATAAACGAAACCATTGTGACACAGTGTTGCGCACGATTTAGTGTTGAACGATTTCTGCATTATGATGTTTTAAGTAGGGGGAGGACGAACACAAGACTAACATTTGACAAACACGAAAAATGAGGGGATGGGAGAGGTAGGGGGGTAGGTGTAGAGGTGTGGCTCTTTAGTATATGGTAAAATAAATATTCAATACAGTGTTAGGGTTAAGATTCATACATAAAAATCTTACAAGCATCAAAGGAGTGTTATATATTAACAAAAGTCACATTCCATGCATGGTTACATTAAAATGATCCAGATAACGAATGAAAAATGACCATTTAGCATTGAACTTAGGTATAGAATTAAGATTGGAGAAAAACAAATTGACTTCTGTTTAGTGAATTGTATTATTAAAATAAAAAACATAACATAAACGTACTACCTCTAATGCGTACAACCTACGAACACTGAAAATGTGAACATTTAGAAGGCAACTAAGTGACTCAGGCCTGCCCTCCTGGTGAATACCTTGTAAACGACTTGATTTACATGGTCTGTGCTGCGTTTAAATCCTTTTAAACGTTTTGCAGGGATAGATTGTTCCGCATGTAGATAATGAGGGCTAGTGTGGTACTGTTTGCTTTGCTCTTGCGCTCTGTTGATGACACTCGGGTGGAAGGAAGCCTTCCCGGGACAGACTGACTTTGCCAGCTCTCTTTACTCTCGCTGCAGTGGAAAGCTCACTTCAGGTTGGATGAGGCCTGGACCTGGATGGCAGAGCATAGAAGAAGTGCTCCGGCATGCCCCCCCCCCACTGATACTTAGGCTATGATCTGCATGATTCACTTTCCCGGCCTATGTTTTCAAAGCCTTTTTAATTTTACAGGGATAGTTTGCTGCACATTCAGAGGTTCTTATTATTGTCTTTGTTCTTGCACTTTTTTGTAGTTCTCACACAGTTTTTGACTGGGGTGGACCAAGTTGGGCATTACTTATGCAGGGGTGGCATGAAGTACAAGCGCACAGACACACACAGGATAATGGGTTGGTACCTGCGGTGGCCAATCAGATTCCAGGGAAGCACATGCCACCCCAGGCCCCTCCATGGAAACGCGTTTGTACTCAGACGGAAGCTTTCTGGAGATTCACTGAGTTTGCCTGCAGGCTGTTTTCACTGTACCGCAGAAATGCTGCATAGAGACTGGGCCCGATTCAGGGTTTGCGTCGGCAAAGTCACTTTTCAGCAGTGCAAATTCACTATGAACCGGGCAAATATTCCATGAATCGGGCCCACTGTATTTAGCATGGACACAGGGAAGCTGCGTAGTGAATCTGCACAGAGAGTGCACCGCCAGTGTGCCAAAGCCAAGCCCATTTGCGTGTTTGTAAGGCTGTTCTGAGCCCATGGTTGTGTGATTGTCTTCACATAGCAAGGGCTCTATGGGGATATATGAAACTACTTCCCATCAGAAGAACACTTACAATATGAAATCAAGTTCATAATTAAAGCCACAATCTCTATCGCCCAATGCCAGTAACCAAGCATAAGCACCTTAGAGCTCTGTCAGTAGCCAGGACTGGACTACATGAGGCAAAACACGACATCAAGTTGAGTAAGTCGGCTATAAAATGTGTGTTAATTAATGTGAAATCGACACCAAATAATATTTATTCACAGCCATATCATGGGGGAACAATTAAATATGCTGCGTCTCACTGGGATGTGGCGTTCTGATAACCTGTCCTCTGTCATCGATATGCTACTGCCTAGATGCAAACAACATTCCTACTCTAGTCTCAATTTAATAGTAATGTAGGGAATCAGCATTCATTCACAAGCAGGGTCTCCCAGTGATTAAATTACAATTGCCATGCTTACGCTTACCAGTGATTGAGGTGATGCTTATATGGATCTCTACAAATAACTACAATTAAAAAAAAAGGTTATCAGAGTCATTACAAAAACAACCCTTTGGTGGTAACTTGTCTGACTCTGCAGCTGAATTGTGTTGCTGGTAGACTGAAGTTCATGGTGAGAGAAAGGCGAGGTCTCCAATTTGGAGTCCTTTGCTGATTTAGACCTTCTGCCCCAGGTCACTTTTCCCACACACTAATATTAGGCCAGATATCTGCATGTGTCTGAAATCACCGTTGTAAAGGATCCCAATCTTGCCCTTAGCCTATGATGTACCGCTCAATTAGAATACTTTTTCTTTATTTTCTATGATTTGGAATTGAGCTGGTGCCCAACCCATCTCACACCCCCTTTTACAAATACCCCGAGTCACAATGGACCATGAACCAGGCCGGTTGGTGGGAATATAATATTTATTTATTTTACAATCAAAGAAAAGGACACAATTTTAATATTGGGCAGAAATCACAAATGGGGTGATAGTTACAATGCGGACTAAGGAAATACACTTGTTTGACCTTCTACAAGAACATATCCAAAGCACAAATGAATAGGAGCACTTTTTCTAATCGGGTAGATAGCACCCGAGTTAAGATCTCCCCCTGCAATGCTCCCTCAAACACCAATTAATAGAATTTGGAGTGGATAGAAAGGAGCAGCAAGGAGTCAGGTATACTAGGCAGAAAACAGAATAAAAATCAGACTTTTAAAACTCTTTGCAATTGCAGAAAATGACACTCAGAAATTGGTAAATAATTAATTTGCGTGCGGTTGAATACATGAGGTAAATCTGATTTATCACAGTATCAGGGATATAATATCACTAGCAACTATAAGGTAAGGTATCAACAAAGTGCATACAGTTCAAAAAGCAACTTGAAAGTAAAACACAGTGCAGCCAGAATCACACATTGAAAAGTTGCATTTTTCTCTTTTCCAGTTTTAAATCAAAAGGAAAAGTTTTGTAAAAAACTATACCATTTTAAATTAAAAAAAAGTCAGAATGTTTTTGAAAAAAACGGGTGAAATAGACAGAATCGAAATGCGGTTTTTAGGCTGGGGAGATGCACATCACAGGGATAATACAGAAGTGAAAGAGTGACTCTAGCTGGATAACTGGATGAGATTTTCAATGTGGAAGGAGATTCGGTTTTGGGAAAATAAACGCAGTTAAAAGAGAAAAATGGTTTGAAAAGAAAGGACAAGTTTTACTTAAACTAGATTATCAATAAGATAGCGCTGCCCATGAAACAAGTTAAGAGGCCGTCTTAACCCTTTCACGCTGCGTGTCTCTTTATGTGGAAATTAATTAAATTATCCAAAATATAACTAAGGAATTATGCAAGACAGAAATGAATAGGAGAATGGCGCTACCGCTTGGAGATCAAGGACAGGAGGCACAGAGAATTCTGACCATTTTAAACAAGTTACCAGGGTATGGATAGGATTACTTAGAGAGTAGGAAAAAAACAAAGTGTCAAGATAGGGTAGGCTATGTGTTGCTATGGGATGGTTAAATACTCACAATCTGCACTTTGGGATTTGGGACAGCCAACCAGGTTTCTGGACTCAAAGGCTCTGGTCACAGCAAGGCGGTCTCTCCTAACAGCAAACAGCTGGGGCTGTTTAGTTACTGGATAGCAAGGGTACAGCTGGCATGCAGGTAGTGTTGTAAAAAGCTGGTCTGGTCACAGGATACTCCAAAAAGGGTACCACATCTTTTCCCCATAGTTATTGAGATTTTAGTGGGGTTTCTGGATCAATGGTCCTGCCTGGATAGGGTCAGCTATGCTCTGGCCTGGCAGTAGAATCTGGAATCTGGCAGGATGAATGGTGAATATCAGGATACGCAGGAGCTGGCAAAATCAGAAGAGAGACCCCCCTTGTGAGATTCCCCTCTTTATTTATAAGGTGACATCACAGGATTTATTGTTGGGCAGAACTAAGCTAGACCTACCCCTAAGAACCTTATAGGTCAGCCTATGTTGGTCGCCTCCTCATCCCACAGTCATTTTTGCCAAAAATCAATTTAGACATAAATCGCTCCTTTTTTACAGTTGTGGCACTTTTGCAAATTACATAGGAAGATTGCATATTTCAGACAGAACATGGTAGTCCAACTCCCAAGTTTGTAGGACTTTGATTCGCCCTTCTAATAATTTTTTGAACATTTTAGTGGGAACCACTTCACCCAAAATCCCACAATTTTAGGTATGTGTACATATCATCGTCGAGCATATTTCCATTAATTTTATTAATGTTCCACCATATGTACTTTTCCCATGATTCACATTTTCCTGGCGTTTCCATCCCATAGATGCTATGGACAGCCACAATATCTTGTTTTAAAGCCACAAAAAGTACATTTAAATTGTAAAACTTTTACATTACTGCATAGCCCGGTTATCGAAATAACAGTCTTAAAATGTATTATTGAAAACAGTTTTTTAAGCCAGATAGGCTGGCCCTTTGTCCTCCAAATATGTTCATGTCTTTCCAGGCTACCACCAACTGTCAGTTTAGCCCAGGGCTGCCATGGAGTTTCTCAGTTTGAGTGAATGGTAGGGGTCACTTCAAAAAGTAACACGTTGGTGTCCCAGAATCTATTGTCTCAAGCTGGAGCACAGGTACAAGTCTGACGAGCATGTGAGGTGCACCCTCTTGGCCCATTCAGAGCTTCCAGATGCTGAAAGTAACATGTAGGTGTCCCAGAAATCCATGTGGCTCCCCTTGGGGGAAGGCCACTCTTGTTGCCAGCACACGATTGTCCTTTGAGGCCATGCAGGAAACCTGTTTGGCTGGTTCCCAAGTACAGCCAATGCATTTATTTACTTATTTATTCATTTAGTTTTTCTGAGCCCAAAAGGCAAGGCTGTTAGAATAAAACATGATATCATATTTTAACCAAACCCCCCTTACATTTCTAGGCAAGGACTGGGCCTTATTGAAAATTACACTTTTTAAACAGATATATTTCTTGTTTGCAAAAGCCCATTTTGACACATGGCAAATTCTGGCGGGATGTCCCTTTCAAATTCGGTTTTCTCTTCCCAATGGATTCCAAACATTGTTTGCAACCCTAGTCAGTTACTCTTACACAGCAATCTGTTCAAGGCACAGGTCCACTGAAATTGGCACATGCGCAGAGAGCTAGGGTTTCTTTTGAAGCATTTATTTTTGACATTTTGTAGCATAAAAGTCAAACATTTTTCCGTACTGCTGGGAGTGAAGTTTCTGGTGATTTCCCAAATCTTGACTGACACAGCCTGTCATTCAGTGAGAAATGCTTTCTTTTGCTAAAGCACAACTGGTATATAGATGGGTATAGTTGGGCCTCACCGGAACAGAACTGTATATTGTTTAACAGATGAAAGGACCATCAGGGTGCATCATTTTAAATGTAACATTTTTCCCTTTTCAAGTAGAAATTCTGAGCCAGCAGCAAAGCAGCACTGTTTGTCAATTCTACTTCTTTGGTGCACATATGAAAGCCCACTGGCAGCCTTTCTCAGTGTGCTCCCTGTTCCATCTTGCCCAATAGGTGCTTGACAAGAAAGTGCATCCATTTTGCTGGTAACTGCTGAAGTGTAGCTTCATGATGGAGAGGAATTCTGCTGAGAGGGTAAATGTACCCCACACCATGACTGAACATCACTTGGCCAGACCCATTTGGTATTCCATGGGCCATTTCATTGGGAGACATTGCTACCACCAGTAGTCATAAACCTATAACCATCAACATAATACAGGCATTCCGGAAAGTTACTTTAGAAAGAGAATGCTAAGGACAAGTTTGCCCATCCCAGCTATCAATAATGGGTTCTCTGAACTTAATGAGTTGTATCTTTAGGAGGTTGTGTATAGGAGAATATATTGCCTCCCTTAAGATAAAGATATGGAAAATTGAAGGCCCTTTTCAAAAATGGTTTCCTCAGAAGTTCAATCTTCCATGTACTACAACAAGAAAATGTAAGAAGATATGGCAGTGTTTTTATGATTTATTTATGTATTTGTATTATATGCAGGGAAGCAAGCGCTCTTTCTGTGACAAAGGAGCATACAAAAGGTAATATAGCAGATAAACAGGAGACATTGAGCCTCTCATAATGAGGAGAGTTTCAGTGGTATGAAAACCAGGTTTGAAAAGGTTTTATATTGGGCAGATAGTGAAAACAATACAGTGGGCACACTCAGAACAAGTAAGTGACAATATGTCAGCGGTCTAGCCAGCTAAGCATGAGCTGTGACCTCAAACGATGACTATGATCCAGATTATTACATTCTAGTCAACAGGGAACTCTGGATTTGTAAGCCTTGATGCTAAAGGCGTACAAGTAAAACCTTAAGGACAGGGTTGATCATTCACTAAATACAACTAGCAATCTACATCCTTCGTGACCTCTGGCCTGGAGTATCAAAGGGTGCAGCATTGTTTACTCTCCCTCCTCTATTCCAACCCCCTGGCTGAACCTGTCAGTTAGAGCAGTTCATTTTTTAAAGTTTGCTGAAAGCCCTCATATCTTGACACAACTATCAGGGAATGGGAGTTTCCTCTCTGGTACCCCAAGGAAGCATTTGATGTCCATAACATGTTGGTTGGTCAACAATTTCCTGATTATCCATCACACATCCATCCATAACACTGAAGAATTGGTGATCAACCCAACACTGGATCCATAATATTTGAAATTTGGCCCAGGGAACATTGGTTGCTTCCTTTGCCCCCCACCTACTGTGAGAAACCTGTGAATTACGATGGGTGTTGAATTTACGTTAAACCTACAGATGTCCAATGTGACAAAAACATTTTTCATTCCATGTAAAACTGATACAATTTTGATTCCCCATTGTTTTCCTTTCCTCAAAGAGTTATGATAATCAATGCCTTTGTGACCTCCCATTCGGATTGTAGGAGCAATATTTATCTTAGAGTCCCTACTGGGCTGTTGCTGCAGCAGCAGAGAGTGCAGAATGAATCCCGCGGCTACGCGCTTGCTTAATGAACAGAGGTTTGAGCACATCTCACCTGGGCTTGCGCCATTGCACTGCTACCACTCAGGTGGGGAGAGAGCTGTGTGCTTTTTCCATGAATCTATACATTGCTCAAGACCCACACCTCTCACCTGCAGACTTCCCTGCTTCCTCACGAGCCCAGGGATGTATTTACAGTCCTGCTGTGAGTTGAGTGTACCAAGCTTCAAGAAGTAAGAAAAAAACGCTGACACATCATGTGTAGATCTGGAGCAACCTGATACTTAGCAGATGTCGTAAGGCCCTTATTTACATTGAAGTATAACCCAGTGGTACTGGTGTTTGCCAGTCTTTTCTTTGTTTTCTATAGCGCCAAGGTGCATTTAGGTGCTCAGTGGTGGTGGCGCAGTGTGTGTTTATCCATTTTTAGTGGGAATGAGTTTGTATTAGGGAACTGGTTGATTTAGTAGGGATTAGTTAGATTTATTAAGTGTACATTAATGTTGACATTTTTAACATTTCTAGATTTAACATTTTATTTGTAGCATCCGCAACCTTGAAAAAGCATGTTTTCATATATGTTCCTCTTTTTTTAGGTGTGTTATGCCCATGGGCATTTCTGGTTGTCCGTATGTGTTAAAGTCGTTGTATGATATCTGTTTTCTGACTGAGATGTATAAAGTCAGCTTTTGCATGATGCATGTTCCATTTCCACACAGGTTTGTGCGTTTTGCACGTTTTCCTTGTCTTCAGCGCATGCCCAAATCGTGAAATAACCATAATGGCGTGCTATGTGTGATAAATTGTGTTCTACGAATTATAGTCGTACTTTTCACATTTCTTTCTCGATGTAGTTGTGTGTTTTTTACATGTTGTGCAAATAGCCGAATTGTTAGATACCCTACATTTACGGCATGCGTGGTTGTTTGGTTGTGGGCATGCTTATCACACTTTTAGCTCACGTATTTTGACTTATGTGTGTGCTTGCCATGGGTTGTTCTAATTGTTAAATTGTGAGATGGCCAGAAGTGCATGGCGTGTGTGCTTATTATGTGAGCATGCTTGTCTTAGCTTTCACATTTCTTTCTGAACATACATGTCTATTTTCCACATGCTGCAGGCATGCCCAGATAATGCGATGATGATGATGGTATGGCGTTTGTGTGTGTGGTAGTTTTATGGGCTCCTGTTTCCAGACATGTTTGGTTGTTGAAAATGCTGGCAAGATAGCTCTGCAGGTTGATTGCTAGCTACTGAGATCTGGGTGTGATCTGAAGGTTGCAGATTCGAATCCCGGCAAGGCCAACTCTCCCTTTCATCTTTCCGAGGTCAATACATGAGTACCAACTTGAGTTGGGTGGCATTGTATCTAAATATGTTCTCCGTAAAGCATGTTGGGGGAAGCGCTATATAAATAACATATAATTATCATAAGGACATCATTAACAAGGGGCCGTATGTGTTTGTGTGTTTGCAGGTAGGCACACCATCTGCACACATAATTCGGTGAATCCCTAACTAAACGGGTTTGTATGTGTGGGTGATACTTGTGTGCCTGTGTTTCTCGCATGCATTTTCTGCTTCTGGCCATTTGACATGATTTCCACTTCTTCTGTGTACATCCGAAACATAGATACATTGATTTTTGAGAAGTGAAAAAAGCTTAGTTGCTCAGTGCAATTATTCAGCAACTTGTTGCGTGCATCTATTTCCCTAATGGTCTAGGAGGATTCCAAAAATATGGAATATGGAAATCATCGGGTTTGAGGTACGTCCCGGTCTATGGAAAACCGCTTAACATTAAAAATGAAATGTGCGCGCTTTGAACATGCCGATTCGATGTATTGGTGTACGTCGTCTAATCTTTAAAGTAGGCGCTTTTCAACCAGGAACACGTTCCTGTCACGCAGCCACATTTTGCAAGTCTACTTCAATGTGCCACAGTTGGTGAAGTTCCATGAAAGAGATAATGGCACTGATTTACGAAGCGTTTTTGAATGGGACTTTCCCATTCAAAAACGCGTTTGTAAATCAGGCCCAATAAGTTATAGAGGAACATCATTTTTCGGAAGAGACGCCATAAAAACTCAGGCAATACTAGGGGTGGGCAGAATGTTCTATTATTGTATTTATGTAAATGATATAGGCTATGTTTACGTTGATCCAGGTCTTCCCGTTGAACATGAAACTGACAGGAGGGCGTTGCAAGTCACCCTTCTCAGGGAAACCATAGCGACCAGTAGCCATTGATGACCATCTCGTGTGCGGTCTGGGGGTCCCCAGTCCCATGAGGGGAATGATAACAGTTGTCAATCTCGTCTTTGTTTGTATCAATATTGGAATGCTGGTTGGGGCAAGAGATGTCTCATTGAAAACAAAAGAAGATCGGACGCTGTTCACTGATGACTGGTGAGCAAAGATGATAATGAGGTTCTAAGACATAAGGGCCCACATTGCAGAAATGTTGCACTGGTAACATTTCAAATGTGCACGGTATTAGCACTAGGGCAAGGTTTCCCCTGGTGCAACAATCCGCAGGGCACATTAGAAAACCTTTGCACCATGACAAGCGCAATTTCGCAGTGTATTAGCACTAAGGCAAACATTGCCATAGTGCAAAAGGCAAATGTGTTCAATGCATTGTTCCAGAACAGAGTTTGCCCTAGCGCTAACACCATTTCATATTTGCACTAGGGCAACATTTGACCTGGGGCAGACATGTATTGAAAGATGTGTTTTTTGCCTCAGGGAAACGTTGCCCTAGTGCTAATACCATGCATAATTGCACTTGCACTGGTGCAAGGATTCTGTTATCTGCCCCCTGGAGGGGTAAATATCAGATTATTTCTAATTAAGATCAGCCTGCATGGCAGCGCGTGCCAGCCGTGATGCATGGCATATAATGGATTGAGGTGAAGATCAGACTGCATGGCAGCACCTGCCAGCCGTGATGCATGGCATAGGATGGATTGAGGTGAAGATCAGACTGCATGGCAGCACGTGCCAGCCATGATGCATGGTATAGGATGGATTGAGGTGAAGATCAGACTGCATGGCAGCGCGTGCCAGCCGTGAGGCATGGCATAGGATGTATTGAGGTAAAACAAGGCTTGAATATGATCTTTCTGCCTTTTGCTGAGGCAGGGACGGGAGCAGGTTTTATTTTAAGATGTGGCTGCCCGATGAAGCGACAGATGCAGAGGAAATGCTAGAAAGCGAATATGTGTGTTTATTCATCTACAGTGTGAAGGAAAAATCACAGGACCTATTTCATTTATGGGGTGTTACATTAGGTTTTATTGTAACTCGTTGCTGCTTTCGTGTATTTATAATAAATGCTAGCTTAATGGATCGGATGGACATGGTTTCAACTTCCAATTGAATGCATATTTTCTTGTGTAATACATTGACCGATAACCCACATTAATTTGGACAACAGATCCTGGTACAAATGAGCACGCAGAGTTCCACCTACCCACAGAGAAAGAATGGCGGCCCTTTTTCTGCTGGAAAACGTATCCGTGATACATAAGATGCACATTTTCTGGGGCACAGCATCAGTCAGAGCATGGACAAACACAGAAATGAGCATTGCATAAGAGTGCAGTTGTGGGGGATTGGATCCCTGACACTATTTCCAAAATCATTATGTGTTTTTTGGGGATCATGGTTCTAGATGCAGTGTCATGTTATGTTTTTTGGAATTTATAAAGTGCATCTCTGTCATTCATATCAACAATACGGTGTTGACAATACACCAAATTCATCACTTACAAACAGGACTGTGGCCGAGATGTCAGGATATGGGTATGTTCGATTGGTGGAGTTAGCAGGGTCTAGCCAGCCTCTGGGGTACGTATCTGCTTTCCTCATCTCCTGCCCATGGCCGCTTGTTTATCGAGGTGATTGATAAACCAGCATCTGTGAGATTCCCGGTTGGTGCTGTCAGGAAGTATTGCTATTTACAGGCCTGTTAAAGCCCAGCATTGTCTTATGTGGTATATGAGCGTTGCAGTGTCTACGCTAGTGTGTTATCACAAGAAGATTTCTGCTGTGACAAATGTAACCATTGTTTAGCCCTGGGCGGGAGATAGGGTGTTAGCAAAGGGTGGGAAGGCCCATTGTCAGCCCACTAAGATCAGCTTACAATTCACAGGCAATTGCAGAAGGATCCTCTGGAGAGGCGCTTTCCAGCACACACCACACCACTACACTAGATACACTCTGCTGTCCGATGGACATCCCAAAACAACTCCATTGGTCTCAGGAGGATAGCTCAAGGGGCTACACGCTCTTCTTGGAAGTAAGACAACGCAGAGCAACACAGGTTCGATCCCCGGGTCCATGCTTAGAAACCTCTGGGTATTAAGCGTGTTGTAAAGAATTAAATAAATAATTAATTACAACATATGTTTTGGGGTGAACAGGATGTGAGTGCAATCTCAGATTAAATACAGCTCGGGGACATGCGGTCATAGCCTTCCCTTTGGATATATACGGCTAGGATCGTGGACCAATCAAGTAGAGCGGCCTGCAAAGCATCGGATGCCATTTTGGCACATTCCAGACCTCGCCCTCAAAGGGACTTCCAGGGTTATTAAGGCACCCTTCTTAGAGGCAGTTATGCTGCAAAGACAGGCAAGAGTGCCCTTGAGTAGTTCAATTGCAAAATGAACGATAGCTCTAAGTGGGCATTGTCGTTTACTGTGCCTAGGTCTGGACCAGCTCCCTCTTCATATAATGGGAGGTTAAGGAAGATAAATGTGGAAGGATGTCTGGACAATGCCTCGCTGGGAGGGGAGAGTCTTGCTAGCCCATTTCCTGGCTCGCTGTGGCTAGTATTCCCACTTGCTGAAGAATTGGTTGATCCTGTTTTATCTTACTAGTGGGATAGTAGCCATAATCGGGTTTAGAAAACATTAAGAATAGATTTTGGCGACGTGATATTTCATGGATTTTTAGAATCTTCATGTATTATGTTTCCGTCTGATCTATTTCTTCTGATGTTTAATGTCCTTGTATATGTATCGTTTTCCTCTCATGCATAACATGAAGGCTTCTGATGATGGTGACTGTTCAGCTGAACAGGTAATGGCAGGAAGGGGGGTGCCAATCAAAGAATATTTTAGGCATTTTAAATATGCACAGGTCCGAGTGAGTCCTCTACTTGTGGTCAGACCTGCTACGCTCCACTGTTTACCGAGTATATGTTTGCTGTGCGCTGGGCCCTGCATCATCAACTAAGGGCACCGTGCTCCTGTAACACCTAGAAAGACCTGTCCGTCCAGGTAATGCGGTGCTGTGGAATGGAGGTGCATGTGAATGTTAAATGCCAATTGCAGTCAATTAAATCTTGTGAAATGCAGACTGCACCATCAGGACACAATTGTCAAGGGGTTCATTCAAAGACAATGCACCCCGCATCCCAGCCAGACCCTGTGACCATTTCAGTGGGAAGCAAAACCTTCTGGGTCCAATGAGTGTATGCTTCGGGCCCAATGACTGCAAATGACAGTGTGAGCGTGGTCGGGGTATAAAGAATCCTTCCCCTGCTGAACGTGCAGCGTGAAGGTAATTGCTCTCTCTGGCAGAATAGACCGACATGCCTGTCAGTGGAATAGATCATTGGTTGTACTGCGGCCTATGCCTGAAAAGCAGCAGAACCCCACTATGCTAATTGGTGGTGTCAACAATCCCACTTACCTCATCAACTGGGTCTCCGTATGAGTGTGTAACAGGGTATGGGGTGGGGAGAGGGAGTGATGTGGGGGTACTGCCATTAAAAGAAAAATACTCCGACGACCAACATGAGTTAAACTAAAACTCTGTGAGTTGTGTGTGGTTATGAAACCACAAAGATTCGGTTCCATGTAATAATGTCCCCTCAAAAATATCGCCATGCAAAAATATCGCCGAAAAATGGCAGTTTTTTGTGGGGACATTATTGCATGGAACACCCCCGCAAGCCCCAAACCCCCCTTTTTTTTTTGGCTGCCTCTGTCCCTATATATATGGTCACCAATATAATATCGCCACAACCTTTTCCCGGCGATATCATATACGACAACCATGTATATGGGGATAATATTACCTGATACCAAAGATTAACACACTGTACATGTGTGTTTTTGAGCTGCTAGACTGAGGGTACCCAATAGTGAGGCACTGCTGTATTAAAAGAGCTTGAACATGCATTCTTTCTAGACCACTAAACAATTAAGCCCAAAACAGAACATCTCTTCAGGGGATGGAGACATCATGCACAGCAGCACAAGCACATTTCTTTGGCTGGCACATAATACCCCAAAGATGGCCCACTTGCCCACTTGTATCAGTAAGCCGTCCAGTATATATGTTTTCACAGGGACATGTGTGTTAGCCTTGTTCCACACTATATTTAATTAGTGAAATCTGCTGAGATGTGTTATGCAGTTGTGGTGTTTTAGTATGTATGTGTTTTGCTCCCAAAAACATCTTTGCCAGACATGTAAACATCAAATTGTGCTTTCTCGATGAATACCTTTGTTCTGCCATTATGGGGTGTTCATCAAACACAACCCTTTAGGACTACCGCTTTATACCTAACTCTGTGCCATCCTAATGGTTTTTCCTTTAAAAAAAAATGAAATCTTCTGATCTTGTAACCATTATGCTATCTGGTTATTGAGGTGTTATAGAATGCCATGTTTTGTTATGTTGTCTCACATTAGTATCATGCTGCTTTGTGAAAGGCTAACTTGAAAACTGTTTGAAGAAGGAGGGAGGTATGGAGCACTCCACGCAATGGCAACATATATAAAGAAAAATTGACTTGGTTTCGAAATAATTAATATACTCAAGTGACACTCGTGAAAAGGGCCATAATGTTCATAGTAGACCTGCAAAGATAAACTGGTAAGGAGACGATACATTCCTGGTGCTCTCTTTAAACAGGACTAAGCAAATGCATCCCTGGTCCATAAGGGTAGACAAGGAAAGAGTATAACCCCCCAAACCGCTTTAACCATCTCCATAAAGTGTGTAGTAGTCCTGGTAGTCCTCAAGAACTTCCAGACACCACAGTCCAGGATATTGCTCCCAGAGTAGCCACAATTCAAAGCTCACCCTCATTTAAGAGAGACAACATTTCCACTTGCCATTCCTTTCTACAGCGCTAGGCAGTTTGTAGCTGTTTGAGATGATAAGAATAAGTAGAAGTGTCTTAGCATTTCTTTTCCCCATGCAAACAATGACACCCAGGTTTTGAGTAAGGCCACAACACCATACCAACCTTGAGTTAAAGTCATACGTACATCACTGGAGCTTTTCACACTTCAAGATGCCAGGCTATCACTGTATACAGAAGGGCAGACATCTGGCACATCATTTATTCTTGCTCTTTTTGGCTCTGTACAATTTCAAATGTTGTGCTGTCGATTCTTAATTAGAACTTGCCAGTCCAGTGGCCTTGTGGGGAAATTAAATATATCCCTTGGCAATAAAAGCTGATATCCTTCTATGGTCCACTTGGGCATACCTCAAGTCCATCACACAGCCACAAAATACTTAACTGTCTGTGCCCCAAACTCTGGAACATCCTCCCCATCAACACCAGATGTGCCCCTCACTTCTACATTTCAGAAATAGCCCCCCCTCCACTCCCCACCTAACTAGAGACTCATGATCTGCTCCCCTCGTTTCCGCCCTCGTTGCTTGCTGATCCCTTGCTGCCAAATTGACCTCCATCCCCCTACTCCGTTGTTTTCTCCCCGCTCGTTTCTATCTCTGCTTCCTTTGCCGTGTACTTCTCCTATGACTTGTAAAGCACTCTGTTGCTTCCCAAAGCTCCATGCTCAACACATATCATAATAATAATAATAATAATAATAATAATAATAATAATAATAATAATAATAATAATAATAACAATAATACTAATAGTAATAATAAAAATAATAATAATTCATTCTTTTTTCCTAAAATCTCATTATCATTTATACACCTTAGAATTTACCCTCTTTAGTTTCTTTAATCTTGATCTAAGATCTCCTTTGGCTGAATTGACATGATCCCACGCTATCACAAACACTATCTTTGTTCCTTTAACCTGCCTCATCGCCAGTTAATGCAGCCTTTATTTTTCAATCATTAACCTCTTTCGCCCTTTACCTTTTCCTTTTCCTCTTCAAACATGGTCTGTTGTATCCTAAGCAAGGGCAGCTTCCAGACACGACTTGGTCATTGATACCACTGCAGTGGTGCAGTGTAAACGATGTATGTCAGAACAGAATTTAAGATTACAGTTGCTTACCTATTTAGTGCAAATGTGATGCTTGCTGATGTGTAGGGGGGCACTAATATTTTGTGTTGTAAGACCATAGTTAGAAGCTTCTGTCAGGGAAACATACATTTTGAATATCATGTTTTGAAGAGTGGGATTTATATGTTGCTGTGTGTTGCAAAAGGTTTTAATCTATGTGTAACACATATTCTCTCTCTCTCTCTCTCTCTCTCTCTCTCTCTCTCTCTCTCTCTCTCTCTCTCTCTCTCTCTCTCTGTCTCTCTCTCTCTCTATGCACCGTGGGATATGTGTGTGTGTGTGTGCCTGTTTATATGTGTGACAGAGAGAGAGAGAGAAGCAAAAAGAGAGACAATTACGAAATACCTGTGAGTTCATGGTGTGTTCACACACGTGGTTCTGTGCTTGTATTCAAGTGTCATTGTGTGGGGAGAGAGCGGGTGCCTGTTTTGTGTTAAGTACTTTAAAGATTGTCATCATTTGTAACTTTACACACTATATTTCTGTCATGTGTTTTTTGATGATTTGAATCTCTGGAATAAGTGTGCATGTATAATATTAGCTCTTTTACAGAGAAATGTCCGTGATGTATTATCCCACCACGACATTCCCACCCTAAAATATGAGGCAGGCTGTTTCCTTACAAGAATAATAAATATTTTTTTAAAAGGAATACATTAAAAAATGTAAGCTTGTCTCCGAACTTTCAGTGTTAGGGAAGTCAACCATACAATTCCTCATAAATATAGGAACCTTGTGTAGAGAACATACACATGATCTGCCTGCTATTATCATGGCGATATTTACACTCAAAATGCACAGAAACATCCATAAGCTTTAAAAGAAACTCTGAATACTTTTATTGATAAAATAGTAAAATACATCGAAACATTAAGATACAAATTGTCATCACACTTCGAGTTCAGAAAACAAAAAAACACTTTTAGAATACACTTTACAATAATGTAATTCTCTTAATTTTCTCTGCTACAATTGACAAGTTTTGCATCAGAGGAAAAACGTTTTCACATCTGACCCTTTTTCTAGGACTGATTGAACTCTATAATGTTGAACACCATTGAGTTCTAGCTTGGATGTAATTACAAGAAAGTTTGGTAGGGTTAAATTGGCTATATAGGGCCCAATTCATGGAATATTTGCCCGGTTCAAAGTGAATTTGAACTGCTGAAAAGTGACTTTGCACTGCCGAAACAAATCCTGATTCATGGAACATGGCAAAGTATATTTTTGCAGTGCAAAATCCGGGCAAAGTCAGCGCAGTCGTTTTGTACTGCAAAAATGACTATGCGCTGACTTTGCCCGGACTTTGCAATGTAAAAATACACTTTGCAAGGTTCCATGAATCAGTGTTTGTGTCGGCAGTGCAAAGTCACTTTTCAGCAGTGCAAATTCACTTTGAACAGGCAAATATTCCATGAATCGGGCCCTTTGACTTAAAGGTGGGTTTAGGGTGGAAACTTTTATTTTGGAGTGCAAAATCCCTATATGTATAAAAATGAAAGGGTCACACAAGCAAGATTATTATAAAATTGAAGTAAAACATGAATCAGCAAATTAAATTAACCAGGCCTTAGTTGTCCACTTAAGGCAGCATCTTTTATGCGTAATGTTTTACGAAAAATGACATTGGTTATTGAACATGACATTATTTTCTTGGGAAAGAAGGGAAGAAAATAACCTCCTTTGAATTCCACTTTGATGTGTAGAAAACAATACACAGTATTTTCCTTTATGTAAACTATAGTTTTTACACATCCAAAAGTTGACCAGTCCCTGAAAATCTGTGAGTCATGTTGTATACCATGCACCCAAACCCAGGAATATTTTGTTCCAGTGAAATCCTAGGGCATTCATTAATAATTGGTTAACATACCCTAAACAATCATAGATTCCTGGGCATTTAAAGTTAAATGTACTTTTACAAAGTTTGAGTTAGAATCTCAATCCCCATTAAGTGACATCATTTCTAAACAGGGAACCCTCAAATATTTAGAATTGCAGTCTGCAATGTAACTCATTGTTCAGACATGCATCTATTTGCACTGCGATTTAGTGTACTCACTTTTAGGGTGTGTTCTTAAAGACCCAGGACAGGCCGGGGCATCAACAGCTGCAAGCAACTGGGAGGGGTAATCTCTCCCTTTTGGTCTGTGTGAGGAATTGCCATCTGGCAAGAGTGTAGACTCCCTGGCTTTTTTATTTGAAATAATTAATAGCATGATGTGGGTAAATCCATCTCAGAAAAGGTGACCAGCCAATCAGACCCCCGTTTCAGAAACTCCACACAAAAAGCATAATGTACACCTGTGCCCTGCTGCATGAATACCCTGGCCCACATTACCTGCTCTCCAGTAGCACATAGCAGATGTATGGGTGCCTGGTGCCCTCTTGACAGCTGCAGAGACAGTCAAGTCTCTGCAGCACAGGGGCTGCATTCACGATGTGCACCTCAGTCCAAGAAACTTCATATCTATTAGAGATGCCATCCTCGTGGCACACACAACTGTATTAAAACAATACTTGAGTTTGAGGTATGGTGGATAGCATCTATCATAATTATTCAATCCACACCCATTTGATATCACACAAGTGTCAGCCTTGTGGGTCCAGCTCAGCTGTGGGAGGGGTATCTGTATTCCCCCCAGCAGGACAGTATCTGCTGCTCCTAGCAAGATTGGATACCTGGGGGTTGCCTCTTTCTGATCCTATTTGAGGGTAACATAATCTCTAATGAGACATCCACTTCAGAGGAAGCTGTCCTGGGAACAGGAATCAAAGGGCACACTCTTTACAAAAGGAGAAGCCTCACAGCAGGATGTTGCATACCAATTGACAAGGAAAGGGAGTGGGATGAGTGTAGGCAGAGGGAGCTAAGACTAGCTGGAGGAAGGTTGCACCATCTTTTTCTTTCTCTTTTCCTCTCTTCCTTCCTGTGCCCTTCACTTTCGTTAACACAACACACTTTGGGTGCGATAGCAGGTCCATTTGTTTCAAGAACAGCGATTGGAGCCTTAAAGCAGGCTTGCTTCTGCAGAATCACTGTAGACATTTTCCATTAAAAGAAGGGTTCTCCACTCCTTCTTTGAATCATCTCTGTACTTCAACACTTGAGGAATATTTAATTTGGACCTTTCTGAGAGAGTAGTCATTAGAAAGTCCTCTAGTTCTGAAATTAGGAAAAGGCAGTCCACGGCAGAGGCAAGCAATGCCCCCTATCCAATGCCATTGGAACATTTGGGGTAACCTGCTGCTGAGCAAGACCTGCCTCTTTGCCAGCCCCAAGGGTACCCAGGATTTTACCATGATGAAGGATGCAGCGAGGTGTGTGCAAGCCTCCCCATATTTGGCAGTCTGAGAGCAAGGCCTACTCTTGTCCCATAGACCCCGAAGTGGGAGTCACAGTTTCTGAGAGCAATGACAGCCAGGATTCCTGCACTTTCGCTGTCACTCTTCTGTGAGCCATGATTCAAACCCATTGATCTCTGTTCAGACAAACAGTAACTTCCAGAGTTGCTTCTAGCACTTGTTGACCTTCAAATTGCATTTGCAGTACTGCACATTCAAACATATTCACTGCCACACAGCGCCAGCTGAAGCACCTTGTTGCCTCTGTACGAACAAAGAAATATGACTGCACCTGCATATCTCAAACCAATGCTCAAATCTTCAGCTGGACAAGGCGACTATCGAACTTACTGTGCTTCAAGCACTGCATCATACCAACTCTCCTTGCACATCCTGACTTCAGCCCGCTCACTGTTGAACCTCAACCATCATAACAAACCGTTTTCGTTGCTCAAGCGTCTCTTCAAACCACAGCAGCCTTATTTTGACCCACGACATGACATCTTCTTGCATTTTGAACTACCATGATGTTGCAGACTGTAAGCCAGTCTTGTTATGGATACGGACTAGACAGGAATTGACTATTTACAAAGAGTCAATGTAGGATGGTTTGCACATGTTAAACACACACTTCACAAGATAGGCCTTGCTTCTCTATGGGAAAGTCCAGATACAATGTACAGCTGCAAACTGGATCTTGTTAAGAGATGTTATTGGAACTAGGTCCTAACTGATTTTCTAGACCATGGTAGCCCCAAAGCCACCTTTAGAAAATACCTAAAAGCAAAATAAAATGGGCCAAACCTTGATCAGTCAAGATCACTAGGAGAGAGAAATCTATTTGCAGAATACATGTTTAACTGGAACTGGTGTTACTGATCTGATGTGCGACCCAATGTGCGAATGTACTTGTCAAGATGAATTTCAATGTTTTATCTTTTGCCCTGTCCTTTGTGGCATTAGGCGTACTTGATTGTTTGTTGTTTTAAAGTCTCACCGGATGTGCACTGTGATTGAGGCTCTTGATATTTGTAAAATCTCTTTCATGGTTTGATGTCATGAATTTTCTGACTAGAGCATGCAACAGGCATCATACATTTTTTATTATTACCAATTGGTCATCTGTAAATGTAGGAATTTTATCTGAACTTGGGTTTAATGATGTTATTGTACTTGTTGCTTTTATGGATCGAAAAACTGAAATAAATTTGTTGTGTTTGTTGTTATTGCTAACCACTGTGATTGCTGTATTCATACCTGAATCAACTCACCAGCACTGTGAGGAGAAGCCTGGTTTGCCATTGTCATACCACCAAGACACTACAAAGGTCTTATTGCCTGATAACTGCTCCAGTCCTTTCTTGGGCTCTGAAGTCATCCTAGTTCACTTTCATCCCTTTTGCTACAAGAATATGTCCTTTTTGAAGAACATTGTGTTTTTGTTGCCTTTTCTCCCCTGTGTCATTACCCAGAGTGTTGCATCTTGCATAGTCTGTGTTCTTTCAGAGGGTGTGATGTTTTATAGTGGTTTATTTAGCTATTTTTGCATTTGATGTTTTTTAATTATATATATATATATATATATATATATATATATATATATATATATATATATATATATATATATATGTATATGTTATGGAACCTCGATTGAACATTTTATTTTTACTGTTGTACTTTGTTGTTTAGGTTGCTACTGCTTCACATTCACACACCTCTTGAGAGTATGTCCTTCCCTCAGTGCTTGTTAGCACAAACTGTGTTACATCCCTTACCTGTGCCTGTTTTGCCTTTATGGCTGTGTTCACTCTTGTTTTTTAGAAGTGTGAGTGCTGGGTATGTGCTTTAGGCTCTACTCACCCTTGTACTCCTGAGGGGCAGAAGTCAAATCATCATAGTCTCTTTCCCTGCTTCCAAATCCCTCTTAGGAAATTGGGTTTTGTCTTGTGAAAGGCTTCTCCATTTTGCCACTTATGGAAATGTTCCATCATCTATATCCAGGTGCAACCCAAATCAGCTCTTCTCCTATGGGACAGGTTCTCTTCCTATGCTGCTTTCCCAAAAACCTTACCACTTATTCTGTGTTTAACTTCAAATATCCGATAAACTCCACCCATGCAGCATCATTTGACACTTCAAATTTGGATTGGACAATCCCTATGATGGGTTCCCTTTGTATACTTCCACCAATCAAAATCATACTCTATTTTTTTATGGCCTGAATATATTTTGCCATGTCATAAGGGGGTGTATTTAGCTATGAGTCAACTTACCCCTCAGAAGTTCTGATCAAATTGGAAGTAAATATGTGTTTCATTTTTAATTTATTTGTACTGTCCCCTGCTTTTGCTCACGCCTATATTCAGAATGGTATTGAGATACATTCAGAATCTCAATAATATTCTGAATTTAGAGACATCCTTCAGTTTTCTTTATAGAATAACAGAGTTATTAAAATGTGTGGATTTATTAATAATTCATACATTTGATCATATCCTGCTTATGTGTGTGCATGTGTGTCTGTGTGTGTGTGTGTGTGTGTGTGTGTGTGTGTGTGTGTGTGTGTGTGTGTGTGTGAGAGAGAGAGAGAGAGAGAGATCGAGGTTGGTTTGCTGAATTCTAGTGGAATCTTGGTTTTTAATTCAAGTAAAGGGTTAAAAAGTTAGAGTTGGTAATTTATTTATGTTGTCATCTTAAATGCACTACATTTCCAATGAAGTACATGACATGTTTTGTTGAGGTTTTGAAATTTAAAGAAATATGTGCAGGGCAGATATGCTGGGAGCAAAGGCTACATTTAATATGGTGGGTTTCATGACTCAGACACATAATGCTCTGCTAGGTCAACATTCAGAGTTTTATGTGTATATGCGTTCCTTTGGAGTGGCCGTTACTGGCTGGCATTTCATCCTAACCTAAGAGCTTGCTTTATGTGTAGACTATGTAGGTCCACTGAGTTGAGCTAATTCTGAAATCTAGCTCACATTTACCTCTAATTTCTTGGTATTTTACAGCAAGGCCTATTGTTCTGAGTGCACACCATTATATATATTAATCTCTGTTAATGGGTTAATTACTGAATAATGGGGACTTCTGTTTTACAGAAAGCTAACCTCTGCATGTCTTATCTTAATAGCTGGGCCCTGCTTAAACACATCATAGGTTTTCTGGAGTGTTGGGAATCAGGGGTGATAGCCCCATGCCCCCAAGAGGTTCTGAATGCTGCAGAGGTCTAAGAGTGTGTTATAGATGTTTGCGGAGGTTATAGCGGGGAGGAGGATGTCATTAGGAGCTGCATTATAGGTAGGCTGCTATGTGATTGGGTTTAGATTGCACTAGGAATGAAAAAGCATCTTAGAAAATAGCACCCATCTTGCCACGCTGCAGCCAGGAGAGTAGGCCTGGGCACGGAACATAGAGATGCGTGTGTGAATACAGGGTTGGGTTGCAGCCTTGGCAGTAGTGAGAAAGGTCAAATCCATGAAGATTCATGAGCCTCTCATGGTCTCATAATATTTACACTTGTATCTCAGAAGGAATGCACCCTCCAAGGCCATGAGAGGGCCGAGAGTGTCCTGTGTACAGTTATCCCACGAGGAGTAGGGCACAAAACTCTGACCTTCACCAGTACACACCTTAAATTATAGTGCATATATGCCCCATCCCAAGACCGCAGCATTCCAAGGTACCAGCCTGCCCCAGACCACCAACCATAAAACTGTTAGATCGCCAATCTATCAGGGAGAGATAAGTTCACAATGTTCAATGCCCGTGGGGAAATGTATCAAACCTAAAACCAGAGGGGAAGATTTGGAAAGGCACTGACATGTTTGGGATTGAGCTTGTGTTTTGCAAGTTAGCCTGACCTTGAAAGTATCCTCTGCGCCCATGTCTGCAGTACCAGGTGCACATTAGGCCACAGACAGGGAATGCTATGATGTGTGCTTATAGTTGCCAGTTAGGAGGCTTGCGCCCAATGACGTGCAAAGAAAAACCCCACATGGAAGAAGTCGGACAGGAGAAGCTGGGACCAATGACCTGCCATCCTCTATGGAGCAGGTGGCACACACACTAACTAGCCATCTGTATCTGTAGCCTATGTAATGTATGTCACTTATGATGCTGTGTGCCTTTATAGTTTGTTGCCTATGCCGTTCTCATCAGAGCGCTCTGTGGCAGCAGAGTTCTTTGCTGGCGGTGTGTCTTTGTCTTTTTATGGAAATAAACCTTGTGCTCCTTGCAAGAGGTGTGCTGGTCCTTTTTTCCTAGTGGGTTGTATTTTTTCTGGTGTGTGCATTGAGGGGCTTCTCTACAAGAGCCTAACTAATGTGACCATTTCTAAGTTACATCTAAAAAAATGAAATATTATTTGTTTGATTCTTATTGGTAATGACAATATCATATGGGCATCATCAACAGATTTAACTTAATCTGCATAACATAATATATGTTCATTTTCTCACAAAATATTCAAATATAATTTGCATAAAGCTGCATGATTTTCATACACATGCATGATTTTCATACACATGGCTGGACAAACAAACTATCTTTGCAGCAGGAGATTTCATTTAAGAATATAAAGACATTTAAAATGCACCTTGTTTAATCATACGCGTTACATGTATTCAAATGGCTCCTACAGTTTTGTTGTGTGGTGTTTGTGTTTCTGAGAAAATTGGTATGTATATGACTGTGTGCTTGCTTCTTGTTATTTTGTATCACACATACACTATGCACATGTCAGGAATGTTAAAGTGGTGAGGATGGATGCAATATCACAGAGTTTGGAAGGAAGAGGGAGAAAGAACACTGGATGAGTCACTTGTCCAATTTTAGGTGTTACTTGATAGTTGGCACCGTTTTCTATATGCACTTATTTGCATTTAGTTAAGAAATATGCACTTGTCTGCTTTTAGCTGCTATTGGCACAATATACTCTGCAGTGATCATTTCTTTATCTGCAACAGCTGAGTAATATGGACCCAGCTCATATGTCATATGTAATATATGAAATATGCAATATGTATGTCATATGAACATTTAAGGAAAGCTCATATATGTGCTCTGCCAGAAAATAGGCCCAGCACACAGTTATTCCCACCTCTCCCTCTTTGTAGTTAATGTTGTAACTGCGGCATTATAATGTGATATTATGTCACCACGCATTACGTCACCACGCAAGTGCTCATGAAAAGGACTATATTATCCAACTCTTTCACACACGCACTATTTATTCCTTGCTGCACGGAGACTACAGGCACAGCCTCATCACAATCAGGGCTGATCTATATGTAGTTAAAAAGTAAGCTAAAAAGCGCTCTCTGAACACTGTACATTTGGAGTCAGTAGCTTCTGGGAAATGACATGGCTGCGAAAGGACTCGCTTTTCCGCTGTTTCATGTTCATCCTTCAAGTAGAACACGATTGTCTTATGGATTTGTAAAACATGATAACCTTGTGTAGACGAAAGCGATGCTGTGTCGATCGATGCGATATACATTGGGAACGTAGATCACCGCAGTCGTGCCTTTGAGCAGGTAAGCCTGAGGGGAATGATGCTATCTCTATGCTGACAGCGGCCTGTAACATGCAATCCCCTTGCTCACTGGACACATGTCTGGGACTTCCAAAGCAAACTGCAGGAGCTGCATTTCAGCAATTGTTTTATTTGTTATTCTTAGGTTTATTTCAAAAGGCTGTATGTTGTTAGTGGCACATGAAACACGTATTTGATGCAAACCTCCCAACCACTAAAAAAAAATGAAGATAACTTTAAAACAAAGCAGTCACTCACTTCTTACAGATATATGACTTTCTTTCCGTTCCTCGGGTTTCCAACAGGATCAGTTCATCTGAGCGTCCTTATCTGGCTCCAACCCTGCACAACAAGAATCCCCAGGCAGCCTTAGGAAAACAAATACTATTTCATGCCAGCGTTATTTAGAGAGTAGCAAGCAGACTTGGCTGGTGATAATATCGCCTTCTCGTGCAGTCGCTACTTTGTCGGACATGCATGGCCGGTTTTGCAAGGAAGAAAGCGAGCGCACAGACTAAATATCCCGAAGTTCACACTGTGTGGCAGAGGGCACACCGAACAGTCATGAACATTAGCTCTCTGACCTCTTGTCGCTGTGTATTTAGGGCTGTTGGAGGCAGATTTTAAATAGCGAAGCAGCATTTTTTTCTTCTTTTCGGTAGCTTTTTTCACCCTGAAATATGTTAACAAAATAGCACTTCAGTGTTTCTATTTGGACAGAATAGTGGTGTAGAAGCAGCAGAGGGTTTTAAAGATTAGATCATGTCTCAAAAATGAAAAGAAGTAATTGTGCTCATATGTTACTTGAGCTGCTTACATGCTAGAGTGACCGATTTATTTGCAATGTATTGTATGGGGTCGGTTTAAGAAGCGTTATACCTGGTGAGCTTACTTAGTGGCTATAATAAAGAGAATTCGCTTTTCCTATGCCGCATTTCACAGTTAAACCTCAATCAGCTGGACTGTGAAAGGAGGGAGGGGCTAGAATACAAACAGCAAAATAACTCATCAGAGAAGCGCCCGCCCTTTCCCTCTCGTTATTGCCATTCCCCCAGCTCAACCTCTGCGCTGCAAGCATGTGCACTACATGGAGAATACCTGTCAGACACCCTGCGGGGGGCTGGCAGGGAGTAGTGATGATTTCACCCATGCATGATCATCCCACAACACAGCAGACGGCTGCCATTGAGTCCAATGCCCCTTCAAAATACATGCACATAAGGTAAGACTCATTCTATGCAGTTCGTCACTTTGGTCAGTGTTGTAATTGACACTATCAGTTCTGTAATTCCAAAAGGGCCTACAGCAATAATAGTGCATGTGGGAAAAGCACATTTGCTTGGCACATGCCATCATGTACATTTGGTCCACCTAGTATAGATCATCTCCACCAATGGGTATTCAATTTGAAGCTAAATTCTACAGATATACCTATGTAGGGCCTGATTCATGGAACAGTGCACAGAAATCCTGCAACGACCACATTCTGAGAATGACATTGTGTGAGCCTGTGCGCAGAAGTTTTTGTGCACACTCTGCGTATTCATGGAATTTTTCACGCAAAGTAACCGTATACGCAAGTCGTGGCTAGACCGCCCCAGACACGCCCCCACGCAAATCAAAAACAGCCAGAAACAGCCACCTTTGAGTGTTCCCTGGGTGCATATATATGCACCCTCAAAACAGTGTGTGGGGTCCTCTGGAAGCAGGCCTTCATCTCAGGGACCCTGCGCGGGATCCCCCGTAACTGTTACCGGCACCCCTACAACATGCATATGATTTTTTGTAACTCGGGTAAAACTTCGAAAATCTGCATGCAGACCCCCGTAAACCATTCCGGTATCCTGCTACACTGCGTACGTGCACCCCTAGGTCAGACCGGAACCCGGGCTGTGTATACGCACCCCTAAATCCTTACCTCTGTGTGGTGAATCCTATGCACAAATGTCTGTATGCCTGCCTCTGGGTGGCGGATAATATGAGGGTTTCGCGTACACATTTTTCCTGCCAAGAGGTTGCACAGTAGGTTTGTGTATTTCTTTGTAACAGTATTGATGTATATCATATACAAAATTATGTCTGTGCATTCAAAACTGAGCATGTGCACATACATCTTATCTAGAGAACCAGCTAAAATTCG
Source organism: Ambystoma mexicanum (assembly GCF_040938575.1). Classification (NCBI taxonomy): domain Eukaryota; kingdom Metazoa; phylum Chordata; class Amphibia; order Caudata; family Ambystomatidae; genus Ambystoma; species Ambystoma mexicanum. Next base: position 973,625,058 of record NC_090933.1, on the reverse strand, counting down.
GCACAGCTAGGGAACACAATGGAATGGTAAATGGTAAACCCATGTTTTTTCTCAAATCCAAATCCTTTGGCTGTCTGAGTTTGTACATACTGCTTACATTTTACAAATATGTAAATGTTGGGATGAGTGTTGTGAAAAATGAAATGAACACTAAGCCTATTGTGGATTACGTACTTAGTGATTCAAACACACAACCCTTCTATCACTAACATTTTTGCCAAATATAAAGATCAGTGTTTATTCTTATGTCCCCAAAACATTCTCTTTGATTTCATGTAAAGTAGGCTGCAGCCCTCACTGGTTCTATTTGCCTGTTGCTCTTTTGTATTGGGGCATTTCTGAATAGTGCAAATTGGGTGGTGCACCAGTCTGTCCATCTTGAAATGATAACTTGATTGTATGTCTGAAGTGTGCATTGCACATTTGCATGACTTCCTGAAAAATGTGCTAAATGTTTGACTTTCCTTTTTTCTAAAATTGAGTTACACTATCATACCCTACTTTGCTCCTCCCCAAACCCCGCCTGCTGTTTTTTCCCTGTATTTATCCTGTATTCATAATTTTCCTTACCTTTTGATACTAACCATATATATGTATGGAAAGCTATCAGTGTAGGGTCAGAACGTTTGGAGTAACACGTCTTTCTGACTGCAAGCCTGATAGCCTTCAATCAGAAAATAACTAGCATAGTTAATTAATTAATCCTTCATAACACACGTAACACTAGAAACTGGTCTCTAAGCACGGGATTGGGATTCAAACCTGTGTTGATCTGCATTATTTTGCTTCCAAGACAAATACTTTTCGCCTGAGCTATTCTCCCGGCTCCTATACCTGCTATGGATTTCAAAAAACACACTTTGCTCAGTAAAACAAGTGTAAAGGTTGTATTATGGCTGTAACATATATCCAGTGCAAAGTGTTAGTACAATTGTAATTTAGGGGCTGATTCATGGAATTATTTGTGCCGAAAAACGGGGATATGTGCGTCATTCTGCCCGCAAATCCCTGTTTAACAAATGGGGATTTGCAGGAAGAATGGCGCACAAATCCCCGTTTTTCGGTGCAAAAATCCCATGAAACTGTCCCTTGATGATATGCATTTTTATAGCTATTTTTGGAAACAAAGCACAGCCACCCCCTCCTAGATATCTGTAGATATCTGTTTCTTTCTCTGGTCATAAGTGCCAGCAAAGGCTGCAGTGGTTCTAGCTCATATGCACCTGACTATATGACTCCCAGCAACATAGGCTGCCACAGAGACATAGAGTGAGACAGCAAAAGGCAGAGAAAGAGACCGAGAGAGAGAGAGAGGAAAGAGAGAGAGAGCAAAAGAGACAGAGACAGAGAGGGGCATTGAGAGAGCGCTACATTAGCAGATGATATGCTGGAAACAACAATTTATGAACATGACACAGAAATGTGGCATAGAGGACAAATAGCTATCCTTTCATGTCCTAGTTCTGCCTTGGCCACCTTACCAGTAATCATGTGATTCCATGTCAATCACATTATCGTGCCTAGTCCCGGACCGTGTACATGTGCATTGCTAATATGCTAAACGCAGCTGTACAATGGCTTGTCCCATATGCATGTCAACAGCAAAGCACGTCCTGTTTTCTGTAATCCCATACACTATTCATTCATACGGCACAGCACCTCACATTCGAGATGCTTCTACTGCAAGAAAATATACATTTACTTTGGTTAAACACCTCTTTTAAGCCTGGCGCATGGCATCTCCTTGAAGCTAAATGCATGTTTTGTGATTCTCGCCTGGCGAACTATATGATGTGTACCATTCATGAGAAAGGTGTGTTTTTCCATAAAATATGACACCGGACTCGTTTAACACACTCAGGCCTTTAGCTATCGGCTTGTTGTAGATACAGATCTCCACGTATAAGAGCCATTCACTAGACATGCTGTTGATGGAGGGACTTTACGTGTCATTATTACTCTATCGTTTTGATAGAAAATAATCCCATCAACATGGGGCCAAATGCTCGTGAGATTGACATTTGGGTTGGTTTGTTCATCTGAGGCACAGCTCACCAGCCCAAGGCGTGCCTCGTGATCAGCCTGTGCCAGGCGCCTGCAGGTTAGTCCTTAATACTGTGTACTTGGCAGTTGCACGGACACCTCAAAAAAGCATAATTGAACAGGTTATGCATAACATACATTTTAATTCACTGATACGTCCGGGCCTATCAATAGAAGTACTGTTATTTTATTATTCTTTCCTTTTTAGGTTTGCTAAGAGCCCTGGATAGCAATTGTCAACTGCAAGAAGGGAGAGTTCTGGTTTCTTTTGAACAGTAGAACATAGTGTTCTCTGGGCCCCATGTGGGTGCATTCATTCTGGGCGGTGAACTGCGGTAAGAAGCACGCTTGTGTCTCCAGGTCACCACAGATTCACCTTTACCACATACCATGTAATGACGTGTCCCACCGGGACGACAATTCCTCCAAAATCAGAGCAGCATGCAGAAACGCTTTTGAGATGTGGCAATTATAGGTAAGGGCATAATGATCGTGATGACGGGCATTGCAAATGCCCCGTTAGCTCACACAGCCCAATTGCTTCAGCTCTGTCGAAGGCAAACATCTAAAGCTGGAATACAAAAAAAAAAAAACTTTAAAAAAAACGTCGTTTCTTGTCCCTGTTGTTGTAAAAAGAAACCATAATTTACTGTAGCCAACAATCACACGTTGCGTTTGCTTTTCATCTCCCTTAATAGATTGCAATGCCTAGTTGCTGCCGGTGTAATAATATGCTTCCAACATATCCTAAAAAGGACCGAATCTGCTTCCAGTTGCAGATACATGGCTACATGCTATTAAAAGCAGCTTCCTGATTTCACTCCACACTGTTGTCCGTTAATGTTCAATTTGAATATGTTATACCCCTATGATTGCACGCAGGTGATTTCGGTAAATGTTACGGCCTGACAGTGCGAGCCTCCGTAGCTCAATAAGGGCTGGTGAGGAATGCTAAGGGCTGCGGAGTTACTGAGGAGTTACTGAAAGCATTACGGCCTTCCTGTTCCATATTGGGCTTCTGTTATTTAATTCAAAGGACGGCTTGCTGTTATGCATTGTTTTGATATAAAGTTTTGAGTAAAGAAGTGTTCTGTAATTCCTTCTTTAAAATAGGATTATTAAACATAAAAAAAGTCAAGCATTCCACTCGAATAGCCAAAATGGCGGCTGCAATCTTAAATTCTGTGACAGTCTTTTTTTTAAATGTTTTATCTCACATTGCCAATTATTGACGCGCTCTATGTTTATCTGTAATGATGCCGGGGACGGAATGGATTTACGTTAGTACACGTTTGTGTAAAACATGTAGCCACTGAAGCAAGGCTTTGTGCTGCTGCTCCCCCATTGCACTATTCTCAGCGCGAGGGCAACTGGCTCTGGAGAGTAAACAATCGGTAGAGGCCGCCTGCCGGAGTCACTGAGGCTGAGGCTAAAAATGCGGAGCAGGGGATGAGAAGTTGTTTCTACAGCTGAATTTGATCCAGATTTCGATTGACTGTTGTTGCGGGAAGCCCAGTTTTTCTCCTTTACAAAAGCACAGTTTTAAAATTGGATTCAAACTATAAACATTTGTTGAGTTTTAGAAATCACAGAGATTTACATGCTTCTTCCAAATGTCTCAATCTGCCACTTTCCCCCACGCGGATCCAGGAAGCATCTACAAAGATCTAAAGTCCCGCATCACCTGATCGGGTATCATTCATATCACCTTCTCATACCACACAGGCACTGGGAGAAACAATGATGGTTGATGAGCTAAAGAAGGGGTCTACAACTTTTGGCGGTTCAGATGGTTTCGACTACGTCTACCATCAGCTCTACCCTGCGTAGTCAATGTTGATAGATTGTGGGAGTCATGGTGAAAAACATCTGTGCAGCTACAGGTTGAAGCCCCCTGGACTATAGTATATGGGTACAGTTGAATAGCTCGTTGAGTTAAATATACCTTAGTTGCTTTGTATTTCACCTGCAGATCACATCTGCCATCACGTAAGCCGTGGGACAATGTCACATGAAAAAGTACTAATATTGTATACGTGCATGTATGACTGGTGTAGCCTCATGTCGTGAGGTACTGTCAGTGATGGTTACTGCCTTGTTTTCTCCCGGTGCAAATACATACATCTATGCCCAGGGATAGTCATGTATGGCAGGTATTGCCATCCAATATACCGAGGTGCAGTTAATAAGCCAAACACAGCCTTATGAGTACGGTATAACATGCTAAGTGTGTGTGTTCATTTACTTGTATAGTGCACACCACAAAGTGAATTGTGGGCATTAGTAGACTGACTGTAGGGCAAAAGGGGAAAGGTGAAGAAGAGGGAACATTTGTAGAGATAGAATTTGAGCTGACACTCCTTGGGTCTTGGTCGAATAGTCAGCTATTTAGGTGTTACCTGAATTGTAGCTGGAAGATTTGATGGGTGAAGCTGGCAGGTAGAAATTTAAAGTAGAAGCCTCCACTTAGACATTTATGGCACAGCCAGTGTCGATGGGTATGAAAACATTTGAGAGTATTTGATGTACCTAGATATTCACATAGCATACTATCACATGTTCTGATCACTCCCCAAAATGGCAGCATGTCCCAGAAGGCACTTTGGCCACAAAGTACAACGTTCTGAACACGTATTACAGATAGAGTGCTCTCTCTCTCTCTATCTCTCTCTCATTTAATGTAGATGCTGTAGCAGTACAGTACAACTAAGCCAGAATACCCCATGCTTTAATATAGATGGGGTCCACATACATCAAAACTACATATCCTTGACCCACTCTCCCTCACAATATGGAGACCTTAGACAGAACTACATTTTCAGTATAAATTCTACCTCAGTGCGGAATAGCATTGAGAACATTACATGTCACACACCTCAATAAAGCTCCCATCAAATTAACCTGTTTTCAACTATGTTTCTAATCTCCCTGACATCAACTGCAAATGTACCTGACTTTCCCTTAAATGAAGAGGGTTTGTGTGTATGGTTTTGTGTGCGTGCATGTGACTTCCAGACGCCTTCCCCCCTCTTTCATCCGGCCTCTCTGATTGAGTTACCAGGGAGGTCTGGGGTAACAGCTTTCTTCAAGTTGATTGCAGGTGCGCGTTGAGTGTGAGCAACTGTAAGAAGGAAGAAAGTCAAAGATCCAGAAGTGATTGATATGTTTTAATGATCCCACTATGCACATATACACATGCATTCATCTGTTCACTCGGGAGGACAGCTCAGGGGCAACGTGCTCGTGAAGATGACGCAGAGCAACACATGTTCAATCCCCGGGTCCGCGCTTAGAAACCTCTGGGTATTAAGCATGTTATAAATAACCAATTATAATTATAAACCTCAGTATGGACGATTGAAGACAACATTACATGTCCCAAGTCTCTTTAAAAATTGAAGGATGGATGCTTACTGCCCCAGCCATTCCCAACATTCTGCTAGTGCAGTGCATTGTGCAAGAGATCGTTTTTTGCTGCTGGTTGTTCATCATCACTACTGTCATGCTGTGTTGCGACTCAACTAGACCCGCCATGATTATCTGATACCCAGTCCTAGGGACTGTGAAAGGGTTGTGTGATATAGGGGTTTGTGATATCTTCTTGATGGAATGAGTTATCTTTGAGTTCCATCAGTTTTAATAGCAACAATTGCCTGCGGGCTCTGGCGCGGTAGAAATAAATAAATAAGTAAATGAACAATTTATTTTATGTTGCTCTGACTATAGCTTCTTATGATCTTATAATCAAGATGTTTATGTTCTACACTCTAAGCATTCCTTTTAAAATGACGTATTCCATACATTCATCTTTTAAACACAAATCAGATTATCACCCCAAAATGCACAGGCTAATGTTACAATTAAGAATTTAGAATGTACAGGTATCACCTTTTTCGCTTGTTAAACACATAACACAGGGAACCAGATGTTTGCTCCTTCACGCCCTATCATGATATTTCAAGCAGTGTTGATAATCATTCCTTATTGTGACATCTCGGCTGCATGTGCTGTGCAGCGCACATTGCTTTTAATCTCACCTTGCCTTTGGCAGGGTGACATTCTCCCACTTTCCCTTCTGATTCGTTTTGTTTTTTGGCTGTGCAATTTGCCTTACACTAGAAAAACAAAACGTTATTTCAAATTTTGTAAACCCTGAGACTAATCTTTCCATAAAACACTCTACTACTGGCACTTTTCAAAGTAAGTCTCTATCAGTATCTTTGCATGAAGGTTGAATAGTTATTACATAGGCTTCAGGTCAAACACGGCTCAACAGTGGTCAGTGTAGTAGTGACTAACCTGCTGGGCCGCCCTGTCCACATTTGTAAAGGGTATCTTGAAAAACAGAAGTGCATACAGTGTTTACGCGTTGACTTCATGTTGCTTTCCAAGACATACACAATACTATCATATCAACGCAGTCATTACCTTAATGTTTGCTAAAAGGCACATCTTAAAAAGCTTCATATTACAAGTAAAAGCGTAGGCATGTAGGCACTGAATTCACACAGGCCCTGAAAAAAATACGATGTTTCTATTTTTGTGGCTCTGCCTCTTGCATAATTTAAAAAACTTAGCATTGTGGCTCAGTCTAAAAATGAACGTCATTTTCATTTACTTTGTGCCTAATTAATGAAAGGGCAAGTGGTAAAAGGTGAGCATTCCAAGTCTAAGGCTTCCAGTAGACGAACACTGTTCACTCAGAGATAGGCATACTGAGAAGTGAATATTTCTGCTCCAGTCTTTCCATTGAAGCAGACCAGAGCTATGCTGTGTTTGCGGCGATGCAATCCGCATTGCATGGTTCCAGGTGGTTTAGAAGGCCAGAACACTGCTGTGAAGTGTGGTGTTAGTATCTTGGTTGAGTTAAAAAACACAAATCATGTATGAAGCTTATTTATGCTTTTGAGTCACGTACCACCAAACCATTCACATTTTTGCCACTAATAGGCAGGTATTTTAATAGGAATGCCTTATCTTCACTAGACATATTCCTTATGACTACACGACCCACAATGCATCTGGCCGAACTGGGAGGATGGTAAACAACTAATGCAACTACGACCCTCTACATCCCTTCTGCACTGCCTTAGCACACCCATACACAATTGATTGTATAAAGGGGATGTGGTGGGTTTAGAAGAGGAATCGCATGGCTGCCAAATAGCTCATTTCGAGAAGGCAAGAGAAGGTGGGCAGCCACTCGAGTCAACAATTGTCTTCCTCCTTCTGGCTTCCTACCTGGTCACACACACATTCTTCCTTGAATGAAGACACACCGAGCAACCCGTGAACGTTCATGCTCCTTCTGCATCACGAGAGTGCTTTTTGGCATGCCATGGTCCTTTTCAGGATGTTTTATTTCCTTTAATTTCTAGTCAAATAACTGGACTAAAGTCCTGGAACACAGCACTTACATGGGCCCTAGACTTCAGGTTGTTAGTGTTGAGTAAACTCACTCTTATAATGAGCAGTGAACATTTGTGGGCCACCACCCCAGAAATCTGGGAAAGGATACTTGTATCATGGATGAGCAGACTTGTGATAGGCTCAATGTATGAAAGCTGAGTTATGAACATGCTGTTTGATGGGATAACAGAGCACTGGTAAATACGCCCATTCTAAGTAATGGCAGGAGATGAACTAAATGCCACAGCAATTGGTGTGTATTCTGGCGGTATTTTCTAAAGCTTTATGTGACATTGAAGAAGAAATGGCAGTTGAATTATGCCTACATTTAGATGTTCAAACATCGATTGTAATGGTACTGAAGCACAGGTGCTTGTAATAAATAAGTGTTAATTAGAACAGCCTTTGTAAGCGGCAACTTCCATTTGATGAAACCAAGTGTGCCATTGGTGCATAATAGGAGGATCCTCAAATATGTGTGAGCTATTGGCAGAACCTGGGTCACCCAAATGATCAAAGGTTTGCATCACACATGCAGGGTAATGAGGCTTGTGTAGGATGGGTTGCAGGATGTGTTAATATTCTCTACATTTCTGCTTTGACTAAACACAATGCAGGCAATGGCTCTTCTGGAAAAAGGGCCAATTTGCCAGGCTAACACAGCGGCATATAATCTCAACAGAAATGTTAGCAGATGCCTGAAAACATATCTTTTCAAAGCGGGTGAATTCAAGAATAACAAGAATGAAAGGACAGGAATACACACAGCATACACAGGGCACGACGTGTAAAGCTGGAGATCATTTAGTGGATGTCTCCCAAGTGCATGCAGGGAACAGGCACAATTATTGGGTCAAGAAAGCCTTCACTTGTACGTCATCCAGTCGGGCCATTTAGCAAAGCCCCATGTGCATCAATAGCCAGGGGAAAACTGTGCTTCTCGCCAGCTACTCAGAATTCTCTGCAGGCATATTGCTGATTGATAACAGGTGTGTTTGTATGTGTGCACAGGATGATACTGGCCACAGGCACATAGGATACACTGTCAGCTGATATATGCATAATTGCCAAGCAAATTCCTGAAAACCTTCATAGGTATTGATATGATAGGAGTCATTTATAATGCGCTTGTACACAAGTGTTTCTAGGCGCGACAAGAGCAGGTAGGGAAGACAGAGGGAGGACAAAACAAACAATCTTACTAGGGCTTGTGTCATTCATATTGTGCAAGTGCAGGAAGAGAGGAAGGGGAGAAGCGCCAAGCAGGGGGAAGGGAAGTGCAATCAGGGCAGCACTGCTCTAAGTAAGTGCAGCAAGGGCAGGCAGCTCTGTCTAAGTGCAAGGAGCAGGGGACTGTAGGGCTAGAGATACAGCCTCAAAATGCACTGTAGCGCCGAGGCAGTGCAGGCAGGGACGTCATATAGGGGTCACCAGAGGTCGCTACTGCAACCTCTGAGGTCTCCCTTGCGAACTCTGTGGTCTCCCTTGTGCCCGCTAAAAGAAATAAGAATAAAAATAACTTGTTTGTAATGCATGATCCTGGGCTGTGGCCAGCACCGTGTGGCTCTTTACTTCTGGAGTGGCTGGCTTTCTTGTTAAGGCCCCTTAAAAAAAGGAAGAAAACTAAGAACAGGAGTGCCACAAGTCAAATACTTTCCGCACTAACCCTAAATAAGATAGAATAGGACTGCCAAATAATGTGTCTTTCTGGAATTCTATACAATAATTGCTAGACTCATTAAAGGTTTATTTCAGGCACATTTTAGGGAGTGAGTCACTGATGTAGTCTGTTCTTAAATGCCTCAACTCAGCCTTTCATCCTTCTGAGGTCGATAAATGTGTACCAACACAGGTTGTGTGATATTGGGTGTATATTTTTTCTATATAAAGTGCTTAAGCCTAAGTGCTATATAATAACACATCATTATCATTTAGTCATGGATGTCTGCTTGCATTTACAGTAATTTGGTAATATGGGCCTTTACACACTGATCTTAATTATACATATGGCGATCCATTATTGTATGAAATGTACATCACATTATAGTGATATTGTAACCATATTTTTCGTAGTGTACAATGCTATTTGATGCCACTTCCTGTTTTGTCAGTGGGTGAAAGGTCATGTTCTATCGATTCCCACGATATCACTTCGGGGTGGGGTCAAATGACAACACTTCCTGTGATGTCATCAGGGGTCAAGGGTCATGTGATGTCACTTCCGCTACCCCCTGGCATTTTGGTGAAATGACATCCTTGAGTGCAGGGGCTACTGGTCGTGGAGTAGCCTATTGCCCATTGAGGTTCAGAGGGTAGCTAGGCAACCAGTCAGTGCAGCAGACATGTAGGTCAGCAGGGGAGAGAGAGAGAAAGCAAAAGCGAAAAGGATGGTCTTGAGCTGCTTCCAGAACCTCAGGTGGTCATGCTCAAGTTTGAGAGGGGCAGGGAGACCATTCCAGAGGGTGGCACCTGCAGAGGAGAGATATTTATTGGGCAAATGATGCAGTGAGGAGGCTGGGACTAGCCCAATACTCCCTGTATACAGGGAGCACAAATGCAGTATAATGGACATTTTTTGAAAAATAGGGAAGAGGTCATGCTTTGCATGAGCACTTTCACCTGTGGCTTGGGAATGCTGACTGTTGTGACGTTGTACATTATTGTGCATCAAAGGCAATCAGTCACAGGTGAAACCACTGAAGGAATTGCAGTACATTAAAGAGATAACCCTTGTGAATTAAGGTTGTGCTTCAATGTGCAGTAACCACTCCATTAGAAAGCAAAACAAATATTCTGGGTGGTTTGATGCTGCTTATATAAAGCCAACATACTTCCCCCAGAAGCTCATGGTATCCCAAGCTCTGGTTCTCTCTAGCTTGGACTATTGTAACAGCCTCTTTCTAAATCTACCTACCTCTACCCTCCACCCTCTGCAACTAATCCAGAACAGGACTGCAAGACTTGTCCTTGGCCTCAAGCCCTGGGATCGTATCTCTCCAGCTCTGGAATCTCTCCATTGGCTCCCAGTGGATGCAAGGATTACATTTAAAACCTTCTGCATTGTCCACAAGGCTTTCTGGGGCCTGGGTCCAAAATACCTTCAGCTATCCCTCTGCAAATACCTCCCCTCTCGAGCTCTCCGCTCCTCTACCTCCAACTCCCACATGGTCAGTCGTTTTTCAAAGAAACAGGCTGGGGGTAGATCTCTGTCTTCGACTGGGGCCTCCCTCTGGAACAGCCTCCCTGTCACTCTAAAACTTGAGGAGAACCATCTCTGGTTCTGGAAGCACCTCAAGACCTTCCTCTTTTCTTCTGCCTTCGCTCCCCCTGTCCCTTGCTGATCTGTTCTCTCTTGGCACCGTGCACCTGGCCACCCTCTGTCCTCCGGGCCCAGGTACCTGCTCACCCTACCACCCTCCCGCACTGCCTCCGGGCCACCCCTTGCACTGGGGTCTGTATCTGTACCCATACAGTCCTCCTCCCTTTTTCTTCCTGCACTTATCAGACCTACCCTGTCTGCTGCCTTAAACCTAGCACTTGCAAATTGCTGGCTGCACTACCACTGTTGGTTGCCTTTATTATTTATTTATTGTTATTTATCTGTTTCTCCTCTTCTTCGCACTTTCCACTTCTCCCCCTGCCATGCACTTTTCCCCTCCCCCTCTCCCAATGCACTTGCGCGTTCTCAAAGTCATTGGGCCTAGTAACATCGCTGTTTTGTTCTCCCCTGTTCCCCTCCCTTGCCTTGTCGCGCTCTGAAACACTTGTGTACGAGCGCAATAGAAATAAAATATCAATGTTAATATCAATGCAGGAATTTATTTACTTGCATTGTCAAATGACGCAAGCAGGTAAATATCAGTGGCTGAGCCAGCAGGGAGGCAGGGAGGGTGCTGTCCCCCCTAGAGCCCTCCTGGTACCCAGTGCACCTCCAGCTTCCCGCTGGTACCCTATTATCCACCCCCGCCCCGGCACCAAAAGCTGCCTTCCGCTTCTAGTGAACAAAAACTCCCTGGGTTGAGTGGGTCACATTTCACAATATATTTCAACATTGCAATGAATGCATAAGATATGCCTTTTTGTATCTTAGCAGGAACCGTGATCTCAATGCTCGAAACGATCTGAGTTTTGACCCACCAGTTCATGTCTTCTTAAGTTAGAAATAGAGATCTTTACTGCACAAATAGCCTCTTAAACTCCCTGCTCTCCTGCACAAATGTCTTCTGAGAGTAGTCATATTTCTTTCCATGGATGATCCTCTTTGAACATAGCTTTAAAATCCCACATCCGTATAATGTCAAGGAGAAATAAGAAACACTTCACTGGAACCTTTTCTGGACGCTTTGCCTTTTTAAGTCTAGGGCGCCCAAGTTACTGCTCGTTCTCTACGTTCAGTGCTTTGTAAAAACCCTAAAATACGTGAATGCTGATAAAAAGACAGTGCAGATTTATTTCAAAGCTTGGGAATGTAAATTAGTACTTATAACAAAATGACAGCTGAAGCTTCCCCTGGATTTTGCATTTTATTGATATCCTACAACCCGTCTGGTAATATCTGTGTTGTGCCTTACGTTCAATAACTGTCCACATTCAGATTGTGTTGTGCCTAATGGTCAATAACTGTCCACATTTAGATTGTGTTGTGCCCTATGGTCAATAACTGTCCACATTCAGATTGTGTTGTGCCCTATGGTCAATAACTGTCCACATTCAGATTGTGTTGTGCCTTATGGTCAATAACTGTCCACATTCAGATTGTGTTGTGCCTTATGGTCAATAACTGTCCACATTCAGATTGTGTTGTGCCTTATGGTCAATAACTGACCACTTTTAGACTGTGTTGTGCCTTATGTTCCCTAGCAGACCACATTCAGACTGTGTTGTGCCTTATGGTCAATAACTGACCACATTTAGAATGTGTTGTGCCTTATGGTCACTGCCTTAGTCACTGCAGATGCCCAACCACTATGACAATTGTACTCAGAACTAATCCTCCGCACACACTGCTCACAACTACACACCTCTCTCAAACCATACTGTGATGCAATGCAGACATACACAGACCACCAGAACTGAGTTGTGCCCTATGGTCGCTAACAGACCCTCTGATATATGCATTTTAGTCAATGTCAGGAATTGGCACATCTAGGTGCCCTGTTGTATGCTCCAACCTTACAACTAGTTGTATCCAACCTAGATACTATAGTGCACAGCCTGTACCTGACCGATTCTACCCGATTCCAACCAGCCACCATCTATCTTAGTCTGACCTGCTCCCCTCCAGCGCCACCAGACTCCATCGCTTTCCACAGACCATGTTCTTCTGGCTCGCCCTAACCATGTTCCCTTTCTGCTTAATACAGGACAATGTACCTTGTAGCAACAATAGCTACATAGCCCTTCAGGACGGCCTGGCTAAACTAGGGTGCCCCAGACACCACCCCATCCCCTGCCCCACTCCGTTCCTACCCTACACACCCCCTTTCCCCTCCACTTACCACCACCCCCTCACCTCCACATCCATCGCCACCCATGGCCTACCCACCGACAGCCACCACAGTCCCACTGCTAAGTCTAACAAAACCAAATCAACCACCAAACCTCTCACCCGCTTTAAGCCGCCCGGACCAACTCCCCTCTCCCTTATTCCCAACATCACAACCCGCAACGAAAGATTAGGCTCCAGGCTCCCCACCACAAACTCTAAACCTTACTCCAGACCTTACACCAAAACTAATACAAAGGACATTGCACCAATCAATCCCACTCCTCCCCCACTAAAAGGCGCCCTTCTCAACGTCAGATCCCTGGCTGCCCACCCCACAGAAATTGCAGACATCATCCTTACCAATGACCTTGACTTCTTAGCCCTAACAGAAACTTGGCTTCATGAGGCGTCCGGACCTTATTTATCGCTAGCCATCCCAGACAAATACACTATCCTCAGAGCGGACAGACCTAACGCCAGAGGTGGAGGTGTAGCAATCATTTCCAAATCCGCTCTAGGCCTCAGACTAACCGACACAATCGCATTCACCTCCTGCGAGCTACTCACAACCAAACTACAAACCTCCCCCACAGCCACGATAACTATCCACCTCATATACAGACCCCCAGGTCCCCCTGGGACCTTCGAAGAAGACATCACATCCCTCATCACCAAAATCTCCAAACCAACAGCACAATTCATGATCCTCGGAGACTTCAACCTCGGCTACCAAGACCCTAACGACGCACCCGCTGCTTCCCTGGCCAATGCCCTAACCGATCACGGTCTCACTCAACTCATTGTTCTCCCTACCCACCAAAAAGGCAGAACCCTTGATTGGGTTGCAACCCACAATTGCAACACCACCTGCAAAGACCCCCAACCTCTGGCATGGACCGATCACCACATGATCCCCCTTGAGGTTAACACCAATCAGGTACTGCCCAATAAGCACCCCATGGCACCAGCATACCCCACCAGGAACAAACGCAACATCACTGCTGAAGCCCTACTACCACTGGTCTTACCTACCCTCAATGCCCTCCCAGCTAACGCTGACTTAAACCTGCTGATTGACACCTTCAATGACTCCATGGCCAAAGCAATGGACACCGTTGCCCCCTTGAAAATACGCAAAGCTAAACCCAAAGCTCATCTGAACTCATGGTACACCCCTGAGCTCAAACTACTTAGAAAAAAGAAAGCTAAGGCTCACCTCACCTGGAAGACTAACCCCATTGCAGTAAACAAATCCAACCTCACTAACTTATCCTCACTTTACAAAAGCGAGATAATCCGGACCAAAAAAGATAATTACAACACCAGGATCACTTAGGCAGGATCCTCCACTAAAGAATTATTCAAAATTCTGAAGGAACTAGAAAACCCTACTTCGCCCCCGGAAACCTGCCCGAAAGACAAACCCTGGTGCACCAACATCCAGAACGCCCTCATCAACAAAATTTTAGGACTCCAAACTAAAATCGAAAACAAACGGCAACAACTCAACAACAATGTCACCAACCTTAGCCTACCCACACCTGTCTACACTAGCGCAGGCTTCTCGTTCAAAAAAGTCACCATACCGGAAGTTCAAAAAATCATCACATCCCTGAAACCCTCTAACTGTAAAGGAGACAGCTGCCCGGCTCAAATCATAAAAGATGCAGCCAGAGAGCTCTCCCCCTTCATCACCAAACTCATTAACCTATCCTTCACCAGTAGCTCCATCCCCAGCAACTTAAAACAATCATGGGTTCTCCCCCTCCTGAAAAAACAATCTCTCGACCCGGCCACACCCACAAACTACAGGCCCATCACCACAGTCCCCTTCCTACTGAAAATCCTGGACAGAGTCGCCTACATCCAAATTCAGGAATACCTAGAATCCAACCAACTGCTAGGAATACGTCAATCTGGCTTCAGACCTCAACACGGAACTGAAACCGCCCTTGTTGATCTCAAAAGCCAGATTGATGAAATTAAAGACAAAGGCAATGCCGCTATCCTACTCCTCCTAGACCTCTCAGCGGCCTTTGACCTGGTCAGCCATGAGGTTCTCTGTAATCACCTTGCCACCGCAGCCCACTTCTCCTCCCCTGCCATCACATGGATACAATCCTTCCTGGCTAACAGAACCATACGAGTCTTTTCCACCACAGCTGCAGCAGACCCCACCCCCATCACATGCAGGGTCCCACAAGGTTCCTGTGTATCCCCCACTTTGTATAACATATTTACAAAGCCTCTATTTGACCAACTGGATCATCTGGGTGTCACCTACACTAACTACGCAGATGACACCCAGATACTCCTCACTATCTCTGGTAATTACCAAGAAGACTCCGCCCGGATCAACAAAATATTCTCCATCATTCAGGCATGGATGGCCTCCCATGGTCTCTGCCTGAATGATGAGAAAACAGAGCTCCTAATTGTCGGCTCCCCCAACACTCTAACTAAACTTGACCCTTGCTATAATAACATCACCATCGTTGGTCATCCCATTCCCATAGCCAAAAGCGTAAAAACCCTGGGTTTCTATCTAGATGCCAACTCCAACCTCAGCAAACACACCAATATGATCGCCTCAGCCGCTGCCTATACCGGCAAGCTCATTAGGGCCAGCAGACCCTTCCTATCACCCAACAGCTGCCTCACCCTTGCCAGGGCCCGAATACAATCCAAACTGGATTACTGTAACAGCCTGTACCTAGGTGCTAATCAATCCGTACTCAATAAATTGCAGGTAATACAAAATAACGCCTTACGCGCAGCCCTCAACATTCCCAGACAAGAGCATATCTCTGCCACTAGGAAAGCCTGCAATTGGCTCTCCATACGCCAAAAAATTGATCTAAAAATCATCTGCCTCACGTACAAAGCCCTCAATCACCTAGCACCACCTTATCTAGCTAATAAACTCACCCTGAAACCTGCCACCAGACTCACCAGATCCTCCAACACTCTTTGCCTACTAGTGCCCAGGTTCCACTTAAAAAGAGCGGGAGGGGTAAGCTTCACAGTGCTGGCCCCCCAACTCTGGAACTCCCTACCGCTTAACATCAAAACTGTCGAATCCTTCCAGATCTTTAGGAAGCAGGTCATCAGATGGCTGCTAAACAAAGAATAACACCACTAACTCTAGTCCCGTGCGGATACTGGCTTAAACACTGTATTTATTCTGAAAATTGTATATTGTACGCACTGAATATGTTCTGTTTATTAACCACTGTATATATATGTATATATTATAAAACTGTACGAAGTATGCACAATGTAACCATATTCTTAAGCGCCCTTCTACCTCCGGGTTTGGAGCGCCATACAAATAAAATAAACAAACAAACAAATAAACAATCTGTATCAAATCTGTTTCGAGTAGAAAAGAGACATTTTTGACGATGACAAAATTAGTTTTGCTCTGCAGGAATACATGGGTGAGTACTGGCTAAACCTCCAAGTTAGCCCTCATACTTCAACAAGGCAGCAGTGATCCCAATCATAAAGGTAAAACGGGTGCAGTCAAGAGATAAACCTACTTCATCTATTTTGGTAACGTGGGCTGAGAGTAAGCTATACTCTTAGATGAGTTGTGAATGCAAGTTAATAGGAAGCCAAACGGAAATAGTACAACAGTTCTAAATAAAAGAATGCCAAATGTAAAAGCAGGGAAGAAAAAGGCAAGATGTGCAGTAATGCCAATCAAAAGGATATGTTCTTTAGGGAAAAGATGCAACCAGAGCCTTAACCACTCCCTGGGGCCACAGAATTGGAGCAAGGGGAAGGGGTACTCAATAGTAAGTGATTCCAGTTCTTGGTAGTTCAATAGAGTCAAATCAGGATTCAAGATGCAATGTTTGTGAGTCAAACTGGGTTTGAAGGCTTAGCATCACGTTAATCCAACGGGGTGAGTCAGCATCGAGTTGGTTCGATATGATGCTGGATAGATCTATAAGGTGACATTGAGCAATGCAAGTCAAATGGATCACAAAGAGCGTTTTCACCATCAGTGTGGTTCAAAATGAACAGTACTGCTGGCTTGGGTTGATGAGTGATGCAATGCTCTAACCATTTGAGCCGAGCTACAATGCCAACTCCTCGTAATTAGAGGTTTGGTTAGATGTCATGGCAGTTCTAAGTTGTCGGCAAAATGTTCTAGTGCTCGAGCCAGACAGGTGACTAGTTTCTGCATTTCTGCTGGGAAGATGTTGCATCAAACTGGCAGATGCAAATGGAAACTCAAAGTTGAAAGGAGTGTGCCAAAATGCTGCATTGTAGTTCCCTGTAATGTGAAAGTGGAAAACGCTGGTCAAATGCAGTTCAAAGTGGTTTGAGCGAAGAAAATCGAAACCTGGCTGCTTGGCCCTCTGGTTTTCTATGAGTCAAAATGAATTATTCCTGATTTCCTTGAAGGCCTAAAAGTCAATAGAAGAAGGAGTGGAAGAGCCCTATTTCATAGGTAAAAGGCCACAGGGTATTGGATGAAAGCAAGCCTAGTTTAAGTGGTCCAATGCCTGTCCCTGAGAGAAGTGACCCTTGCCTCTTGATGTCTTCCACAGAGTACCTTGTTCCGTAGAAAGTGGAGGTGACAGTAATGAGAGAAAAGTAACATGCAGAGACTCTTCCTCAAGCCCACTTGTGTGCTCTGACTGACCAAACTCCACCTCTTTCTAAGCCTGATACTTCAATGCCGCTCTCTATTGCCACCCTCTCATGTGAATCAGGCATTTGATATGGAATTGCCTATGTCAAGCTAGGGTGTCAGGAGATGTCCTGGTGGGAGCTACTGGGCCTTGGAGAGCAGAGTTGCCCAGCCTCCCTGAAAGAAAACAGAGGCAGGCATCCTGCCCTTTGTCTCATAACTGGAATGCAGACAGTCATGCTTTCTGGAATACCGGAGCCTCTCATAGTTCGTATGGGCTCACAGGGCTGACATTGGTATGAATCCATTTTGATGTGACTTAAATAGATACATGAACTACCAGCCACCATAACCAAACCCAAGTAAGGCATATATTTCAAGAGTATCCTGCAACCAGGCAATAGTTTATCAGAATTATGAAAGTGTTTTGAATTGGGTGCTGAAGTTATTGCAACCTGTGTCTTCAGACGCCTTGTGCTCCAGCAGCTGTCAAAAGTGCACATATTACCTTTTAACCTGCTGTGTACCACTGGAGAGCAGCTGCTGCAGCTCAGTCAGGAGGCTGGTGCAGCAGTGCACATGTGTACACTATGCTTTTGGCATGGATGTTTTTGAAATAGGGATTAGCAGACCACCCTTCTGTGAAGAAATGACCAGCGTCATTTTGTTATTTAAATAAATATATAAAAACAGGGTTTCTATACCCTTGCCAGATGGCAATTCCACACACTGATCTTGCATCTTGAGTGAGCTCTGTTAAATCATCCAGCTGGCACTCTCACCCAAGACTATTTAGCCATAAAGAGCTCCCATGTTTATGAACAATATCTAGATGGGATTGAATCTCTCAGAGAGGTACTTTATCTTTGAAAATGTATCTGGGCATCATGCCAATGGGAACTCTTGTCAATAAATAGTACTCCAATCACTCAGAGGGGTGCCCTACATGTAACCAGGCATCAGGAAACAATTCTACTTTTGTGATGCTTGTCCACTGTATCAAAATTTAAACAAATCTAAAAAAAAGCATAAGTAAACTTGGATTCCACAACCTAAATCTGACACTCAATTTCTGCAAAATACTTTATATTAGCATTGCTTTTTGTAGTATATGTTTTTGTTTTTAATGGCTTTTACAAGGAGGAATCACTTCTTTCAGGGAAAATATTATTTTACAAATTGTTTCAGAATTGAAGACACATTTCTTTTCTATATTTCGGTATGCTGCCATACACATGTCATACATCATGATTGTATTTCTCCATTTGTCTTCATTGTGCATTTTATAAATTATGAGATATCCTCTAAGCCAGAGGTATGCAACCTTTGCCTCTCCAAATGTTTTGGACTACAACTAGCCGCAGCCACTTTAGTCAATGATGAAGGATTATGGGAGCCACAGTCAAAACCATTTGAAGTGCCACAGGTTGTAGATCCCTATTCAAAGCCATGTATCTTTCATGATGTAATAGTGGCAGTAGTTATACACTTTTTTATATTTTAACTATGGTGTGCATTGTTTATTGCGATTGATTTCATGACAATTGTCAAATATAGCTTAGATGATGATGATTTATAATGCGTTTGAAGTATATTTTTGTATTAAAAAAATCTTCAAAACTGCACTCGATCATCGCAATGGCTGTGACTGAGTATCTCTTCAAGTATTTTTTTTAATAATCGGTCAACAATAGAAATATGAGAACTCACTTTTAATCATAGAGAGAGATGTATACGGGGATCGGTCAAGAAGCTCATCGAATCTTAACAGAATGTGGAGCCAGGAAGTTTGTTAACGAACGTGTTTGGCAACAAGTGTAGATTTTTTGTAGACTGAAAAAGCTTTTGTCAAAACAGATCCTTGTTCTTTTTCTGTAAGATTCCTGCTGGCCCGATTATTGTTGCCAAACACATAATTTACTACATGCTTTGCAAACAAACCAGAAAATCCAAGTATTCATTAAAGGCATCGATGCACTGTGTGGCATGCCAGAGCTTAAAGGATATGCGTTTAAATGTATTTCAATCATTTCTGTTTAGATGGACGTTGATTCTGAAAAGAACATTTAATTGTGAAAACTGTGCATTATTTATACTAGACACACTCTGGTTTCTGTCTGTTTAGATCATCATGAGAAAATGCACCATAATTCACTTCTTATAAGAAATGTAGCCATGCTTGTGGCTATTTGACATTGAACACCCTGCACACATTTTCCTCACATGGGAGATGGGGGGGGGGGTGTGGGCACAGTAACAATTCATTTACCAAGACAAAGCAGGACTTTTGCCTGAGAACAGAATGTAACGTGTATATGCATAACATACACACTATTCACAAGTGATTCTCCAATGTTTAACCATTGTTTACTCTATGTAGAAATACACAGAGCATGCCCACTACACTCACCCTCATAGTGTACACGTTTGCAGAGTGCCAGTGTTTTGAAACACGCACATTGTGTTTGTTGGGAACACAGACATTTGCAAATGCTTTCCCAGCACTTGGCCATAGACCAAATTGACTCGTAAATGATGTTGGTGTAAGAAGCACGATAGGTGTCTGTAATTCCACAATTTACTGTAACACTGGAATCATGCACGAGGGAAATGACAACACTCATTAGAAACCTGTTTACAGTCAGGTGCATTCTGTGTGAAAATGAACAATTACCAGCACAAACTACTGCATGAATAAGTTATTCTTATTTTGGGCATGTTTTTTGTGAAATCTGTAACCAGTCTTAATGTACGACCACATGTAGGTGTAATTACTTACATTCCTACGTGTGCTAATCAGACCGCCTTGGCTACCTGTGCAGTGCACTTGTAACTCACTGGGAGCATGCACCTCCTGTGTGCAATGTTCTGTTGCTTCCCAACTGGTAAATCCCATACGTTCCTGCATACATGCATGCATATAAACACATAAACACATGCATTATACATATCTACATTTATTTTATATTTGAAAGTCTGAACCGTACTTTATGCTGAGTACTCTTCCAAGGCCTAACATTTTTGGTAGGTATATTTTCATTTATTTTTTAGAGAATTCACATTACGAAGGTTGAATTGGAAGTGTTATAAAAGGGAACATTGTGCCGGTGTAGAAGAACCTAACAGAAATCATACAAATACATTATTTGAATGTGTTTAAAGAAAACAACTGTACCAGACAAACGGAAATAAACTATCCTGAGTTTGGAAGTACATATGTAGATTAGTACATTTCCCTCCATTTATGGTGTCACTTAAGTTCTCGTGTTGCACTTACATACAAAGTACCCATTACATGTAAAAAAGGATCCTACTACCTGCCACAATATCAAACAGAAAGAGGGGTCAGGCACTGGTAGAAATGTTTTTTTATAACACTTTTATTTAACAGCAGGCTGCATCATCCAACAAAAACATAAATTCAATGAATTACATCAATATCCCTGGACAGTGATTACTCTTGAGTAGGCGCAATGCTTATGGGGAATACTGAATAGAAGTGCTTTTTATCCTGTTCTCTAATCAGATGACTTTTTAAAGTAGAACATGATACACAGAGAAAGGTCATATTTCCCTCTACACATATTCCTCTTGCAAATATAGCTATGTGGTAGGGAATGAACATGCGTGACCACCACTGCATTCTTGCATATTTCTGTTCACATATATGTTAGAGCTGGTTTTGTTGATCCGTTTGGGTTATCAGAAAAATAATGTGACACTTTTAAACAGAAATGTATTCTTACTGTTTGGAGAGTGAACAAGCCCTGGGCTCCTTTGTGTTGGTGATTCAATGCTTTGTGTCTGGTGCAGCAAGACAGAACCAGACATCAGAACAAGGTACAGTGTGCTGAATTAAAAGGCAACAAGGAATATGCCTTGCAGACAGTGCAACTATGCATACAAAGATGGGCAACACAAACAACTCCCAACACAAACTTCGGTAGCCATATCACGGTATCATTCACACAGAAAAAGGTGGATTGGAAAGCCAAGCACGTGGACAGAAATATGCTGATCTCCACATAGCTTCCCCTCAAGCCATTCATGCACAGATCCCCTTATCACAAGCTTTCAGAAAGACAATAGTAAGGAATCCTTGCATAGATCTAGGAAGATCCCTTTCTAATAATCCACTAAGAGGCCAAGAACTTAATCTTGAACCTTGACCTCCCCAAAAAGTTTCAAGTTCTCAGCAGAGCAGTAATGGGGCAATGTATTTATCCTAAGACCAAATGACCTGCTGCATCTCAAATCCTGCCAACAACTTCAGCTGGCAAGATGGCAGTCCATCATGCAGTGTGTTTGCACAGTGCAACTGCAAGTTCATCAATGCACGCACAAGAGTCAGGCTCTTTCGGGCTGATTCACACAAAGTTATTGGAAATAACTGGTTTACTTTGTGCTTATTCCTGGAATTCAATTTACCAAGTAGCTATTAGGAGTAATGCTGACATACTCCTGGCTGTCCCCTTTAAAGAAAAGAGTACGCCAGAGGTAAGTCAGAGGTTCTATCCGTAACTTCTTTGTGAATCGAATAGTATCTTTCCAATACTAACCCAGAGTTAATCTTGCCAACTTCTTTGTGAATTGGAACCTTTTACGTCAGAACAGAAAAATATACCAGAGCAACTTATATTGAAAAATGTAAGGATTCATTCGAATTCAAATTAAGTACTACAGTGACAACAAATATGGCAGGGAGTACATTTCAACTGCACAATTCTATTGGGGACCATGGGCCTGGATTTGTTTCTCCTTTAAATTAAGTTTAAAACAATTAGCATGCAGCCGGATTTCTAATTCTGCGACAGACATGGAGCAAGTCCCTTCATGGAATTTGTGTGCAGCGAGTTTGACCTATGGGGCTGGTGTAATCTTTGCTCCTTGCATCATGTAGCCATAACATTACTTGGCACCTACATATATGCACTAAAAGATGACATAAACAAGGTATCCTTCATTGATGAACTAGTATCCTTATTGTTATATTGGAATTGCAGGCAGGTTTATGTAATGAATGATGTGATCTGTGATGTCATCATTGTGGTTATAGGCTGCGCCACAGGGGGCACGATGTTAAGGTGGCTTTAGCTGAATTTCAGTGGTTTTGTTCTGTTAAATTCTCCCCTTCGCATCGCTGCAACTAAATTGTGTTCCTTGCATATATATATATATATATATGATTATATATAAACATTCACTGACAAAGCTTTGTTAAAGGGACATAATGCTTAAGTTGCACTAATAAAAACCTATAACATTCACTGAAAAAAACTTTGTTAAAAGGGACAATATGTTTGAGTTGCAGTATTAAAAACCTATGAAATTCATTGGAAACATCTTTGTTAAATGGATGCAAGGTAAAATTAAGAAAACACCCAAAATGTGCCAGGTATGGTAAGCTATGGGTGTTACACTATCTGTAAAAGAAAAAAAGAACAAAATAGATATTGATTAGCAATTGGTGATCGAGAGTTGTACTATCTTCTGCATGTTGGAGAACCCCTTTCGTTGTAAAGTGTTTTGGTTGACGCATTTGATGAAGTAAGTAAATGACTCCTGAAGAATGTTTGGTAATAACGTAAACAAACTAACACATGTTGCGCCTAAAATGACATATATTTATATTCCAAGATTCATTTACATTTGTAGTATGATACATTTTAGATTGCAATTAATTATATGCATCAGTACTGTTGAATGTAAGATCTGTCATGCACTGCTGCCTGGTATAATTTATGATAGAACCAGAGGATATAAGGATGCATTTCTAGTGATGTGTTGCATTTGGATGAGATTAAAACACACAATGGTTGGGTATCCAGTAATTTTACTGAATATAAAACAGAGCATAACATTAATAACTAAACAATAATAAAGTAAATATATCTAATTTTTATATGGGATGGGGTAAGGGGTTAAAACGGGTGGGGAGGGGGTTGTGGTGGATTTAGAAGCATGGGGAAATGGCGGGTTTGGAGAGAACCCCCAAATAAAAAAAGATAACAAATTCTAAATTTCTATTGTTGTAAAAGTTTAGGTATTATTTCATTCTCTGTTTTTTCATTCAATACAATCACATAGATCTAATTGTTTTTTAAGTGACTGTATGTTTATTTGTTATGAATGTATATTGATTCTATTCTAAAGAATTTCTTAAACATTTTAATATAGCGCTAGCAAGCCCGCAGACCTCAGGCAGGTTGAAAATAAACACTTATCTATTTGTATAGGAGAAATATTCTGATTTTTAGCTTGTAAAAACAAGAGAGATAAGAAAGAATGACATTAACACACAGTGTATAAATGACCTGCAGTGACACAACATTTTTTACTATGTGGCAGGATTTATGTTTGATTGTATGGTAAGCTATGCAACCATAGCCCGCTCTATCACCATGCACTGCTAAGATTAACAACCAAGACACCAAAGATGACATTGCAAAAGGCATCTTTGATGACATCACTGGTGACATCACATATGGTTGTTGTTTTTCTTTCAGTGACAGTGAGAATTTTGAGCAGTAGACCTTGTGTGGTCATACTTTATTGAAAACATGATAACCATACCCTAAAGGTGCTGTACATGTAGGCCTTAACCTTGTGCTATGCTCTCAAAGTACTTTCCTTAGGGTTTGGCCTGAGCTCATGGTGGGTGCACATACATGGAACAATACGCAGGCCCCAGACAGACAATAAATTTTTTATTACATCTAATCTTAGTGTCATTTTCTGGTTATGGCATTTGTTTCCTCCTTACTAGAGTTTTCCTGTATGTGCCTCAGATGTGTATGCTTTGATGCTCTCCATATATATGTTTATACTAGCACATGTGTGTATTCATGCTTGTATTTTTAGCTGTTAATTTCAAATATAACATTAGTGAAGATTCTGATACACTTTGACTTATGATTCTACTGGCCAAAGATACCACATTAAACATACCCTACTTTTATGGTCTGTGCTGCAACCATTGCCTATGTGTATGTATCATTAGATTGCTGTATTAAAAACAAACAGAACTTCAGTAGAACATTTCTGTTTCAATAAGTACATTTTGTGATACATCAAATAGTTCATGAGAGGTCTTCTGATCAACCTTCATACATTGCTAAGAACACTCTAAACAAACCCCTTTGTAGGGAATTTCCATCAGAATGGGTGTCATATGTGATGTCATCAGTGATGTCATCAATGATGCCATTTGTGATGTCATCTTTGATGTCCTGGGTATTAGCAGTGCATGGACATTTTTGATGCACTTCATGTTTTTAATTGACCAATCAGCGGCCAAGCATGATGCACGCAACCATTACACGGCTGTCTGATTGGTCTAGAGGTGTCAGGGAGATCAAACCAGGAAGTGAATCTGCGGACCATGTGGAGATATCACACATTGTTTGAGACCTACTTTTGGACCATTTTTAAAAACCTACTGGATGGGTTAACACTAGATTTGCAAAAGTACTTTTTCGGGACCAGGCCACCACTCCATGTGCAAGTTTGGTGCAAATCCGTCCAGCAGTTTATGGTGTAACCGCAAATGATTTGTGTTCTTTTCATGTCTATCTGGATTTCAATTTTTATTATAGCCCCGCTCCATGATGAAATGGCATAGATCTTCGAAAGATAATTCATAGGGGGCTATACACTTTTTTTTGCCAAGTTTCGTGAGGATTTGTTGAACGGTGCCAACGTTATAGGCCACACAAAAAAGGTGCTTCCTATGGGTTGAGATACTTCACCAAAACTAAAGGGTCGCTACCATCGACCCTGCTATATAGTAACATACAAAGCACTCTAGCGTATTTTAATACAGTGTTCATTCTTCACTACTATTTTAAATAATTTATTACAAACTCTAAAATGCATCACTATCAAGTGAAAGAGTAGATGGAATGGCAGAGCCCATGAAATGCCAGTAGACTTTGCGTGCCATGAACTGATTTTGAAGTATTGTAGATCTGTCTGCATTGTGGATTACATATCTCTAAACATATACATGAAAATATTGGTTTTGTGACTCAGTCTTATTTGTCTGACCCCGCCCATCTTCCAAACATCGTTCTAATATTCTGCAGCATTTCTTTCCAGTTGTAAAATGGGGGGCGTGATGGGAAGATCCGTGTCTTTATTTGAGAGCTGAATTCACATCACTGTGGTTTTCATGCAATTAATCGGCCAGTGTCCCTGAGCACTTAATTCTGATCTAAATATTAAACAAGCTGACGCACAGATTGACGTCCCTCCCCTTGTTCACCGTCCCTGACAGATGACGCTTCTGTGCTCTGTGAGTGCCACAGTGCAGCGTCTTTGGCGTTATTCTTCGGCACGTGAAAGAGAGGCTGCTTAAGCAAACATCCTCTGACAATCCAGCAGAACAGGGCCTAAAATAAATACTGCTACTGTGCCAAGTCCATAATTACTTGCACATTTACCACTCCACTCATGTCCCGACCATGACCGTCCAAAACATATTTTTGTACTTACTATAATTGTCTCTAAGCCATACCCCCTTTATGGGTCATGAAAGTCTGAGAGCTGTTTCATATGACTGGCTGGCACTTACTTATGCAGCGGTGGCCATTAGCGTGTGCTCTGCTGGAAATCTAACTGCGAGGCACCTGGTGGGAAAAGTGTCTCTGTGGGTCACAGATGCCTTTCACGTCTAATGAAAAGACCAGTGGATTGAATTGGAAGGAGGTTAAACATGCTCAGTGAACTGCTGCGTGATTGGAAAGTCAGCCATGAATAGACTCACGTTCCGGCCAAACAAGAGTGCTCTGTGGTTTCTAGCTAAGAAAGCTGCTGCAGCACTTCCGAACAAATGTATCAACAATCGAGCTACATAGACATCCCATAGCCTTAATGATGCGTCACATACCCACTCGGGACAACTAAAAGCTATTGCCCTTTTATTTGTTTTATTCTGGAATACCGTATCCCTCCTCTCCCATCCTACTATTTCAACATTCATCTACATACAGGCGTTGCTAGGAGGGCTGGGTGGGGGGAGGCTGTGGGGGCTATAGCCCCGGGTCTTTTGGTTGTAGCCCCGGATAGAAGCTCAGGAGCTACAACCAAAATGCTAGCTAGGCCTGAGTCCCGCCAGCCCTGACATTAGCTTAGCCCCAGATCTTTTCCAGACCTATCAACACCCCTCTTGCCAGCACACAGTAACTGCAATGCAACATACACAGCACAAGCATACTTGTCTGTAGCTATGCAGTGTAGATTCCTTTGAACCCCTCCCTCTCGCACCCAAGAATGTATCTTGCTTCTTATTTAGTCCCTTTCATCATGAGCTTTCTCCACAGACAACCTTATGTTTTCCATCTATTTGCCTCGCTGCATGCCAGTGAGTTAAGGAACCCTATAATTGTGTGTTTCATTACATTGGCCTGGCGATCCCTAACCGCCCTTACATTGTTCTATTCATTTAATGTCCCGCTGTTTGGGAAATGTACACGTACATGAGAACTATCACATCTTGTCACCATGCATCCTAATATGTGTCCTTTTTTGGCTGAATACCGATTGCTAAACATCTGAGGTAAGGTTCCTTATATTTGTGATGGTTTCCCTCCTTGTACTCCAGCTGCTCCCCTGTGAGTCCTCATTAAAGGCCCTTTGAGGACTTGACTTCAAAAGTGCACTTCACAGTGGCATAATTGTAGTTGCGTCCCTAATGAAGACTTTGATGAGGACTCAACGGGTTGACCACAATGTCGTTTTCCTTTTGCCCATGTCTCCTTGCACATATTGTGGATGGCTGCACTGGTTGGTGACACCCAAGTGTGCATAACCCTAATGGGGTATAGCTCGCCATACCAGGGTATGCACCTACTGGGTTCCCCTTCATAAATCCAGTAGCGAGAATAACAGCCTAACTTTGTATCCTTTGGGTAATGCAGTGAGGGGAGCCAGACAAGATGATATGGACACGTGGGCATGGGGGACATGCTAGAGCACGCATAATCTAGCTGGGATGTGGGCCTTTAAGATGTGATTCAGCCCACATTGTGACCAGCTGATTGACTGTACTCCCACTATTAGGTGATGTCAGTGTATCAGAACAATCACTAAAGATAACTGTCTTGAATACATGCTTTAAGGAGATTCAGGAATTCACAATATTTTCAGATAAGAAAATATACATTGACAAAGACACAAAAAGTGTGAGAAGATATTGTAAAAATCTGAATAACATTCTTACAATTTCGAATTCTTATTTTTTCCTCCAAAGAAAGAGAAATGATCATGCATGAACTGTTTAACAGTAAACATTCTGTGTATTTCTTTAAAAGCCACCTGTCAGAGTATGTGCTAGTTGAGATTTGTACACGTCCAGGAGGCAGAACATACTCATGGTATCTTTAAGTAGTTTGATAACCAGAATTTCCAACATCTCCTGTATAGAATCCCTCACATATGTGTTTGTCTGGCTAAAGAAACAGAGATGAAGGGCTAGAGGAAGAGTAAAACCAAGAACTGCGATGGGGAAGAGGAACGCACAGTGCAATAAAGATTTCTGGGAAATAGCTCGTCTTTCATAAGCCTTACACCCTGAGGATCCACAAAGCAGTGCCAGGACTTGGAGCAAGACACAGGCATGCATATGAAATGAAACAAGAAACATTCACTCTGGTACAATGAATATTTATGCATCGAATGTCTAACCAATGTGCAATTGATCTTAGCAAACGAGTAAATAGACTTTCAAAACGAGACCCAACCAGGGAGAACAAAGGTGCGGGGAGTCAAGTGTCCACATTGGAAATATCTTTCAAAACACAGCTGCAGCTCTGCCATTTCCACTGCCAGTCAGAGCTATGAATGGCTTTGAATTGAGGGGGGCAATCCTGAATTAGCCAATCACTGTGGTTATACATGCAACACGTCCAAGGTTAAATGATTTGGAGCACTTGAAAATTGATATACAAGAACATAGACATTAAACACACATTAAGCTTACATAACGGTTTCACGTGGCAGGTCAAATGCACTACATTAACGTTAGAGATTTTTTCCTGGGAACCTAAAGTGCCACGTCTACTATACGCACGGGGAACGAACAGGGATATTGTTGCTGAAGGTTTCCATTTACGTGTATAGGGATCTTTTAAACAGTTTGAGGGTTTCTTCTTGTAATAGATTTGCTGTTGTTACAAAGTACTGGTCTCTCTGATACTATCGATCTGCCATTGCTGATTTCATGTTCAGGGTGAGTTCTACGAGGATCTTTGATGATGTAGACCTTAGAAGTTGTGCTGGGTTTTAGAGTTTGAAGTGTATGGAATTATAATGTGGGATTCTTTCCATATGTTTTGGGTGATATACATTGGTGGTTTCACTGTGATGCACTTCTTCATAGATTCCCACTTAATGGATTTTGAGGCTGGTGATATATGGTCATAGCTATCGGGCTGTACATGTGTCTTGCCACCCTCAACATAAAAGATCTGCCTGATCAAATGTGGGACACTACAGGCTGCTCTTGACCTTGTGGCCTGCACCAAATGTAACAAAAAGGGAGTTCAAGACCCAAAAGTCCAATTTAGATTTCAGGTAAATTGGCAAAGCTTTCACCACATGCAAGGGATGGATAAGAGCCCCCTCCTGCAAAGGGACTGGAAAAGGGAGGAAAGGCAATATCTATATTCGTGTGAAAAAAATAGAAGATTTTGATGACAAATAGGTCCTTGAGGAGGCACCAGATTTTCAATAAAGGCCTCAAGATAACTTCCGGGTCATGATGAATCAAATAGTAGAGCTCGGCACAGAGGAGCTGGTGGTCATGCACATCATAGACTGTGGTTTTAATGCAACTTGAAACCTGTATATCAATGATGAGGCTATTCAAGGCCAGACTGCTAAACATATCTCTATGAATAAAAGATGATCATTTGAGTGCTGTTCCTTATCATGCTGTACATTTGCTTCCCCCTATGTGGCCTGAAAGTGGCACAAACGCATAAGCATAACATGGTGACAATTGGTCAGAGAAATCTAATTACTCACTGGGTTTTGCATGCAGGAAGTAATTTCAGGAATAAGAAATTTGCACAGACAGAGGTTGTATGTATTTGTAAATACTCATTTGAATTGATTTGATTTCCAAAATATTCAGACATGTTATCCTTAACAGTGCATAGTCTTGCTCAGTGTTATCTTGAAACTAAGGTATGCGTGTGTGGACAGTAAAGCTGAATCCTATATCTCGTGAAATCACGTGCACCTCTCTCTGCTGCTCTCACGGGCAAATTCACCATGTCTGCTGCAGGCACTGATGGAATCCGTATTCATAAATGGGAAATCTATCTGCACACTCCCACTCTATTGGATGGAAGAAACTCTAGTCTCCCTATTGACTATCTACTCCTAAATAAATCTGCGGGCATGGATAATCCCTTCTTGCTGTTTACCACACTGGGAGATATCCCCTTCCTCTACTGCCTCCTTTTCATCATCATCTGGAAGTGATATGTTTACCTCCCATCGTGTAAAACACCTACACATTTCTATTATACACATATATATCTGAGTGTATATCTCATTGAGGTAAGCACTTGCCTCAAGTCTGTAACATGCCTGCACATCACAAGTTAAAATCACACTGGGGTCTTCTCAACTCTTTATCCTTGCAAGGTTGTTAAATTACCATTACATTGGGTAATAATAACAGGTACTGTCATGCTCTTAAGGGAGGAATCTGTCATTAGACGCAAATTAAAAACATAATAAAATTAACAATAGACCAAATGGTTTCTGTCTAATTGTATTTGATAAAAATGCAGGCAAGCTTTTATCTGAGTACCAATGCAATATAACCAGCATACATTAATGTATTTATGTATGTACTGGCGCTACACAATTTTCTGTCCTTCATTTCTGCACCTTCATCATCAGAGCCAACTGCCCCCTAGTTCCAACTAGAATTTCCAAGCAGAATGGAGGGATCACAATCATGAATTGATAACTAGGCATACAAGATCCTGGTTACAGGGGCCATCAGTATCTGGATAGATGTGGTTAATAATGTTTGAGCCAAGGAGCTATATCAGTCTTTCATGGGCTGAGGCTTTAAGTAACTAATACAAACAGCTACACATTCCCACTGTCACTCCTTTGACATCCTCTTTCCTAACAGCTGTAATATCTCAGATATCAAGATATCCCCAACATTTTGGTATGGTCACTCCATGGCCCAAGTTTGTCTCTACACTCTAAGGTCTAGGAAAATGTCACAGCCCTTAACTATCCTGGAGACCATCACATCTATGCACACAAAACAAGCTCTGCATCATTCTTTGCTAACGTGTTCTTCATTAACCTTCTACAGCCTGTGCATGATAGGTATCCACAAGTCTTGTTCCCCAATATAAACACAATCATCATCACATCTCAGGACACCTCTGCCTCTCCACTAACCATGTCCATCAAGTTAGCAGCAAAGAAGAAAAGCAA
Organism: Ambystoma mexicanum; assembly: GCF_040938575.1. NCBI lineage: Eukaryota > Metazoa > Chordata > Amphibia > Caudata > Ambystomatidae > Ambystoma > Ambystoma mexicanum. The sequence continues at coordinate 973,594,003 of NC_090933.1, read as the reverse complement.
ATGGTGCAATTGGGGCAAAGTATCATTGACCAAGAGTGCCTGCTCCTCCTCGCTGAAAAAGTACTTGATTAACCCCTTCCCCCAAAAAAAGAGTCTAGACCGTGCCAATCTGTACAGAACATTGCTCTAGCTCTACTGATGATGTCCAAAGCAAGCTGATTAGTCAGTCCTTCATGAAACAGTTACCCGAGTACAGCGAATGCCAGGGCCTTTTCCAAGGCAGACATTCCAAGCTATGACCAGGAAAAAGTACTGAGAAAACTTTGCTGTAAACCAGAGAACATATGCTACAGAATCATCAAGCAACCTGATTTATAGCCATCATCTTGCTGATTCTTTCTGAAGCTTAAAATACTGTGCAGTACAGCATCTTATTTTAAAGATGTGATTCCTACAGGCGGACTGATCTGAACTAGATCATGTATGTCTTAAAAAGCAACCAGCCACTAACAAATAAGGAAATTCACCTCCCATCATTTGGGTGCTCTCATGTGGGGTAACACAGGGTTCCTCCCTCACCACATAGTTAGCGGTTACACTAAACCTCTCAGAGACTTGTTGGACCAGTTTTACACTGTATACAACATATACACTGATGACACACGTCTGAAAATCCATCTAGATTCTGAGGCAGCTCACAAACTAAACAAGTTCACCACATGCCTGTTTATTTTCTGTGGGATGTATTGACCCACTCTGCTATACTATGCGGCTTCACTCTGCTATCTATGGTGCGAGAAACAGTAAAATGGCGGCAAAACCCTTGTGCTCACCAAAACCGCGTTTTTCAACACACAAAAAGATGGCTGCACAACCTGCCACCCATGGTGCATGTGTGGTGGAACAGACCACACGCTGCAGAAAAGTGCCAGTGGACTCCATGACAAGTAAACATAGAGTGCAGAGGAAGAAACAGCGATTTGCAAGTGAAACTCCAAAATTTTCCTGTAAATGACATTTACTTTGCTGCTGAAACTGCAAAATGCCTGTACATAACACTTTCCAACACTCAAAATCTTGCTTGCTTGGCACTAAAACTCATTTAATCTAATGAAGCACTGTGAATTTATAAGTCCTGAAATGTTAAGAGCAAAACACCCTTTCAGCAAAACTGGATTGCCTGTGAATGACAACTCCTGCCAAAAAAATCTTTGTGCAGCCACACTGGGCTACCTGTGAGTTACAGCCCCTGTCAAATGGGCTCTCCTGATTAAACTTTAAGGATGTCTAAACTAAAGGACTGCTGGATTAGCAAATATAAAAAGACTGTTGCTGAAAGAAACACGGATCTCAGTTGTTTTGATCCCACAGGTTTAAATCAAGAATGTAGATTGTATATGTAATCTGATGCAACAAGTTTGTTTTATGCTGGATTTCAGGTCAAGAAATTAAGAATTAACCTAGGCTGGCTGGGCCTGCAAGGGGTTGAAAAACAGGTTTCCATCTAAGGGGAGGACATTGCTCTCAGCAGATGCTCACTGACACATATAATTGTGGGGTATGCCAGACTTGTCTCTGTCGCCAGGGACTGAACAATGGCAGATTATCCAGGCCAGGAAATGAACGTGTGAAGAGGTCATAAACTAGGCTTGCGGAAGGAAATCCCAAAGGTAGGGGCTGCTCCTTGCCTCCAGAGACAGACAAAAGGCTGACCATTTTCTGCTAAAGAATATGTAATGAACATTTTTTAGAGATTTATAACTCGCTATCAGAAGTGATGAAAAATATAAAACGGGCAGATTTGTTAATCTAATTTTTGGCCCTACATTTGAAAATTTGGTGGAACTGTGTAGCATATTCTGAACAGGAATGGCAATTTATGTGGTTTTATGGGAACTGTATTTATGCTAGAATTGTTAAACTTTGCACACACATTCCTATGGTAGACACACATATTTGTGGAAATTTGGAGACATTTTGGAAAATGTTTTCATGGCGATATTTACAAAATGCTGCAGAAAGGCGAAACAAGGTCTCACAACTGTGGGATTTTCATGAACAGATACTCCATAAAATATGTAATCCTTGTATGTGATTTTCGTAGAGGTTATTAAGGTATAAACATGTATTTAGGACAACATTTGATTGTCATACTAGTGGCTAGGGGAGGTTTCTAAGTATTGTAAAAATCAAACCATAAACCTGACATCATCTGTCTTTGATCCAATCATCCGGATGCAAGGCGGAGATGAGGCTCTGATCCAATCCCAGTTCACAGGGGCAAATTTAGTTAAGCCAGCACATACACCCATTTGGTGATGTCATTTGACAGGATAAATAGGGACATCACAGACACACTCTCTCTGCTGATTCCAGCGAAGCATTTTGATCTAGCATTCAACATCCAGCCTTCAACATCCTTCTAGATCCAGATGCCAAATACCAGGCCAAGCAGTAGCTAAACCATTTTCAGCTAGGCCTCAAGCCTCAGCTAATCCTCACAACCCAATGAAGCGCTGTGGTGGGGGGAAGCATCCTGAAACTATCTGGCTTGCTACCATAAATGCTTGCCTGCTGTACTCGTCATCCTGCTGATCTGAAATATCCAGAGACAAGAAAGGCAGATCCCATGCAGTTCCGGCGACCAGCCTAGCTGATGTGCTATCCTTCCCTGATAGACGGACCCAATTGACCAGAACTTTGACGGTCCAAAAATGTTAAATCCATTGGATTGTGAGTATTAACGGGATGCTAGAGAACTATTGTATACCTTGACTTATCTTGTTCCACCCTAATCTCTGAACTATCACTATCACTACTAACCAGTAACAGTGTCAAAATCCTTAGTGCTATCCTATCCTGACTATTTGCTAAAGCGTAATTTTTATAGTCATTTTTATTTGTGTAACTCTTATCTATAAATCCCACTTTGAGTGTTTGGACTGTTTCCGCCGGGGAAGGCGCTGGGGATCTGTTACTGAAGTCATGAATCAGTCTCAGAGCTTACTTCGTCCCAACCTGGTTGTCTAGTTTGAATGCTCTAGTCTTGAGTAAAAGATAATCCATATTTCCTTGTTTTGAACTGAAGTTCTTGTCCAAATTTGCGTCTTTATTTTTGAATAACACCTCTCACTAAAACCTCTATAACTCCCTCAGTTTTAAAGATAGAAATAAAACTCCCACTGATACCTAACATCCATAGCTATCTTTACAACTAAAACCTGCGGAACAGTGTATTTGACCTGTTTTTCTTCAAAATCGCATAGTAAAAGCTTGCCGCAAATTTGCAATTGCAGCCAAAGTACACATGTCGTTTGCCCATTTCAAAGTGCTTTTTTCCATCCCATCCTGATCTGAAGTGTATATTGTGGTTCATATTATAGCCCATGCATGTTAGGACCTGATTGGTGTTGCTTTCTTTAGAATTTGTCTCCAATTTAGCATTTTGACCATTTTGCAGTATTTCACCAGGCCAATTTCACCTGTCATTTCAAAGTGTCATTTGCCAAAATAAGGTTTTCTCTCTTGTGTGGGCAGGAGGATTGCTTATACTCTAGACATTTTATTTTCATTCCCGAAACCCTGCTGATTACTCTTATTGGTGTAGGATTGCTCATTTGTATTTAAACAAAATTTTGCAGGGGGAACATTAACCTAAACGCTATCTGTGTGCAAACAAGACTGTTTTTTTTCTCTGTGTTTTCTATTTTGCCTCCTTATAAGTAAATTCAATTGTATTTGCTTATTTCTGAATTGTATTGTTACCCTTTGGTTGATCGCTGCCCCATATATATCTATATTAAACCTATGTGTGATTTGAATATTAAATAAATACATCTTTACCGTGGCCAACTAGCCTGATTCCTGGTTCAGTGTGACCTGGGGAGGGAGGTATTTTGAGAAGGGTGTGATATGAGTGGTATATCATTCAGAATAGTTAATTTATAGACAAAAATAAATAAGGGTTTAATTTGCGCACTGCATGCTAGGCGAGACTTGGGTGTGTGCTTGATTGAAATCCCTTACATTTCCAAGACTGGATGGCTGAAAGCCAATTCTGCTTTCAACCAGACAAGTCAGAAAAACGGTTATCTGGTTAAGCCTTTGCAGCTGCAACCCCAAACTCTGCCTCTTGATAGAAGCCTAGCTGCGTGTTCAGGCACAAATACGATTGACCAAAACCTCTGCTTCTTACATCATATTTCCTCAGTTGTAAGCTGCACCCATTTAACACTGAACCACCTTTGCAAGACCATCCCAACACTCAAGATGACCCACAAAATCCATCACATCCTAACTACTGTAACAGCCTCCTTTAAGGTCTCCGTAGCAAGGAGATAGCCTGCCTCCTAACCATCCAAAAGAGGGCTGTGGATTAAGTGTTTAGTATGAGGAAATATTATCATGTGTTGGTTGCAGTGACAAGTCTTTGCCAGAGTAGAGCTCATGTGTGGAGCTGTCTGGAACCAAGGAACTGAATATCTTTCCAACCGAATCACCAAGCATGCTCAATCCAGGACTCGCGTAATGGTTCACCCAAATATCTGATCCTAGGGGCCTTCAAAAGGAGTAAATTCAGAAAAAGAGACATGTGACAGTGGCTGGCCTGGGGCACCAGAATGTCCTCCCATAAAACATGAAGCTGGAGTTCAACCACCTCAAGTTCAGAAAAACATAGATCACTTCATTTGCTCCTGTTTTTAAAACGGTTTCTCTATCCTGAGAACCACAGTGCTATAACAATTTTGGGGATGTATTAGTTTTACTTTGTGTCAGCTTACCCCATCTCCACCCGGTGTACCCCCACCCTTGTTAACCTTCCACTAAGAGGTATCCTGTATGCATGCGGCACAGTACAAACTACCAAATAAATAAATAAACAGACATGAAACGGATGTATTGTTGTGAAGCCTTAGTGTTGGTATTTTTCCCCTGACCTACAAAAGTATATCTTGGATATTGTTGTCATTTTATAACATAAAATAATTTTATACTGTCTCGGGAGGATAGCTCCGGGGCAACGTGCTCGCTTTGGAAGCAAGACGACACAGAGCAACACAGGTTTGCTCCCCGGGTCCGCGCTTAGAAACCTCTGGTATTAAGCGTGTTATAAATAGCCTAACATATCATATTATAATCGATCCTTATGGGCTCACGTTTAACTTGAAACATATGCAGTCACACATTGTAGTGATTTTTGTTTAAAAAGAAAAATTCAATGCACGTGTCAAATCTACACTTTATGTAAAGCAGTTCCACAGATTTCGATTTTAACTGCAAAACTTACCTGTCAGATTTGGGGTTCCTTACAACAAGAGTTAATATTATTAGTCGCCCATGAGTTTTGGTTTATGGTTCCAGACCATCAATAGCTGCCTGAACTATTCCTGGTTTAGGAATAGGAGCACGTCTGATTTGTGACTTCCTATCAACTTGTCAAAATGGTGAATTGAATAGTTGATCTTTTTCATAAGCATTCATGCTCCAATGTTCCTTAATAAATGCATTGACTGAATGGAACTGTTATGGCACATTAGTACCCGGAGTGGGTGTGTCCATGGGATACACGTAACGTGATTGGGTAGTTTCCGAGCCATACCACAGTGTAATCCCGTGGACGCACCTACGTGCCTGCGTTTGTTCCCGGCGGGGGAGCGTGGCAGCCCCTTAGCCAATGAAGAGGCTTGAAACGGGACTATCCCCGCTCTGAGCCTCCCCAAGGCTGGAGGCTGCCTTTGTCCCCCGCCGGGGACTCAAGTACGTTTTTTTTCCCTCCCCCACCCTCCAAACTATCCCCTCCCCAACCTGCCAATCCCACTTACCTTCTTTTTTCTTATTTTCTCGGAGCAAACGTGCTGGGACCACTTCTGTTCCCAGTGCGTCCGCTCCCAATGGCCGCCATGGAAAGGGAAAACGGACTACGTCTTCCCTTTCCCAGTGGCCATTTTATTTCACTTTATTTTATTTGTTTATTTTTTCTGTTCCAAAACGCAACAGCGTTTCGGAACAGAAAAATATGCTATTAGTACCCCGCTCTAATGGGCCAGGGTTCTAATGGCTATAAGCCTCTCGAAGGTAGGCCAATAGCGCCCACGGTAATGCCCCTGGGGCTTCATTAAGGCCCTCGCTACGCTTGGGCCTGTAATTACAGCCCGGGGGTATTACCTGAGGAACTATTGGCCCGCCGTCTCGTGGTGTATTGCCACATTACAGGCACTTGCATGTAGTAATAGTTTGTGCTTCGTCGGTCAGACATTTCTATAATCAGCAGACTTTAACTTAAAACCTGCGGTATTCTGGACATGGAAACCAATAAGGCTTGTAGTCTAGAAGACAAGCCAACATAATGAAAGGCGGTTGCCCGATAACCAAAATGGAAACACACCTTTGCAAAATCTGGCCCGAATTATAATGTCTTTTAGGCGACAAACAGAGCAATTGTAGTATGCATACACTATTATGAATCTGGTCCCGAACTCGGATCTGTAGGCTTGATTTTAATGCTGACAACATATGTTTGGTTAATGGTTTTCTGAAGTTCCGCTATCAGAAACGTGCTGCTATTTTATGCATTCTGGTTTTTAATCTGCAAATGAACTGTTTAGTTGCCCTAGAGAGCACGAGCATTCAAGCACATCATGCACCAGAAAGCTCCCTGCTGGTGAATCGTGCGCCTTTCACAGAGTAAAGTTTCCATGGCACAGCAATGCCAGCTGGAGCCCAAATTGTTTGACTTGACATTGAAGTATCCTTGGTGATAATCGCAAATGGTTCTCAACGGTAGAAATGTTGTAATCACCGGAAGCACACTTGTGGTACTTATGTGTGTAGCCTGTTGTGTCCTGGTCTAATGGAATTGGGCACATGACGTTTCCAGAAGCCAGTGGACTTGCTTTGTCGTTTTAATTAAATGGCTCCACGGTTTGGGTAATTATGCTAATCCTTCCAGATAAATAATTTTCTCCACCTGCTTGTTTTTCTTTTTTTTATTATTCACAAGGTAAGGTTTACAATCTCCATAGTGCCATATATTGTCAAGTAATTGCATAGTTTACTACTGACTATGCAAATTAGAACACTAAGAGTGAAATACTAATTTAAAAACACAGTGAGATTACTGGTTTTAAACCTTTAAAATGCCATACAAAGAACTGTGATATATTGGGAAGGTGCTATACAAGTACAGAAATACAATTTAAAAAAAAACTTGTCATGCAACAGATTATTTCAAATATTTTCTTCAAATTTTACTTCATTCTAAAAATAGAGTCACATATTCACCAAATTAAGCTCCAATAAACCAAACTGGAGGTGGAGATGGCTAAGGTTATTGATTTTAAGGTCAGGTCAAACAGCACCAGAATGCTCTAATATCGATCATCAAGCGATCACCCAATTATGTTTGTGTAGGAGCCAGGCTCTATAATTTGGTAACAATATTTGCAGCAACGGAAAAGTGCAAAGTGTTTTTGCTCTTGTCAGTCGGTGCAAATTCGTTTTTCCTCTGACCCATTGGGTCAAACCCTATTGCCAAAGTACCCAACACCACTGCAAAGTTGCCTCGCTCTGTGCGTGTTTTGTAAACCAACTTTTTTACTTGTATTTCCGTAGGAAAATCTCAGCTTCCAAACATCTTGCGTGGGTCTCTGTCTCCATCTTCAATAAAACCAATTATCAGATAACAGGTCTAGCGATATTAAAAGACACCCTCTTAGGGAGCAGTCCATCTTTGAATGTCATAATGATAATGACTCAGATGAAGACCAGCATGACCAGGCTGGGTTGGAGTAACGTTGCTGCGTAACACCATCAGTAATGCGGGCCACTCCTGACTCCTCCCATCAAGAAATAGAAATACCAAGCATTTCAAACTCATTCAACATTGACTCAAGCAGAGAGGGATCAATTTATGAAATTATGTAATGGAAGTACTTGTTGCCCTTGGCCCTATATAACAACAACCCATTTAATCATTCTTGTATAGAATGGGGACAACCCTTTTTAAGTCCTGACCAACAACCCATACGGCTGCAGAAACTTCTTTAATACATATGGTGTTGAAGGTGACATCAATTATCTAGTACTACTTTATTGCGAATATAAAAATGAAGGCTCATCTTATGGAAATGAGTGGTTGCGGCCATCCTGCAACAAGCAAGACCACCACTGGATGGTCTGTATGTCCACCTATGTATAACTGGATATGTCTTTCACATAGGGACATGGCCAAGACTTATCGAACAACACCCCAGGCATGTATGTACCTCTGGCTAGGAATGGCTGAGCAGAGGGACGCAGGACCACTTAGTAATTTTTGCCACACAGTGGTCAGGTTTTTTTGTTGTTGCAATTCCACTCAACCATGGATTTTCCACCCTGATTAAAAGCCTGATTAATGGAATATTTTGTGTGGAAAGAAAGAGACTTTGGCGCAAAATTGCGTGCAAATCCCTGTTCCCCGATTCATGGAAAGCAATGCACAAGGCTTCCTGGGGACATGTGAGGACTCCGCGCTGGTCTGCCATGTCACTACGACTCAACAAACGCCTTGCGTGAAACTCCAAGAAGAAGGTGGGCCGGGCTTGCGGAAAACACACGAAATGAGGAGGAACATGTGAAAATGTGGGCATTCCTCGTGCAGCATGTTTTTACTTGCTAGTAATGCACTTTTGAATCCATGAATACGCGCGGGATGCAATATATTTTCTGCGCCAGGGCTCGTGCATGGTCCTTCTCGCCGCATGGACATTGCGCCATTTCTGCACCGATTCCATGAATCGGGCTCTAAATGTTTACCTTCAAGCTTGCTGCTTGCTGCACAGCAAATACTCCACAAGGGTTCCTTCGATAATATATTTCATACATAAATCAGCGGTGCCCGATGAGACTCCCAGGAAATGGACACACACTCATTCAGAAAGTGAGTTATTTACCATATAACCAAAACAGAAAGGTGATAGCTGGAATGTTTCAAATCATTCATAACCACTGGCACAGCTCTGGGCTACCCTCCAGAGCATTGTTTTTCAGCCTGCCAAGCCACTACAGGAGGGGAAAGACCATATGTCAATTAAGCTTGGTTCCACCCCCAAAAGGGGCAGTCCAGCTCGAACTGCTAGGTCACATCCCTTCTGCATGAGGCCACAAGCATCCCCGGACACGTTTCAGCCTCATTGGGCATCATCAGTGAGGAGTAGCCTCGGTGTGTAGGACCAGCAGGCTTTTCTAGAGGTGATGTCTTGGAGATGCTGCTGCTGTTGTTTACATTTTAAAGTAAAGAACACTGGAATTACTGTGCCTCACAACATATCCTTCCCCTCTATTTCCCATCTAACAAAAACAACTGTGGGTTACTTACTGAATAATCAAAACAGAAAGGTGATGGTTGGAAGGTTTCAAATTATGCAAAACCACTGGCACAGCTCTGGGTCACCCTCCAAAGCATTGTTCTTCTGGTTGGACTTGTGTTGGTCAGTTGCTGTTTCCAGTCTGTGGTCAGACACTTGGCAGGCACTGGATGACTGCACTTTGGGGTTTAGGCCACTTTGAGATGCTCTGTCTGTTTGCAGTTTAGCCCAAGTGATGTACAATAGTCCAGGTTGTTGTGTCGGATGTCTGCTTACATTCACAATAATATTGGGTCTATACACACTGATATTAATGCTACATATGATGGTTCATTCTTGTATGAAATGTATATCATACTATAGTGATATTGTTACCGTATTTTTCTTAATTTACTGAGGAACAATACTATGTGATGCCACTGCCCGTTTTGTCAAGGGTGAAAGATTGTGTGCCATCACTGTCCATGATGTCACATGTCAGTGGTGTCCAATTACGTCACTTCTGATGATGTCATCTATTTTTTTATTTGTGTATGGTTCTAAACCTTTACAAAACACAAAACAATCAATACCAAAATATGAAAAATACACAATAGAAGAGATTAAAAAGATGCAATAAAATAAACAAATACTTTTACATGACTCGTGCAACTCACGATAATTAAAAATCCTTGACCCTAATGACCTAAGATTTACAAAGATCATTTTTATCTCATTTTAGAGCAATTAAAACAACAAAAACCACTTGCACACATTGAGAGACTGGCTAGATGATTCACCCATTATTAAAAAGAAAAAACTCAATAGAATGAACAGATAGCCTAGAGGAGATCACATCCATTTTGTCTGTTCACATCCACGTGAACAGACAAAACCAAAAAGAGGTGATAACCTTTATAATAAACAACTACACAGTTGTAATAAATCACTGGATAAAGTTAGATCTTTCCAGGATCTGTAAAAATGCTATTGTCAATGCGCTGTCATGGCAAGAAATCGCTCTATCCCAAAATATGTTAGGCATAAACCAGACATTGTTCACTCCAAAACGACCTAGCACTAAAGACCTCACTGCCCAGGTACCTTCACACTCCATTAGTAAATGATGCAATGATTGCTTGGATGGAACTTTACAAACACTACACAATGCTGTTGCGAGCTCTCCCATCCCCCTTTTGGACAAAACCTCCCCCGTATGAACAATGTTCAAACACATTCTCATAAAGTTCTGTCTAAATTTCCAATATGGGAACTTTAGTAAATACCTCGGTATGAAACCAACTTTTTTACCAACCTTCTGGAATGAATTCACGGGAGCAATAGCATGCATACTGTCGATAGTTTTGATCCAGTCCATTTCCTCCAGGGCCTTCTTGGCCTTCAAGGGGTTCTGGATCAAAGTCTCAGTGTTAGAATTAACATTAGCAAGTGCACACCCCACCATTTCTTCTGCAAAGACAACATCTTTGATCTTTTACTTTCTAGATGACATCTAAAGTCTGCATATAATGTTAAATCGTGAGCAGTGATGATCAATCGGTACAAAGAACACGGTCTCCAAACTACATGGGCCTTGAAAGATCTTAAACCGCTCGAATCTAATACTAGAGATGGGCAAACACACTGGCAGACTAAGGGCTTTCTTCCACACATGTCCCTCAATTAATTGCCAGTCCAGATTCAATAAAAGTGGCTTAGCAGCCAGGCTGTAAAGAAGGGTTTTACTTTCACCCTATAAAACCTAATTACAGGGAGGATGGAAAATGAACAAAATTTTATCAGGATCTTTTTCAACTGAGGTACCGATAGTGTAATTTTACTCCTTAAATCACGCTCCACTTTGCCCATGGAAGGTGAGGCATACACTTTGTACCCCAGATAAACCACTTTCTCTACTCTTGGAATTGCCTGTCACGCCAGTTTCCACTGAGAGTAAACAACCCTTTTTAGCGGGTGCCTAAAGATAACTATTCTGGACTTAGTAGGGTTTATCGAGAGTCTTTTCCCTATTGCAAACTTATTCAACTTGTCCAAAAGATGCTGAATCCCTACCGCAGTTTTATCCAGCAGGACAACATCATCGGCATAGGTCAGCCAGTGAATTCTACCACCATTAATCACTGGACTGGCCAATGCCAACAAACTCAAGAAGTCACCCATATACGCCAGATAGAGATTGAAAAATAGGGGTGCACCCAGGCAACCCTGATGCACTCCTCTTTCCACCTTAATTGATTCAGAAAGATGGCCCAATTCGTCCAGTCTTACTCACATTGTAGTGTCTTTATGGAGTTCCACTACCATAGAAAGTAGATGTTCTGGGATGCCGCACGCTCTTAACTTCCTCCATAGCCGATCCCTGTCCACCTTATCAAAGACTCTGGAGCAGTCCACCCAGGCCCCATAGATGACATTCCCCCTTACCCATCCTCTTTTCATTTAAGATGTTCAAAACAACCCCATTCAAAGCAGTCGATAAACTCCTTCTGAACCCTGTTTGATATTTGGAGAGGACATTAACAGTTTTAACCCATTCTTCCAATTCATTCATGAGTATCCTCATAAATAGCATATTCTTGATATCATGGAGGGCGATTGAGCAATAGTTGGTTGGTAACATCCAATCACCTCCCATAAATAAGGGTATGATTATCGCACACTCCACAAAGAGGGGAAGTTTCGCCTCATGAGAATCTCCATAAACAACCAAAAGAGCAGTTTTGTGGGTTGTTCTTCAGCACTTGGTAGGTGAGGCCCTTTGGTCCCACTGCCTTTGAAGCTGATTCCTTCTCGATTCGGTCTATCAGGGATTGTTCATCAAGCGGGAGATTCCACATAATGCCCTTTGCAGCCCTAAAAGTGGACACTCCATTACCCTTACATTAGATGACAGGAAATCAACCCACTTCTGTTCAGGGACCAGATTGCATTGGTTGGAGTGGGAGACAGTCTCCAGCTGATGCAAAATTGACCAGAAATTTCTTGAGTCTTTGTTACACACCAATTTTAGCATATTCTCCCCATCCTGTTGAAGGCGCCACATCCTTCTATCTAAAGACCAGCGCTTATACTGATGTTTGAGCTGCCATGATTCCCTCTTGAAATCAGAATAGTTGGCACACCATTTTTTAAGGGATGCCAATTCCATTGAATTCATATCCATCCTGGTCTGCTTGCCTTGCCCTGTTCTCACAATTTCTTCAGAGGATGTTTTCTTCAACTCCAGGTGCAGTTGTTTCACAGACATTGGGGCGAATTTGATATTCTGGACCTGGCCTTCCACCATTATTGTTTTACCCAATGCATTAGTGACGGGCAATCCATGTTTATTCAATAAAAATATTGGGGCTATTGGTAGCTTAGAAGACCCAAGACCCAGGTGCTGATTGCTTTAGCACGTTTGGATGAGGCTTCTGACCTACCGGAACCTCATTCACCGCACTCATCTCTTGCCAGTCTGTTTGAAGGCCCACACTAGCCTTTATAATTGCAAGTCCATCTTCTTGGATCCTATTGGCAGAACAGGCTCCAGCTTTTTGAACTCGATTTTCATCACTTTCTTTCCCATCTTTAAAGTTGACATCACTATATGATAGCCCATTCGAGGTCATGGTATGAAGAGCAGTAGAGAAGGAATTTAATCTTTCAGAAAGGAGTTTGTGCCTATTTTATTTTATTTTAATATTTTTTGTTTCTTTGTTTTTTTTTATTTTTAAGCTCTTTCCCATTGGACATGGAGGCTTTGTTCCTCCTCCTCCTTCTTGCTTCTCTTGTCCTTGACTTCCGACCTCCTCCTACGCCAGAGTTGTTTAATTTCTGACGATGTTGTGCTGTATCTGCCAGTATCTGCCAGCTCCTGGGATAGGCCTTCTTGGTTTACCTGACTGGGTAGCACATCTCCTTTAAATGTACCCTCCACCACTTAGGCTAGTCATCTGAATTCCATCAAAAATGACTCTGACAAGGGGTATCATCAAAGGGCACGATAGCATCTACCTCTCTCTCTCCTGCTCCCATGTTCCTAAATCATGCGGGACATTTGAGAGGGATAGCAATTTCTGCAGAAGAAGATTATTAGCTTCCTCTTCGGATCTCCCTACTAGCTGGGCAGTTTGAATTGATGAAATATCCATCCCTTGCTTAGCTAACTCCAGTCAGACATCCTTTAAGGCAGGGACCACAACTGAGTTGATTACGTTTTTGAGTCCCACCAGGGACGCATCACAACTTTCTATTTCCTTGGAGAATTCTAGCAGCACCCCAGCTTGTGACTGTACTTCTGACTTTAATAGTTCAAATACAGATACCAAGGAATTTAGAACAAAGTTGAGTGCGGAAAGTATGGCTTCACTTGATTGATTTACTGTCTCCTTGGGCGTTATACATGATGGCAGGTTAGAACTTTGCACATTTTCCTTACTCCTTCCCTCTTCCCCGGGATATGTTGTACCTTGGGAACAACATCCCCCCCTCTCTTCAGTAGTATTTAAGGATTCTTCCTCTCCTGACAATTTGCTCACACAGATGATTCCATTTAGGTCCAGATTTTCTTTCTCTCTTTCTCTTTGCAATAATATAGAGGCTTGGCTGGAGGATTGTACTTCTTGATCGTTAGCACTTTTACACCTCAACCTCCCAAAGTGGTCTTCGATTTTCCTCTGGGTTTTCTTTGTCATCACTGTGTATTCCAACTCTTTCTTCCAAGCTTGTACAATGGTTGGTTGTCCGCTTACGCCCTCTGCACCTATGGTGGGCATATTCAGTACTGATTTTAGGGGATTCTGATGGACTAAAGCCTGAACACAGTGGCTGGAGGTGCTTTGTAAATTGAGATTTAATGTTGAAGGTGTTGGTGCTCAGGTAGTTCACATACTCTAAGAAAGATTGTTGATCTCCAACCCGTATAATCAGAATGTATTAATGAAGCGTCCTAAGAAGATGATGTTACTGTCTTTCTGGAAAGCTGAGTGGGTCCATGCATGCACGATTTCGTAGTTGCCCATTAAGAGATTGGCATAGGAGGGCATATTTTGCCCCGATTGCTGTTCCTTGTGGTTGCTGATAAAGTTGGTCATCAATGTAAATTCCAGCATAGATAGTAACATTCTGTTTGGCTCATAGTATGAGATCGATCTTGATTTAAGGAAATAGCTAGTGGTTTCTAGTCCTTTTGGATGTTGGATTGTTGGATCATCGTATAGAGGGATATTACATCCAGTGTTAAAGATCTGTAACTGTTGAGCCAGGTGATTGAGTCGAGTTGTTGTATCACATGAGTAGTATCCTTGATAGAGGATGCTAGACTGGATGCCAAAGGTTCTATGTTTACATCAATATATGCTAATGAGCCAATTCCATTAATGATTGGTCTACAGGGTGGGAAGCAAGTGGAGTGTTTGGGAATTTTGGGAATGAAGTATATTGTCAACATTACTGGAAATTGGGTGTTCATAAATTAGTACTCATCTTTATTCAGGAGACGCAAATCACACCAGCTTTTGCTCATTGATCTCGATTCTTCGATCAAATCTGGGATAGGGTTGGATGGTAATTTTCTATAGCAGTGTTTGTCATTTAGATGGTGTTGAGCTTCTTTAATGTAGTCTTGCCGCCTTTGTCTGCTGCTTTGACATTTAATTGTGATTCTCTTCCAAGGCTTTAAGAGCCTCTCTTTATTTTACTGTAAGGTTGTAGTGAGTCTCAGGTTTTTGGTTTTTGAGGTCGATTTTCCTTAAGTCCTTGGTCACAGCTCTGCTAAAAAGATCCACTGTGTTATCTGGTGGTAAGGTTGGTACAAAGGTGGGGTTTGGTTTAAGATTGGTTTCTTCTGCTAAACAGAGAGATATGTTCAGTTCACTTGTAAAGATTTCCAAAGTGTAGTCCTCCTCTATCCCTTCTATGTTTAGTAGATTGACTGCTGCTTCAGATATTTCCAGAGTGAGATTCGATGGCTCCATGTTGGACCTTCTTGTGTTGGTTTTTTAGGTGCCATTTCAAATATTTTTTTAAGTCTGAGTCTTCTGCAGAATTTATAAATGTTAAGATTTGTTTGAAAGTAGTCAAATTGGTTGGTTAGGTTGAAGGACAGCCCTTTGTTTAAGGCTGACTGTAGATCCTCATTCATGATTAAGGTGGAGAGATTCATGGCTAGGTCTATTTGTGTCATCCTGTCATTTTTTTTATCTAATCTTGTTTACATTCCTAGTTATGATATGATATGATATGATAGTTTATTTATATAGCGCTTATACAAAATGTGTTTTAAAGTGCTTCATGGCAAGGGAGGGATCAAGGGAAAATGCAATGACATTCTTACCGGCAACGAACAATAAGAATGTGAAATTAACTATCGTTCTCGGGCTGACAACATTTCAGATAGTGCAAGAGCTAAAACACAGATAGGAAGGAAATTGGAAAAAGACAGCCGACTAACGTACTAGGCATAACGACATTTCTGGTAGAGCCGGAGATTAACAAGAGGTGAGGTAGAGGGAGGAGAAAGGAGGGAGAGGAATAAAACAAGCGACTATCGTACTAGGCCTGATGACATTTCAGATAGTGCTGGAGGTGGGGGGGGATAAAAGGAGGGGGAGGAGACAAACATTTGTTGCTATCACGCTAGGTCCAGGGACAATTCTGATAGAGTAAATGCATAGAAAAAGTGCATAGTTGATCTGTGTTTGAATTTTTTTAATGCTGCATTATTGCCTGTTCTGTGGGTCTTGTAGAATTCAAGACCCACAAGATGCTTTGATGACAATTTTGTGTGATCCTGTGGGTAAGTGTCAACACTGGGAACGTGCATTCTGGGTGAATTGTGGGTAGCCAAACACTTGAGCAAGATTGCCTGCCTCAAAAACACCAAAGAGGTGCTGCGTCAGCACTCAGAAAAAAGCAACACTGTCCACCTACATGTATTGATTCCTTGTGTCCTGAAATCAGCACATGGCAAAAATCAGGGAAAATAACTGCTCCAGTCTCCAGGATTTTAAACTCTGTTGCCACATGACATCCTGGGCAAATATTCACGACTGACTTACACTCTCATCTCCCCTCCTCGCTCCCCTGTTTTGCTTTCAACAATGTTCTGCTTTATAATAGGTGGCGCATCCGGAAGTGCCCTGCAAGTGCTGTTGGGCTGCATTTGCTGCATTTGCTGTGGTTTTTGCCTCTTAGAAGACTTCCCAATGCCATAGCTTCCATGCGTGAGAGGAAGTTTGCCATATGAAGATAAAGCGAAACTGTGCTTTAGAAACTCCATTCACCAGCGTAACTATTGGATTTTTTTTATAGACTTTACTGGATAGCAGTGTCTCTTGAACTCTAGCCACTGACTGCGCTCGCTATCAGTGTTCACTGTACATAAGCATATATAACGTGGCAACTCACGTTATGTGCTTCTCTTTTGCAGATACACTCCGAGTTTGCCACGCCCCCTGGCTTCCTCGACCTGACCCGACACAGTGCATAAATACACAGGTGCACGCGCATCCGCGCGCACATCCGGAAGTGCCCTGCAAGTGCTGTTGGGCAGTTCGGCGTGGTCGCGGGGCAGGTGCTTGCGCATTCTAAGGTTTGGTATTGCAATCCACTGGATTATTGATTGTGCTCCGTGATACATTGTTTTCCTTGCCTGTTGCACACCTACTCTGCTAAGACTTAAAACATTTGTGTACTGTATTAATCTTGTACATCTTGATTATTTAGCTGCTTATTTCTGTGGTAGGATACCTACACTCATGCGAACGGCATGAGGAAAAATAAATGCAAAATATATATGTACAAGAGGACTGTACCACTGACGGTCGGGCCTTTTGATGATATTTTGTCTGCGCCTTTGGTCTTTACTTCTGTCAAAGGCACTATGAGTATGGCCTGTAAATTACCCTTACCCCTATCACCCCCTTTACTTCTGGAAAATGCTGTTCTGAATCTGGAAGAGGGTGCGTGTGTTGCAGGTGAATCTATCCTGTTAATCGACTTAGAGGAAGCTATTAAGATTCCTAAAGATGATATTCAACTGAAAGACATTTTCTGTCCGGCTCAGAACGAGAATGAACATAGTCCAGAAATGATAAACAGCTCCCTTCCAGCACTGGCTCAGTACCCATTGGGGAAGGAGGCGGAATGGGAGCTCTGCTCAGCTCAACCCCAGGGTAGAGAGGCCCCGGGGGGAACAGCACAAGAAGATGGTTTGATATTAAATTAACTCTTACTCCATACCATCTTACTAAAGCAGCTCATTGCTGCAGTGGAGAGACAAAACTTCTCTATTTGTAGTTGCGGAACGGCCAATTTGAATCTGTTGGATCCAGTGGAGCTCCCGCAGTCATCTGTGGGGCCGCTGGGGGAGCAGGGGCAGTCAAATTTACTGCATCACCCAAAGGTGTTTTGATAAACAGGGCCTCTAATTCCAGGGCAGCGGGTCCAAATGGATTGACTAATGTTATCTTCAAGCAAAATAGACAGCTGTGGACTAAAATATTGTATGTGCTGTATAAAGACTTCCTTCTGTCTCGTATTATCCCACCTCCTGGCATATCTCATATGTGATACCCATATATAAAATGGGAGATTGATCTAATCCTCTTAACTATAGGCTTATAGCCTTAATGGATGCAGACTCTTGTCCAGGTTCCAATTTGGGTTCAGGAAAAATGTGGGAACAGATGTGGGGGGACTCCTGTTAACTGTGATGCAGGATAAAGCATGGAGAAAGGAGGCTGTGCTGATTTATATCACATCCGTTGACTTGTCAATGGCGTTCGATAAAGTGGATCGAACATTGCTTTGTGGAAATCTGAAACATCTGGTTATGCCTCTCGCCCTTTTGTCTATCATAATAAAGCTACACAAGGGACCTCAATTGCAGGTCGACTTAATAATGAGGGTAGCCTCTCCACCATAATTGATGCCCGAATGGTCTGTGACAGGGATGCGTGTTTGCTCCCACCATTTTTAATTTGTATGTGTCAGATGCACGGGAGGGGCTAAAAGAGGCTGCCTTTGTATCTCTGGTGGTTGAGGGAACTAAAATCTGCTGTTCTGCATATGCAGATATCTTTATGTTATTTAACCATGCTCCCATAGGATTACAGCGCATGCTATGCAGATTTTGAGACTTCACTGTAGTAAATCATTTAATTATCTATGAAAACAAAACAGTTATTATTCACCTACATCTGCTCACTTAGGTAAAACAATATTCCTGGTTTCTGAACCACATAAATTTGGTTGTAAGACCGAATTTACGATACTTGGGCTATCCCACATTTGGAATAAACAGAAATCCCACTATAGACAGCATATGGATGCCAAAATTAAACCTTTAATCCTCCAGTTAAAAAAAAATCGATAGTAAATGTGGCAAGTTTTCCATTATACCAGCCTTACGCTTTTACAAGCAAAAACTATTATGACAATTTTGCTATGGACTCGAGCTTTTTCCCAGATGGTTTATGGATGAACTGTATAAATATGAAGGACGTTTATTAAGGTCAATCTTCCTGTGCTTACCGAAGTGTATCCCGATTGCAGTTTTACGCTACAAATTAGGTCTAAATTCTCTTGTTGTGTATTATAATGTGGAAAAAACTCTCATTCCTCAGGAAACTGGTAACAACCGCTAGAGTAACACTTTATGATCTCTTGGGCTCAGGTATACGAAGTAATAACATCACTTCTGTTTATTTTCCAGAATTTAAGGAGAATGTTTGAAATACCTTGAACGTCTAGGTCTTTCACTGAAGGCCTTAATGTTTAACCCGAACACAGTAAAAAAACGCCTGGAAGGGGGGATTGGGACAATACAATGTGTGCTGTTGGGGCTACCCAGTTCCAAAAACATATGGTAACACACTATAAAAACCTGGAAAGTGTGGACAAATATTTAATCTTATTCCCCGACAAATTGGCCAGGCATGTGTTTACACAATTTAGGTGTAATGTTTTTTCTACAAGAGAAATCTTATATACTCGGAGTACCGAGCCAGGGCGGGATCGAAGATGTAGATTTTGTGAGGAATCAGAATCAGTAGAGACCTTAGAGCACCTGTTGATTGACTGTTTAGCATTGAGATCACATTGGATACAATACTTTAGCAAATTTGTTGTGCCCACTGGTCTTATCAACTTGGACTTACTGTGGTGGAAAATGTTGCACGTAAAGATAAATCTTTACAAATAGCTATTTTGGGTTATTTGAGAAATGTATGTAAATTGGGGATACAATGGGAATTAGAGATTAGAAAGGGCGAACAAATAAGTGTATAAGGAGAAGGTTTTTACATTTTTTGATCCTTTTTGAATTATACCTGATTAAGATATGTTTCTCATTCTCTCTGCAATATATTGACTGAGTGAGATGTTTTACGTTGTGAATAGCTTTATTTTCCTTTGCTTTTAAGTTAGAATTGTAATTTGTATATATGTTGTTATTGATTTATTTGATATGTGTTGATTGTTATTTTTTTAAGCTTTTGTAAAGGTTATTAATGACCATATACAAATAAATAAATAAAATAATAGGTGGCCTGAAAGTATACAAACCATACTAAGGTATGATATGATATGATATGATATGATATGGCATTTATAACGTGCCTATACAATACTTTAGCAAATTTGGTACACACACAAATATATTTAAGGATTTATATATTTGTTTGCATGCCTTACAATGGTTTGTGTACTTTTCAAGCCATCATTTATAAACACAAGGAGAAATATGGTAGGCAAACGTGTACAATTTTTTTTCTGAATGAATGCATGAAGGGACAATTAAGACTAAGTAAAAGAAAGGGAATTACTGGAATAAACACTAGTCCAAAAACAAGGTCTACGGTGTGGCTTCTATAATTTGTGGCTGAAGTTGCCTGCGTGCAATGTTAACTGACCTCCTCAAATGTATTACAGCAAAGCAAGAGCAGTGACACACACATGTTATGCAACACTTTGCAGAGCTTGTACCTCTTCCAGTTTGCTCCCAGCTCGAAATAGCACAGACTGAAATAGTTTATGTGTTCTGACCTAAGTATGCTGCTTCATCCAGCAGGCTGCTGTGCAATTCCTCATGCATGATTTAATAGTAGGAAATCCTGCCAGCACCGACGACAAGAGAACGAGGTGTTTATATGATTAAGCAGTAAGTATATTGGTCTGCTTCTCTTACTGTACTTATGCAGAACTTTTTTTTACTGACAGTCTTTTGCAAATTATGCAGGGGTGCTAAACTCTATACATGTAAACATTCTACTAATGCTATGTCTGAGCTAAGTTTAAGCAATATTAGCCCATTTAAATAGATGGGTTAATTGAATGTTAATTTGAGAATTGCAGGCAATTTTTGTGTTCCTGCTTGTTATGGCTGTCACCTAAAAGAATGAAAAAGGGGCATGGTATCAGGGTACCAAGTGAAAACATAGTTTTCTCTTGACCGTAAACTAAAAAGATCGATTTAGAATGATTGCTCTGTGAACGTAGAGAGTGGACATTCTAAATTGAACTGTAAGCCCCTGCTGCACACATGTGCGTTCAGGTGCTGACAGGCTGAGAGGTGAGTGTCGGTGTGTGTCTGCGTGAGTGTTTGCGTGTATGAATGTGTGTGGACTTGGTGTGAGTTGTGCTGCGAGGGGGGTGGTGAGTGGGGCAATAGGGGCCGGGGGGTAAACCCCCCTGTTTTACATTACAACCGGTGAGAGAGGTATTAGGTGAAAATACCTTTTTTCAAAAGAATCAATGAAAAAAAAATAACGATTTAGAAAGACAGAGCGGTCTTTCTAAACTGAACTGTCAGCCTCTGTGATGCACACGAGTGCACGCAGGGGCTGACAGGCAGGCAAGGCCCCAAAGGCAGCCACGAGGGAGAACGGCGGTGTTTGTATGTGAGTTCTGTGTACATGTTAGTATGTGTGTGTGTGTTTCGGGGCGGGTTCTTGGGGAGGGAGGCGGCATGGGCTGAGGGAAGGGGGTTATGTGTTGAAACCCCGTGATTCTGAGTAAAACTGGGAAGAGAGGGTGGGGTGGCTGAATAAATGTCATTATTTTCGATTTCGATAAATGTCATTATTTCGATTTGTGTAGGACGCCTAAAATCAGCTGAAAAAAACTGTCTTTTGGTCTTTTGGTTAGACGACCTACACAAATCGAAATAATGTCATTGAACCACGGGTGAGGGTGGGGGTTGGGAAGGGATCACCCTGGGTGCCGGGGGTGGTGGGTGCAAGAGCATGTCATATTGGTGCATTTTAAAGCCGACACAAAAAAGGCCAGAGAAAACGGTCCTTTTCGTGCTCTGTCTTTAAAATGCAGTAACATCACATAGAACCGGTATCAGACTCCGAAGTGAAATGATGACCATGTGGAAAGGAATGGGAATGTAATCATAGATAGGCGCAATTACTATACAGACATTGTAAACAACAAATAACCCACATATATTTGGGGAAAGTAAAAAATATTAATAGGGGACTACACTCTGGCCTGCGTTCTTTCTGGGATTTATGCTTTACTGTGGAGATGACAATGAAATGACACCAGTTCCTTGGATCATAAATAAATGAGCTGTATGTTGTATTGGTGAAATCTCTGGAACAGTAATAAGTGTTCTGCCTTTATGTAGGAAAAGTTTCCTGCAGAGTCTGAGTATCACTAGCAAATCTTTGGTTGGGCTGAATGCTTTTCAATAAACTATATTTCTGTCATAACATATCATCCTCAGCAGCAGAAAGGGACAATTGCCTTCACATCGCAGAACCAGTTCATCATCAGGCAGTGTCCGATGGTTGAATTTGGGAATTTGCAGGGCTGAACACCCTGGTAAAGTCTTTTGGACATGTCATGGCATTCCTTTGTGTTATCAACATGAAAATAGAGTGATTGGTCGACACTCTGTTGCCATTGGTGGACAGCGTGTAGCATTATATTGAGCGACCACCCTTAACCTGGAGAGTTCCTTCCCCAACCCCAATCAATGAGCCTGACAATATTTTCTTAAGTGTTTTTTTTCTTCGCGCTGGCCTTACTGAGGCATCATATAGAGTCACACAAATCTCCCCCCCTCCCCATGTGCGACAGTGAGCCAAAAACCAAGCCGGGGTATAGAAAGAATATATATTTATTTTAATTATAAGCTCAATGTATAATAATGTGTTCAATCACAGCCACCACCTTCTTTGTGGCAGAAAACACAGCTTCTATGATAAAACACACTTTTCTACATATACTTTTGTCTCACGAACATGGAACATAGGCTAAATAAACTGTCAAAACTCTTTTCCTATGAATCCTTTGTACGTTGCATTTAAATAATAATTATATGGCACACTCTTAGAACATAATCTTCAACGCTACTGTCTGAGAGGTTTGCTATCAAAAGGTAAGCACCATTTTCGTTTTTTGGGAAAACTAGTTCACCTCCAATGCTTGCTATATGGGGTTCCCTGCACACTCAAAATGCTAGGGGTTAAAATCACAGATTTGTGCAAATGCATATGACAAATAGGACTTCACCAGAATTTAGCTTAGGAATAGAAAAAGGTCTAATTTAAAAACACGACTTACGTCACATGTTGAGTGTTGGATGCATGAGGTCTCACTTTTGCAGAGCACTTCTTCCCCTGGCCCCAAAAACCCAGACATCAATGACATGCAGCACCCTTCTGTTCAAAGGAAAGGTCTAGGGAGTGGGGACAGTTTAGACATTGTTGTTTAGCAGACCCCATCACTTAAAGGCCTGTGTTGGGGAAGTTGGACAGTAAAATGGGGATTATTATACATTTTGGGTTTTCAGGTTGCCTCCATCAATTAAAGGCCTGGGTTGGGGAACTTGTGCAGTTTAACATTTTCTTTTTGTGGGTCCATGAGCACCCCTTGGTTAAATACAATGTTGAAAGAGTGGTTACAATAACAATATCGTTTTCACAGTTGGAATAACTTTTATTTGAAAGCAAGCTTGGGGAATGGGTTTCAGTGGGGAATTTACATTTAGGAAGGCACGCCCCTTCTCATTAGAGAATTCAGGGATGAATGGAAAATGAAGGCACCTAAATTACTTTGAATGACTATGTTGTATTTTTCTGCTAGGAGGGAAGGTAAAAGTTTCACATTCTTCCAAGCTACCCTGCTTCAATTTATTTGGGAGTTAATTAGATTATTATGCAGTCAAATATGTTAATGGTCTAACCAATTTCCACCCCACCCACTAATGGAAGAGAACCCACTATGAAAGAGAATGGGTGGATCAAATACATCTCCACACCTACATTGTGTTGGACAATCTACTTACTTTTGGAAATCTCTGAGCTGGCACTCATGGACTGAGCAGGGCGTTTCTCTTATGGCAAAAGAGGGTTCTGGGCAGCTCCTCAGTCAGTGGTCCACAGCAGTCCTCCCTCTATGGTTCCAGGGAAGTCTCATAGCCTCTGTTGTTAGTCGCCCCAGCAATATTTCCATCCAGATGATATTTCTGCAGATCTCCATTGGTCATTTTTGGCAGCTGTCCCTTGGTAATCATTTTCCAGCTCTCTCCTTTTTCCATGGTGAAAGAGACGTTTTTACCCTGTAAGCCCCTCCCCTGAACAGTGACCATTAGGCAGTGCTAGCTTATGATCTTGCAACCCGGATTGGACATTTAGATTTCCCTCCACCCCCAAGTCCATCCTCTCTCTAAGGATTGGTTTAGGAGTCTAGAGCAGAAATATTGCAACTCTCATTTAAAATTCCCCTTTTTTTCTCATGTCAACATTTTGGCAAAACGTACCCACATGGCGAAATGTTGCAATTTATTAATAACTGCCATGATATATATATATATATATATATATATATATATATATATATATATATATATATATATATATATATATATATATATATATATATATTCTACTTCAGCTAATCATAGGGGATTTAATAAAACAACAGCAATTGGTGTGTTTTTCTAATTTACATGAAAACGATAGCAGTGATTATGAACAAACTTTACCACCAGTTATGTGATACATTTAGCCAATGTGGTCCTAGGTTTTAGCTTCTTCTGACTTTTTGGCTAGGTACCAGAGTTCTGAAATTTTGACTTTTCTGTGAATTACCTTTTATGCCTTGGAATTAGCTTTCAGATTACACCTCAATGGCTTTTTGGGCAAATAGCAAAATACATGATACATGTTTTCTCTTATTAATTCCACACCATCTTTCATGTTAGGTCTGAAGAGTCCATTTCTTGGAACCCATGTGAAAAAGAGTATGTTAGGCAGCAATGTTGACACTGTCTGCAATAAATCCTCTAGCCGATTGTACTTTGAAAGTTAATGAGCTGCTGGTCATAAATAGTTGGGATGCATCGGCCACATAGAAATCTCTCATTGCAGATAAGGAGCCAGGCCGGCCCTGTGTTGTCATGAGGCCATGCTGGCATCTGGCACTGTGCCATGTTATCTGAAGTGGACCACAATTTTGATTTCAAAACTACCTATTATTTTATATTTTTCCCCATTCAGGGATGATAGTCACTTTATTGCAGTTGTAAATAACTGGTATTCAGGAGCTTTACAAAGGAACCCCCTATCCAGATACAAAGGCCAACATGCCTGCACTGGAGGAAGCCATTTGCAAATTCTGCCCAGAAACCCACACATTGTCCTTGACTGAAATGAACATGCACGTTGCATTTTCAACCATAAGTCTTTATTCTTTGAAATACTGTGTATGTAACTGATCATGGTTCACTTTGTTTTTGCATCAGTGGATGTCTTTTTTCTTTGCACACAGCATTGGTTTTTAAATGTGACACCTGAAAGTACAGGCCTGTTTATTTTAGTCATTCATAAACTATATTTTTAATTATCTGCTGTCCGTTTTTATGCTGAAAAGTTGGTCTGAGTTGTCATAGTGCATCGCCTTTTGGTGGTTGGCAGTTTAACTGAAACATTAGATTTTTCAGTTCAACCTTTCTTTTTGTAATGAAAGATAGGCCTTTCAATTTCCAATTCTTGTCCATTTACATAGCTCTTACTTGTGTTACTTCCAAAAACCCACAAAGTCTGCCATAATAGCCCAATTTTCAGTTGAAGATATTTTGATGGCTGGCAGGTCATTTTTCCAGTGGGCCTTTCAGTTATGTTTGTTTGGGTCTTTGATTAAACCCCACATGTCAACCCCCCACCCCCGGTTCTTCCATGATTCTCTCGTGGGGAAGAACAGGTCAGAGTGCACTTTTCTTCCAATGCGCCCTGCACTTTTTTCTCCATTTTGTATTCATTTTTTCACTTGGTTCGAGCCTGTCCAGCTCAATTTCCTTCCTTCGGGAGTGGGCACCCTCGCCTCACCTCGTCTTTGGGTTGGGGGTGTTGCACTGATTCCCCTTTCCTTCCTTCTTCCCACTGTCCCTGCTGTTTTCCATGGACTCCCCTCTTTCCACAGGCTGGAAGTGAAGGAAGTTATTGATCTACCAATAGAATGAAAATTAAGGTTCCGTACATTTTACACAACATGTTACCCCAGAAGATAGGACATAGCATTTGAGAGAAAAACATTACAGAGAAATAGATATAACATTTCAAAACATAAACATAACACATTTTTCTTAACATTTCCAAAGAATATTATTTAAACTTCTCAGCTGTTATAAGTCTCCATCTAGGGTTTTCACCCCTGGGATGGTACCTCTGCTCGGCTTTCATTTGGCTCCTCAATAAGTCATAAAGTTTGTGGAGGAGGACAGTTTTTTAACTGGATGATGTGGACCCATTTTTCTTCAGTCTGTTCTTCTTTTGGAATGCAGATCTTGTAGGGAACAGGTGATATTTTAACTACAATTTTGAAGTCACCCCACCAAGGTGGAAGAAACTTCTGCTCCTTGGTCTGATTCTTTTGAAAAATGTACAGGTAAACCCTTGTCACCTACCTTGTACTCCTTCTTGGTGGTCTTTAGATCATAATATGTGTTCATCCCTTCAGCTGACGTTTTTAAATTGAGCTGAGCATAACCAAAAGCATGGTGAAGGTGCTTCCTCACATCTTCAATGTACTCATGAGTAATGGATGAATTTATCAGGGTCTGCTCCTGAATTCTGTAGAGCAGATGCTGCGGTAACAAAACTTTGTATCCGGTTGTGAGCTCAAATGGAGACATTTTAGTTGCAGAATATGGTATAGACCTAATGAGCATCAGGACAAGCAGTAATTGGATGTCCCCAACTAGGTCGAGAGTCTGCCAGAAATGTCTTTAAGATGCCCACAATTGTCTTGTTGTATCTCACTATTTCCCTGTTCGAGGCTGGGTGGTAGGCAATGTGGAGTTTTCTTTTGCCCATAGAATCTCCCACATCTTTGCCATCACTTCACTGGTAAAATGGCTTCCACAATCAACTCAATCCTTTGCTGGGGGTTGGAATGAGAGAAGATGTGGTTGATCATTTGTGCAGCAGCTGTCTCTGCCTTGGGGCTGCAAGATAGTCGATCCACTTTGTGAATGAGCATGTTACTTTAAACATGTACTTGTCTCCTCTACAGGAGTGAATCACTGGCACAATGAAATCAACTTGCAAATCTGACCAAAGACCAAATCAGTGTCATTCCCTTTTTTTTAAACAGTTCTGTATGCGAGTGACCTGGGTTGAAATTGAGCACACACAAGGTACCCCCTTTAATTAAATGTGGAGGACCTGGCCCATTTGTGGCCAGTAGGCAACATTGTGCAAGTTTTCCAATGTCATATGAAACCATCTATGACGAGCAGTGGCCAGGTTATGGGATTCATTCAACATCAGACTTCGGAATGATGTAGGTACCAACCACTGGTCACAGCCAGATACGGCTCTCCTTACTAACAAACCATTGTGCATCCAGAACATTTTGCAACACTTCATCAGCACCTCCTCTTTACCGTCATAATCTGACCCTGTTAGAGAAAATTCACAGGGTCTTCAATGTGTTGATAGAATTTTCCAACAATTGGGTCCTCTTCCTGTACAGTGAACAAATCTGCATCCTGGATCTTTACTCCACTGGGCATTTGAGAGGTCACTGTTAACACAATTTTGTGACCTGGTGGCCGCAGCAACTTGGATTTCACCCAGCGGGGGTTCTGTTTCTATGATATCACCATGCAGAGCTCTGGTTTTGGCCAGCTGGTCAGCCAAGTCATTACCAGTGTTATCTGGCCCCTCTTCATTGGAATTACCTCTTAATTTCTTCCAATAGATGGTCATTCCATTGGAGGTCCCAAGATTATCAATTGACTGGATCAGTTTGGCATGCTTTAATGTTTTGTTGTTTGCACAAAGCATGCCTCGAATCTTCCAGTTGATGAGGTGCTCCATGAACTCATTCCTGACATAATCAGAGTCAGTCCTTTGAGTTGGTGGTGCACTCGAGTGAGGATGGGTTGATGAACGCTCATGAACTTTGTAACCTGACTACTTCGGGGTCCTATTTCATAACCGACAGAGGGTGCTGGGGTGTCATTCAGCCAGGCATTCCCAATACCAGCCATTAGTTCTTTTACCCTTTTGTTATCAACATGGTAAGAGCATGCATCCACATAAACTGTAGGTATCCCCTGACAGGTGTTCTCAAGACAGTTTTCTTGTGCACAATCATTAAAATCTGCCAACTCTTGAGCTGGGGGATTCTTTTTCTGGAATTACTGATGTTCCACACCTAAATTCTGTCACTTTGTAAATATTGCAATGGTTGGTGAGGAGTCTCGACAGAGCTCTGCTCCCCTGAATGAATGGGCGTTAATTTTTCAATGCCCACACCGTTGTCAGGAGTGCTTACGCACAGTCATATTTTCTCTCCACATAGGACAAAGTGTTGCTCACGTACGAGATTACTTTGTTGAACTTGTTGTGCTTTCGGTACAACACTGTAGTTAGGCAAGTATCTGAGAACCCTGTCACCGTCTTTATGGTGTAAGCCAAATAAGTAGCCTGGTAAAGGCTTCTTTTCAGTTGTTTAACGGCTTTAAATTGTTCCAGGCCCAACTCCCACTTGACTCCAGCCTTTAATAAATGGACCATAGATCGAGTGACCCATTCTTCATTGAACCTCCGACTATAATTAGTGAGCCCAAGAAGGACTCTTAATTTTTGCAGAGTAGTCAGGGCTTTTCAGTGGACTCATGTGACTGTGGGAGCACCAATCATTTCAATAAGGCTTCCACCTTCTTTGCCTGGGGATTAAGACCCTCAGGTGTGATCTTGTGCCCTAAGAAGTTCACTCGAGTCTTACACCACTGTGCTTCTTAAAGGATAATTTTTCTCCGGCTTTCTGTAATTGGGTCAGAACATAGTGGATTTTTTCTTTATGTTCCCCCACCATTGAGCTCTTGATCAGAACATCATCTACATAGGCCAGGTTTCCCCTTTCGTCCAAGTTGGGCATGGCCTTATGTACAAATATGTTGTACTCATTGCTGGAGTTGATGTTTCAAAGGGGGTTCAGGTTCATGTCTAATGCTGCCCTACGAAGGTAAAGTCAAGCTTTCACTGGTCTTCCCTACTCACAGGTAGTGTCCAGTATCCGTTGGTCAGATCAATGGCAGTGTACTCCTTTGACCCTTGCATCTGTGCCAGCCCCTGATCGATGTAGGGAAGTGGCCATCTTGACATGTGGACCCATTTGTTCAACTCCCTCAGGTTTTCAAATAGTCTCCATTGGCCATTTGGTTTGGTGTTCAAGGTTGTTGAAGGTACTGTGGATCACACAAATTATCCCACAGGATTGTAAGTTCTTAATAATCTCCATGAGTGACTCCATCGGCACAAGAGATAACCAGTATTGTGTAACAAATACTGGAGCCATCTCGAGGTATGTGGTTATGGTGGGTGAATGAATAGCGGTGCGTCCACAGTCGCATGAGTCCACTGAAAAGATTTTTTGGAATTCCAGGAAGACCTGCTTCAGCTTTGGTCTTTGCTCCTTGGTCTCACATGCATCTACAAGATTGATCCTTTCCTTGATCATCTGCTCAAACCTTGAATGAACCCGGGCTTGGCAATGTCAGTGGTATCCTCCAGTTGGGCGGAGAGAATTTGTTTGTTGGTGTTGACCAGAACAGGAGGTTCCAGAGATTTGAGGTAGTGATCCTTGACTCTGAACACTTCCTCCCCCCTCCTGATGTCACTGGTCACAGCTTCCACCCCGTAGTGGCAGGAAGAGTATACCAAAAATTACCCTATGCCTAGTGAAAATCTTTTCTGAAGGAATACCGTTGCTGATGTTGAAACAGTCATTTGGGATTGGTCCCATGATTTTATTACCTAAATCAACAGGAAAAATGTTTGGCGTCAACCGCTATTCCAATAAAGGTGTCTACACCCAACAAAGTGATACTTCGAAGGTTACTGTTATCCACCAGAATGTGAATGGTGTTGTCTTCTAGCTCTACTAGACGTGTCCGAATTAAATCCCAACCCTGGAGCTGTGAATTTAAATGTATTTAGGCATCCTGATGTTTGAGGTTCTGTCCTTGCTTAATCGTGAGGGGAATAGTGAATTGTCACACCAGTCCTGGGATGGTAACCTCTTCTTGTACTTGAACTTCAACCGTACAAGGCAGCAATTAATTAGGTACAAATTGATTTCAAATCAGTTGAGAATGTCACTACCTATAAAAAAGGCAGTGGGGTATCTCTCACAACCCAACAATTATGCTCCATGCTTTTATTGCTAACGGAAATATTTAGCATACACCTCCTAGACAGGAGATGTTTGGCATTTGGAGTTTCCAAACCTACTTCCTATTTGTCAATCAATTTAAATGTCAGTATTATTCGATCATTTGGGAGTTTACTGAATAATACATTGCTGATGAACCTCCTTCTATTATTCAGGCATACTCTGGTGAGCACAGGCTCCTCTCCTTCATGTATCTTAATGGGGAAAAACAACTTTTCTCAATTTTTTTAAATGTCTGTCAGACTTTGAGTGGGTTCTTCATTGTCTGAGTTCACAGGACTCAATGCTTCTTCTGACTTTGTACTGGTTATACATTTAAGTGTGTTCCCTTCCAGTGTGGATTGCCACTTAAAACTGGGAGGAAGGTTGAGTTTCAATAATGGAGAATGGTTCCTATCAGCTGTTTGTTCTCCAACAGATATCACAGAAATTTCTGGGACTTGGTTATTCTTGAAATAGAATTCCACTTTCTCGGACCATCAATCAATTAAATGGTAGGTATCATTCATGCTTACATAATTGGTACTCATTGAAAATTGTATTGGCCTGTTAGTCTGGGTCCGTAGAACCTTTTTTAAACAGTCAATGAGAGGTGATAACCTCCTCAGGAGATCGTTCCCCAGTAAACCAGATGTGCCCTCTGGAGTCACGACTGTTACTGGATGTTTTAATCGATGTTGCCCAATTTTTATTTCCAGATCCACAGGTCCCTTCAACGGAAATGTAATTCCTGTCGAAATTATGGAGTTGTCCTGGAAGTTGTATGAGGGGACTTTGGTGGCCCTCCCCATATGAGTTTAGTTGGTCAATAGCCTTTTGGCCAGGAGGGTGGCTTGGGATACATTGTCCACCGGAGCTGATAATTCACTCTGACCCTGCACCCTTAACGGTGCATAGAATCGGCCCTCTTTCTCCACCATGGTGCAAAGAAAGTGTGAGTTATTTGCCAGCCAGGTGGTCATTTTCTTAATTTTTAACTCTGACATCATGTGATCATGGACAATGTTTTGTGTCGAAGTTCGGGAATTTGTAACAAATATGTTACAACTAACAATGGGTGGATTTAGGGAATCCTCTTTCTCTCCCAATTCTTTGCTGTTCCTCTTTGCCTGGAGGCAGTTCTCCAAACCTGGTTGGGGAAAGAAAACCTCTGTTTCTATTCTGTCTGGCTCACATTTTTGGGTTTGAAGAATGTCATCATTTGGGTTGGTCTCCAAACTTGCCCTGCCCCAATCAGGGCTTTTGAAACCCATTTGTCTTTGGGAGGGATCCACACACTTCTGAAAGAGAAGGTTGTCTGACCTGAATCCTCCGGGTACTCCTCTCTCTCAAAGGGCATAAGCCTGAGTTCCTCCACAAAGTGGGTTTTCCTTTGGCCTCTCCTACTTACCCTTTGCTGTTTGGGTTCTACATTTTCTGGGTTAGAAGAGTCATGTTAAGGCTGAGAGGTTTCTAGGGGTTCTGTCTGGGTGAGAAAGGAAGCTTCCTCTAGGGCTTGTCATCTCCCCTCCACCTGGGCCCACTCCCCAGGAACCTGTGGTTTGACAGATGTTTCCTCTTGTCATTTACCCCCAGGGGCATCACACCTGGGTGTTGGGCAATACTAGGAAGTAGGGTTTGGTTGAGGGTTGGACTGAGCCCTCAGCATGTGGCCGGGCGAGTGTATGCATATCCCAGTATTGGCTTTGTATCCTCTTAACATAGGGCTTACATAGGTTGCATGGGGCCTCATTACGACCCAGGCGCTAATGGGTTAACATCGCCGTAAAAGGCTGCCAGGCCGTTAACCTATTAGCACCTAATTACGAGGTCCCTTTGCGGGACCCGAACCTTGATGGCTGGTGTAGACCCTAAAGTTAAAGTAGGGACCCTCAAAGGGATCTTGGTGCTAATTACGGTGCCGCAATTTGCGGCACCGTGCTTAGTGCCTTCCCCATTCCCATCGAGCCCTATGGGGCAAAAATGGGAATGGGGAAGGGCCATGGAGGAAGGGGGAATTACTGCCCCACCAACCTTGTAATGTGGTGGTAATTCCCCCTTTCTCCATGGCGGGGTCGGTAAATTACCGGCATGGACCATGCTGCCAATAGCACCATGGTCTTCCGCCAGGGTCGTAATGAGGCCCATGGTCTGAGAGATCATTGTTCTGGGCCGCTGCCTGACTACAGTTTGATTTGGGGGTCCCTTCTGCCTTTCATTTTGTTTTTTGGCAGGAGGGTTACTTTTAGCCCCCCCGCCTCCAGGTCTAAGGGAGGGGTAGTTCTCCCCTCTGTCTCCTTCGCAGCAACAGGTGTGTTAGACGACATAGGGGCATTGGGGGTGTTTTAATTCTCAGTGGGCTTCTGGACCTCATAGATTCTGGTGGCTTGTTCAATTAGCTCAGTAATTATGTATTTGCGGAGCGCATGAATTAGGTGGCCACAAACGTCCTACTATCTGTGTTCACCAGCCGGGAAGGCTGTGCCAATTCAATTGTTTTTTTTAAAACTAACTGGTGGTCCAACAGGGCATGGCCCGGTGACCCCTCAATAACAATTTCAGGGTTCACTGAGTCTTGCCCTGGTGGCCCCAACAGCTCCATTTCTATTTTTTTAAAAATGAGCTGGGGGCCACCAGGGCAAGACCCGGCAACTCCCAGCAAAAATTACGCGGTTCGCTGGGTCTTACTGTGGTAGCCCCTGAAGCTACATTAACGAGCAGGAGGCTGCCAGGGCAAGACTCATTGACCCCAATAAACAGGGGCAGGGGAGGTGGGAAGAGGGCTTATGTTGGCCTTGGGGTTGGGGCAGGCTGCAGAAGCCTATAAGGAAAGACCTTTTTTTGCTACTGCAGCCTGTCCCTGCTTTCTATGATTACCGATCTCCATCACAGAGAGAGATAGTTAATCATAGAAAGTGGTCTAGCCTTTGGGTTCAGGTAGGGGCCCACAGGCTAGTAACGTCCATGTTGCATCGTATCCCTATTAGGCATATTGTTTTTTAACTCCCTGTTGCATTTCGTTCCTGTTTTCCCTCCCTGCAAAGTACCCAGAGTGGTGCATCATGACAAGCTGCATTTCTCTAGTTTCCTCTTACGGGGAGGGATTTCTTATTGTTTTTGATAGTAAAGTGTACAATTTATTTGTATAATTAAAGATTATTTTTTTCATAGAACCTTGTTTTGACATTCTTTTATTTTGGAATGTTTTTACTATATCTGGTGGGGTTGCTACAGGCTCACATTCACACCCCTTCTGACAGTATAGCCTTCCGTTGACCCACATTACCTCACAAGGCAAAGAACATATATTTTCCAGCTGTGTCTATTTTACTTTTATGATTGAGATCACCATTGATTTGTAGAAGAGTGTGGGCTGAGAAGGTAATTTGGTCATACAAAAACACTGAGGGGTTTAAAGCTATGAGCACAATGGCATTATTTCTGGGGTGCTAATAGCTTGGTGCTTCCTACAAGAAGATAGTGAAACACAAGAGGTGAAGGCTTGATGGTTTAGAATTGATCTTAACCTCTGGCATTGCTCTGGACAAGCCTCAGTGAATCATGCTTCGCTTGCCAAGCCATTACAGAAAGGAAAAGTCCATATACAAAAACATACTGGCCATCCTAGACGAAGGGAGAAGGGAAATACTCCTACTCTATTTTCCCTTTCTGTAATGGACATTTTTCGGCTCGAGGAAGAGATAGGGCAGTGGAGGAAGAGCAGAGCAGACAGTGAAGGAAGCCAGTGGGAGACAAAACAGGTGTGTGTGGGGTTGGGCAACAGGAGATGGGGATGGGGATAGGGTTGCGATGGGAAGAGGCGAGTAAGGGGGTGACTGAAGGCTGGAGCACAGGAAGGCGAAAGTGGCAGCCTGTCGCTGTTCATGGGGCATGTAACATGGGCAAAACCATGAGGTAACCCATAATTTACAAGCTTCCTGATAGGCTGGGAGCTCCAATGAACTCACCTGCATGGTGTTAATTGAAGATTCATTCTCTAACCTTAAAAAATAATTTACAAAAACGTCTCTTTAAACATTACTTGAATTTCTTTTCAAATACAGGTGTGCGTTCTTCATTTCAATCTAACATGCATTTCTGATATTAAGAATATCATGATTTGTTTAGGGCTTTTGTATAATTATTACCACTTCTAAGTGTTGTCATAAGAGATGGTTTCATTTCCCAGTTTAAGTACTGAATGTATCAACCTCGGAAGAAGAAAAGGCTGGGATCTGAACTTGTGAAATGGCGTATGCCCTGTGTCTGAGGTGATGGCCTAACGCATTGAGTTATCTACCCTGATTTCTTGTCATAGTTGTTTTTCATTTGTTAATTATAATTTGTTTAGTAAAATGCTTACATTCTTCAGCCAGCATGTATATGTGTCATGTCCACAATCAATGTGGTGCTAAGGGCTGCCTCTTTTATGCAACACATACATGGGTCACTCAGTACCATGAATTCGTATAGGTACGTGGGGAATCCAGTCAACAACATACAATGGGCCTCATTAGGACCCAGGCGGAGTGGGTTTCCGCCAGCGCTAATCGCGGCGGACCCGTCCGCCGTACTACGAGTTCCCTTAGCGCCATGGAGGTTTTCTCCGCCTGGTTTTACCAGGCGGAGAAAACCATGGCGCTACGGGACCTCGTTGTTAATTACGCCACCGTATTTTACGGTGGCGTAATTAACTCCTTCCCCACTCCCATTATACCCTATGGGGCAAGAATGGGAATGGGGAAGGGCAGAATGGGGATTGGGGATTTACCGCTCCGCCGAGGTCGGAATGGGGCGGTAAATCCGCCAACCCCCATGGCGCTATCGACGGCTTTCCGCCGTGCTTCGCGGTGCATTTAGCACCGCGAAATCCGCCTGGGTCCTAATGAGGCCCAATGAATTTAGCAAATGGTGGACCGAGATGACATCTTCCTTAGCCTAGTCTCATCGCCCCAACAGATGTTGCATTGGGGGTGAATTCATCCTGGAAATGCAATTACAAGATTAAAGTGCTACGAATGTTTAACCACTGAACATTCCCTTTGCTTTCCTTGTGAGGCCATAATTAGGTGCATGGGTGAGATAAAGGTTGCCGAGAAATGCCTGTCATTGAAGTGTTTAGATGTTGACAAGGTGACAAGGACAGATAATGCAATCTATCAAATTGTTGCAAGTGAACAAATAGAGCAAACAAATTAAATAGTTATCACTTCTGTTTTTTAATCCGTGGATAGAATATTAAGGACACTTGCGGAATTCAGGCAAACAAACGTAGTGCTGTCTTTCTGTATTTTCTGTTAGTTTCTTTAATTTCTGTATTTTCGACATAAAACACTATTTATTTCCCCAATATCATTTTTTTCCATGAGTTGAACCATCACTGATGTTCGCTGCAGGTTTTATGGTGAATTGTTATTGTGATGTAAATGAGGGTTTCATGCACGTGAAATATAATCCGAAATTAACTTGAACCAGATGATGTTTACAATTATGTTACATGTAGTTGGTGTACATTAAATCAAACGGAAGTACACTTAAACAAATCAAATACAAATAAAAGATGCAGCAGTTCATGGTGCAAGCGAGCGGTCGCACCGTGTGCACTAGTCCCATTCTGGCACGCCCTCGGATCCCTCGTGTAAGTCAAAATACTTCAATGTTAGGGTGATGCGCATTGTGCTCGCAGCACACGCCACAGTAGGAGCAGCGTGCAGTGCGCGTGTGCGCTTGTGCCGTGCTTCTAGCCGCTTGTTCAGGGGATGTAATCAGGGGACTTTCTTCTGAGCTATCAATAACTTACGCATTTGCCTTGATTTACTGAGCTGTCTGTGATTCTCAGTGAGATTTTCAGAGCCCAGCCTGCGAGCAAGGTTCTATTCACCCATGCATTTCATCACATCCGGTCCTTCTCTTGTCAGGGCAGAAACTGATGCCATCTTGCCAACATAGCGAGTAGGTCTTGTGCATGTCAGAAAAAATACTTTTCATTTTACCCTCTGTCCCAAAAAATACGACCGTTGTAAATTGTTAATATTCTTTCGAGTTGAGGCACGTTATGTTGCCCGATTTCTCTTATTGGCAGTTTCTAAATACCATTTGTGGCTATGTTCAAAACTGCTGTAATCAAGACGTTGTTATTATTCAGGGTAGAATATAAGTGCAGCCTCGCGCTCCATTTTATGTGGCCTTTAGCCCATGTCTGTGTTCCAGGGTGCCACCTCCCATGGTGGGGTATGGCGTATCGCAGCCATGGCCAGAATGGTGCAAACCTTTCAATGCATCACTTTTACACTTACATCCAAAGTGATGGGAAGCATACAGTGATGCCGTGAATGGCTTAAGCCACATAACCACGAACAAGCAACCCAAGATCTGACCCCCGAGTGACATTATCACAGTGTTGTGCAACAAGCAGTACAACACTAGAAGACACCAAAAATCAAATGTGTTCTGGAACTTACAGTTGAAGTTACAAGGTCGCATATTTCTCTCGCAAAAAATATTATTAAGTCTAAGGGCCTAATTCATGCAACGTTTAGCGTGGTGCAAAGTGACTTTGCACTGCCAAAAAACATGTTGTTCCTGGGCCTCATTCACAGAGCGGTGCAAAGTGTATTTTGGGGGAGCAAAGTCACTTTGCACTCAGGGACAACATTTCACCAAAATACCAGGGGTAGCGGAAGTAACATCACACAACCATTGACCTCAGATGACATCGCACGAAGTGATGTTATTTAACCCCATCCCGAAGTGACATCACAGGAAGCAATGGAACACGACCTTTCACCCCTTGACAAAACAGGACGTGGCATCACATGGCATTGTTCCTAAGTACAACATGGTTACAATATCACTATAATGTGATATACATTTCATAAAAGAATGGATCACAATATGTATCATTAATATCAGCGTGCATAGGCCCATATTAACAAATTACTGTGAATGCAAGCAAACGTCCAAGGCCAAATGATAATGATGTGTTATTATATAGCACTTACGCTTAAGCACTTTATACAGATCAAATATACATGCAGTATCACCCAACCTGTGTTAGTGCTCATTTATCAACCTCAGACGGATGAAAGGCTGAGTTGAGGTGTTTAAGAACAGGATAAATCAGTGACTCACCCCCTGAAGTGTGCCTGAAATAAATATGTATTCAGTCACGCAATTAGTGTATAGAAGGACAGAAAGACAAATTATGTCTTAATCCTAGTCTTTCTTATTTAGAGTCACTTCTGAAAGTGTTACACTTGTGGAACCACCTGTTCCTTAAAGAGGCCTGAGCAAGAAAGCCAGTCACTCCAGAAACAAAGAGCAACATGATGTAATTATCTTTTAGGGTAGCAAGGGAGACCACAGGGGTAGCAGGGAAGACCACAGGGATCACAACTGCAACTCCTGGTAACCCCCAAATGACGTCCCTGTTTGCACTGCAAAAGTACTCTTTGCACTACGCTAAATGGGCCTAATTCACAGAAAAAAAGCTCAACGCTCTGTCAATTGGGCCCGGTTCAATGTGTTTTTAGCAGTGCAAAGTCACTTTGCACCGCTCTAAATGTTCCATGAATTAGGCCCTAGGTGTTAGTTCTCAAGATATAGGACGTTGGGAAAATGCCTGCCAGCGTTTGTCTCTGAGTATTGCATTGACAAGCATGTGATTGCATATGCTTTGTTATGCTAATTTATGTTAATAGGTTTTGAGTAACCACCCTATACTTGTTTGAGAGATGGCCCATTGTGTCCACCTGCCATGGGTATCTAGACCTTAGTCTTTGAAGGAAAAAGGAACAGGGTTAACATAAGAGGACAGGAAAGAGGGGATAAGTTCAACTATTTTTGTGATAGCATGGATGCATGCATGTCCTGTTAGGTGGACCATATAATGTGTGGAGTAGTAAAAACGGCATTATTTGAATGTGCATGGGTTTAATTGGAATGTGTTACATGGCAGATTTGAAGAATGCCAGCATTTAATTGCTACTGACGTGTGCTCTGGCAATCCTAATTACGGTTCAGTCCTTTAACAGAAATATTTTCTTTATGAAGTCAGAGTGACTTAAAAAAGAAACCATTTCTTTTTGAAGTAAAATGGCTCCCCTCCACCCCATGACATGGAGGCCTCAAGATCTTCTGCAGAGAACAAGCATTCCTGGCTGCTGCAGGGGGCTGAAGGGCTCGTTCCTGGGAACAACGGATTACAGGAAAGACAATGTTTTGTTCTTTAAATGTGTGTGCGTGCATGTAAGTGTGTGTGTATATATGTATATAATGTAATGTGCATGAATGAGTGTATGATGTATGGGTGGCTGCCTGGGTGTGCCTGTGTGAGTGTATGGTGAAAGG
Organism: Ambystoma mexicanum; assembly: GCF_040938575.1. Classification (NCBI taxonomy): domain Eukaryota; kingdom Metazoa; phylum Chordata; class Amphibia; order Caudata; family Ambystomatidae; genus Ambystoma; species Ambystoma mexicanum. The sequence continues at coordinate 973,555,706 of NC_090933.1, read as the reverse complement.
GTGCACACTTAAATGGATAGGTGGCTTCCTGTGCAAGTGTATGGTGAAAGGGTGCACACTTACATGTATGCATGGCTACCTGAATGTACCTTTATAGTGAAAGAGTGAACACTTAAATGTATGGGTGGCTGCCTGGGGGTGCCTGTATGGTGAAGGGGTGTGCATTTAAATGTATGGGTGGATGCCTGGATGGGCCTGTATGATGAAAGGGTACACACTTAAATATATGGGTGGCTGGGTGTGCATGTGTGTGTATGGTGAATGATGAGTGTCCTTGTGTTCAGGGAAACAACAAAAACCTACATTTCAGGGGGCTAATGTTGGGAGAGGCACTAACTTTGCGGGCGGTGGGGGAGGAGCACATTTATTCATGTGGGGGCATCTAACTTCTTTACGCATTCTAATAAGACTATTCTAGTGCAGCTTCAATGTTATAAGCAGTTATCTCTCTCATTTAAGTCTGAAAGCAACCACTTATGGACTGCTGTGAGAATGAGAAGTCTCTTCTCCTTTCTCTACCCCTCGAATCATCGAATCACTCCCCTGGTATGCAAGTACTAAACCCACATCATGATTTCAATTGCTTATAAAATTAAGCATTTGAATGTAGGTAATCATAGTGTAATGCTTTACATTAGTAATTGCCCGGCTTTGTGAACAGCGAAACCCAGGTGCTGTTTTATAACTTTGTCCTGTTCTGTCCAGCAACGGTTCTGTTGGTCAGCCAGGTCGAGTCAATATAGCCCAAAAATTCAGAAGGGGTGTGAAGCCCAGTCAGCTCAATGGTGTTGGACCAATGCTTGTGTTTAATGACTTGATTACTTATTGGTTTCTTCAATTCTCCTAGCCCTATTCTTTCTCGTCCCAGTACTTGTGTATGAGGCATTTTGCCTCATACACAAGCACTGGGATGAGGTAGAGGGACATTGAGGTAATGCCTGGCTTAGTTACCTGTAATCATCATTACTCCTAGTCCCATTCTTCCTCGTACCTGTACGTACCTATGAGGCAAGGTGCCTCATACATGAGCACTGGGACAAGGAAGATGGCATGGAGTTAATTATGTGCCAAAGTGTTAACTTTGGATTTTGGGGCAGGGAGTGGGAGGGAAAGGGGATGTGTGAGGGATAGGGTGGACATGGATTGTGCGATAAATCCTAATGGACATCCATGTCCAGTCTAGGCAGGCATGATATGTGGTATTAGTAGCTAGAAAGGCATATTGGTGCAGCCAGTCTAGTCATTTCTTAGTTTGGCTCTTTTTTTATTTTTAACTGAGCATCTCGGATAAAGCAGTCCTGCTAAGTGTAATCACCTGGCTAGACTAGCATTTCAGTGCTGCCAGTGTTGCCATTTCTTACAATGGCATTGTATATTTTTCTGAGCATATGTGATAAAATACCCATGATAAGTGTTATTGCTTCAAATGGCATTTTGGTGCAACCAGACTAGGTATGTCCAAATGTTGCCCAGCATGCTTTACTGTAATACGTTATTATGTGTCTAGACTGGCCTACATTGTGCAGCCAGTTGGATATGTTTTCATTGTGGCATGGCAATTTGAATAGCAAAACATTCAAATAATTAAAACATTAAAGTTCTTGTGCACTGTTGGTGACTTGCATGTATTGAATTTTTGGACTTTCACCTTATGAAACAATTGCATATGCTCTGGCCTTTTAGCCAATTTTTCTCAGAAAGTGTGCAGTATAATGCATTTATATCCTTCGCCTAGTGCAGTGTGCAGCGTACCCCTGCACAGCACATTTGTGCGTATTGCGCAAGCGTGGTAATGTAGGCTGGCCCAGAGTGCGGGGCAACCCGTGGTTTGTTTCCAAGCTGGAGGGGAGGGGGAGCCGGCATGATTCGCAGGGGGTCACATTTTGTACTACACTGCTGCCGAGTCCATGTGAAGCAGACAGAGCTTAAATAACTGAATATTTAATTAGGAGTTCAGGTCAGGCTCCAGTGTTTACTAGCGCTGGCAGATGGAAAATCTATCAGCACACAATTGGTCAGGTACTGCAAGGAAGCCGCTGTGAGCGCGCTCCATGCATGCATTTGCCTTTTTCCCATGCAGAACCCAAGCCAAGCTCTAAGTCAGCTTGGACGCGTGACATCTTGGGAAACATTTTTCAACGTGTGAAAATAGTAAATGGAACCTTTTGGAGACTTTATTTTGTCATCCTGCCATTTTGATTTCCTAATCGTGATTATGCTCCAAATGCACATCCTTGCTTAGGCAAATAGTAATACCCACTTTCAAAACATGCAAAGTAGCTTCCTGGCTCCTCACCGGAACATCTCTGTGAATGCTGTGACTAATAGTGACATTGTGATCCATCATGGGAAAAGGGGCAATTTGTCACTGTGATGTACAGCATATAAGCGCCCCTGTGTTTAGCTTCGCCGTCAATGCTATTGTGTTCCTGCAACAATAGAAGCATTCAAAGCATTCACACGAAAGACTTTCTCTGCATCCTATATGGTGGATAGGACGTGTCATAAACTCGAACATTTCTGGAAACAGTCCAATTATTTTTTTCAGCAAATTATTATGTTCGCCTGCATAGATAAATCACATTTACATGGCAACACGGGAAGATTAATTACAAACAGAAGAGCCCTGGCAAATACATCATGCTGGTTAAATCTCCAACAAAGGGTTACTCCATGGAGGTTTAGTCATGGGGCCGGTGCCAAAGCGCCTGTCATTTGTCCCAGCGGATTGCCTTTCACCATTCTTTGTTATTTCACAGGGTGTATGGAATAGCAGGGGACTTAAAAAGAAACAGTCGGGTTTAATAGACATGTTACAGCTAGATATAGAAGTGTCATTGTTTATGTGGGTCAGATTAGAATCAAGATAATAATTGCTAGACTTGTACAAACACATGCTTTCTCAGCCAGGCGTGGCTATTATTAGTTTGCACAATTATCAGGCTCCAACAGAGGTTTGTCTCACATTAAAAGACCCAAGGCACCCATCAGCATGTAACAGTTTATTGATAAGCCACCCTTAACACCGGGAGTTCCTTCCCTCCTCACTCACGTGGTTATGCAACAAACTGTTTAACACATACTTTTTGTTAGCCCTATCTCAGACACATATCATGCCCCTTGAATCCCTCTCTGCTGAGCTAACAATGAGCCAAGAACCAGGCTGGTGTACAGGAAATATATTGGTATTTATTTAAATTAAAAGTAATAGAAATTAGCACAAAATTATCAAAAACAACACTTTATCCGTGGCACAGCACAATCAACTCCTCTCAGCATGAATACATCACAAAAAGTGAGTTAAAAAGAACACAGACAAAATTATTCCCTTTCTGTAAATTTGACTTCACAAAATATTTACACTGATCAATAAAGAAGGCACTTAGGTAATTGTGTGCGATTTCGAGTTTCCTGCAGGCTTAAAAGGCTAGCAGCAGGATTTCAAGATTGGTAAAAAAAAACATATGGCAATTACAATTTCGCCCACATTTACTTGGTCTCATGTGGCCACATATATTCCACATGGGCGCGAAGAGACGTATGCTACATGGTAACGATACCAAAGCTATTGCTGTCCTATAATCTAGAAGGGGTGGCAATGAGCACTGAGGTGCAACAAAGCATGGTATATGGCAGCACATAAGGATATCCAGAAATCATAAAAGCAAAAGTAGAATTCTAAGCCCCAAGAAGTGGCTCAAATGTAAACATATCTAATCAACAAAAGACAGGGAGACAACATTTACTGAGGCGTTACATCGAATAACTGTGCCTTACACCTGGAGAGTTCCATGGTATTAGACTGAGTAACTCTGACTTACACCTGATGTACACCTGGAGAGGTCCATGGTATTAGACTGAGTAACTCTGACTTACACAGATATAAGTCCAGGTTACTCAGTGTAACTCTATTTGTGGCTAGCATAGGCCTTGCAAGGGGCGAGCCAGCTGTAAACCAACGTTATTCCATGCAACTTCCTTCTGCATGTGAGCCTTTCTCTTTACAGACTTCCGAAACGTCTGCAGGCTGCAGCAGAAGCAGAGGGAGGATGGGGCTGGATTACAGCATGGTTGCCGCCACTGCCACAGAAGTGAAAAGGTTGTCAGAACTTTTGAACGGCAAGACAGAAACATGAACATTATTGATGACGCAGCACTTTCTGTGAGAATTGACAGAATGAAGTGAGCTGTGAAAAATCCAGCCACCATTTCAAATTCTCTAGGTGTTAAAGGATAAGTGAGTGTTGATCAGGTCCAACAATTTACACATTGCTTCTCCGCGCAAGGGACGTCTAAACCATTATCTTAATAATGTAAATAAAAGTAAGCTGTTGAATAATATTGTTCCACTATCTAACTTTCTGTAAAGTGCTTTAGTTGAATCAGGATTTTTATTTGCTTTTCATACATAGGAAACTCTGTTCTGCAAGACATGGGAAAATGGGTCTAGAAAAAACGAAAACCACACCAGCAAGGCTGACAGTGAACCTGAACTAAATGAAACGCTTTTTTCTTTAAGAAAAACATAACACACAAGGTCTTGCTGAGAGAATAACGTTATTCAACTTGTGTCTACATTGTTGTGCTAACTAGCAGGACCACAAAAGTTCGAAACTATAGCAGCAATAACAACATAACTAATTCTTTCAAAAACTCGCACGTCCCTTCCTCACAGAGGATACCTGTGTTGTATTGTATTGTATAGGGATTTATAAAGCGCAACAAAGACCGCAAGGCATCAAGGCGCTAGGATAAGTGAGAAGCCACTAATCAGCAAGGACTAAAACAGATAAGTTTTTTTAAGCTTTTCGGAAAGTGAGATATTCAGTAATATTTTGAAGATCTTCCTCCCGCTCTGGCATGACGAAACGTAGGAACACAAATTAATGAACATTAATGAGTAATCACCCTTAGACCTGTCCTCCCAATACTTCATTGACCTCAAAGCCTTGAGTTTGCAGCAGCTACTTTTGATCTATAGACATAACCTGTACCTAACTTTCCAACCAACCAATACGATTGCCCAAGTGCAGCAATGGCAGCTAAAACGATTTTACAGATCCGTCCGTGGGGTTTCAGCAAATTAAGCCATATTAAGCACATGTGAAGCCCGGCCGCGTTAAGGGCGACTGCTGAGACTCCTGCTGTTTGGCTGTCGCTGCTGCTGGTCTATCCCCCTTGGAAATCTTTCTTTCACTCATTCATCCAGCGTGTTCCCCTCGCGCCCCTCACTCTGTGTGAGGGCGGCTGATAGCGAGCTAGAGAACCGGTGCAACGCAGGTTGAAGCCCAGCCCACTTTGCGAGCTCCACCCATCCAGGAAGTGCGGATATAAAACAGGAGCCCAGCAATCCTTGCGGCGTGAAGCCCGGCCGCGTTAAGGGCGACTGCTGAGACTCCTGCTGTTTGGCTGTTTGCTTCTTTTCTGCCTTCTGCCGACCGCAAGGCTCTTGCGGAGCTGTGCCACCACTCGATTAAAAAAAAGTGCTAGTGGGTACATGACGCGATCCGTTGAAGGTCCCCTGACACAGAGGAAGATGCTCCACTACCACAGAATGGCAAACCCATGGATCGCCCTAAAAGCCCCCTCGGATGGGGGCGGCAAGGTAAGCAAAAGTGCACCCTGGCCTGCCTCTGCACACTCTGCCATACATCTGCAGGAAATATCTACCACTGCACCGAATATTACACACTTGTCAAAGGATTTACCTGTTATATGTGTCGATGGCATATGTCCATCACTCTTCCTGGCGAATTCAGACATAAAAAATTGCATGGACAGCTAATCCTATGATCACCCTCCAAACAATAATACTCTCACCTTACAAGATCATCAACAAATGGCTATTGAAGCAAGTGCAATTCAGAAGGAAACAAGCACAAATATACCCAAAACTGCGAAAATTCAGGCAACAATACTACCTCCGTCGCTTAAACACACCATCCAGCGAGCGCCATTTGATTTGTCCAATTTATCTAATGCACAAACAAAGGTGTCCATGAAAACGAATAGTGATCTTGGCGACCCGTTCCTCAATCTCAAGCTTCTCTTTTCTGGTATCGAGGTCACCGATGCTGAGCTAATTAATGCTGCCAACGTCCCGATCGTGTACCAAGAAACACTTTCAATAAAGTCCAAGAGCAGATGGAAGGTGCTATGCCAAAAAGCACTTTTGACGAAAATGAAAATCAGTCTGCACAAATATTGAGCAAAAATGCCCCTGTTGTTCCTGTACAATCGTCTCTGCCGGCACGACAAGCAACCACAATTGAGGAACCACAACAGGAACTAAATCTAGCATCAGAAACAACAAGAACATAGTGCTGGCTGCACCCAGGGAACAAGCTGACAAAACACATAATGATGTCCGAAAACCATGTAATGGGAACAACTCGCCTGTAACTCGAAGTAACCTCGCAGGAAATCTAACTTACGGAAACATGGAGATACGAGAAACCATTCAGAGAAAGGAAAGTGAAAACCGAAGCGCATATGCATGCCAAGCCCCCGAAGATTCAGGGGAAAACAACCTGACCAAACCAGGCAGTGATCCTGTGGTCCCAGACCAATGTCTATTTAGTCCAAAATCTAAGTTGGCAAGCAAGGACTCAAGCTCTATTGCAAGAGCCCGCCGCCTCCAGCGAATCATCAAATTAAAATTAAAACTAAATCAGTCAACCTTCGACGATTCAGTGTCAGCACCAACAAACGTCAGTACTCCATGCACCAAAAACCCTTACAGCTCTAACTGAAAAAATGTTGAAAAAGTCCTAAACTCTTCACTTCAAGACGATCAGTCTGATATGGAACCCTCAGAACAATCATCCAATGGAACCAACTCATCGGTGCAACAAGTGATCTTATCTGTTGATACCTTAACCCAATTGCAGAATAAAGTTGTAGCTGCCTCCTCAATTGTACGATTCTTTGAATGGGACAATAAGTGATCAAGGAGCGATGCTTATAAATCGAACAAACAAAATGCAAAAACTTGAATCTTTTACAAGCTTCCTACAAAAACAACTTGAATCACAGGCAGACCTGTCTACTCGTTGGCAGGAACGGTTGTGTGATTTGGCTGCAAGACATCATTGCCAAAACGACAACCTAATCGAAAGTCTGCTGGAAGCAGTCAAATTGATGCGTCATCAGTCTGGAGAGGTAGACAAGAAAATCCAGAAGCACAACTCCCTTTCGGCGCGAGACAATCTGCCAAAACTGACCCTTTCACAAAGCAGAAACAAGATCCTAAAGGCTCAGGGTCCTTGATTGGCAACCACGTCCTCAATAGCTGAAAGCTCACGGCCACTGGTGATGCCCCCCCACGACACTCAATCGCTGCCAGCACCTATTAAAAAACCTGAGTCTCAAGCAAGGTCGTATCCTCATTGTGCCGATAAAACTGATGTCAAGATACCAGAAAAAAACCATCAACAAACCATTGAAGACACTACAAATGCAAATACCCTCTTGCAAATTGATGCTGGTAAGTCTTCACTGACAGCAGAGGCACACATGCTATCGGCCTCAACAATTAATCGCGAGAACACGTCATCTACAATGCCTTCCAATATCATAAAGAGCTCATTCAACATATTTACTGGGTCATCAAAAACCATTTCCACGATAGAAAAATCTGTCAGAATGGCAGGGAAAGGAAACAATCCACTATTTTAAGAAAATAAAAAAAGACAAACAAAGCCAAAACATCCCAACGTGAAAAAATGTATAAGGAACCTCACAACGCCAACAAAACCACGATTGTTTGAACGCACAACGGGAACATCCAAGCAGACGTCAAATGACGTGCCTGACCAAGAGCTAGATAAAGGCCAGGACTATGTGCCTAACAAACAATCCACAAAACATCGGCGGCTCGACTCCGAAGAGCTGAGTAGAGACAGTTCTGTGAATGCCTCGACAATAGATCTATGTGATCTCTCCACATACTCAGCAGAAGGTGACGACCTAGATGAGCCAATAAATATAGCCTATCCCAAAGAAAGTTTGAGATCTCAAACGAAATCATCTGCCGAAACGTGGAAACAACACAAAACACTGGCCAGGAAAAAACCAACCAGGTCTGGCCCACAAAAAAAAGCAGCTAGATCGACCGAGAGACCAATGTCACCACATACATCCAAGCTAAATCCAATATTAACGTCTAATCAAAGAAACTCCAAAACCCGTTATACATCCAGAGTACACTTAGGCAAAAATCAAACCTCTAACAACCGATTTTGGAAACTGCGACTTCAAAACACTCAATCTGACAACATCAAGGTCAACTTAAATAGAGCAAATGTCATGAAACTGTTTGCATGCATTCCAGTGCTACGGACAATATCGTCAGATGACATAAAAATCGTTGAATACCCAACTGAGTTAACTTCTGACCAATTACTACTACACATTGGCTCTTCAGCGGTGAAAAACATGCTATTACGTGCTACAGAAGACCTACTCATTTTTGGTTTCGATCTAACGCTGGAACCCGAACACGAATTGCAACAAGAAACCTTGGAGAACAACGCTCGTGAAAAAACAGAAGGATTAGACATTCAACATGCTACTCTGCGGCAATCTTTAGCTTATCCTGCCGCAAAATACAATGGAAACAAGACACGTGGTTCTCCCGGTGGAACTAGGCCCGGAAACCAATTCCAAAAAGGTAATCATCAATAACAATGATTGAAGAAGAACAACGTGGACCAAATTGTGCTATCCTGGAACACTGGAGGATTCATCCACCTATTTAACGAGGTGCCTATGGATAACATCCTCGCCGTATGTTTACAGGAAATGCTGGCGAAACAATACCTTCTCCTAATAAATGGATATTGGAATACCGCTAAGATCTCATCAAATAGTTTCATCAGAACAGTGACAACCTTAATTGACGAGGCATCACTGAAATACAACAACTTAACCATCATGGTATGTGGTGATCTAAATTGTAGTTGGTACAAATTTGATTAAACTACAAAAACAAACACATTGAAGAAACCCGATGAGGTCGAACAGAGAGGAAAGCTTTGGTTTGATGCCCTAGCAATAAGAAACTGCACCATGGTCAATGGGAAAACCAAAGGAGACCAACCCTGTAACCCAACATGACATGGCCCATATAGCCAAAACACACTGACTACATTTGGGTTTCCAAACATCTTTTTGACCAAGTGAATTCCCTAAACGTCATACCAATGCCTCAAAGCGACCATGATCTACTCCGCCTAGTTCTGGAGACGGACTGGGGAGAAGTTCCTGAAAAATATGACTTACAAGTCACATCGAATGCAGCAGGAAATCGCCTGAGGATCAACCAGTCGTAAATTGGGAAACTCACAACCGACATAACCAATGAGAACAGCGTGAATTATGTTACCTTGTTGACAGATTGCTGGACGGAAGTTGTAAACTCTAGAGTAATTGGGCACTCAAATAAACATCTGTTCAGCAATGTCATCGCAAAAGCAAAAAGGATTTTGAGGAAAGACTTGCGGCAGAATAAGAAATTGAAGTTACCACCAGATAAAATTGCCATTAAAGTAAAAACAAGACGTCAAGAATACCGACACTCGCTAAAAGTGCACTCAGTAATGATAGAACAAAACCGTGCTGAGCTGATGCTTCAATTGCTGATTACAAAAAACACCCGTGATATTTGGGCCATCCTAAACAAAGGAAACACAAAAGCAACACCGACAATCTCAAACCCGATTGATGGCACTTAATGGGTTGAGCACTTCGAGAAAATATATAAACAACCCACTGAAGACATACAAGTTCAAGAAAGTGTCTCAGCACTACCGTGGGACATAACTCCTCAAAGCGATGAAATAGAAATAACACTACAGAAGTTAAATAACTCAAGAGCAGTGGGCCCTGGCCAAATTTCAAATATCATGTTGAAGAAAAACAAAGTACATTGGGCCAAGTTCATGGAATCTCTGTTCAGAATAGTGTCTGAAAACAAGAAAATTCCTGAGTCATGGTCAAAGGCGATTGTGGTACCGATCTATAAGAAGGGCGATAGGAACGATCCGAGGAACTGTCGCCCAATCGCCCTTCTTGACACAATTGGGAAAGTCTATGGCTCCTTCCTTCGAAAGAAACTTGCTTTATGGGCCCTCAAGACAGGAATACACGATATTCGACAAACAGGTTTCACCGAGGGGGCTGGAGTCGATGTAAACCTACTCTTGTTGAACATCTTAAAACTTGAGGCTCTGCGCGCAATGAGAAAAACTTTGGTCTAAGCTAAAAAAGTGGGGATGTCCATCAACAAACCTGGAACCACTGAAAGCTCTCCATTCCAACACCTCGATACAGATTAGGTTAAACCAACAGGGTGAGTTGAGCCAACCAGTAATAACCCATAAAGGTGTCAAGCAAGGTTGCCCATTGGCAGCTGAACTATTTAAGATCTTCATAGCTGACCTACCGGCATGGTTAAACTCTGTATCATGTTTTTCGCCTAGGATCAAGGACACCCAAATTAAATGCATCATCTACGCAGACGATATAGTACTAACTGATTACACACAGATTGGCCTACATCGCCTTGTGACACGACTGAACAAGTACATGAAATCAAATGAGCTGCTGCTAAATACAGACAAAACAAAAATCATGAGTATCAGTCACACTCACAAGAAGGCAGGAAAAAAAATCATATGGCGAATCGCTAGTGACAAACTCAATATTGAAACATCCATAAGATATTTGGGTGTGATGTTCAACAATTCCATCTGCGAAACAGCATGGGTCAACGACCTGACCAGTAGAACAATCAAACTCGGCCTACAAGGAGCAAAAATCAACCATGACTACGGGAAATTCACTATTGCACCAATATTGACTTTCTATCTACAGAAGAACATTCCGACTATTGTGTTTGGTGCGGAAGCGGGTTGGAACTTGGACTTTCGCTTATGGCAAAGATTAGAAGGTACCTTCTGGAAACATGCCTTGAGGATTCCCCATTATATCTCGATATTGGCATTGAGATATGAACTTGCACTCAACTCGCTGTACATGACAGTAATTTGGAAATCTCTCTCCACTATTAGGCAAAAAAATACCAGCATATGAAATCTTCAAGATCAGAATCGACAACACCCAATCCATATTAATCCAAATTTGGAAACAAAAACTTGAAGCTATTATGGACGCCGCAAATATAAGCCGACTCGAGTTAATCAATCGCCTGCAACACGCGATAAAAAAATGAGAAGAATGGGATTGGATACAAAACATTGACAAACGCATGAAACTAAAAACATGCCTTCCATCAGGACTAGGAGAAATCAAACTACATAAGCCACCAAAATACCTACTAGACTGTCCTTCAAGATATCACAGGAAAATGTTTCTAAAATTTAGGCTAAATGCCCTAAACAATCGAGAAATGCTCTGGATAAGAAAAAACAAAGACACCGCAGACAATAAATGTCGATTCTGTGAATCGGGTGAAATAGAGTTCCTCAAGCATTTGGTACTTGAATGCATAGGCACAATTACCCAGCGGACCTTGCATTTGAATAGCTTGAAACCCCGGAACCATGACATGAATGATTGGTGGTCATATGTAAGTGCCGGCCATAACATCAAGCTATCATGCAGGCTAATTGACTACCTAGCCATGATTCTCTGCGATACAACTTGTGATGGGAAAAACCAAAAGTTTAACCAATAGTGACCTAAACGTATCACCACCATAAAGAATAGACTGTGATCAAAGACTTGGGGGTATCGACGTGATGTGGAAGAGGTTTAATTGTAACAAAAGTTTGATATTGATTTATTGAACTGTAGTTTTCTTTTACAATAAAAAAAATGCAGCAAAAAATTGAAAAATTACGATCATACTTTTGATTGCACAGCTCACCAGTGGATCCACTGGACTGCTCATCACCAACCTTCATCACTCCCCTACCACAAACAATTTCTGAAACCCCAACAGACTGGTCAAGCTCTATTATGAAACACATTCCCTCCTTTGACAAACCGCACTCTACCTTCCTTAATCTATAAACTCTTCACCCAACCAAGCAACCCATCTCAGGATGCTCAGCTGTCTGAACAGTTACAGCTGGTGAACTGCAGAAATTGTTCTACCCCTTCGTAAAATCTGCCTTCAACGAGAACGTCAATTGACGGTTCAATAATAATAATGTATTGCAATCGTCCACATAGAAATATTGAGTCGGTATGCAATAATATTGAAAATCTTTCTTTTTTACAACTACATGATAAACTTGATCCATGAAGGCTTTTTCAGCACACGATAATCTAGCTTCTGACCCACATATCTAACTGAGAGAGCCATTTAAAAAGTATAACCAAATGAGAAAAGTGAAGGGTGGAAGATTTCGAATACATCTGAACCACTGGCATTGCTCTGGGCAACCTTCCACACCATTGTTGTTTAACCCATCTGCACCATTGCAAAAGGGGTCCAGCCATATGCAAATCAGTCAGGTACTGCCACCAATGGTAGCAGCCCAGTTGGAACTACTAGGCCAGGTCCCCTCTGCACGGAAACACAAGCAACCCCAGACATGTTTCAGCCATGTTGGGCCTCCTTAGTGAGGTGCAGCTTGGTTCACTATGGTGCAGTGAGCAAAAGACCCACGTTTGGGCATACCCTCTCTCACGTAGGGAGACACACTACAACCAAAAAAGTGAAGGGTGGAAGGTTTTGGATAAATCTGAACCACTGGCATTAATATGGTCAACCTTCAGCAGCACTGTTTTTTAGCCCACCTGTGCCATTGCAAAAGGGGTCTACAGCGATTTTAAAAGTTTGACATAATGCCATCAGTACTAGTGTTTATAAAGCTAACTGTGCACCGTTCAACAACATCGAACGGAAGATTATGCTATGTTGCTTCTTCAAGGTGGTGCGAGTCACCAACTCATCTCTCCTCTGCATTACATCTTTATTCTCATCCAATCACAGAACATCAAACAATGCGCCATAATAACAGACTTCAAAATGTTATCAGCTGAGTCCTCCAAGGGTTTTCTCTTTTACCAGGGCTTTTCAAAACTCCCCTCGACCTCATCTTGAAATGATCATTGAGCACAACCTCACTTACCATTTCTTTGCTGAAGACCGTCATCAGGAATATCCAAATTACACACCCTGGAAAGCTGCTTACCGACCATTGTATCATAGATGGCATAACTCTCCCTAAAACATACTGCATCCAAAACTGTTTTCATAATAATAATAATAGTAATAATAATAATTATTATTATTATTATTATTATTACTATTATTGTTATTATCATTATTAATATTAATGTAATTATTGAGCGCTGACCTGGTTTTGAGAAGCAATGGTGCACTTTTTAGAGGTATACAACAATACTGATACATAAAGTAGCGCTTTTCAGAGGTAACAACAGAACGTATCTACAGGAGGCGTCAGGATAAAGAGGGGCACAGAGGGGAAGCAAAGAAGGGTACAGCTCTATTGGGTGGTTTGTAGGTGGGTGTGGTCTAGTGGGTCAGTTGGGGTGGGGCGATGGGATGGCCTAGGTGTTGAGAGATTCCTTCAGGAGGTGGGTTTTGAGTCCTTTTCTGAAATGTAAGAACGTGGAGGTGAGTCTGAAGGTGACAGGGAGGAGGTTTCATAGACTTGCGGCGTAGGCAGAGAAGGCTTGTTTTCTGGTCCATTCCTTTTTGCAGCAGTGGATTTCAAGTCTGCACATGTCCTGTCTTCTGGTGGTCCTGAGATGCTGACTTTCTCTGCAAGGTAGCAGGGTGACTTGAGGGCGACGGCCTTATAGATGATGCAGCACGACTTAAAGGTGAATCGTGCATGCAGTGGGAGCCAGTAAAGGTTGATGTGGGCTTGGGTGAGGTGGTTGTATCTTTGTAGACCCTTGTTTTCCTTATTTGTTGTAACATATCTTTTTTCTGCTTAAAACCATAAAAGCATTTTAATGTCACAATCATATAAAACATATTAGCACCAATAATCCTTTAAATACAATTCAGTTTAGCATCCAGCTAATTTCATATACTAATACAAAAAGAGATGTTCAAAACTTAAGATTTTTAAAAGCAACATTATTTCACACTATAGTTCATTAATGACAACATGAATTCTCAAGCTTTGCACTTTTACTCTTTGTAAATACCACCAGAAATTTTTCCTGATGGAGACATACAATTTTTAAGAGAAATAATTTTTTGGTGTCCAAATTAATCCAAGAGACACTGGACCTCATTATAAGTTTGCTGGTCAGGGAACTACGGTACCGGTAAGCTTGCCGGTACCCTAGTTCCCGAACTGGCAAACTACGAGTTGTGATCGTGGGTACCTTTCTGCCAGAAAGGCACCCGCGAGCACAGCATGTTGGATGCGCCGGTACTGTTTATAACGGTCCCAGTGCATCCGATCTCCCCATTCCCATGGAGCCCTATGGGGCTCAAATGGGAATGGGGAGCATTCCGTTCCGGCGCCCGCGAAACGGAAATTACCGGGTCCGGCAGGGCCGAAATGACCCGGTAATTTCCAATTCGCGGGTACCAGAAATTTTCAGAAGTTTGGCGGCAGCCTGACGGTTTTACCGGCAAGGCTACCACCAAACTTCTAATGAGGCCCACTCTGTTATTTGTCTTTTACTCTGTGTAGCCAAGCTCTATGTAAGTACTTCGAGACAAAATAATCTGAATTTTGGTCCGCTGTACATTCACAAAATCTAACTGCTGAATCAGTCCTTCTAATACCTCTCAGGTGGAATTGTGGTAGCAAGTGGTATTTCCTGAGTTTACAAAGTGGTCGAAGTGTACGAAAAGAAGTAGCGGAACTATGTTCCCTGCCGGTCTGCCCCACTCTCCCCAAACCCCATCGCTGCACCCCCCCACACACAGTCCAAACCCCCAAACAAACACACCTATTATTTAAGGGAATATTCAGTGCAGTGCTCTGAAGTGCAAGCTTCAACTTTTTCCTACACTTTCATTTTAAAACTAAACGGTTCCGGAACGGTTTCTTTTTAAAATAAAAGTATAGGAACAGTGAAACTGAAAAATAAAAAGTATAGAAGCACCGCTTCCGACCGCTCCCGTCTACTTCGACCTCTGAGTCTACTGTAACTTTATTGCCAAGCAGAGTGCCACATAAACACAGCTCCATACAACCCTGCCACTCAATGTAGATCATTTAATCACAATTATCACGGACAACAGCATTTCAGTCATCTTTGGCTCACAATTAATGTAACTCTAGGTACCACGTTGACTAGGCGTTAAGGCGATCTCAGCACTAATTCTGTCTTATTTGGCATATCTTCTCTTTCATTTCAACTGGGAATAGAATTATGAAGTAACATCGTTCCAGATCCATGACAATCGAAACTCGCGTTAGGACATTCATTCTAAACATGAAAGACGGCATTATAAAAACGTAACAATGGCGCAAGTTCAATTAGCATCTGTTCATACACTTGACATCACTACACTGGCTGAGAGTCAATGTCCAAGACACCTTCACAATTCTCTGCCTGATATGAAAATGCCACCACTGACATTATTCTATTTATGGCAGCCAATGCATGCGGTGTTACTGTCCTAGAAACCAGATTTGCCATTTAGGAGTGCTTACAGGTATCCCCTTTAGTACCCCTGGCATTTCCCTTGTGAACGCTGAGTGGGGGACCCTCATGCCTGGATTTATTTTCTAAAGGCTGTGAAGAGAGAGTCCCTGGGCCCAGATTTTACTCCTGTCTTCACATGCTCAGAAGTTGGACTTTACTTCGGTGCTTGCACGCTTCTGAATTGTAAATAATAGCATTTCCTTTCTGGATCAATCAATCAATCAGCATTTATATAGCACAGGGCAACCTCCACCAATGGCATCAGGGTGCTGCATCACAAGACATTTTTCTTAGTGCTTTATATCGATTTAGAGGTTAATTTTCTCTTCTTGCTTCCATTTTGTCCGAGACCAGCTAAAATCTTCCTTGAGATGCTCCAATTTGTTTGTTATAAAAGCAGGTGCCAGCAGCCTGCAACACAAATTAAGCATGGGTAGAACGGTACACTCGCCCATGCATCCTCTGAGAATCTGCACATATGTGCATACTAGCAGAATAATAACAATTGATGTGGAATTTCGCTAATACGATGGGGTGGATCATGTGTGACTGTGCATGGCATATGAGATACATATTTTAACAGATACAGACCTGCCTTATCTCTAGGTTCTGAATCAGAAAATAAACTGTCCTCATGACGCTTCAGAGAGTCAAGACATGACGGGGGACATTTAGAGGTGCGAGCGAGGCCATTGTTATGGAATCCGTTGCCCTTGGCCTTCAGCGTCGAACGCAATATCCTGACTTTCTGAAAAAGTCTTAAAACTTTGCTTCTAACTGAGGCATTTCCCACCTTATCATGGTCATCTAGCTTGACGACGGTGTGATATAATATTCTAAACTCAAGCTGGAATTGGCTCTCTTTCTCTCGGCCCAGTGAAATCCTCTGACTTTGTTAACGGACACTCTGAAGGCAAGCACTTATCCCTGAAATGGGTCCAGCCATCAAAACAAAGATAAACAAGCATTGGCAGTGCCAACAGTTTGGGGATACGTGTATGCACTGGAAAGTCACTTGCCAGGTGCAACCATAGTGGTATTAACGTGTGATGGTAGCAGGTACAAAATGGCACAAGTACCTGGGCATCTAATAGCAGGGCCTGTGCCCTGCCTAAAACGTATACACAAGCCTAAACTATTGGCTTTGCCAATGATTGTTTATCTTTGTAATGAAGATGGGGCCCATGTCAGAGTTAAATGCTCACCTTCAGTCGCTGAGCTACCTCACCATGGTTACAGATTGTTTATACCCAGACAATACTGAAGAAAGTGTTCTTCCAGACAGGACTAAGACTTCATAAATATGAAATGTTTTGTCTCCTAGATCTATTTTGGACATTCGATGATTTTGAAATTAATACGATTCGTTATTAGAATGTTTGGACATTGCTTGATTCAGTAGTCAAAAATACTGTTGCTTTTCAAAATCTGAAGAATCGTTTGTCAGACATGCAAGGGCTTTAACTTGAACATGCACTCAGGGACACTACTGGATATAAATTATGATTTTCACCACTGAAGAGTTTCACAATAATTCAGAGAGTTATGTTGGGCTGCACATACTTTAGATTATATCTTATTATATTTAATGGGATCTAAACAAGTATAGAATTTGGTTACATCTTTAATTTTCAAGCAAATAATTAGACGTTCACCAAATACTAGATACGAAGGGGATTTCATCCCATTTATTTAATTTGCAAAGCTGGCAAGGTTCTATTTATTTTGGCAATGTTTATTCCATCAACCTGCCTGAAAACACAGATCTTGTTAATAATAGGTTTCCTCCAATGAGGACAGAGGGATGTACCTTTGTGTGTAAATCGTGTGTGCCTTATACTGTTATGCACCAATATATACCACAACAACTTGTACCCTGGGGAAAACACAATGATACACAAAAACTGTAGTTATGCTAACTCACAAAAACCTTCAACTGATCCAAAACACAGATGCTAAATAACTATTCAGTCTCAACAGGAGGGACCACTCCACTGGCGACGACTATAAATCAAAAACAGCAGCCAGCTCAGGGCTCCTGCATCACCCACAGTGCACTTGAAGGTCAAGGAGCAGGATTCCTGCAAAATAAATCTCACTCTACAAACCAGCCAAAGACTAAGGATTGAGGCAAACACATAGGCCCATTTTACGATACTGGCGCTAAACCAAGGCGCTATTAGCACCATGGTTGGTGCCGGTATCGTAATGTGTCCACCATGGTGAAATGGGGAAATACCGCCCCATTCCAAGGTTGGCGGGGCGGTATTTCCCCATTTCCCCATGGCCCATTCCCATTTTTCCCCATAGGGCATAATGGGAATGGCGAAGGCGCTAAGTACGGTACCGCAAATTGCGCTACCATACTTACCGTGAAGGTCCCTTTGCGGGTCCCTACTTTAACGGCTGGTCTACACCAGCCGTTAAGGTCGGGTCCCGCAAAGAGACCTCGTAATTAGGCGCTAATGGGTTAACGGCGCTGCAGCCTTTTACGGCGCCATTAACCCATTAGCGCCAGGGTCGTAATGAGGCCCATACCCATAGAAACCAGAAGCGTTTGCAGCGAAAGACATGGAGGCTCCATCTTTTCTATTATGGTGGGCAAACCTACAAATGCACTACAAAGGGAAATCAGCATTTTATAGGGCCACATTAAATTCAGGAGAAGCCTACAAAACAGAAACAAGATTCAACATACAGTCACCAAGCGGCAGTAACAACACTTCACAACCTAAATAAATCTCATTGCAGCTCCCAGGCACCTGCATAGAACACAACATACACCACTCAGGAATCTATAATGACTACAAGACATCCCATCGACGAACAACCTAAACCCTATGAAAATGCCCTCCCTGTGTCCCTGAATATCTACACCTCATCATTTCGTGCAACAACCACTAAAGGCACATACCTCTTACTATAACATAACCAACAGCAAGATCAATTCTTTAAAGCACTATGGAAACCCCAAGAATAATCCAGATCTTTTGACTAACACTCAATTTCTCTCTACCTTGCTCACCATACTCAAACACAAACCAGTCGCTCCCACGCAGCTATTTCCAGACTTTGCACATCACAAATGTACACCTCCAACTACAATTGACATACACAGCAAATGGCCAGCACACATCCAAAATATAAGCCGGAGGACCTCTGTCTGGACACAAAGGGCCTCATTACGAGTCCGGCGGTAACCGCGGTGGTAAAACCGCCTGGTTACCGCTGGACTCGTATTACCATTCCGCCCCCGTGACTCCTGGAATTACCAGGGCATTACAGCCCCGGTTTCCCAGGAGTCACGGAGGTGGAATGGTGTTAATCCCCATTCCCATTGAGTCCCGTAGGGCTCAATGGGAATGGGGAAGTGGAAACACCGGCACCATGGCACCATCTAGTGATGGTGCTGGTGTTTCCACGTCCGCCTGCAGGCGGGAGGTGTTGAACCCGCCAGGTCAGACCTGACGGGAAGATCACCTCCCGCCTGCAGGACTCGGGATCGGGCGGTCCGGAAATTAACAGTGGCGGCGGGTTTACCGCCACTGTTAATTCCGGACCGCCCGACCCGTAATGAGGCCCAAAGCCTTCAACCTCTCTGACATTTCACATTTAGAAAGCTTACAAGCATGGAGAGCTCAGGGTATGTCTGATCTGCAACCTCAATACAAAGCAATGCAATCTTGCCTTTCCCTCTACTCCCAACTAACCAAATTGACCCACTCACTATCAGAACCACCAGAGCGAGTACCAAGGACTCACCTTGTCCGAGAGCTCCTGCAGTGAAGCAGCTGTACTGCTAGGCCTGGCAGTTGTAACTGTCCTCGAACCAATGCAACCATATTGGAAGACTTTGAGCAACACAGCACCCATGATGGTGCCTTTAGAACTCTGATCAAACTTTGAACCGCTGCTTGCATCCATTTTACCTGTTCGCTGCCGCATCACACCAGCCAATCTCGTCTCAGTTTTATCATGAACAACAGCTGATTGTGGTAGAAGCCTTCAACCCCTGCTATCTTTGAACAAAACATCAAACCTCCACCACCTTGGCATTGACCCGAATCGGACCTCCACTTAAAATGATGAAAGCATTGTGTCGGCCACTTGCTGACTCTACCCAGTGGTACACATCACCTTGAACCAGCTCGACTGTTGAAGCAACCCTGGTGGACTTTTATTACACCAGACTGTTTTCATGCCACACTGAACCGCCCCAAGCTTCACTTAAATCCCAACATTGCCTGCATCAATGTGACTCAATGCACTCAAACCTGGTTCATCCTGCAATAACTACCAGGAAGCATGCATGCAGTAAAAGTGCTGACCAATGAAGGCCGGTTTTCTGCAGACTTATGGTCTGCTTTACTCTACACTAGATTTCTAAGTGCGAAAGCCGGGCACAGGGGAGCCAGCCATAGGAACTGCTGCTATCCAGAGAGCACCCCTTAATGATTCAGAGATGTGTCCTGAACTGCATTTGCCACTTCCCAATCAACACCTAATGGACCAAACTAAAAAGGAGACTGACTGTAGCCGAAAAATGTGTCGGGGGGAAATTCTCCCGGGGCCGGCTGGGCCATCCGCGGACCTCCGGGGAGGGAGGCCCCAACTCCTCCCGTATATCCCAAAAATAATGAGTATGAGACACACGCAAGAAGCAAGGTGATTCTGCTGTTTATTAAACAAATGGCAGGGATGGGTCAAGGATCGTACGCGTCCGTCCTGACACTCTCTCTCATTGTGGGGCTCGCAGGCCCTTTTTACCTTAGTATGACGCGCTACTTGCGTCACCTTGGAAAGTTAGCAAAAAACCTATCGCCACTCTGGATTGGTTCCTCGAGTGGTAGGGTTAGTATAGCATACGTATAGAAAGCAATATTAGTGGTTAAGGGGTAGTCAGGTGGTATACATGGTTGTCCCTTCAATTCGATACATGAAAATTGTTATATGAAGACCCCTGAGGATTGGCTAATGTTAATGGCGTCAGTGATAAGAGCCCCATGTTCTGATTGGTCCATTCGCGAGCCCCCCAGTCTGGGACCATCGCTGTTCCCAGCTCGCGGTGCACCTGTCATTTGCAACAATGTTTCACTATGGGTATGTGCAGACAATGTGAAGATTTATTCATATGCTGGAAGACCGACTACTCCCACCACCACAGAAGTACATTGAGTCGCTTAATTGTATCTGCCTGTGTCTTGAAACGGGGGATCCAGGCGCCTCCCTTCTCCTGAGCCTGGCTTAATTTGTAGGTGTGACCTTGGCGTCGGCTCGCGGCATGCGAGTTTGCAACATTGTGCCCTTGACTGTCTGCTCTCGCCGGGCTCATTCTGCAGGGTCGGCAACTGTACTCTTGCTCATTCAATGTTCATGGAAGTTCTTGCTTGCGGCCTACTTGGGCCTGGTGCATGGGTGGAACCATTTGATACACAGTGCTTTAGGTTATGGTATCATATTGCTTTATCCCCAGTATCGGGTCTTCGTTATATTTCTCATTGTAATACATGGGTTTAGGAGAAGCGTGAGCAAGCGTTTTGGATGAGTTCATTGTGCGTCTTGCGTTTCTGCATTTGAAAAGCCTATGTGAAAAATAATAAAGATGCGCGTCGGTGAGTGTGCCTGTCACCTACGTCATAGCACTGAATATGTTCTTCGTGTGGATTGGTGTGGGAATGTCCAGTGTGCATGTTTGCACGGGTGTGCTGACCGTAGGCTGGGTCGTCATGGCATCTCTAACGATGTGTTGATTTAGTGTTGGATGGTTCAGTCGAGTCCATCCATGTCGCAGGTGTCGGCATGGGCAGGGCACACGGGTGGGCACATCCGTATGTTCCTGTACCAGGGTATTTGGTCGTCTGGTAGATGGGCAAACTCCTCTCGTGGCGGGTGCCTAGGCCGCGATCCTCTGGGCCAGTGGTGTGAGGGGATTGGTGGGAGCCTTTTGTTCCATTCTCCCACTTCAGTCCCCCCTCTGGTCGACTTGTCGACCACAAACATATCCTTTTCCTTATCTCCTCTCACTCTCCATATTTTAGTTACTCCTCCCAAATGTCCATAGTGCTTGACATGGTCTTCGAATGACCAATACGTATATACACAGGTTCCTCCAGGTGTGCAGTATACCCATTTCCCTATGTAGCTCCTTGGGTTTCTTGGGTTTTCGAGCTTCACAGATGGTGGGTCCAGGTGGTTGGTGATGATCTGGTTGCGCAACTTCTCTCTCTCTTTTATTATTGTGCCTGTGTGTTGGCCGTCATCTGCTGGCATCAAGGGGTGCATACCAACCATTTTGATCATCTCGTCTGTGGTGCGTGCCTTCCGGGCCTTCCAAAATCTTATTATGATCAGTGCAGCTCCAGCCAAGATAATGCATCCAACTATAATCTTCAGTCCATCTGACAGCCAAGATGGCATCCACGACCATAATATCGAAAACCAGCTGTCATCCTTTTTCACACCTTTACTTTCATCCATCATTTTGGAGTGCATCTGGGCCAATTGTGACACTGCTTCTGTCAATGTACCATTGTCAGCATCGTTAGCAGGAATGAATGTGCAGCATGATTGTCCTATCTTTGCGCAAACTCCTCCTTCCATTGCTGTGAGGAGGTCCAGTACATATATGTTCTGTAGTGCTACCATCCTTACTGCTCGCAGTTCCTCTTTTATTGCGTTGAATCCATTTACAGTAGAATTAATTGTCATCATTAGTTCCCACCTAGTTATCTGGAGCCATTTTGCGTTTGCGTAAGCCTGTAGTCCCGGATGTATTATTGAGGAGAAGAACATTGCTGCTCTGCTGAATAGTCTGTGTGCTGGCGGGATTGAAGTGAGTGCTGTTTCCGACCTTCCCCATAGGTAATTTCCTGTCAGAGGTTCTCCTTGTCTTTTCTTTCTATTCAGGACAGTGTTGTTGCCAGTGTTTTGGTTCTCTGGCCCCTTCTGAGGGTGTACAGATCTCTTCTTCCTCTTGTTTCCTTCATCCATTTTGGGGAAGTTCGCCACATTCACATGTTTCTGCGGTACCACTAGTGATGGTACATTAACGTGTACCATTGTGCATATACCATTCCACAGAGGGGGCAGTGTGTGGTATGCCTTGTCTCCGCAGGCCCAGTAATGGTCCATTACCACTGCTGTTCCTGCTCCCCCCTCAGGTAACTCCGTCACGCTTGCACAGTTGGTGTTGTATCCCACGTCCACTTCTCCTTTATGTTGGTAGCATACCTTAGGCGCAGTCAGCGGCAGTATTGTTATTGGGTCTTCATCCTTCTCTATCCACGTTAGCATGGGTACGTACTTGACCCAAGTCATCCAACATCTGTCGTTGTGTTCAACAATAGTTTTAGTATCCTCTCTCGTTACCATGTTGCTGCCAACCACTCCTATGTCCCATTTGTCACCTAGGTACACCTTCCCTGTTATTATTATCAGTGGTCTTTCCCAACATCCTTGTTTACCAGGAACTTCAGTGGCGTACCAATCACATGGTAGGTACTTTAGTGTTACCTTCTTTGTTTCTCCTTTTTCAGGGCCGCTTGTTATGTATCTGAATGCTTCAGCATGCAAACTGGCCTTGTGGTAACTCAACTAAACCTTGACGAAGTTGTTTTCGTACGGGTATGTGTCTCGCGTTTTCCATACCAGGTGCACCGTGTTCCCTTGAAATCTCCCTTTCGTCTGGAACAGTGCCAGGTATATTATACATTGTGCTGTCTTTTCATCAATTTCCGTGGCAACGAAAGTTCGGGAAGCGCTCATGGCGTATGGGATCAATGAGCAGACGTAGCAGCTGTCTTCTGTTGTCTGCTTACCTATTTGAGTCATGTGTTGGTACCACATGTTGTTCGAGACGTGTGCTGAATCTTGTATGTAGTTGTCAATACCTTTATGGTCTGAGTATGTGCTGCGTTTAACTCTATTTCCCTTGTGTGGGATTTTACTAGTACCACCTGACGTAACACCTGTTGCAGCCGGGGGTGGAGGTATATTAGGGATGGGTACAGCCAAAATACTGATAGCATAACTGTTCTGCCATACAGAGGCAGCAAAGAACCCGGTGATCATCAAAATCCCTATCATCTTTATTACAGAGGCTAATCTCACCGGCATTTTGCTCTTACCTTGCTGCAGTCTGGCAGCTAATTCTTGCGACGTTAAAGTTGCCCGCCTGAAAATTCTCAATATGCTTGTTATTAGTGTTAGTTGTTGGTTTCAAGCTCTCCCTATCAAGTAGTCGTTCAGTGCCCAGGCGAAGAGCTGTTCCCACACCAATCTAAGTGATCTATCTCTTAGGACAGGCAAGTATTGGTGCAGATGGGGCATTGATTGTTCTATTGCCAAGAGAAACGCTGTGTAGTAGACACGTACCCTCCTTCTTTTCAGGTACTTTGGCCTTTTTATGTGATAGACAAATTGGTGTGATAGCTCTTCAGGGTAGTTATCGTCTGAGGGTAGCATCTACTCCTGGGCAGTGAACCTTGTTAGTTATCTGTTTTCTTAGCAGTACAATAATACACGGTACCTGCATGTGCGAGAGAAAAAAGAGAACATTCAAGTGTTTACATGTGTATATGTGCAAGATAATGTCCTTCATTCGGGTTATTATTGCAGTGGATAGGACGTCGATAGGCAGGGGGTTTAGAGCTCAACTGGCGGAAGTCTCTTTACTCTTTGATCGTGTGACCATGGGATGGGCGGTATGGGAATTACCCTTCTCTATTTCAGTAGTTGTCTCTGGGGAACATGGGGGGTGGTAGGGTAGGGAGACACTTAGGTTGTTGGCTGTGGTAGAAGTCTCTTCCTCCGTGGGTGCCATTGTTGCTGTTCTTCCAATGGCCCTGTCGGTGACGCTAGGGCGGGTCTGGAGTTTGCAGATCTGTACGTCATGTAGGTGATTCCATGCACGTTTGTCCTGTAACTTTACCGCTCTCGTGGATACTTCCTCTACCAGGTGGGGGCCAGTGAAGCGTGGGCTGTTCCACTTCCTGTTGAAATTGCGGAGTAGTACGTGGTCACCATTAGCAAGTTTGCACAGTTTTCCCTTTTCCAATTCTTTATCCGTGTATTCTTGTTGATCACTCTTAGACCCGCCCCGCGTGCGCTCGAGCTGTTGAGACACAAACACCACACTAGTAATCAAGGAAGACACATATTGGTACATTTCATCACCAAGAACAAGTGCTGTATTTTCATAGTCTGTGAATGCTCTTGATGTAGGCGTTAGAGGAAGGCGCATTTGACGTCCGGTCACCACCTCGTGAGGGGTGAGGTGGTGATCGGAGCCTGGTCTATTCCTTAGCTCAAATAGAGCTAGTGGAAGGCAATACAGCCAACTCTTCTTTGTTGTCTGCTGTATCTTTGCAATTGCCTCCTTCAGTAGGCCATTCAGGCGTTCGCATATACCGTTGGCCTGCGGGTGATATGCACATGCAAATTTATGCTTGATGTTCAGTAAGGATGTGATGTGTTGGAACATTTCATTAGCGAAATGCGGACCATTATCTGACCGCATTACCTCGCACACTCCCCAGCTGGGGAAAACCTCCCTCACTAGAAATTTAGCTGCTCTGAATGCGTTTGGGTGTGAGCAGGGTCCTGCCTCAATCCACCTGGAGAATGGGCATACTACTACAATCATATACCTATTTCCTTGACATACTTTGATCATATCAACATAGTCAATATGGATGTGCAGGAAGGGTCCCTCAGGCCGGGGTATAGTACCTTTTATCACCTTCAGCGTGTGACCAGCCGTGAACTGTTGACATGTGAGACAATTGCTGATGAAATTCGTCACATGGGAATCTAACTCGGGGCAGAACCAATCTTCCCTAATTCGTGCTGCGATAACTTCCTTGCCTGTGTGGGCTGGGTGGTGGAGTTGGCTCAGGGCGGTGTTCAATAGTGCCAATGGCATTACCATCTTTCCAGTGTTACCCTGGCGCCATAGTGCGTCCGTTGGTGACATTGTACATCCTCTTTTTACCCACATTTCTTTTTCTGCCATTGGTGCAGCCGCTTGTAGCTCCATTATCTGTGTGGCTGGGAGATGGGTGTACCCTTCTCTTATCAACATCTCCTTAGCTATTCCCCTCCCTCTCCCTCTCTCTGATTCTGGGGGGTTCCATATCTCACCAAAATATGCAGCATACTTTTCATGTGCGTCAGCTGCTGCATTCCCTTTTGAGATATGATCTTCTCCATTGGTGTGTGCGGTACATTTGACCAAAGCTAATTCTTGGGGGTCATTTATTACTTCAATTAGTTCAGCAAACAAGAGAGCATGTTGCACTGGGGTGCCGTCAGCTCTCCTAAACCCTCTTCTCCTCCATTTGGACAACCCAGAGTGGACAGTAGACGTGACATATGCGCTGTCACAATATATAGTCACTCGTTTGTCGAAACTTTCCTTCAATGCCAAGATCAGTGCAACCAATTCGGCTGCTTGAGCAGAGTAATGCTGTGGTAATTGTACGCATTTCTTTGCCACACACACCTGTTCCTATGTCATTTTTACCACTGCTGCCCCAGTTCTCCTTATCCCATCACTTTGGTCTATTGTTGAGGACCCATCAATGAACAAGAGCTCACCTCCATCTAGTGCGTTCTCTTCAACCTTTCTAGTACACAAGTACATTTCGGTAGTCTGCGTACAATCGTGTGCATAATCTCCTTCCTCAATTACTTCTGCTATAAACCTTGCAGGGTTAACCGTGCTGCATCTAACAATTGATAGTTCTGGTCTAGATAAGATGATCTCATAACCTGGCGCCCTCTGCTTGGTTAGTGTGGACTTAGGCTTGTTCAATATTGCAAATAGTGCATGTTCCACAAATAGTGTGGTTGAGCACCCCATTGTGATTGCTGATGCTTTCTCTACCGCAAAGGCAGCTGCGGCGAGACCTTGTTCGCAAGGGAAATGTCCTAACATCACAGGATCCAAGTGACCACTGTAAAACGCTACTGGTTTGTAGCCCATGCTTGTTTTTTGAGCCAACACTGCTTTCATTACTGCTGAGTCGCAATGTGAAAATATAAAAAATTGTCGTTCATAATCTGGGGTGGCCAGCACCGGAGCAGTTGATATAGCATCTTTCAGTTCATCAAAAGCCTCTTTCATTTCCATTGTCCACCCCAACTTTTCCTCCCCTTTGTTAGCTTCTTTTAATCCCTCAAGTAGGGGTCGTATGTATGAGCTGTAATCAAATACCCAGGCTCTACAGTAGTTGCACAATCCCAGGAACTGCTGCAGTTCCCTCACTGTGTGGGGCGGCGGCGTTTTTGAAATAGCCTGTCTTTGTGGTGCAATCTTTCTTCCGTATTGAGATATGAGCTGACCAATGTAAATTACCTGTTCCTGACAGTACTGTAACTTTTCCCTGTCTTCCTTGTAACCCTTTTCAGTCAATACCGTCAGCATCTTCAATGAGTCCTCTCTACATCTTCTTTCGCTTGTGCTGCAAATTATTATGTCATCAACATACTGCAACACTGTGCTTTCCACTTCAATGTTACCCAAATCCATCTGTATTACCCTGTTGAAGATTGAGGGTGACTCGCAGTAGCCTTGTGGTAATCTGGTGTGTTTCCACTTTGTGTGTTCCTGTACGTGAAGCTTGTCAGATCTTGTGAGTCTGGGTGCAGGGGTATTGAGAAAAAGGCATTTTTGAGGTCTATCACTGTAAATCGTGATGCCTCTGCTGGAATGCCGCACAATATTGTGGCCGGGTTCGCTGCTATGGGGTATTCTGCTTCCACTATGTTGTTCAAGGGCCTGAGGTCCTGTATGAAGCGCCAAGACCCCCCTTTAGCTTTGCGCACTGGGTATACAGCTGTGTTACATGGTGATTCTGAAGGTACCAATATGCCATTATTTATAAGGGCCGTTATTGTTTCATATATGCCCTCATCTGCCTCTTTTGATAGTGGGTACTGTTTCACTCTGGGGAGTATTGCACCTTTTTTCAATTTTATTCTTACTCCCCCTATACTTTTTATGCACCCCACGTCATAGGGACTAGTAGTCCATAATGATGTTGGTACCTTTGCTATATCCTCCTCAAAGAAGGGAGCTGGGGTGGACGTGGGTGCTTCAAGTGCCATTGCAATTTTCTGTGGCACTTGTTTGTACGTTATTCTAAGCCATATTTCTACACTCATCATCAACACCATTTCACCTTCTTCCTTTTCTTCTGAGAAGAGCTCCTCATCTGACACCTGGGTGAATCTACATCCCTCTGCTAGTGCTATCACTGCCCTCCATGCTCTTCCTTCTCCGTCATGGGCATGTACTGCAATGTAATCAGCAGTTGCTATAATGCTCTCTATGCTCACTGAAATCACCTTTCCTTCTGGTTCATTAGCTGGTGTTTCTGGTCTAAACAAATAGGCTGCTGGCCTCCTCCAGATCTTTCCTTCTATTCCTGGCATCCATGCAAATGCCATGTCTGTCCTGTACTGGAACAGTTCACCATCTACTGGCTCAGCCCTAATCACTGTCTGTCCACAGTATGCTTGTATAATTTGTCGTGCAGTGAGCATGTTAATTCCTGGAGTGGAGCATATTATACCATCCTCCGTAAAGGAGATCGTCATATTCAACCTGCTCATTATGTCTCTCCCCAGTATGTTTAATGGTGAGGCCCTAGAATATAAAAGCGGGATTGACATGTCATAATCCCCAATTGATAAGGGAATGTTATCAGTAAAGGGAACTAATCCCCTAGCCCCAGAAAATCCTTGGGTGTTCATGGCTTCACCTGACATCTTAAATTTACCTTCCCTTATGCAAGAACGGGTCGCCCTGGTGTCAACAAGGAATGATAATCTTTTGTCACCTATTGTTACCTCTATGCGTGGTTCCTCCACACTATTAGGTGTTACCGACAGGATGGGACACACCAAGGCCGTCTGTGGGCTGTCCTATTGAGGGTATAATGATTGACCACTTCCAGTGTAAGGGTTGTGTCCCAGGACCGTCACCCTTCCCAGTTGTGTTTGCTGTAGTTGTGTATTGGTAGAGGTTATGTTATGGTCTTGGATTTGGGCAGGTTGCTGTGCTTGCTGTACTTGGGGTTGTTGTGTTATCGCTACCCGTTGTTGTGGCAGCGAATATGTCTGTGGCTGTTGTTGTGTTACTGGTTGTTGCTGCCCATTTCCCCGTTGCAATATCTGCTGTTGCTGGATGCCCTGCTGTTCCTGTGTGGGCCCTTGTTGTCCCTGTTCACTCCATGATGGTGTGCTTGCTCTCACTCTACACGTGCGTGACATGTGCCCTACTAATCCACAAATCCAACACACCGGTGGTTCCCTGTTCTGCCATGGAAAGCTTTCTGGGTTGTCCTGGTATACTGGTTGCACGGTGGGGTATAAATTATGAAATCCTCCCCCCTGCTGTTGTGTGATATATCCGTATCCTCTCCCCCTCATTATTCCTCCCCTTCCCCTGTTGTAATTATAATACCTAGCTCATCGCGTTGAATATCCTCCTCCCATGTTAATCGTGTATGGTTGGAGTGGTGGCAGCTGTTGTGTTACAGTCTGTGATTATTGTATTTGGGAGTGATCTTGTGCAGCTACTACTTGTGTGGGGTTTTGAGTCATTGTTGCAGGTGTAGTTATTAGTGCACCTTCCATTGTGTATTTAGTAAGTTTTTTCTGTACTAATTTAGCCTCTTCCGTTTTCCTATCGTCTTCCTTTTTTTTCATTTTTTCTTGCCATGTCCTACAATGATGCACTATTGTCAGTTGTATTTCTGGCCATGCTTTTGCTTCCATCCCCACTATATTCTTCAGTTGTTTCTGGGCTGCTTCTGGGAGCCCTTGTACTAGTATATGATAGAATATTGCTGGTGTCTTGTCCCATTGTTCTCTAGTTTCCATGCACCACTTCTCTTGAATTTCCTGGATATAATCAACAGGATCTTCATTCTCACGCATCTTGCGTGAGGTAATTGCTCCTATGTCTGATGTGTCCGGGTACTGTACCCTCATTGCCTGCCATAAAGCATGTCTGCAGTTTGCGAATGGTGCCCCATCGTGTGATGTGTTTGTTATTGTGACCCCGGGAAAGCCTGCTCTCTTCCAGATGTCATCTGCTGCATCCCCTAATGTTGATATTAGAAGGCCCTTTACATCCCCCACTGCCAATTTCTGTCCTGCAGTGTGTTTTTCCATTTCATATATCCATTTTCCCGCATCTCCACTTAATGATGGGAGCCTGCACTTTATATTTTCTTTGTCTGCATGCTTCCAGGGGACGTATTGTGGTCTAACCCCTCCCTTCTCCAGAAGTGGCATTAGGTTGTGTCCTGGTTGGCCCTTTGGGTCCCACACAATCGAATCCGTACACCCCTCCTCTTCTTCCCTGTCTTCTACATCGTCAATGGAGTCCATATTTCCCCTGTTCGTAACTGTTTCTTTTCCATCTCTTCCCTTTCTTTTATCATTTCCTTTATTTAATGTGGGCATGTGTATTCGTTCTCCCTGCCTGCGTCCAGGGAGGTCTCTAAGCCTGCCTGCATAGGGTGTTAGTTTGTGTGGGAAGGGCGCAAGCTTAGATGGGCATGTTGCACGTAATGAACGTGAGGTAGTGGAGCATGTGGGACGGGATGGTGACGGTGTGGCTGCACGTGTCTGCCTTTCCGCTATTCCTTGCTCTTCCTCCTCACTTCCCTCCAGTTCTTCCTTTCTCCTGCAGATCCATGGTGATTCTCCGTTTGTTCGGGTGATGTATAATTTATCTAAGCTTTCCCTTTCCGTCTCTCTCCCTTCCTTCTCTATCCCTTCTCCTTCCTCACTGCAAAAGTCCTCCATTAATGGCAACCCCAAATCTGTCTTTTCCCCTTAATCGTCACTGTTCTTAAGTCTATTAGATCCGTTCGTCCCTTGTCTTCATTGCCAATTTCTCCCCTTTGTGCTGAGGTTGTTGCTACTTCTGTGTCTCCGTATACATACCTCCTTACTTCACTCCCCCCTCCCCGTTCTTCTCTTTCCCCTTCATTTTTCTCTGCTATTTCTCTACCAATTTCCTCTCTTTTCCTTTTCAATTCTTCCATTACTTCAATACTCATCTTTTCCATTATCCTTTCTTCTTCTTTCTTCTTTTCCCATTTCGCTCTTTCCTGCTCTAATATACCCTCTATCATCCTTCTTTCTTCATATTTCCTTGTCGTTTCTGATAGTAATCCCCTTCTCCATATTTCCATTTCCTTTTCTTTCTCTTCTTCTTTCCTTTTCTTTTCACGCAGTGCTGCTCTCGATACCCTTTCTGCTACTGCCTTCACCCTTTATGCTTCTCTCTTTTTCTCCTCAGTTCGTTCCCTCATTCTGTCCAACTCATCCTTGCTTTCTTTCCTTCCCCGTGCTCTCTCTCTTTCTTCTCTCTCGAGCTGCTTGATCAGTGTATTCTGCTCATCCCTTAATTCTGCTAATTGTTCTTCCAAAATCTCTTCCTTTTGTCGTAACAGCTCCTCCCCCTTTCTTTTCCCCTCTTCCCTTTTCTTTTCGCTCTTTCTAGTGTTTTCCTCGTCCATTTTCCTTACTACCCCCTCCTCTTCTTCTGTTAATGAACCTCGTCATTTTAATAATACCTGCGCAGCTACCCAGTCATCCTGTCCTGTTCCTGCAATTTGCTCTTTGTCAATCCCCCCTTCCCCTGCGGGTATTTTTACGCGAGCTGATCCCGTCATGTTACTCTGCTCCCTTTCTGTGTGGCTACCTGTGGCTGTGTATGGTGGCGGGCTGTATGCCGGGTTTGAGTACCCCTCAGCTGCTCTTAATTGAACCATGTCTCATAGTTCCATTAAAGGATATAACCCCCCTTCCTCCTTTTTCACTACCTTCGCTAGGGGTATATCGTCGCTCTGTTCCTTTTTTATTTCCTTCTCTTTTATGTTGTTACTCTTTTCTCCTCCCTCTTCTCCGTTCCCCGTGTTCTGTGTGCCTTCACTCTCTTTGTCCCCGTTCTCTCCTTCCTTCTTAATCTTCTCTTCCGTTGGTTCCCCCATAATAAACATTCCGTTTGGTCCTGGTCGGGACCCTTGGAACATCCTCCATAAGTTAAACACCTCTACGTGGTGCATCAACTTCTTCCCCTTGTATGTGTTATGCAGATGGTTTAATAGTGAATGTTGGGAATATGGATCGAAACTGCCATTAGGCGGCCATGGTGTCGTCATTTTGTTGTCCGTCCCCTTTGTCCATTCTATGCTATACTTGATCAGTTTCTCCCTATGGGGTGACAGTGTTTTACATATGTGCTGTAGTGGGGTAGTGAGGGTGTTCCCCCACCCTCCCGATCCTGCCCCGTATGACATAGTAACGCTTCACTTGTTATCCTTCCCTTATTTGGTAGCGGTTATCTCACTACCAGTTTATACTATACAGCCTTAGATTTTTACCTGGCCCCGTAAGTTTGGGGACTTGCGATAGTCTGCTAAGGGAAATTAGTAAAATATAGCATTTACATTTGTATATCTTTTTCTTTCTTTTCTTCTTTTACCGAACACTTTTACGGCCCCCTGCGGCCGAAGCGCACCCAGCCCCCTGCGGCTGCGTGCCCCTTGTGATGTTCTTATACAGCCGTCCCACTTTCTTATACCCCTCCTCCTCTTTCTTCAATTGCTGTGGTTGGCGTTCTCCGTGCGCATCCAAGTCCCCCTTTTCACCCTCCCCCCAATCTACTCATTACCGTTTATCTCCGTCTCCACTCCCTTACCACAATTCTCTTCCCCGCCACTCTCAAAATAAAAAAATGCCTCGTGTTCGAGACGTCCTATGAAAGCCCTACTGGTGACGTCACCGATCTCTTAAAACTACTAAGTTCTTCATATGTTTTTTTTTTAAAGTTCAAAATACGCTTGCAAATCTACCCCCGTTAACCCCACAGCTGTCCTCCTGTCACGCCTGGAACAAGGTAATCAACAATATAATCGGACTGCGCACACTGCGTCGCCTCGCGTGTGATATGCCCCTCGACAGGAGGGCTTAACCAGCCAATTATCTTCCGTATTGGGCAACCAGCTAGCTACTGCCTACAGGGAAACGTCATCTATCTATCGAGTTTTCCTGCTCGATCAATAGGGATCCTCATCTACTCATTGATCAATAATTACCAAATCGTAGGAAACCGCGCACACACACACCCTTACACGTGGTCGCGACCTAGGCCAATCAGTGTCTACGAGCGGCCGCACGTGATGTTTTCGTGCTCCGCCCCCTTCTCTCCCGTAACGTAGCGGACTGCTCTCGCACTCGTCCGGCTACCATTCATTTCATTGCAAACACTAAATTATCAAACCTTCGCCGCGCACCTGTGCAACACCTCCCGCCTCCCGTATTCAATTCCTCCCCCCTCCCTCACAATTTCACATTGCTTGTTGTGCGTGGCATACTCACCAAGTGCTCTTGATGCGGGGCCGCTCGACCGCGTGCACCCCTCCAAGCGGCTCGCCACCTCCCCTCGTCTGGACCACGTCGGGACACTCGCCAACCGCGGGCGGGATACTTCTTAACCGGCTCCCGAAGGCCAATATCCGGATTGCGCTGTCCGGTCTTCTCACAGTTCCGCGATGGTCCTGTAGTCCTCAAAAGGGGGCAGCGGCAGAGGGGGCCGCGCCGCCGGGCCTCCTCGCAATGGAAGCACTCGGAAAAATAAAATAAAAAGCAAACCTCAAACAGATCTCAGCAGTGCCTCCAACTTGTCGGGGGGAAATTCTCCCGGGGCCGGCTGGGCCGTCCGCGGACCTCCGGGCAAGGAGGCCCCAACTCCTCCCGTATATCCCAAAAATAATGAGTATGAGACACACGCAAGAAGCAAGGTGATTCTGCTGTTTATTAAACAAACGGCAGGGATGGGTCAAGGATCGTACGCGTCCGTCCTGACACTCTCTCGCATTGTGGGGCTCGCGGGCCCTTTTTACCTTAGTATGACGCGCTACTTGCGTCACCTTGGAAAATTAGCAAAAAACCTATCGCCACTCTGGATTGGTTCCTCGAGTGGTAGGGTTAGTATAGCATACGTATAGAGAGCAATATTAGTGGTTAAGGGGTAGTCAGGTGGTATACCTGGGTTGTCCCTTCAATTCGATACATGAAAATTGTTACATGAAGACCCCTGAGGATTGGCTAATGTTAATGGCGTCAGTGATAAGAGCCCCATGTTCTGATTGGTCCATTTGCGAGCCCCCCTTTCTGGGACCATCGCTGTTCCCAGCTCGCGGTGCACCTGTCATTTGCAACAATGTTTCACTATGGGTATGTGCAGACAATGTGAAGATTTATTCATATGCTGGAAGACCGACTACTCCCACTGCCACAGATGTCCATTGAGTCGCTTAATTGTATCTGCCTGTGTCTTGAAACGGGGGATCCAGGCGCCTCCCTTCTCCTGAGCCTGGCTTAATTTGTAGGTGTGACCTTGGCGTCGGCTCGCGGCATGCGAGTTTGCAACATTGTGCCCTTGACTGTCTGCTCTCGCCAGGCTCATTCTGCAGGGTCGGCAACTGTACTCTTGCTCATTCAATGTTCATGGAAGTTCTTGCTTGCGGCCTACTTGGGCCTGGTGCATGGGTGGAACCATTTGATACACAGCGCTTTAGGTTATGGTATCATATTGCTTTATCCCCAGTATCGGGTCTTCGTTATATTTCTCATTGTAATACATGGGTTTAGGAGAAGCGTGAGCAAGCGTTTTGGATTAGTTCATTATGCGTCTTGCGTTTCTGCATTTGAAAAGCCTATGTGAAAAATAATAAAGATGTGCGTCGGTGAGTGTGCCCGTCACCTACATCATAGCACTGAATATGTTCTTCGTGTGGATTGGTGTGGGAATGTCCAGTGTGCATGTTTGCACAGGTGTGCTGACCGTAGTCTGGGTCGTCATGGCATCTCTAACGATGTGTTGATTTAGTGTTGGATGGTTCAGTCGAGTCCATCCATGCCGCAGGTGTCGGCATGGGCAGGGCACGAGGGTGGGCACATCCGTATGTTCCTGTACCAGGGTATTTGGTCGTCTGGTAGATGGGCAAACTCCTTTCGTGGCGGGTGCCTAGGCCGCGATCCTCTGGGCCAGTGGTGTGAGGGGATTGGTGGGAGCCTTTTGTTCCATTCTCCCACTTCAGTCCCCCCTCTGGTCGACTTGTCGACCACAA
Organism: Ambystoma mexicanum; assembly: GCF_040938575.1. Classification (NCBI taxonomy): domain Eukaryota; kingdom Metazoa; phylum Chordata; class Amphibia; order Caudata; family Ambystomatidae; genus Ambystoma; species Ambystoma mexicanum. The sequence goes on along the minus strand of NC_090933.1, from coordinate 973,520,934 downwards.
ACATATCCTTTTCCTTATCTCCTCTCACTCTCCATATTTTAGTTACTCCTCCCAAATGTCCATAGTGCTTGACATGGTCTTCGAATGACCAATACGTATATACACAGGTTCCTCCAGGTGTGCAGTATACCCATTTCCCTATGTTAATTGAAAAAAAAAATGTATCTATTTGCTTTTGGAAAAAGTAAAGCACAGAATGTTATTACGGATCAACATAGATACATGTGGCTATCTATTTTCATGAACTGGTGATTTATTTTAAAAGCTTGAACTGAATTGGATACATTTTAAGTTATATTGCAGGGTAAAACATCTTCTGTCCAGACAGGAAGACTCAGCGACTGTCTGCCCCCCCCCTCCATCCCCTAGTGACATTCTGAATCGGCATGAGCGCGGCCAGCTTGTCTGCTGAGCAGTCACACAAAAGATCATGTTTTCAGCAGCAACTGTGATCACCTAATGTAATAACGGAAATGCACACTCATAAATATCCGGATGAATTTTTAAAGAGGACATAATAGATATAGCGATAACTCTATATATAAATTCACTTTTAAAGCATGATTTTAAATGAAATACATCTTGAATATTTTCAGTCATATTCAAATTTAGTTTGTGTCGGCACTAACCCCTTGAAGATACAAGCAATAGCCACAAACGAAAACAGCCTTATTTTACAATAATCCTAAATTTCATGAAGGGGGCCAGCAACGTGAGCACCTACCTGCTGGGGGTTGCTGAGGGTTGCCCTCCATGAGACGTAGTGGCAAGTAAAAAGTAAAAGCGGGTGAACTCGCTTGACTCTTTCCATTTTCCACTCGAGGTGGAAAACTGAGGTGGATTCCGTGGGAATCCATTCGTGATACATCTGCATAACAATCTCATGCAGTAGTACAGCGAGTCATGCTCAGGAGGCACAGTGGGACTCTGTGCCCCTTCTTCGTCTAGTCAGTGCGCCGAAAAGAAGCAGCGCGCAAAATGGAGTTGTAGAAGCATTTCACCTCACTTTTATGCAATCATTTAAAATGAAACTGAACCTGTCAAGAATTTTTCGATGCATTATCTGATGTATGCACTCCCTTTGGTTCACTAAGAGCAAATGCATGCAAGAGTGGTGACTGTCAGCACTAGGGAATCTCATTCAGGCCCTCAATGCATTTATATGCGTCAGGTGTGCAGACTCTCAAATAGGTCATTACCCCCAGCATGCATAGGGATGGAGCTCTTGGAAAATGTGGTGCTTGATGAGCATGGGCAGGGAAGGAATAGGACTTTAGTGTTATGGAACTGTAAAAGAAATGTTCAAAATTGTCATGGTTAGCATAATCATCACTATTTGCAGGCGACAAATGGATCTGGGATTTTGTGAGTCATCTTCCAATGATCAGACCAAGAAATTACAACCCGCTAGGGAAAAAGGCTATGTGTCTTTTTTTGAGAAAGATAAGTGTATTATTTTGTATACAAAAAGGAAAGGTTAACTGGTCATTACAAATCCACTGCCACAAAGCTCTGTGATGTCTTTTGTACAATATTTAGTTCATAAACTCACAAATCGTCACTCATGACACACTTGATATACAGTATTAATCCCCCACCCTCATTGGCTGCTGCCTCTATACATGCAAATGATTACATATCACCCATCCTCCAATCAGTTCTGCTGTCTGTTTGTTCCTCTTCACCACACGTGAGTAACATGCTCGCCCATCATAAAATGCTACAAAGCAATTGGTTAACACCAGCTAACACCACTCTACCTTCAATCCTAACCATGTGATATGCACCTGTTTATCAATGTGATCTCAGTGGGAAACTTCGAGGTCAGCCTGGCGCTTGCGAACAAAGCATCTCTTTTCTCATCCCAAACTCGTTGGTGCCCCCATCATGCCCTCCTCACTGCATGGGCATCATTCCTAGCTTTCCTTGGCACAACACATTGATCATGTCATTCTCTGATCTCCCCTTTATCACTTCCCTTTCCCAAGAGTAAACCTTGCGTCCCACTAATCAATCCAGTTCACAAAGGATTTAGAGCCCATTTCCCTGCACATCTGGTAATTCAAATAGAGTGACTGTTGTTCTGGGTGGTGCTAATGTTTTAAATCTTGGTTTGTGTTTTGGCATCCTAAAACCTTTGCCCTTGTGATAGGCCACAGTCCTTCACTTCTTTGCCTACAAACATTCCAACCTCATTAGTTTAAAGACCAAACTGAGGTTGGGGCATATGCCTGTTCTTTGCCGTGCCTCAGACTTTGGGATGCAATGGTGAGGTGAAGGATAATTCCTCATTGGTCTGTGTTTCTGTGAAAGCCCAGCCTGTGAGGATTCAGGCCTACTCATAAACGTGGTGTTCATGTTATGACTGTTGTGTATATATGTATTCTACATCCTACATAATTCAATTACAACACTGCTGAATAACTTCCCCCTGTATGATTCCCCACTCCCGCCAGTTATCTCCACTCATAAGGCACACCTCTCCCATCTAAACTGACCCTCGATCATCTCCATATTTTAATGTATTTTTCACAATCAGAATCATATAGGAAGGGCAGTGGTCTGAATGTGCATCACACCAATCTGGAAAGATTTTTGACTTGCACTTTCCTCTTTACCAAAAACATGAAAATTGACCATGCTCTACTTCTATGCTGAACATAGTTTGGGGAGACCCAGTTGGCTCATTTGCTGTGTGCCCCACAGTAAATAATAAAAAAACAAAATGAGTGACTGAGCCTTTATAGATCAGTGTCGTCCGGGGGAGAATTTCTGATCTCTGATTAATGAAAAAGTACCACATCGATAGTCTGAGTCCTGAAAATAGAAGAGGGATTGCTGAGCCCTCGTTAATCCCTGTAGGACTCAGAAAATTATGTAAAACCACCATGAGCCATGGTTGACCCTAAAGATGAAAGAGGAATTTGAATCAAATCAAGCAACGCCCTGGAAATCGGCAATACTTGCCATTTACGGTGGACAAAGAGTAGGATTAGTGCAAAAAAAAACACTTGACTGAGCTGTGCAATCGAAATGGAAGAGGGTTTTGAATCATATATGGTGGGAGCTGTGAAAATCTGCATTTCTCACCATGTACTTTGGTCACAGAGCAAGGAAACCTAGGCAACTCATTTCCCGTATTCCCTCACATAAAAGAAATAGTGGGCAACTGAGCCTTCTTGGATCCTGCATCCCTTCAGAGAATATATGCAGCCTGATAGATTCAAAAGGCTTCTCCCCTTTGTCATGATTTATTGGGCTGTCACTCTCAACTCAGGGAGTTCCTTTCCCCCCAAGCCAGGTGGCGCATAACAAAGCACTTTGCAGATTCAACTTTAGTGAGGCCTCCAACCTATGTACTACTACATCTTGGACATCACCTCACTGGTAAAATGACTTTCTTGGTCCGACTCAATCCTTTGGGGAAGGCTGAAATGAGGGGAAGACTTTCTACCCACTTGGTAAACAAGTATGTCACGGTCAACATGTACTTGTTTCCTCTAGAGGAGTGAATCACTGGCCCAATGAAATCGACTTGCAAATCTGACCAGGGTAGTGCCATTCCCCTTTGTTGTAGGGGAGCTCTGTGTGTGAGAGAACTTGGCTGAAACTGAGCACACACGATACCCCTTCAAGTAGATGTCAAGGTCCTGACACATACGGGGCCATTACGCAACATTGCATACAATTTCTAACGTTGTATGAAACCCCCTATGACCAGCAGTAGCCACATCATGCAAACATTTTGGAAAACTTCATCACCCGGAGATCCTCTTTCCCAATATAATAAGGATTCTGTCAGAGGAAAATTCACAGGGTCTTCAATATGTTGATAACATTTCCCAATAATCTGGTCCTCTTTTTGTGCAGTAATCAAATCTGCATCTGAGGTTTCTTTGCTCCACTGGCCTGTTGAGAGTTCACTACTGGCATGGGTTTGGGACCTGTGACAGCAGTGACCTGGATTTCCCCCAACAGGGATTTGGTTTCTATGAGATCCGTGTGAATGGCTCTGATTTTTGCCAACTGGTCAGCCATGTAAATTCCAGTCTTGTCTGGACCTTCTATTTTCAAGTGAATTCTGAACTTTTTTCCAATAGATGGTCGTCTTATTAGAGGTTACCAGATCATGAATTGATTGATTTAATTTCCCATGCTTTATTGGTTTATAGTTTGTACACATCATGCCTTGACTTTTCAAGTTAATCAGTTGTTCCACAGATCCATTGATCAGAGTCAATGATTAAGACCGGTTCTTGCAGTTGGTGGTGCACGGCAATGAGGATGGCTTGATATACTGCCATCAACTCTGCATCCTGACTACTTTGGGGACCTATTTTGTAACCAGCATAGGGTTTGGGGTATCATTCAACCAGGCATTCCCAATCCATCCACTAATTCCTTTTCCCTGTTAGCTTCAACATGGTAGGAGCACCCATCCACATAAATTGTGTGTATCCCCTGACACATGTCTTCCTCATAGACTTTGTGCGGGGAAGTAAGGTACATCTCCATATTGTGCTTGGTCCTTAGACTTTTGTCCTCAAGACAATTTTCATGAGCACAGTCGTGCAAGTCAGCCAATCCTTGCGCTAGATGACTCTTCTTGTTTTGGCAATATTAGACCGCTACAAGAAAGCCTTCCATGGATAGAATCCAGAAAGTAATTCTTGAATTATTCACTTCCCCTGTTCAGATTCGGGTAATTTCGGGGATATTGCAAGGGTTGGTGAGGAGTCTCGACAATGATGTTCTCCCCCCGGATGAATGGGCGGTCATTCACCCATGCCCACACTGTTGCCAGGAGTTCCATTTACAATTGTTTAATTTTTCCTCCACAGAAGACAAAGTCTTGCTTGTGTACCAGATTACGTTGTTGACCTTGCTGTGCGTTTGGTACAATACTGCTCTTAAGCAAGTATCTGAGAACCATGTCTCCAAGAAGAACTCCTTGTTCTTTGTAGAGTAATCCAAACAATCAAGGAGCCTGAAAAGGCTTCTCTTTAGTTGTTTTACTGCCTCAGATTGTTCCAGACCCCACACCCACTACTTGACTCTGGCCTTTAGTTAATGGACCAAGGGTTGAGTGACATCTGCATAGTCGTCATTGAACCTCCGACTATAATTAGTGAGTCCAAGAAGGCTTCTTAATTCTCACAGTGTCGTAGGGTCTTTTAATTTCAATAATACTTCTACCTATTTCACCTGGGGCTAAGATCCCCAGGGGTGATTTCATGCCTTAAGAAGTTCACGCGGGTCTTACACCACTGTGCTTCTGAAAGGACAGTTTTGTCTGGCTTTCTACAACTGGGTCAGGACATTTCCACTATATCTTCCCCCACAGTTGAGCTTTTAATTAAGACATCATCTACATAGGTCCGTTTTCCCCTTTTGCCCAAATTGGGCATGGCCTTATGTAGGAAGATGTTTAATTTATTGGCATATTAGTTTAAGTATCCAAAGGGGGTTCAGGTCCATGTGTACCGATGCCCCCCAAAGGTAAAGGCAAGCTTATACTGGTCTTCCCTACTCACGGGTACTGTCCAGTAACTGTTGGTCAGGTCAATGATGGTATACACCTTTGACCCCTGACCTAGGACAGTCATTGATCAATGTAAGGAAGGGGCCATCTTGACATGTAGACACTTTTGTTTAACTCCCTTAGGTCTGTGCAAAGTCTCCATTGACAATTGGGTTTGAGTATCCCCAGTACCTGGTTGTTAAAGGTACTGTGGATTGTACAGATTATCCCACAGGATTCTACATTTTTAATAATCTCTGGCTCCGTGGACGTGAGAGATAGCCAGTATTGCTTCACAAATACTGGAGCCATCTTGGGGCCGTGGGTATGGTGGTTGAATGTATCTCTGTGCATCCACAGCCAGAAGAATCCACTGAATAGATATCCTGAACATCTAAAAACACCCTTTTCAGCTTCTGTTTTTGCTCATCGGTCTCACAGGCATCAGCGAGATTGATTTGTTCTTCGACCATCTTCTTAAAGCCTGAAAAGACCTCAGGCTTGACAATTTCGGCGGTATACTCCAGTTGGGTTTAGAGATCTCTTGTCATGGTGTTGACCTGGACGTGAGGTAATCACTGTTGACTCGGAATACCATCTTATCTTTCCCGATGTCACAGGTCACCTCTTCAACACCATAAGAGCAGGAAGAATTCACCAAGAAATTGCTCCCTTGCCAGGTGAAAATCCTTTCTGGAGACATGTCGTCGTTGATATTGATGCAGTCATTTGGAATTGGTCCAATGATCTTATTACCTAAATTGATAGAATAAAGTTGGGCATCAACATCCATTCCAATAAAAGTGCACCCAAAGTGATACTTAGGAGGTCGCTGTCATTGACCAATATTCGAATCGTGTTGTGTTCTCTATCCACTAGGGGTGTTAGATGGAAATACAAACCTTGTTGTTGGAGATGATAATTGAAATGTATATAGGCGTATAGATTTATGAGGTTCTGTCCTTGCTTAATTTTGAGTGGAATTGTATATTGCCGCACCTGTCCTGTGATGTAATATCTTCTCTCACTTGAACTTCAACTGCTTAAGGCAGCACTTGAGCTGACCGGAATCCCTAATGAGTCTTGTCAAAGCCCATGCAGTTGCCCCCAGTCGGGACTAAGCTTTATTATTAATTAGGTCAAATTAATTGCGAATCAATTGAGAATGTCACTATCTAGGTAAAAAGCAGGAGGGGGAAGGGACATCTCTCACGACCCAACAACTATGTTGTATGCTTTGTGGCCAACATAAATATTTATCAAACACCTGCTAGGCAGAAGATGTTTGGAATTTGGGGTTTCCAGTCCTATTTCCCACTTATCAACCAATCTATCTTTTGGGAGTTTCCTGAATAATGCTTCGCTGATGAAGTTTCTTCCGTTATTCAGGCATACTCTGGTGAGACAGGCTCCTCCCCCTCATTTATCTGAATAGGGAAAAACAGCTTTTCACCCTTTATCTGGATGTTGGCCAAAATTCGAGCTCATTTTTCACATTCTTTCATCACAGGATTTGGGTTTTACTGTGACTTTGGACTCGTATAACATTTCACAGTATTCCCTCCCAGTCTGGAATTGCACTTAAAACTGAGAGGGAGGTTGATTTTCATGAATGTAGAAGTCACAGGTTGTCTGTAAATGTGTTGCTGTGAACATGTACACACTCCAACTCCTGACCTCAGATAGTTTCTGTTAATACTGGGGTTTGGGGTGGATTTACAGCCACATGATCATGCATTGTCCAAATCTAAGATGGACTTCAAGCTGGAAGCAAAGAAACAGAGCGTGGAGGGAATAATAATAATAATAATAATAATAGGAATAATAATAATAAGACTGGATGAAAGGAAAAACTTGGCAGCAATGGCAAAGATGTATTTCACATCATGAGGGACTGGGCAGGAATTTATTGTGATCTGGAAAATATCTATTTTGAACTTTACACACCCTAAGAAAACAGGTATGCAAGATATAAAGTAGTAAGCCATTGTTAGAAGTAGATTGAGTATACAAACGGGGCAGTCTTCTTACTGTTCCAGGCGCTACTCCATTTTTATTAGTATTTTAAAGGTGTAAGCAGCGGGTTCTAGATCTATACCCCTAAGACTGTAAAGGGCAAAAAACTGTATGAGATAGAAAAATTAGATCATGTATTTACTTGCGCTGGCACTTGCAAAACTAGATTAAAAAAAAGGACAATATGGAAACGGTAACTGGAAGAAGCGAGATTTATTTCTTGCTGAGATTCTTCATAACCTGATTGTATTTCAAGTTATTGAGATGTTATCCTCATTGAATAAACGTCATTCCATTTTTACACCTCTTATTCACAATAATAGAGTGTGCATGTGTACTTGGTACTTGTATGCAAATATACATAATTTGCCTGTTCTCCATAGAAAGTTCATTTTTAGCCAATTCTCTTAGAAAGTTCTTTTCTAGCCAAATCATGACACGTTTCCCCGTCTTCAATGTGACGGTTCTTGAGCGGTATGGTGGCTAGCTGTCAAATTTTATGAATTCATACATGTTATGCATATTCTTTTGTTGAAGTGATGCACTAGACAAGTAGAAAAAAATGCATTAGGATACCTAAAGCAAAATTAGAACGCTAAATTCATTATATAGACAACCAAAATCTTACGTGTTTGGCGTATTCATGTTTGGACGCTGGTGATGAGTCTCCTATTTCTGACTGTCAAGTGACGTGGTGTTCGTTACTTAGTAAATAACCGTTGGGTAATTTCTAAAAGGGAAAAGAATGAGCGTGTGAACACTCGGTTTACCCTGTGGTCAACGCGTGATCAAAGATTGATACTGAGGCATCGTATTGGTTGAAATAATTCTATAAATTATGTGCAGATCATTTACCTGAGTTCGCATCCACCGATGATGTGAACAGCAATGTTTGTGAGAAGTTGTGCTAACATTGCGAGCACACACATTGACTTACACTGAACTCGTGGTTCTTTACTTCTATTCTATAATGCAAATGTGTAAAGTGCATTTAATATAGCATTGTTCATTTCAACATAAATGCAACATTGAAAAAATCACCTCTGCATCAAACTACAATATTACATATATGTACATACATTAAATAAAGTGGCTTATTGTATTTTTAGTCGATGCATTAATGCATAACATGCTGATTTCACTTCTAATGGGGACACAACAGGAAGATTGCTTCGTTGGCAAGAGTACATATGCTTCAACTTGAAACAGTATATTAAAGATGTCATTGGCAGTATTCATATTACCTTATCATGACTATTAGCTTTAAATTACAATTATTGAAGTCAATATGCGGAAGAAAGACATAATGTGATGATATGTCTATGAATATTTTGGTTTATAATTTAAATATTCGATAGGTTCCCTTTTAACGATGGATTAGGAGCTGTGATTTGTTTAGGTCATGGTAACATTCATTTGTATAAAATGTGTCATTTTTATCGTAATACATAGCCCAATGGCGTAATGTTGAATGAAGGCTTGGACAACAAAAAACCACACCTAGGAACGTTCATGATGAACGTTTGATCGTTCAATGAATACCTGGCGGGCACTGAATTTAAACGTTGAAGGAAGATAAGCAAATAATTACCTGTATCATCTTACTGAGCTCATCAAAAACTCACTGCATTAGAAACACACGTGAAACACCAAAGGGCACAGTACATTACCAGGAGCGCATGACATTCTACCACTAACTTCTACTGTGAATATGTGCCCATTCATACGCATACAGAAAACGGGTGGGGTGCATACCCCCCTCCATCACCTAGGCAGTGAGGTTAGTCTGTGATGTGGGAGGCTGCACTAGAGTGCTGGATCAGTAATTTCGGAGATGATGTGGTAGGGTAGAGGTAGACAAGTGCCCCAAAGCAGATGTCTGACCGCTTACCTATACCCATCCTACGCATATTTATTAATGCTTCATTTTGGTAGAGGACATTTCCCTCTTGCGCTGTGCCCTAAACAGTTTTCACAATTGACGTTTATAAAACCTGCACTTGGATAACTGTAAAATACAGCAGTATTATCTTGAATAGGGCATTACTTTTCCAAATACTTTGTGTTTCAGCTTAAAATAGAGATGAAAAGTATGGAAAACGAATATTGGATATGAGTAGGACTGGCTGAAATCCAAGTGGATAAAGTTAATACAAACCTTTTCTGCCAAGATGAAGGCACTCTGCTAAATGAATATTAATGTTCCCTTGTCTGAGGAAAATAAACAGTCTATCAGTACTTACTTTGAAGTTAGTTGTTGAATCAAGTTAAGATAAAGCAAGGCGAGTTGAATGCATCACGAAATTATCAATAGTTTTAAATGTTTTCCCATGGTCTTCAAGAGAAGATATGAGCTATGCCAAATACTACAAAATCAAATTATTTTTAGCTTCAGCTCGACTGAAACTTTGCAGACTGATTTGCGGTCACCCAAAAAATATTTGCATCTGTTGTTTTTGTTCTGACATATGAAATTGAAATACATTTAACACCCTGTCTCCAAACGTTGAGAAAATGGTTGTAAAACGTGAACATGTTTTCAAAACTAAAATGTTTCTGCACAAAAGCATCTCTACTTAAACATGTTCAGTACATTTTTAAGAGTCAAACACGAGTAAGCAACTATTACCAAAATAAGGGTACACCGCTAACCTGAAATAAATCAGCCATTTCAATCCATAAAGCATCAGGTTCATGCATCCTTAACTAAACAATGTTTATGTTTTAAATATATTTTGAAGGATGAAATTAGGGCTCACTTTGTCTCCACCACAGATTATCTGTATGCATTTACACGATGGTTAAGCTCAACTCTGTCCTACCACACATTACCAATGACATCCGCACGCCCAACTGCATTTTCAGCTGTTCAATACATTTTCTCACATCATCAGTCCATACCAGTCTGAGTTCAATCCAAGAATCAATGCCGCGACTGTGCCAATCACACCTATACGACATTTGTAAATGCAAACACACAGATGACAATACTAATCATCCTGGCCCTGTCTGTCATTAAACATACTTCTCCTCAGAGTCAGTCCCGCCATAGGGACTTTAGACCTCAAAGTGGCATAGGCGCTTTGCCCTCGAGTTAGAGGTTAGTCCAGGGAGATGTTTGACTTCTTCCACTAACGTTGTTGGTTCTGCCCCAGTTAATGACAGTACTACCACCAGCAAAGTTGTGAAGTAGGTTCCGATGATTCCAGCACCATTCCCTGGCACCTTCAATAAACTGAATGGCCAACACAGCTACTTAGTTTGTAGTTTGTCCGAGGGAGCTTGTCGAACCAATAGCATAGCTGGCACGACAGGCTCAGCCCTGGCTATAGCATCTCTCACAGATCTCACCAAGCCTCAGGGAATCCAAATATATTCACCTATCTTAAATGCAGTGAGATAGTAGGAAACTCATTTGGGTGTCTGAAGCTTGGACAGAGGTGGATGCTGGACTACCCCCCTATCGCAATCTGGTGGACTGACATCTAAAATACCACCAGAGAGCTGTCAGCAGTCTCACGGTGGTGAAAATAATGCAGGTTTCTCAAACTCCCCAACTAATGCTGCGTCTTCGCCCATTACTTCACTTGGGCTGCTAGGCTTTCAGGTGACACAAGGACCTGGTGGAAGCAGGCATGTCATTACTGTAGACTAGATTATATTGGCTCTGACCCCTCAAAAAACTGCTTCCTGGGTTGTCAGATTTCCCTCTCCCTGCTGCTTTCAAACACCTATATTTTGTGATAACGTTGAGAACACTACCATAGTTTTCAGGCAGTATATGTAAGACGTTTTTATATATTGGAACGCTTACTCCGTGGTAGGGGCCATATTAATTTCTCTTAGCCACTGAGACCTAAGAATGACTTGCTTTAATCATCAAGTCAGTTACAGAAAGGTATTTATAAGCCTGCATATCCAACTGAATAGACATTCTCAGGTTGATGTTGCAACGAGGGCTTCATAGCATCTAGGAAAACATACATGGTGCAGATGAACTGAAGGTATTTCTTGCTCACTGCATCACTTGTCTGGATGATTATTTTTACAATCATGTTTCGTCTCATTCTGGCAAAGTGTCAGTGCACATATTTGTGAGATCAAGAAAGAAGCGTGATGTTTTTTGGAATATACGGGTTAGAATGATGCCAGAGGAAAGAGGGGTTCAACTTGTTCATTGGGGTGCTTGAGTTGTAAATCTGGTCCTGGATTTCAACTGCTTACCTGCTCATGCTATGCATATCAAAGTCCAATGGCCACTCACTCAAAACTACCAACAATAACCCTTACCCATAGCCCTAACATGCTGGCACGATAGCGCAGAGTTAAGTGTGCAACCTAGAAATCTCTGCTTAGCCCAAAAGAAGCAAGTTCAAATCCTAGCATTTCTGGCTTATCACTTCATCCTCCTGAAGGTCATTAATTGAGTAGTATGAATCCAATCAAGAACTACACTTTAAAATCTTCCAGAATACTCTCATCATCAAAGGTAAAATATTGTGGCTTAGCACATATCCTTTATACCTATTCCATTCCATGAATACTACCATATTTCAACCTCAGACAGGTTGCACCCACCATGTAGAAAGACATAAAAAAACATTAGTACATAGAATGACTCTCATAGTTTGCTCAAGCAAAAACAGCCCGATCACTAAGCAATGAAAAATCATGTCTATAGAATAGCATTTGAACAATCCCCACAGCAAAGAACAAAAATAAAAGTCAGCAACCACATACCTAAAGAAGTGTAATGATTCGGCTAGTGTGTGCCACTGTTCTTCATTGTCATTAATATATTAGGTCATTCTCTTTCTCTTCGATGTCTAGACACCTGGATTATAACACAGATCTACATCACATCACAATCCTATTGAAAATGCTTTGTAAATCAAGTCCACCATCTTAGACTGGTTCAATTCCTTGACCCAGCACATTAGTGATTAATTTAATAAAAGAGCTACACCAATCAAAATGAAATGGTCACTTTGATGGAATCCAGATGAACTAATACAGGAAGTCAGGAGCAAAATGGGCGAGCACTACCATCCATATATATTCAGGTTTCACTCCATTTTGACTTAATTGGTAGCTTGTCCTGCTCAGCTTTCCACCCAGGAAAATGCATGCAAAATGATTTTGAGAAAAACATGTTCATTCAGCACTGACTCGTCTTCAAGACCAAATGTCTGCCTCTCCTCCACACTCCATCTCACTAAACGAAAAGCTGGGAAATTGCCAGTGTGGGCATAGACTCTAACCTTGACTAAATCATTCTCTCTACCTTGCCCTGCCAAACATGAAATAGCGTTCATATAAATTGCACAAATCCATCCCCAGGAAATACTAGAAGTAGACAACTGGTATGGGCCAAATTGTCCTTCACCGGGTTTGATTAAGAGCCTCCCAGAGACACTGCAAATGAAACCGTGTGGATAACATTTGCTCTTTACATGTTAAGTTTTAATTGCCACAATATATACAAACCAGGAAACCATTGTGAAATTTGAGGCATACTGGGGTAACATTGGAGGCTCCCTTAATTAAACATGGTGAGCATGTTTTATAGTCATATTGTTGAGTATTTCTTTTGTATATTTTAATATTGGGTACACATAGAGGTGCATGCTAATCTCATGCTCCCCGTTATATAATCCCATTCACAAATCTGGGCAAGCAATAGACAGAGAGGTAGTCCCAAATCGAAATGTATTTATGAGAATAGTTGCTATTTTCAGACAACTGCGTCTCCAACTTTACCATGAAGCCCACTACAATGTGGTATGTATATAAAACCACTAATTAAAGCTAAATAAAATTGTACCAGCCTATAGGAATCTCACTATAGTAAGTCCACAAAGGTATCCACTTTCAATCACAACAATCTCCATATAAATATTCTGTATTCTAATATACACTAAACATACTGCCAATTCTGCTTTACATTGATCTCTGTATAAACATCAATTATTTCTCACTAGAACAATTTAGATAATGCAGGTATGGTTAAACATTTGATTTTCTCCCACATCACGACAAGTTTGGTACCAGTGAAAATGATCTCCATCAATATTCAAAGTACATACATAATGCACTGACTCTGCTGTTTATATGGAAGGTACTGATTGCATTAGTTATGTAGAGGCCACTTGAAATATAGGCAAGGGCTGTCTAACCAAGGGCTATATGGTACACAATTTACATGTAAAAGGCACCATATTTACATTGGTTCATGCAACTTTGCATTCCCAAACACTGTCCTCAGCAATCTATATTTTCTGTTCTGAACCCATGTGTACCCTATATTGCTTGCATGTGTGGGTGCAGCTTTAACTTTTTATACCTCTGTGACTTTACCTGAACAAAAGTGTGTGATTTACAATCCATATATTTGTGTGTGAGTGAGTGTGTTTTACATACACTAGCCCATGCATATTTAATCTATATAGACCTGCACAACATTAATGTGTCTGTATCTGTGCCTTTTGTTAAACCTGCATGTGTTCTTTGGTTTGTCAGTGTGTGTGTTTGACGTTCCTTGCACATGAATGTAATCCTTTCTATCCAGATGCATGCACAGTTTTAAAAGTGCCTACATGTAAGGCTTTCAGTCTATTTATATTTCTGGACTGGAGATGTGTTTTTCTCCAGTAACAGATATTTAGTTGAAAACTCTTTTCCCTCCCACACTACACCTGACTCTGCTTAGGCATTAAAAGATAGGAGAATGCAGAGGATCTACACTTCACACAGTTCTTAATAAATAGAGTTAATTTTTTCAACATGTATTGTCTCAAGCAAACATTCAAGTATTGTAGATTATACAGTCAATACTGCAGTCTAATTGTGTGTGGCACATACGACAAATAAAGTGCATTGTGCTAAAGCCATTTTCTATTACAGTTTTAGCACAATGCACTTTATTGGGTGTAGCCCACTGGGGCATGATCTAAATAGTGACAATTAAAGCACGCTATATGCTACTACGATCCCAAAGCTTCTCTTAAATTTACTTTCCTGTACATGCCACACCGATTTATACTGCAGTGGTGACTGTATAATAAATTAAGAGCCATTTGGCTTAAGGGCTGAAATAAGAGTTTAAAACATTTTGTAAAACATTCTGCCAAATCACACGGTGAAATATAGTGGTGCCGGCTTGCTTGAAGGATGATACTAATTAGGCACAAAAACAACAAGAGTTAGTGCTTCTAAATATACTATAAAATGGCCACCAGTTTACTCAGCCTATTGACCAGCGTGACACACTTTGACATGGCAGAACTGTAACAAAATGTTCAGTAAGGCCATGTTCGCTCTTTTAAATAACGTGGTATGTGGATTTTATGAGAATACAAGATTAAAGTTATTCTTTTGCACCTTGCAAGACCGAGTGCTCTCATTATTTTGCGTTCACATGTTTGTTTCTGTTTAACTACTTTGAAACAGTACTTAGAGGAGAACATGTCTGTCCTATATATATCTATATATATATATATACATATATATATATAGATATATATTCAGTAAAAAAACTTTGTTAACGGGATGTTATGGTTAAGTTGCGCAACTAAAAACCTATGAAATTCAGTGAAAAAACTTTGTTAAAGGGACGTTATGGTTCCAAGTAAAACCAAAAAAACCCTGAAATTCGCCAGTTATGGTAAGCTAAGCCATATACTTTTTTTTAGCAAAGTTTGGTGAGGATTCGTCCAAAGGGAGCGAAGTTATAAGCCACCCAAAAAATGCTCTTCCTATGGAAACACCAACTTAACCATAACTACATGGATGATACCGCGTCCATGTAATATATACAGATATAGATATAGATATAAATTTAATGAACTTCTCGTGCTTTTACAGATATATTGATGACATATTCGGTATCTGGCATGGCATGGACATAGATCTTTGGAATTTGTTTGAGTTCATGAATCACCTAGAACTAAGGATTAATGTTACTTCTAAAACAAGCTGTACACAGATCGAGTTTTTAAATGTGTACATTTTTATCCAAAAAAGCCATTTACATACACCAGTGTTTTCTAAACTCAAAGATAAGAACATTATCCTACTAGTATCCAGTTTTCATCCACAAACTACAAATGAGTGTCCATTTTTAAGCTAAAAGAGGATAATTTCTGATGATGATGAATATATGAATACATCAATAGAACTGAAAGAAAAGTTTCTTAGCAAAATTACTGGCAAGAGCTAATTGACTCCTCTTGTGAAAAAGTTCTCAATATCACTTGTGACTCACTTTTGAGATCTAAACCAAAAAGCTCTTTCTCTGAATAATTGTATGTGACAACTTATTCAGCACACATTTTCAAATCTAAAAACTATATACAAGACACTGGAATTTGTTAAAACTGGATCATACTGTAAAAAGATTGTTTTCAGATTTACCAGTATTTTGTTACTGCAATGGGAGATCTTTGAGAGACCAAATCATTTTGCAGATTTCACATCACTAAAAGACGTCAGAAGGACATATTTAGGGACTAGAATTTGCAACAATTGTCAACGCTGAGACAGTATAATTAAATGTTCCACAACATGTGATGTGATGCAACAAATGTCATTTATGGAATGACATGACTTTGTGGCCTTTCTTATATGGGTTTGACCACAAGGAATGATAACGTCCATTGTACTGAGAACAAGTCCAACATTCACATCGAATCAGACATGTCACTGGTTGTGTGTCATTTTCAAAAAGCTAGACACACAGTTGCACAAACTCGAAGGAGAGAGGGAAACAAGGAAGAAAAGCTATGTTTCCCGCAGGGGGAAAATCATGAGTGTGACCTTGCATGTTTCTTATGATATGCTGAATCACACATGATGCCTTACCACATTCATTATGTCCCAATGAAGGGACAGTTTAGATTTAATGAATATTGCATGTTCAATATGTATGTTCTTTAATTTCATGTAATATTTGAACAATGTTGTGCCTACATATGAGTTCTATCAATGCTTAATGCAAAGCATAGATCCTTTGGCATGCAACATCATGCTATGTTTTTAATTGAAAATAATATTTGTACATATCGTTCCTTAAACATATGATTATATGAACTATAAGAATAGTCCTGTTACTGGAGTGTACCAGTATTGTTAGACTTATCATTCTGGTGAATGAATTGTTAAGTCTATACATTCTGTATTTGTTAGTCAAGATTTGTCAGCATGCAGTTAGTTCATTAACGGGTATTTCAAGATTCTGGTCAAACACATCATTTCCTATTATCGAGCACACACAAACTTACAATGAAATGATAAAATGTTGGTGTTCTGATTTAGAACACATTTGAACCCTGTATGACGTGTTTGACACTCCCCTACTGACTAAAGTTGGTATTACACTTGTCTAATTGAATTAAGTTGAATGAAATGCAACTCTCGGTTCAGCATTTTTGAGGTATGCAAGTACAAAATGTAATTAGGCTGAGTTATTTGTAGACATCACAACCATGAAGTGTAAAGTGGATGTACAATGCAAGGCAAGAATAATGTGGCTTTTGTTTCAGTCCATTACATTTGTGATTACTTATTAAGGTTTGTATGATTGTTGAACATAACAATATCATACAATGCAGCATGAACACTTGCACGTCATCACGTTCAGCATCAGACGTAATGATGCATGCACAGGAATTGCAGGTCAGAGGGCTATTTTTACTGCTTTTTGCTCAAAGTATGCACATACTTTATCTTTCCCAGTGCAAGATGGATTCTGATGATTTATAGTAATACAAGTCACACTATTTACTTCCTTTTGGCTCCTTGTGGGGGTTCTTGTATTGGACATTAACACAATAACACTTCTTCACTTTATGAATTACAATGGGTGAGCTTAAGTGAAGTAGCTACAGAACAAATTGCTTGATTTAATTGGCATTGGTGTATTGTGTCAGAATTGCTAGAGATTATAAATTGATTTCAGCATGCATATGGACACAGTTCGACTAAATTCTTTGATTTCATAGGTTAATTTCAACAAATTAGGTGAATTCATTTTTACAAATTCATCTAGTGAGTTTGATGGGTGCATTGATTCTTATTTTAATTCATTATCATAGGCAGACAGTCAGAGTTTACCTGAAGAAGGATTGTTTTATCCAAAATGCAATGCAACTGAATGAATATTTGCATAAAAAACAAATAAGGATTTAAATGTGTTCATCCACAAGGACTGTCTTCAAAACCAAATAAATGTGTATGATAATGTAATGCATGATTCAATGTATTAGTTGAGAATACTGAGAAGATTATTGGCTTGGAATATTGAATGTAAAGGATTGGAAATTCTATTAATTATTCTTTGAAATTATTAAAATGTTATATCTGTAACACACATAACTAAATACAAGTCTATTTTTATACATCCAAAAGCATTGTTAAAGTTCTGTAGTGTTAAGCGACTTCAATTCAGTACTCCAACTAAGTCAGTGCCTAGTCTGGGATGCCCAAGGGAAGCCCTTATTTATATACTTTTATGACAAGTTCATAGATCTGGATGATAAACCCTTGTATAACGCCCCTCTCTTTGAATCCCCCTGACCTAACTGAGCCAAGAAGTAGGTTTGTTTTGCAAATTAAAAGATTTATTTTACAAATTAAACAATATATATATATATATATATATATATATATATATCACACTTTTATAAATAAATTAATATTTGATAGCACACTTATGAATATGACAGTGATCAACAATGGATAATATTACACTAGCACACTTTTTTAATTACTTAGGAGTTGGTATAGAGAGGATAAAGTAGCTGAGAATGCTTTTATGGGTTCAAGGAAATGCAATGATGGAAAAGAATGCAGCACAGAAATAACTGAGATGGTTTCCACAAGAGATAATATGATCACTTTTTCTTTTGACAATTCACTCCCCCCCTATGCAATATAAGGAGATGGAAGATGAGCACACAATTTTCAGGAATACAATCAAATGCAATACCAATTCAGTTCCCCCCTAGCAAGCTTAGAGCAACAGGGATGATTTTAAAACACAGGCAAAAATACTTTAAATGTGATTTGCAAAGAAGTGAAAATATGCTAAAAATGATTTGAAATCCCTATAGGAGATTCAAGGTAGGTGATAGTTACTTTGAATTGGTTCAGGTCAACACTATCAGTGATTCATGAGGGATTATCAGGTTGAAAACGGATTTCAGCAGTTGCAAGCAAAAGACAGCGATTTTGACAGGTGGAGAAATTTGATTCAAATTGCAATTCGCGGCACTTTTTCCGAGTGCGTCGAGCGCGATTACAGAAAAACTATAAGGAGTAGAAAGTCAGTTTAGGGCTTGTTGGAAAGCTGAGGATCCTAGCTTTAAAATGAAAGTTTCAAAAGATACAGGCGATTTTGTGGAGGTAGATTTTCAGAAATGAAATAATGATTCAGAATGGCAAATGACACTTTCACAGGTTTGAAATCACAGAATGAACACACGATTTCTATGATGCAGTTCTAAATAGGTGGAAATGGTTTGAATTAGTTTATTTTAGACTAAGAGATTGGTTTTGCACAGTTCTGGCTGAGTACTCACACTATAAATGTGAAATAGGCCGTCAAGGTCTGCTCAGGTTTGGGCTTCACTCGCCACGGACAGTCTCTGGTACTAGTTCTGCTCACAGCGATCTGGTCTGGGTCTGCTATCGGCGCTGCACAGTGGTCTGGTCTGGCCTGGTCTCTGGTTCTGGCAAAAGTTCTTGGCACTGCACAGCGGTCTGGTCTGGGTCTCTCTGGATACAGCACTGCTTTCTGGGTTCTGGCAAAGGGTTCTAGCCAGAATGGAACAGCACAGCCCGGCTGTTGAAGAGTTTAATTAGGTTGCAAAAGATTTTGAGGCCTGCTGAAAAGGATTCAGATTGTGGCCTCTCTGCTACAAAGTTCTAGAATCTGGAGTCTGGTTTTCTAAGTTCTGGTCTTTGGATATTGTCTGGGTTTGAAGTCGTCCGGCAAAGTGCTTCGCAAGAAAATGGAAGAGCAGTCCCTACCTGGGTTTCAGTGGGTCTTTTTATGTCTTTTGAAAGTGGGTGGGAAGGCTGACTTTCTATGCCCAACCCTCTGAGGATGCTGACAGGTTCAAGGATTTTCTGTGCTCTCACTGGAGAACAGAGTTGTGAGTCAGAGTGTTGCTACATTTTACAATCTATTGAAGAAACACCCCTTTGCTTTTACTGAAAACCCAATTTTTCATAATCAAACATGTTTCCAAGGTATACAAGTTGTTAAGAATATATGTACACATCCCAGATTAATTGAATACAGTTCTCTGTTCAAGCCCCATGTTCCTGCGAGCTTGGGTTCAGAAACAACAACATTTTGCACTTTTAGTGGGTTTTGCCAAGGTCGGTTCTGCATCAAATCTTCCACGGAGGTACACCCCCTCTCTGCACATATTATAGTACGTTTTCATTTTTCTAGCATAAACCCTGTGTCTGAAATATTGATAAATCCCAGGCTTTAGCCTCAGAACATCCCACAACATTCAGCTTAGTCTCAAATTGTTCAGGCATTTGTTATATTCATAATCTCCGAATTGTACATTTTTTGTCAGCTTCATTCAATATTTTATAAGCAATTTAATAAAACATACATTTGCCCTTAATGGAATTCACATCTGAGTCTGGGTCCACCCCTAGAAGCTTGGTGAGTTAGATGGTCACATGGCCTGTTTCTCCCAGAGCAGCTGTTGACAAGTCACACCCAAATCAGCATATTCTATTCAGCTGAAAGAATCCATTGCCTCTTTTTCCTGCCAGCAGAGCCCCAGTCCAAGCTGCAGGAAACTCTCCTCCCCTCCTAATTTACATGTCAAGGCAATATCCTGTACTGTTGGTGGTAAGAGCAGGTGTCTAGGCTCCCCATGGACAGAGGCCTCTTGAACTTTTAATTGAATCAGACTGTCTTCTTGTGAGGAGTTCTGGGAAAGGTAGGTGTTAAGAATTCTCATTGATCAGCAAGGCTTTGAAGTTTCCAGCTAACTCAGGTTCCTCTTTCAGCTCCTGAAATACCGGTCTCCTGTCAGAGTTTAGATCGCTAGCGCCGGTTAGTGTCAAGCGCCGGAACTGCAACCATTTTTGGGAGCTGTCTTGAATTAATACATTTCAAAAAAAGGGATTTTACTTGATAGCATTTACTAACAGTGTAGTGCTATAGATTCTGCAGTAGAGTAATTTTGTGGCCATGATTTTAGCAATTTTTGACATCAATTAAAACTGATTTTGAACAGATGGTCTCCTGTATTCACTATCTTGAAAATTTTGAAATAGACATTTTGAGCTTGCATTCAGAGAAACAAAGGTGATTTCAAAGCGCTTTTTTTTTAGCTAACAGGCACTGCTGTTTTTCCTTTGGCACCACGTTTCACTCTTGGCGCTTCTGGCCCCTCACGCTCGCACTGGTGGGTGGCAGGTCAGGCGACCATTTTGGTGTGCGCAAAAACTGTGCGGTTTCCCTGGATTCTGGCGCAAATGTGGGCTTTTCAGCCATCTTCGATTTTCTAAGCCCACAGCACCAAATGTTGTAGCATAATAATTCAAACATGGGTCGATACACCTGACAAGCCCCCCCGCCTGACTACACTTTGATTTCGAGTTGAGGGGGAGTCGGGTACAAAGGATATTTTGATCCACGCGCTGGGATGTCCGCATCATCTTCTTCCGTTTCCGCAGATGGCAAAGTTCAGCATCTTTTCCTCCATCAGGGTGGATCGATCGGTTCTCCTCGCCAGTCCTGATGGGAGTATTGGGCAGTACCCCGGGCCCCTCGGATCTTTGCTCCCGGTCCCCGGGTCGTCCTCCTTGGTCAGTCTCCATAGTTTATCTCTCCTAGGATGACAAAGCAAAGCGGCAGAAACATATTCGTAGACATTTCCCCACCACTATTAATGGTGGGGCGAACATATACATTTTATACATCAGGAGACATTTGCATTCCAGAATTTTTTAGGCCATATGTGGAATATTTTAGGGTTGGACTTGTATTAATCTGGAGCGGCCCCCTCTGGGATTGCAGAGGACTCCTCCAGTTGCTGCAAAGTGTGCCTGGGATGGCAACACTTTAGCTGATTAATATGTACCCACTTAACTTCCCCTTCCGCCAAACTGCCTTTGGGGATGCAGATCTTGTAGGTGACTGGGGAGATATTGTCTACAATTTCAAAAGGTCCCGTCCATGTAGGCAGAAATTTCCGCTGTTTGGCCTGGTTCCTTTGGAAATTGTATAGATAAACCCGGTCCCCTATATTGTATTCTTTCCTAGTAGACTTCAAATCAAAGCGAGTCTTCATGCTATCGGCTGATCTTTCTATGTTTCGCTGACCATAGGCAAAAGCATGTTGGAGGTGTTTCCTTAAATTTTCCACATACTCATACGTTGTGGAGGCATTGATCAAAGTTTGCTCTTGGGTCCTGTAGAGCAAATGCTGGGGAAGCACCATCCAGCGTCCAGTCATCAGCTCAAACTGTGACATTTTGGTTGCAGATGAAGGGGTAGATCTGATGGCCATTAGGACCAGAGGTAATCGGATATCCCAACTTGGCCCAGAATCTGCCACAAACTTTTTTTAATATGCTCACAATGGTTTGGTTCTAACGTTCTACTGCACCAGAAGAGGCCGGCCGGTAAGCAATATGTAGCTTCCTTTTAACCCCCAGTATCTCCCACATCTTAGTCATTACTTCGCTGGTAAAATGGCTACCTCTGTCTGACTCAATCCTTTGGGGTAGACCAAAACGTGAAAAGATGTGGTTGATCATCAGGGCAGCTGCTGTTTCTGCCTTGCAGTTTGGGGCCGGGAGACATTCCACCCATTTAGTAAATAAGCATGTCACCATCAACATGTACTTATTTCCCCTAGAGGAGCGAATCACGAGGCCTATGAAGTCGACTTGCAAATCTGACCATGGCAGTGTCATCCCCCTCTTTTGCAGAGGAGCACGGTGTGTGAGGGATGTTGGCTGAAATTGTGCACATACAATAAAACCCTTCAAGTATTGGTCGAGGTCCTGCCCCATGTGTGGCAAGTATGCAACCACTCTTAAGATGTCAAGTGTTGTGTGAAACCCCCTATGACCGGCTGCGGCTGCATCATGGGCGTGACTTAACATCAGGCTTCGTAATGAGATAGGAACCACCCACTGATCATGGCCAGATTGGGATTTCCTTACCAACAAACCGTCTTGGATTCGGAACATTTTTGGACATTTCATCAACACTCTAAGGTCCTCTTTCCCAATGTAATCGGTATCCGTCAGGGGACAGTTCTCAGGGTCCTCAATGTGTTGGTAAAACTTAGCAATTATTGGATCCCCCTTCTGAGCTGTAATCAAATCAGCATCTGGGGTCTCCTTACTCCATTGTGCAGTTGAAAAATCATTGTGGACATTTGTCTGGGACCTAGTGATATCAGTGACCTGGATTTCCCTCAACAGGGACTCAATCTCAATTAGATCCCCTTGGATGGCCCCGGTTTTGGCCAGCTGATCAGCTAAGTCATTTCCAGTTTTGTCTGGTCCCTCTACTTTGGAATGACCCTTGATCTTCTTCCAGTAGATGGTCATCCCATTCGAGGTGACCAGATCATCAATATTTTGAATTAACTTCCCAGTGTTATTAGCACATAACATGCTTCTGGTTTTCCAACTAACCAAGTGCTCCACGAACCTGTTCCATACATAATCTCAATCTGTGATTATGACCAGTTCGTGGAGTTGATGTTGGACAGCAGTGAGGATGGCCTGATGCACAGCCATCAACTCTGCCACCTGACTACTTCGGGGACCAATTTTGTACCTAGCGGAGGGTTCTGGGGACTCATTCACCCTTGCATTCCCTACGCCGGCCACCAGTTCTTTTTCCCCATTGTTGTCAACATGGTAAGAGCATCCATCCACATATACAGTGGGCATTGCCTCACACTTGTCTTCTTCAAAGACTTTATGGGGGGAATTAAGGTATGCCTCCATGTTGTCCTTGATTTTTAGACTTTCGTCCTCGAGACAGTTTCCTCTAGCACAATCATGCAAGTCAGCCAAACCTTGCGCGAAGGGACTCTTCTTGTTTTGGCCATATCTGACCTCCACAGGAAAGCCTTGCATTGACAGAATCCAGGAAGTAATTCGGGAATTACTCACATTTCCAGCCTGGATTTTGTCACTTTGGAGATATTGCAGAGGCTGGTGTGGAGTCTCCACTATGATGTATTCCCCCTGGATAAACGGGCGGTAATTTTTCAATGCCCACACCGTTGCCAGGAGTGCCTTCTCACACTCGTTGAATTTTTCCCCCACTGAGGATAAAGTTTTGCACGCATAGGAGATTACTTTATTGACCTTGTCATGTTTTTGATATAATACTGCAGTCAAGCATGTATTAGGGAACCCTGTCTCCAAGAAAAACTCCTTGTTTCTGACAGGGTAAGCTAGGCAAAGCACTTGTGAGAGGCTTCTTTTGAGCTGTCTTACTGCCTCGGATTGTTCTGGACCCCATTCCCACTTGACCCCCCCCTTCAAGAGATGAATCAGGGGTCTGGTGATCTCTGCGTAGCCTTCAATGAACTTTCAGCTGTAATTAGGCAGTCCAAGGAGGCTTCTTAGTTCCCGCAGAGTTGTGGGGTCTTTCAGTTTCTGATGTGCTTCCACTTTCTTTTCCTGGGGACAGAGACCCTGAGGAGTAATCTCATGACCCAAGAAATTAACACGGGTTCTACACCACTGCGCTTTCTGAAAGGAAAGTTTTGCTCCGGCGGCCCTCAACTGTGTCAGAACATAACGGATCTCCGCTATGTGTTCAGCCAGAGATGAACTTTTTATGAGGACATCATCTACATAAGCCAGGTTACCCCTTGCCCCAGGTCGGGTGTGTAGGAAAATGTTGAATTCATTGCCGGAGTTGAGGTATCCAAAGGGAGTTTGGATCCATGTGTACTGCTGGCCCCCAAAGGTAAAAGCCAGTTTGTATTGGTCCTCCCTACTGACAGGCATGGTCCAGTATCCATTGGTCCGGTCTATTGCAGTGAATACCTGTGACCCCTGGATCTTGGCCTGCCCTTGGTCAATGTAGGGAAGAGGCCATCAGGAAGTATGGACCCGTTTGTTGAGCTCCCTAAGGTCATCACAGAGTCTCCACTGGCCGTTTGGCTTCAATATTCCCAGCACCGAATTATTGAAGGTGCTGTGAACTGGACGGATTATTCCCCGGGACTCAAGGTTCTTAATTATTTCAGTAAGGGACTCCATGGATGTGAGAGGCAAGCGATATTGCTTCACAAGCAATGGAGTCATGCCAGGGTACGTGGGAATTGTTGTTGTGTGGATGTCGGTGCGACCACAGTCATATGAGTCCACCTCAAAGAGATCTGGGAAATCCAAGAAAACTTGTTTCAACTTTTGCTTCTGCTCTAGAGTCACACAGAGGCATCAGCTAGGTTGACTCTCTCTTCTACCATCTGCCTGAAGCCTGGAAAGACTTCTGGTTTGGCTATCTCAGCGGCCTCCTCCAGCTGGGTGCAGAAGTCCCTGGTCAGAGTGCTGATTTGGACTAGAGGCTTCAGGTGGGAAAGGCAGCCCTCACGGACCTGGAAAATCACCTCATCCCTTTTGAAGTCACAAGTCACATCTTCCTTACCATAAGGGCAGGAAGTGTACACCAGGAAGTTCCCCCCATGCCGGGTAAAGATCCTGTCTGGTGTTGTATTGTCATCACTGTCACTGTCAAAACAGTCCTTGGGGATTGGTCCTAACAGTTCATTTCCTAAATCAATGGAGAAATGTCAGTCATCAACCGCCATTTCAATAATGGTGCCTGTGGCTAGAGTAATACTCTTTAAGTCGCTGTTATCCACCTCTATTGGAATGGTGTCATGTTGTGTGTTGACTAATGGTGTTGGGTTTACCCCCAATCCTTGCTGTTGGAGAGAAGCATTTAGATTAATATAAGCATCAGGGTTTTTCAATTTCTGTCCTCTTTTAACTTTCACTTCCAGGGAGAATTGTCGGGTCCTTTCTGGGATGGTAACTTCCTCTTTAATCTGAATTTCAACTGCATAAGGTAGCAAATGAGCTGACCTAAATGCTTTATCTGGATCATCAAAGCCCATGGGATTATCTGCTAATCAGGACCAAGCTTTGAAGTTTATTAGGTCCAAACTAATGGCAAAGCGATTGAGAATGTCACTGCCTGGGTAAAAAGCGGCAGTGACGTCTTGGACGACCCAACAATTATGGACTATGCTCTTGTTGCCAATAGAGATTTTTCAGCATACACCTGCTTGGCAGGAGATGTTTGGAATCGGTGTTTTCCAGATCCATTTCCCATTTGTCTATCAGTTTGATGTGAGAATGGCTGGATCTTTTGGGAGTTGGCGGAACATGGCTTCGCTGATGAAGCTCTTACCGTTGTTCACACACACTGGGGTGAGAACAGAGTCCTTCCCATCATCTAACTAAACAGGGATGAACAACTGTTTTCCAATTTGCTGAATATCAGCCAGGCGCTGAGCTGATTTCACATCTTTCTGGACTATTGGAGTGGGAATGTCGGATTGTGGATTAGTAAAGAATTTCAGAGTGTTTCTTTCCAGTGTGGAGTACCACCTTAAACTGGAAGGAAGGTTGATTTTCAGAAATAGAGAGGACCCCCCGTCACCAGTCTGTTGTCCTACTGCTATTACTGTCACGTCTGGAATTTGGTTGTTCTGGAAGTGAAATTCTACTTGGTCAGATTTTTGTTCAACCATGTGGCATGTGCCGTTTAAACTAACATGGTTGACACTCTGTTTTAATTTAATTGGTCGGCTAGTCTGGGTCCAGAGGACATTGTTTATGCAATCTATTAGGGGTGACAACCTTCTCAAGAGGTCCTTCCCTAGCAAACAAGGGGTGCCCTCTGGAGTCACTACTATGACCTGGTGTTTCACCTTGTGTTGCCCAATTTTAATGTCCAAATCTGCAGTCCCCTCAACGGGAATTTCCTTCCTGTCAAAGTTCTGAAGTTGTCCAGGAAGAGAGGTGAGAGGAATTCAATAATTCTCCCCCCTTGCTGCATTTAGTTCATAAAAGGCTCTTTTGGACAGAAGGGTAGCTTGGGATCCAGTGTCCACCAGTGCCAAAAATGTACCCTGCCCCTGCACTTGTACCGGGGCATAGTATCTTCCCTCCTTCTCCTCAAGGGGGCACAGATAATGCACATTTTTGGACAACTGGTGGGCTAATATTTTAGTTTTGGACATTGCGAAATGAAGAGATTTGGGCATAATTCTCTGGAGAGTCATGGGAATCTGAATTTCTGTCCTCCTGTGGGAAGTTAGGAGGGAAGTTCCCTGGGTTGGGTGCCTGGTTGGATCCCCCCCCCCCTTGGGCCAGAGGAGTCCACACATAACCCAGGATGGGTTGGTTTCCCTTGTAGCCCGGACTTACATAGTCAGGGGAGTGAGGGACCCCATTTGTGGGACTACCTCCTTGACTCCCTATCTGTGACTGGCCCAAGGGCCTTCTGGGCTGAGAATTATTCAGTGCAGGCAGGTTTTTAGGCCCCCCATCTCCAAATCTAAAATGGGGGCAACCTTAACCTCTGCCACCTTGGCAGCAGCAGGGGTACTGGTCGGTTTGGGACTTTTCTGGGCATTATTTTTATTTTCTATGGGCTTCTGCACCTCATAGATTCGGGTGGCCTGTTCAATGACCCAGTCTAGTGATCTTTTCTCATGAAAATCTCTCACTAGCTGGGTCATGATGTATTTGGGCAAAGCATGGAAAAAGTATTTACTATAATTAACTCTTTACTGTCTGTGCGCACCCTTCTGGTAGTCTGCTCAAAGGCACGCTTCAATTCCTGCACAAATTCTTGTGGGGCCCGATCCTCCCCACATTGCAAATTGTAGGCTGCCTTGCGAGCCTCTTGGGGATTCCGGTGAACAGAAAAATGTTTCAAGATGGCTGCCCTATATGTGGACCATCTTGAATGGTTTTGGTCCTCCAGCCCCGCAAAGACACTGGAGTATTCTAGGGAGAATGTCCATTTTACATACTGAATGCAGCTACTGCTGTCCTTCAAATGGAAAGTCTCCATCATTTGCTCGTAAAGCTCCAAGTGTTCTCAAACAGAATACTTGGCGTTCTTGTGATATGGGGTGATGACACTCCTTATTGCCTTAATCTGTTTTAAGGGGTCCTTAAGCAAGGCCCTTTTTGCCTTATTGGCCTTTTTGGTTTGGGTAACCCTGGTCCATTCATCCTCTGACTCAGAAGCACTGCTCCCAGAGGTGCCCGTCTGATCTTCCAGGTTTTCCCGGATTCTGCGAGCCCGGGAATGGCTGGCAGAATGTGGGGACCTGGTCTTCTGTGTCTTCTGATGCTCAGAGGGGTCTTCAGATTCCTCCTTGCTGCCAGGATTTGATGGGTACCCTCCCACTGACCTAACTGGGCAGGGGTTTTCAGGATGCCCTTAGTGTGCCTACTCTCCTAGGGTTCCCCACTAAATTGCACTGTGCTTAGGTGCCCATACCCGGATGCCGCCCATCCATTCCTTGGTGGTACTGGCCTATGAGCCCCATACTTTTGGCTGGAAGGTAATCTGCCATCCCTGCGGCCCTGTGCTCATGTGCACCCGGGGACATGGGGGTGGCAGAGTCCTGGGACTGGGAGAGGTGAAGTCCTCTGGTACTAGGGCGCCTGAGGTTATGCTCTGGTGTTTCACTTTCCCAGCGAACCTCATCTCTATCAGCCCCTGCTCCCTGTTGCCATGTTCTTCAGTTAAGGCCTTACTAGACTCTATCAGTCTCTCCTGCATGGCTACCTGTTGCTGGAGCCTATCATTGTGCTGACAGATAGCCTCATTTTCTCTCTTTGCCTCCTGGTTGGTCCTGGAATACTGGGCGAGTCTTTGCTGCAGGAAGGTTACCTCCTGAGTCCCATCCCTACTGGCCTGTTCCTTTA
The DNA here is from genome assembly GCF_040938575.1 of Ambystoma mexicanum. Taxonomy (NCBI): domain Eukaryota; kingdom Metazoa; phylum Chordata; class Amphibia; order Caudata; family Ambystomatidae; genus Ambystoma; species Ambystoma mexicanum. The sequence goes on along the minus strand of NC_090933.1, from coordinate 973,492,427 downwards.
TTGCCAGAGCATCTTCCACCTTCCTGGTGTGCTCCAAAATGTTTTGATGCTCTTTTTGGAGGTCAGCCAGTCCCTGGAGGGCCAGGTGATTTTCTTCCATTTTTCTTTTTAAGTGGCAGACTTCTTGGCCTAAGGTGTCCCTTTCCTGACTAAGAGCCTGCATCTGTGCCGCCAGGTTGCCCCTCTGCCTTTGAAAGGCACCAGCTTTCTGGCGCTCCTCCTCAAATTCTGTCTGGGTATCCAGGTCTTTCAGAATCAGTTTGTTGCTCTCTGCCTTCTCCCTATCTATTTGGCTTTGCACTGTGACTACCTGCTCTGCGCATGCCCTATTGAAGTCCAGTTGTTGCGCCAGCTTTTTCTGGCTCTGCAGTAGGGCATCCAAACCTTCTTGGTACTCCTTCTGCAAGGCCAGAAATCTGGTATTCTGGTCAGACTTTTCCTGTTGCAGGATACCCATATCCTCTTTTATTTTAATGATATACTGCCTACTATCATTTTCTGACTCCTGGCTCCTCTGCAGCCTCTGCTCAGAAGAGACCAGGTCAGATTGGGCCTTCTCTAATGCCATCAGTTGCCTATTTGCCAGATCTTGGCCTTCAGCACATTTGTCCTGGATGGCCCCCATATATAAACATAAATATGTAGCTACCCTGGCAATCTTGTTGTGCTCATCCTTGGCCTTAGGGGCCATATATAGTTCACTCAGGGCCACAGGTAAAGGACCCTGATCTCTCCATGTATCTGACCCAGTTACAGTGACCTGTTGCGCAATTGCCTGCAACCACACATTCTGGTCATGTTCCGTCCATTCACCTCTCACAAATAGCTTATGTAAGAGGTGCTCTCTGGCTATTTTGATATCTACCAAGGTCGTCATTCTGGAAATTGATTTCCTTCCTGACTTACAGAAGTTAGTATTTTATTTTGCAAAACAGACCGTCTCCTTAGAGCGTACTTCTTTTGAGGGGTGCTTTTACAATGTAACACGGCGTGGCGATCCAACAGGATTTCTGTGTCCTGTCAGTTAGCACACTGTATTAAGCTGCACAAGTGTTAGGTCAAATCCAGACGTCCCGGCTCAAGCCCCCACTCTGTTGAGCGACTTCAATTCAGTACTCCAACTAAGTCAGTGCCTAGTCTGGGATGCCCAAGGGAAGCCCTTATTTATATATTGTTATGACAAGTTCATAGATCTGGATGATAAACCCTTGTATAACACCCCTCTCTTTGAATCCCCCTGACCTCACTGAGCCAAGAAGTAGGTTTGTTTTGCAAATTAAAATATTTATTTTACAAATTAAACAATATATACATATCACACTTTTATAAATAAATTAATATTTGATAGCACACTTATGAATATGACAGTGATCAACAATGGATAAAATTACACTAGAACACTTTTTTAATTACTTAGGAGTTGGTATAGAGAGGATAAAGTAGCTGTGAATGCTTTTATGGGTTCAAGGAAATGCAATGATGGAAAGGAATGCAGCACAGAAATAACTGAGAAGGTTTCCACAAGAGATAATATGATCACTTTTTCTTTTGACAATTCACTCCCCCCCATGCAATATAAGGAGAGGAATGGAGAGCACACAATTTTCAGGAATACAATCAAATGCAATACCAATTCAGTTCCCCCTAGCAAGCTTAGAGCAACAGGGATGATTTTAAAACACAGGCAAACATACTTTAAATGTGATTTGCAAAGAAGTGAAAATATGGTAAAAATGATTTAAAGTCCCTATAGGAGATTCAGGGTAGGTGATAGTTACTTTGAATTGGTTCAAGTCAACACTATCAGTGATTCATGAGGGATTATCAGGTTGAAAACGGATTTCAGCAGTTGCAAGCAAAAGACAGCGATTTTGACAGGTGGAGAAATTTGATTCAAATTGCAATTCGCTGCACTTTTGCCGAGTGCGTCGAGCGCGATTACAGAAAAACTATAAGGAGTGGAAAGTCGGTTTAGGGCTTGTTGGAAAGCTGAGGATCCTAGCTTTAAAATGAAAGTTTCAAAAGATACGGACGATTTTATGGAGGTAGATTTTCAGAAATTAAATAATGATTCAGAATTGCAAATGACACTTTCACAGGTTTGAAATCACAGAATGAACACACGATTTCTATGATGCAGTTCTAAATAGGTGGACATGGTTTGAATTAGTTTATTTTAGATTAAGAGATTGGTTTTGCACAGTTCTGGCTGAGTACTCACACTATAAATTTGAAATAGGCCGTCAAGGTCTGGTCAGGTTTGGGCTTTACTCGCCATGGATGGTCTCTGGTACTGGTTCTGCTCACAGCGATCTGGTCTGGGTCTGCTATCAGCACTGCACAGCGGTCTGGTCTGGTCTCTGGTTCTGGCAAAAGTTATTGGCACTGCACAGCGGTCTGGTCTGGGTCTCTCTGGATACAGCACTGCTTTCTGGGTTCTGGCACAGGGTTCCAGCCAGAATCAAACAGCACAGCCCGGCTGTTGAAGAGTTTAATTAGGTTGCAAAAGATTTTGAGGCCTGCTAAAAAGGATTCAGCTTGTGGATGAGGCTTCTCTGCTACAAAGTTCTGGAATCTGGAGTCTGGTTTCCTAAGTTCTGTTCTCTGTATATTGTCTGGATTTGAAGTCATCCGGCAAAGTGCTTCGCAAGAAAATGGAAGAGCAGTCCCTACCTGGGTTTCAGTGGGTCTTTTTATGTCTTTTGAAAGTGGGTGGGAAGGCTGACTTTCTATGCCCAACCCTCTGAGGATCCTGATAGGTTCAAGGATTTTCTGTGCTCTCACTGGAGAACAGAGTTGTGAGTCAGAGTGTTGCTACATTTTACAATCTATTGAAGAAACGCCCCTTTGCTTTTACTGAGAACCCAATTTTTCATAATCAAACATGTTTGCAAGGTATACAAGTTTTAAGAATATATGTACACATCCCAGATTAATTGAATACAGTTCTCTGTTCAAGCCCCATTTTCCTGCGAGCTTGGGTTCAGAAACTACAACATTTCGCACTTTTAGTGGGCTTTGCCCAGGTCGGTTCTGCATCAAATCTTCCACGGAGGTGCACCCCCTCTCTGCACATATTAGAGTATGTTTTCATTTTTCTAGCATAAACCCTGTGTCTTCAATATTGATAAATGCCCGGGGTTTAGCCTCAGAACATCCCACAACGTTCAGCTTAGTCTCAAATTGTGGAGGCATTTGTTATATTCAGAATCTCCAAATTGTACATTTTTGTCAGCTTCATACAATATTTTATAAGCAATTTAATAAAACATACATTTGCCCTTAATGGAATTCACATCTGAGTCTGGGTCCGCCCCTAGAGGCTTGGTGAGTTAGATGGTCACATGGCCTGTTTCTCCCAGAGCAGCTGTTGACAAGTCACACCCAAATCAGCATATTCTATTCAGCTGAAAGAATCCATTGCCTCTTTTTTTTGGAAGCAGAGCCCCAGTCCAGGCTGCAGGAAACTCTCCTCTCCTCGTAATTTACATGTCAAGGCAATATCCTGTACTGTTGGTGGTAAGAGCAGGTGTCTAGGCTCCCCATGGACAGAGGCCTCTTGAACTTTTAATTGAATCAGACTGTCTTCTTGTGAGGAGTTCTGGGAAGAGTAGGTGTTAAGAATTCTCATTGATCAGCAAGGCTTTGAAGTTTCTAGCTAACTCAGGTTCCTTTTTCAGCTCCTGAAATACTGGTCTCCTGTCAGAGTTTAGATCGCTAGCGCCGGTTAGTGTCAAGCGCCGGTACTGCACCCATTTTTGGGAGCTGTCTTGAATTAATACATTTCAAAAAAAGGGATTTTACTTGATAGCATTTACTAACAGTGTAGTGCTATAGATTCTGCAGTAGAGTAATTTTGTGGCCATGATTTTAGCAATTTCTGACATCAATTAAAACAGATTTTGAACAGATGTTCTCCTGTATTAACTATCTTGCAATTTTTGAAATATGCATTTTGAGCTTGCATTCAGAGAAACAAAGGTTATTTCAAAGTGCTTTTTTTTTTGTTGAGCTAACAGGCACTGCTGTTTTTCCTTTGGCACCATGTTTCACTCATGGCACTTCTGGCCCCTCACGCTCGCACTGGTGGGTGGCAGGTCAGGCGACCATTTTGGTGTGCGCAAAAACTGCACGGTTTCCCTGGATTCTGGTGCAAATGTGAGTTTTTCGGCCATCTTGGATTTTTTAAGCCTATAGCACCAAATGTTGTAGCATAATAATTCAAACATGGGTCGATACACCTGACAGTAGGGTTGTTCACTTGAGAGTGCCTGGGTTTCTCATCTAGCTTAGCTGGCCATCACTCATTTTCCTTCTCTCAATGGACAGGTCTCATGGACTGCTTTGCCTTCTGCCTAGAGTCAGTTCTCTTGCTCTGCAATCTCCAGTTTGTTATATTAAATAATCATCTATGTGGGCTGTGTATGCCATTTTTTTTCTATCTAACCCCATCGCTGGCCTGTCAGAGGTATGGCTTTCCAGTTCCAAAAGTAGGACGAAAGCCCTCCATATTGAGAAAAGCATATTACATTGATATGCCCTAATTTCTGGCTCATCTGTGCTACCTTATATTTTTTGGATTATACACATTTAGTCAAACGTTTTGAGATCTTGAATGATAGAATTATGATCACTTTTTGTGATTTTCTGTTTGTGCAAATTAAGTAATTCTTAACATTATGCGATGTAGTTTTAATTAAAGTATCTGATACAAATAACCCTTATCTACAATAATAATTATAATAAAAATAATCAGGTATTTCCTATATAGCACTGCACACCCATAGTGCTGAAATAGCAGAAGACTTTTCCAAAGCTCAGATTGATCGGAGCCTGCTTGGCACTCCACTGCCTGATTTTGTTTTTAACACATTTAAAGTTATGTTTTATACATTTTAAAGGTATTTCTTGGGTGCAATTGAAGCAGTCCTCCACAAGAGTGCAGAGATGACACTCGCCTAAATATTCATTTTCTATGTTACCACTTATCCAAAGTAGAAGGCTTTTAGTGTGCATATTTTCTGTGAACGATCACCTTGACTAACCTAAGACAGAGGCCTGGTTGCAGCACATACGGATGCCATTCCCGGCTACTGTTGCCCTCCCATTGCCAATGGATTTGGTTTATGAGTTCATGTGAAATAGACATCTGATAGATTGTTTCAAGGTAAAGCCTGGTGTCATCAGTGAATACCTGAAGAAAATGTATAACATGTATATGCTTTGTAAAGGCATGTATTGAATACAACAAAGAATCATCTCAGGATGTACTTAAAATCCATCTGGCCAGACCATAACGTATAATTGTTTTCTATCCAGTTCCCACTAGATGGGATAACTTTGTTCTCTTCAGTATGAATACAACTTGGAAGAGATACTTAAAACATAATTTGATTCTGTTATTTCATTTCAGCTCTGTTGTGTTTAATTTCGTGATTCATAAAAGCAGATATGTCTTTTCAATGTACATGACACTGAAAAATGACATTCAAGAAGATTTACCATCCTATTCTTAAGTTTCAATCATAAATGTTTGAAATTAATTGCTAGCATGGCAGAATAAAGGAACACATTATATATTAATTCTCAGATTGACTGGAATACACCATTTGCTGTAATGACATCATCTGTACATATACTATTCACATTCAAAGGACCTATTGAGAAATCCAATTATAAGCTTTTAATTAAATGGGTTGCAGTCTTCGCTGCAAAACAACTTCTTTAATTCTGGTCCTGCCTTTCACATGTAGCATGGGTTTTTATTGGCAATAAAGTCAATTCTCTTTAAAAAAAATTACAGTTTTCTCTGCTTAAATCTGTATTCTAAATGTATAAGAAATGGTGTTTGATGTTTTGGGCTCAGCTTTTCACACATGACATTGATGTGCTTTGCTAAGAAAGCCAGTATGCTCCTAAACACATATTTAACATGGACATTGATTGAAATATATTTATGTGTGTTGCAAAATGGCTGTAAGAAAATATGTCACTGAACATTCGAATTATGAAGTCTGGCTTAGAAAATAAATTAGTTCAAGAGTTATCTGTCAACAGTTGGGTGCAATTTGGTGATTGTCCCTTTTTAACGTGACAGCAGCAAGAGGAAGAAATCCCTAATAAGTGCCAAAGTTGGCACATCTTATTTCTCTTGCTCTTGCCAGGGAGGCCATTCATTCAATTTGACAAGTGTTACTTTTTAATGTGACAGCAGCATGAGGCAGAAATCCCTAATAAGCACCACAGTCAGTACATCCTATTTCTCTTGCTCTTGCCTGGAAGGCCTTTCTCATTGTATTATCATATTTATTATAAAGTCCCACCTGGAATTTTACACCAATTATTAAACTTACTAGTGTTATTGAAAAAACAGAATTGTCCTGACACTTCACAGAGGCTACAAAAAATACTGTTTGACCCAGTACGAGGAAAAAGTAACACACACCTAGTTTTAACTTGAATATGTTTTTAAAGAACATCACTAATTTTAGGAAATTACTGAGGCTCACTTTAATACTACCTGTTCCTAACTTTGAGAACATATTACCTTCAAATGTTACGTGTGAAATACGTTTTATTTTTCTTAAAATACACTGCTGAACTACAAGAGTGGACTGTTTCCCCCTGTAAACGGTTATGTGCTCTTTTTTCAAAGAATGTCATTGTTCTTTAGATGAGACCTACATTCTTTTTTCTTCAATCAATTTCGTTTAGATTGAGACTGCCTTTCCTTTTCTATTAGCTTTGCTAGTGAACTTTAATGAGCATATCCTTTCACTAATCATTTTACTCTGCACCAACTGATTAAGAGGTCTATGGGGCTTTGAAAGCTAATGCACTGTTCCATCACTACATACTATGTGCAGTTAGTCCAATAACAAGTATCAAAGCACCCATTATTTTATGTGTTTTAAAACTGGAGTAACATAGCACCGTTTTTGTTTTTCTTACAAGTGAAAGAGATGCACTAAGTAACTTAAATGAATTACAGTTTATATTTTTATTTCTATGGTCTATCACTTAGGACATAACAGGTTTCTTTGCTACAATGTAATAGTAATGTTCCTGTTTATAACAAAAAAATTACTAATCTTGGTTTCATCTAATGTAGCCAGTACCCACACACACAAACATATATATATATATATGCTCTGTGAGTAACATGATGGTCACAGGTTCTTCAGAACTGATCCAATAGATTGGACCCAGGAGAGCCAAGGTAGCCAAAGGGGACTCCAGGTCTGAGGAGGTTCTCCTCTGCTGTGGTGTTCCCCAAGGGTCTAGTGTGTCCCCATTGCTCTACAATCTCTACTCCAAGGTGGTTTCTGATCTACTGGATGGTCCGGGTGGCAAATATGCAAAATATGCAGACGACACCCAGATAATCCTGGAACTATCTGGTTCCTATGAGGCTGACTCTTAGTCGCAGGAGTCTTTGATGCCATCAAAACGTGGATGAGAGATAACTTATTGGCCTTGAATGATAAGAAGACGGAGATTCTGATCATCAGTAGCGTGGACTAACTTAAGACTCTAGGTCCTGAATATGAATATGAAGCATTTCTGGTTGGAGGAACTATCATTCAGGTATCCAGCCACGTTAAGACACTTGGAGGGGTCTTTGACTGCAATCTCAATTTCAATAAGCATGTTACCTCTGTAAGCTCCAGTTTCTCCTCACTTACTGTGGCAGATTTGCCCATACCTATCAGAAGCAAATAGGGCGGTGATAGCAACAGCAACCATCAACTCTAGTGAACTGTAACAGTATTCTGGCTGGCACTACATCAGCTGATCTTAAAAGATTACAGACAATACAGAACAGGGCTGTTAGTGCTGTCTGCGGTATAGGACTCAGGGACCATGTATCAAAAGCCTGGGAACCTACACTGGCTCCCTCGTCAGCAAAGTCCAGTTTAAGGTATTCCGCCTGGTATATAAGTGCATTGCTGGCATTGCCCTAGAGTACTTGCAATCACGCATCAAGAGACTACCACAAAAACGAATACTATGATCCAATGGCATGGACCTTTTTCTCGTACCACGCTTCAAATTGAAGAAATACAGGGACCTAAGTTTCAATTCATGGGGACCAAGGACGTGAAATAATCTTCCACTGTCCATCCGACAGCTCCCTTCCACCACCTAGTTTAGGAAGGCTCTTAAATCCCACTTGTTTAATGGAGGAGGAATCTAGGTTTCCTCTGCTCCTTACTATCACTGATGCATACCTGATCATCCCTTAACCCACTGTCTTAGCGGTCTATGTTTCCCATTTGTACTGTCATGTGAGCGCTATGAGGCCTGCGGGTGACTTAGCGCTTTAGGAAAATTCTATAGAATAGAATATGTGAGTTCTTCCTTTCTAAAATAATCTGTGTAGGAAACAATATGCTTTATAGTTAGTTGGTGTAGAGGAAAACTGAATGGTTTCCTAGAGCTTCCTCATTGCTAGTGGCCCATATATAAATGTATCTGATTGTCACAGGTACTGGAGTATCTGATGATTCTGTGGTGCCCATGTGATTGAAAAACTGTCAGCCTTTCCATCCATTACTATGGGTATGGGTATGTGGTGTTGTAAAGCACACTATCACTGAGTAGGTATCGTAGCTCTATCTTGCAGATCTCATATAGCTCAAGAGGAAGAATTACCATAGGGTATGTTAAACAGATACAAAACCTTTGCGGAAAGTTAGTAGATCCTGTTTCAAATGAAGTGGGTAGGAGAGTGAATTCCATCTTTTTGCTGCCTGCACTTTAAAAGTTGTATTATTGGTAATACTTTAACAGTGGCATAACATGTGCTGGGTAACTTTACTGAATAGGTAAATACCCCAGAAAGGACAATACCATCTTCAGACCTTAATATGGCAAAAGAGGAACTTTAGCGGTTTCATCTGTCTAGCAAGTGTGTACTTAAATGAATAAAGAAATAATGTAGTCTGTTTGAAGAAAAACAGGTTTTACACAGTTTGCTTTGGTAATTACACCAGCTGACTGCTTTCACTATTCCCACATGTAAATTGAAGAATGCAACTGTGGCTCCTCATGATCCATTCCCCAGACAGCATCTTATTATAATGTGGGGTAAATGTTAAGCATGAAGGGTAGACTAAATCTCAAAGCTGTATACAAAATTGAGATCTCGTACCTCAGTAAAATGCCAGACAGGCAGTGGGGGCTGGCTCCCCTTATCTGCAGTTCTCCTAATTCTTGGCCAGCAAGAGTGCCAAGTGTTGTCACTCATGCCATTGCTGACCTCACACCACCAGGTTAGAGTTTTCCTTACCAGCCCAACGGTCCCAGAGGAGGTCCCTTCCACTACCGGGGCAAACTAAGTAAAGCAGCTCTGGATAATGATGTGCTAGATTCCACTGTAGACTCAACAGTAGCACGGGGTGCTACATCCTTCTTCACAGGGCTGCAGCAGAAATCTCCTTACAAGTACCAGTGCACCTGGGCACCCACAGAGCACATAATATTATGTTAAGAACCCCCTAGGCAGTAGGACCCTCAAAATGTGGTAAGCCACAAGTTGACATTGTCACCATCAGAACTCAAAACCTTGGATTCACAGAGAATCTCACAAGCTGAGTACAATTGTAACTGGCAGAGTAGTATCAGTTGAAAACTGATTGTCCAGGTCCTAAAATAAGGGCTCAAGCAGAGTTTTCTCAGAGCACTGTGATGCCTCTCTCTCGTCCCTTCCTCAACTGCCTCTTTTCAACTGTCACTTCAGAACATTCTATCCCCCTCAGAAGTCCCAGGATGGTCATTGAGAGTCAACCAAAAAACAGACCAATCACCTTGGACCAGGTGATCTGAAATGGTTTTCCCATTATAAACAACTCATACTACAGAATGTAAACATACTCTGTGCTACCTACATATTATTGTTCACGTAAATTCAGGTGTAATGACATTATGGACATGCTACTTTTATATATATTTTACATACAGTTCATACTTTCTACCCTAATAGACTGTGACACATGTGCTTATTAACGTATTCCAGACAGAGGGATCCCCACAACCCAGCTTTCCTATGAAGGTGATCCCACACTCATCAGGGGGTTACAGAAGCATTAAACTGTGTGATATTTGAAGGTTAAGGAGGAAATCACAGAGGACACATTATTTCCACGTCATGCTCCAATCTGCCTTCAAATGGAAAGCAAATTGACCAGAGCGATAAAGCAAAGCATTGCTTTACTTCTCTGGACCTTTACAAATGATCCCCAATATCTTTGACCAAATCACAAAGTGACATTTCAAGGGTCAAATCCACTGGTCAACATTTCTTCTGCCATTCCCTGCTACGTTATTCAGCCTCCTCTTTGAAAGATAATGTACCGAGATTCTGCAGTGGATTCTTCATTTCACCATTGTTGACTTCCACATTAAATGTTCCACGTGTTCCCTCACCATTTTGCAGACATGATGGTTTTTGTTAATTATGTATTGTCTAAAAACTGCAGGGCTATGTTGAATCTTATCGAAAAGCAATTGCCAATTTGCTCAATCCAAAGAAATTCACAAGGGGAATTCCCTTTTGTGCTATGTAGTTCAGGATACAAATGCACACTTCTGTGTATGCATCCTTTTAGGGAGCCTCAGCATCATTGAGGGTGGGCACAGTCTCTGGCCTACTTCAAAGGATTGTATTATCAGTTCACTGATGCAGTCAGACTGCCTGGCTTGGTGAATGCAAACTCACTGAACATATCTTGGGACAGGCCTTCTAGCTGGATCCAGACTGCTCCCTGATGGAGAGTAATTCTAAACTGTGCATACATTATGAATGAATGTCCTCATCAGTATTTTACTGATACACTGCAAAACGGTTTCAGATATTCTTCTCCCAAAGTCTTCTAGAACATATATGATTGCAATTTGTGACCTTTCCTGAACATGCAATGCCCTATGATATTTAACTGGGCCAAATTACTCCTCTCAATCATTTGGAATTCATTGTAATTGGGCACATTCAAGGGTAAAACATCCTGTTTCTTTTCAGTGTGCACCTCACAACCCTACACCATTGCATAGTGTGCTTATTTATATTTGTGATAATAAAACATTTGTTTTTTTACTGGGGTGGTTATAGTACTGGAATATCGTCAAGACACAAGATTTATATTCCACATAGATTTTTAGGGCCCAAATCAGAAACTTTCTTTTTCTGCAAGTGAATGGATGTGCTAGCGTCTATGTAATGGTTTATTGAGAGGACACCCGTAACACAGGGAGATCCTTCCCTCCCAAAGCTAAGGTTAACGTCAGTTCTTTTATTCAGCCCTATCTCAGCCTCATATCATGTGTCTTGGATCCCCTCCCCTGAGCTACCAATGAGCCAAGAACCAGGCCAGTATACAGGAAATATATGCATTTATACATTTAAATTGGAGGTAATAGAAATCACAATAAACTACACACTCCACCTTCTTTGTGGCTCACAATTAACTTGTTGTAACGCAAATAAATCAAACCAATGGGTTAGGAAAATTCAAATCATTATGATTTATTTTATACACATTTCAATTCAAGGAATACTGTGCACCGATCAATTAACAAAATCAGTTACAGATGCAATACTGTGCAATTTCGATTTTCCTGCGCCCTTAAAGGCTAGCAGTAAATAAACACTGGGTGATTTAGCAGTGGGCTTTTCAGACCCACCTCCCCCACTACTTTGGTCTGTGTTGGGGACGTCAGACAGAATTGGAGTGATTTAGGAATTTGGGAATTCAGAACCCCTCCACTTAAATGCCTGTGTTGGGGAAGCTGGACAGAAAAGAATTGGGATGATTTGAAATGTTCAGATTTCAGACTCCCCACTCCTTCATTTGAAGGTCTGTGCTGTGAAGCTAGAACCGTAGGATTATACATAGAAATTGCAGTCTATAGTTTTTAGTGGCCCCCGTGAATGAGCTTTGTTAATTTCAAATTTTATCAAAGATTACCCTGTGCTGTTCTGCCAAAGGAAATTAATGACATTAATATGATTTTAGTTAAATAGGCTAAATATCTACACAGTTCTTTCCCCCCACCTGCTATAAAAAGAAAAGATTTAAGGCCAGCAGATCCCCCACCATTTGGTTGAAAAGGGTTAAATTCTACTTACATAGAAAACTTCTGTTTAAAGTTCAGGAAAACCAGCTGCATGCCAGGGCCCTCTTGAAGGACAGAGCAGGGTTCTGGTCACTCAACTTTCAAAGATGGTCCACAGCTCTTTACCCTAGAGTCCAGTCAGCTTTTAAGGCCTCCCTTTGGCAATTCCTTGTGGCTGTCAGATGGTAAGTTTCAGCAGCTCTGTCCCTTCCTCATAGTGCATCCACCTTATACAGCAGTGATGACACCATCACGTTTACAATCTCGGGGACTACCCCGTAAGAGTTCTCACAAAAAGGATTGCACACTTAACCTTCTCTCTCTTCCCAAATATCAACTCTCTCTAAGGATTGGCAGTCTGGAGCAGGCATATGGCAGCTTCCATTTGAAATCCCCATTTATTCTCATGTCAAATGATTGGTAAAAACTAGTTATGTGGCAAAACTTCCTGATTTTACTAGTAACTGCCATACTATATATATATTTTCCAATCCAGGGGAATTTAATAAAACAACAGTCGGGTTGGCCGCATGTTGCATGTTCGTTTGGCATTTTTCCGCCGTTTTTACAAAAAAGCTTAATCATTAGGAACATGCAATTTATTGCCCACATTCCTAATATTACCCTCCACCAGCTCCCCATCTCTTAAATTCTGGAAATGTTCAGACCAGCCAGAAACACATTTTAGATTTATTACTGTTCCCTGAGTCACAGGTGGTTGAATTTTTTATCACAAAAATTGCCTGGAAATGATCTACAAATGTAAATAGCTGGGGTATGTAAAAACCAAGCATGCAGTGGGGGAATTATTTGTGAGGTTTTCTCACTAAGAAGCCAAAAGGGTCTGCCTTGGGCCGAAATGAAATCTTCGTGCGACCCATGGAACAAAGTTTTTCCTTTCCCTTGTTGCCGGTATTTTGCATGTGAAGCATAATATACATTACATCTTGTTTACTCACACCATGTCTTTTTCTTGACATCTTTATGTTGGCAGGGGAACATTCTTCTCTTGTCTTGCTTTAAACTGCAAACATACATGCAAAGCCGTTTTCGGTGTCAGCGTTAAGAAAATGCTGTTTTTCATGTGAGAGGGACCTTTGAATTTCGTCTGCCTTTGTGAATTAAAATGCTGTTTTTCTTTTGGTAATGACAGCTAGGACTTTTTCACATAGCCCTTCAGTTCCATTGGTTTTGGGTCCTTTCATTACACCCCACAATAAAGTTGTGCGTTATTCACAAATGCAGGATTCTGGTTCTTTCTTTTTCAAAAGTTTGTAAAAACTAAACGAAATTAAAAATAAATTTGAGCATCTATAATCCACTTATTCTCAACTTCTTTTTCAGTATAGATTGCAATTGTACAATTATTGGATAGGGATTTCTCACATAAAGTATACGGAACACACTTTTACAGGGGTGGAATAGCCACACCACTTTGAGCAATCATGGAGGAATGTGCATTATATAGAAGGGTCACTTATAAAGTATAAACCGTTTCTGTCAGGAATACCTTTCTATTTCAAATGCTCACAGCCCTAGTTGGATTTGCAAAATAAAGCACCAAACGATCAATTTGATAGAAAAGGGATCCTTTGCTATTAAACCTTCAATGAAACCAATGAAAATGTTTGACTTGTCTAATTTACACTTGGCCTCCACAATTTTATCTCACTGTAAACAGCACATGGCACATAGCAGCTCCATTGCACCAGACATCGTTCTATACACGTTGCGGTAATGCACATCAATTAGCACAACAAGTTACTAAAATACTAACAATATTGCTTTGAAAAAAATCTAAGGAAACACAAACAATCATTGTTGAGAGCATTCTATGCATGACACATATCCGATACAGTGTTAGAGCTTCTGTTTGTCCATTCTAAATTAAAACTGGATTATAATCCTTGTTCACACCTGAGCCCGTTCCATGGGGCTTGCTAATAAGAAGTATGGATGGAATTAAGGCTTTTGAATGGGCAATACGTTAGCCGGGCTTCTACCATACATTACACACAGCACACACATACCTAAACAGTGGCACTCATGTGATTTGCAACCCCTGAGCAACTATAAAAGTTATTTGAACGCAATTACAGGAGAATTCTGGCTTGTTATAGTGTTGCCACATTGTATTTTAATCAACCCCTCCACCCTCCTTTATAAATTAAAATTGAATTATCTTGTTGGCCCCTAACATACACCAGAGACATTGAGCTTGCGTGGGGATGCCTGGTGCGGAATCATAGGGGTCAAAGGTGGACCAGACATAGTTTTACTGCACTCGGAAAACCAACACATATTCCCAGGCAAGAAGCGGAGAGCCAGCATCTGCACCCTGGATATATTAACTGCCAGACTATTATGCAAGTCTATGCAAACGCTCGTCCTTGGCACTTAAGGGCTTTAAAGCCGTATTTATACTATACTGCATTATTTCACCTAGAGGATTGCATTTAGCCTCAGGTCCCAAGGTGTGCCTCTGTGCTACACACAGAAAGATTTCCACTTGGGTTCACAAATACAACTGTAGCAATTGATGCTGGCTTCCTTAGAGGATATGTTTTGAAGAATGATACCCCTCTGTCTTTCATTTAGTAATGGGGGAATGCTAATATTGGCAAAAGAAATATTGTGCTACTTCTACAATTATTGCAAGTAGAAGGACAAGACACAATAAAAGACTTATCGCATGCGAGCTTGGGTCCGACTTTGCCTTTGCTCACAGTAGCCCAAGTGGCTAGACCAAGGAGCATTGCTTTGGCAGCTTTAATTGCTGCCGGCAACAGGGGTGAGGAGTCTAGCGGTTTTCCGCCACATGCAGATAGCGTATTGGAGCTTGAAGATCAATTCATCAGCTAAATCCATTCATCCCTTTTAATTTGATAAGATTGTATTTGATCATATTCATTTAATGTTATCTTTCATTTGATGAAGAACAATAATACATAATCACTCTTTTTGCTATTTCCTTTCATACATATTTTGGCAATGCCATTCACTGCTCTCTCCAAAGCCCGGATTTCCACTGGATCTGACTAAAGCGGAGAGGCGGAAGTGGGTGGATGGCACATGCGCTCTCCGTCGCTCACTCTTGCGATGGACAGTATGACTTTCCTCCACACTCCCTGTGATGCCAGGAGTTACCAGGGTCATCTACCACCGTGAGTTGAGTTTAATCTAAGGACAGGCACAGGGGCTATGTGGAGCACAGCAAGAGGAGATGCCAGTGTTTTACAGTCCCCAGCATCCGTCTGGTGGTAGTAGGCAGGCTCGGACTGGCCTATAGGGCAATCAGGCAACGCCCGAACCAAAAACTCAAAATTCTACTCTGTGACAGTTTTTTTGGGTCAAAGTGGGCCAGTTTGATAAGTTACTTCCCATGTGGCTAGTAGTTTTGACCAGTGGCATTGAATACATATTCTTTAAAATGTGCAATTTGCATCACATTTGATCAAAACCTCCCACTTGGGGACTAAAAAAACACTGGGTCACAAAAGGAATGAATTGCCGTTTGCAACTGTGAAACGCTTTTGATTTTGAGCCTGAGACAATTTTATGTCCCAGTGCAACCCTGGTAGTGGGTCGTTAGTAGGGCTAGGAGCTGTGAACCCACTTCACACACAGTGGGCCTCATTAGGACCCTGGCGGTATGGGTTTAACAGCGCCGGTAGAGCTGCCGGCACTGTTAAACCCATACCACCCTATTACGAGGTCCCCTTGCGGGACTCGCTCTGGACGTCTGGTTTTACCAGACGACCTTAGCGGGTCCCGCGAGGAGGCCAGCATGCTAACAATGGGCCCTTCATTAACGGGCCTGTTATTAGCATGCTCCCCATTCCCATTGGGCCTCATTACGAGCTAACGGGACCGAGTCCTGTGTGGTGCAATGGGGACTTACCGGTCTAGTCCGACCCTGGCGGGACCGGTAAATCCCCATTGCACCAACCATTCCCCATTCCCATTTGAGCCCCCAGGGGGCTCAATGTGAATGGGGAGGGCGCACATAACGGGCTCGCGAATGGCAAGCCCGTTATGTGCGCCCTGGTCCCTTAGCGGGACCCGTATGGGACGTGTGGTCCAACCACACGTTCCTTACGGTCCCCGCCAAGGGACCTCGGAATAGGGCGGTAGGGGATTAACTGCACCGGTCTGCTTACCGGTGCCCGGTATCCCCTACCGCCCGACTCATAATGAGGCCCATTGAGCCTTATGGGGGCTCAAATGTGAATGGGGATGGTCCGGGTTCCCTGAATGGGGAAATACCGGGCCCTCCAAAGTCAGAATGGCTTGGTATTTCCCCATTCAAGGAACCCAGACCCGGACCCGAGTTTGGAGGTAGCCATGCCCGTATTAATGAGGAATTCCTTGAATGAGGAATTACGGGGTCCTCCAAGGTCGGAAGGGCCTGGTAATTCCTCATTCAATGAACCCGGACGCGGTACGCGGTAAGGGGGTAGCCATGCCGCTAACAGCGGCATGGTTACCTCCTACCTTGTAATGACCCCCATTAACTCTTAGAAGACTGCTTTGAAAAACACCTGCAGGCACTTCAAGGGCAACGTTTGATGGTAAGGCTTGAATAACGCGAGCTGAAAGAGTTCCTAGAAGGAGGTGTTTTGGGAGAGAAGGGCAGGAACTGGGTAGGGATGGCCATAGGAATTGCATGGCACTAGGCAATCACTGGCTGGGCAAATAACCAAACAACACCTAGAAGCTTTGTGTGCCTCCTTATATTCAATTTCTCCCTATCTGTACTCTTAATGCAATTGCTCTAATAAAGGAACAGAAGCTGGAAACAGACCGACAGGACTGGGGCAGCCACTAGAACGAAAAAGCAGTTAGGAAAGCGATTCTGGGTTCAGTGTGTGGTTTTTGTAACAACAAGCAGAAAGCTGTTACACAGTGAAACTACATGAAGCAAAATGGTACAAACTGGAAAAGCAGGGAATGCAAAAACAACACCACACAAGAACATGATACTGGCTGGGTGTGACTAAAGGAAAGGCTGTGGGCATGCTCAGGAGCTGTACACAAACAAAAACAAACACGTGTGTACAGAGCAGCTGAGCAGACACAAGAAAACGCTGGGGATTAACAGAGGGACTGTACAGGAAGAAGCTGTACTCATAAGCTGTTCACATACCGGAACAGAAAAGAGCAAACAGGACTTGGATACAACAACAGCAATGACATATAGCTTGAAAGCCTGGTTCCGAGCAATGGAGGCTATGCAGCTAATGGTGTTGTGAGGACACTGCCTTTTGCACTCAAAAGATTTCAATAGCCCCCTCCAAGCAGGCACACAGTGGATTCAATTACTTAGGTGCTGTTCCTCTAACTCCTCCTCCAAGGGGTAGTCAAGGCATGCTATGCAGAAGTAACATTTTACATGTGAAATCATGGAATGAATTGCAGATCATAGCAGGTTCTAAAAAAGATGACTTACCTATGTAGACATGCACCATGGATTTTGGTAGAGCACACCTGGTTGCAGAAATGTTGATTTGTGGCAGGTGTTCTTTAAAGAGCAGAAGATATATGCCCTTCTTGCAGTATGCTGGCCTGTTGTTCCATATTGCAGGATCACGAAAGGGACTGTATTTGTCTACAGTTTTGGAGTTTTTTGTTTAAAGTCTGGTGGTGATGAGCCTTCTGGGGCTGCACTGATAGCCCTAGGTTTGAGTATCTCAGCCAGATAGGGTGGTGTGTTGGTCGCCATTTCTTTGTATGTGATGTAGGTCATCATGAAGATAATGTGAATCTGTTTAGTAGCCAGCCAAGGTCTGGTTCAGTCATAGGTGATGTGGTCACCATTCTTGTGCCTCTGTTGAGGCATGTTGGAGCATGGGGTCTGGCTTTCCAACGTACCAGGGTAAAAAGCAGTATTCCTGAAGGAAGGGCATTGCCACCCTTCAGTAAGAAGAGGACTAGAGCTGTCTGAGTTAGCTGTACAGCAGTATCATTGTGATACAAAACACAAATACACATATAAATAAATAAACAATAAAATGGCCACAGCTTGGATGGAGGTATGTAGCGAGGAGGAAGGGCTTAATTGTGTGGAGGAGTGAACGCTGGCTCCAGAGTGTGTGTTTGTTTCTTGGCGACTCAGAACTTACTGGAAGGAAAGGTTTGAATCAATGTTGAAAACTAGGGAGTTGACATGTGGTTGAGTGGTGGGCGGAAATCTGTCAATATGTATTTCTGTCGGCCGGGCTCTATTGTGCTTGGAGGGCTTTCCAAAGAGACTTTATGCTGTAAACCATTAATTCTGAAACAGCTCCAATAATATCTGAAAAAGAATTTAATATAATCAAGTGTACAACTGTTTCCTTTGTCCAACTGACGATGGGGTGTCATGCTGCTCATAGTAAACACATGTAAGTAATGTAAAGACACGTCTCCACGGAGTCACGTTCGCAAGCTATAATGATGTTAAAGTTACAGCAGATACTGAAGCATGGCTTTTACAGCAAAAGTGTATTTCATCCTCCTTTTTAATGGCTGGACTTGTACAATTGGACACTTCCTGTTCTTTATCTACCAATAAAATAGAGGGATTTGGCAGCATATGCGAGACGTTCAGTCCTTTTGATTTTGATTTTGGCTTCAGATGCTTTGGCCGGAGGATATGATGAAAACAGGAAGACAATAGTAAGTGTATTAAATCCTCTACAGCTTTGCTATCAAATCTTCAAGCTCAGTTACACATTTGGACCATCTCCACCTGGCCACTGCTATGGCAACATTCATTAACTCATTTTTTAGACGTTTATCTCACAGCTCCGACTTTCTTTCATATAAAAGTAGTCGATAAGGAACAACCCTTTCTATTGCTTTGTGCTATAATATGGTGAAGCAGCCAATCCTCATGTTTAAACACATTTTCTACATTATTCATGTGCTTTGTTCTTCACAGTGTTCACATATGTTTAGAGACATGTTTATAAGTATACTAAACTACCCCACCATACTTACTTTGTCAGCAGACTTAAAAGACTCACTACCTCACTAGTTCTGTAGAAATACTCTGCAGTTTCTCGGGGGCATGGAAAGATTTGCATCGTCAGACCTGCCAGGAGTATTTTTGCTGAAGTTAAGACACATTGGAGTACTCAGGGAAATCTTGCTTGCACATGCGTTGTAAAGGCCATATCATATATCATATCATATCATGGCCTCGGTTTGCCTGCGAGCAGTGGTCCACCCAGCTTTAATCAGATTGTTATTGGGCTTGTGAGGCATAGAATTGAAGTGTAAACAAGAAAGATCTCTTCCAGGAATTAGACACGTAGGGACTTCAGTGGGTGTGAGCCTGAACCCTGCTGATGGGGCGAGAAGAGCACAGGCAAGCAGCAGAGGACATGCAAAGACTGAATTTAAAGCGCAATCAAGGAGTAACTAGAGATACAGGAAGTACAGGGATAATCACGGAAGTGCAAGGTACAAGCAAGTATACCCTGCATGTTTACAGAACAATTAGATGCCTGGAGGAACTAACATTGTGATAAACATTACCCATTCTTAAAAAACGAGTCATGACAGGGCAGGAATGGCAATTTAAAATATGACACGGTAGTGGGGTTTCCATATGATGGAACTGGCATGGGTGGTGTTTTAAATGGTAGTAAGCACTTGGCTTGGAATGACATTATGCAATAGGTGGTGAGCATGGACCTGAAGTAGTTCAAAGAATGACAAACAGTGGCCTGGATCAGGAGTGCTATAGACTCAGGGTTGGTAAAACCATGATTCATGCTTTGCGGTTGAATATAGCATGGGCATGATACCTAGACAGCCCTAGGTAACAATACATCCTGTGTAAAACTAGAGGATGCCAAAGGGGCGAAGCAACCATGGAGTGTGCAGCAAGTTCCATAATAGAGCTACAACTGTGCTTGAAAACAATATATCTTGAGTCTGGACTTCAACATGCACCATGAGGAACCATGCAGGTCATGAACCACATTTGCTTTACTATTAGGCTAGGTCAAGTGGAAGATATAATCATAAAGTCAAACCAAAGAAAAAACAACAATGCAAATTAGTTTAATAGCAAACAATTCAAACCAGTACATTCTTTTAGATTAAGACACAAAATGTGTACAAAATGTCTGACAGGAAGCCTAAGCAGAAACCCAAGAAAATGCATTTGAAATGTTTTTAATAAAACGTCAACGGGATCACTGATTGACTCAGTTTCTTATGGGGAAAAAGGTTAGCGTGGTTTTCTAAATCGGGGTCAAGGTCAAAGATACCAGGGCACATTTCGTCCCAGTCAGAGCAAAATACTTACCTCTGTTTTAGTTTTGCTTAATTGAGGAAATACTTCATCATTTGTAGCTATCTGCAAGTTTTAGTCAACCAGGACTTTGCAGGCTGGGTTAATTCTCCACATACCTTTCTTCTTCACGCAATGAAATATGTTCATCCCACCCAAATTTATGTGCAGTGTCTAGTGAGTTTACATCATTCATATGCATGTTTTGGACCTCTGGGTTGGTCAACACTGGTTACTTTGTCAATGTTTCATGGTTGACCGGACCCAAGTCAACTAAAGAGATGTCTGTAGCTCCTGCAGTGGACTTGTTATGACAAATCTTTGACACATACATATGTTATCAGTGCTCATCAAATCTGCACCTTTCCCAGACAGGCTACGATACTTCAAGCTGGTCATATATTGGTTCCTTGTCAATGTGCCATGGTTGACCATAGACAAGTCAACAAAAAGAGATGTCTCTAGGTCCTGCAATGCACTTCTATTCATTTTATTTATTTATTTTGCATTTGTAACATTGCACAAAGCCCATGGGCATCTAGACTAGTTACAAATGGAAAAGCAATTCAGAGGGGAAATAAATGCATAGGGGTACAGAAGTTACTGGAACCTTTCCCATGTTCAAGTTGTCTAGGAGACTTCCAAATTGTCATAGATCCCTGTTGTACCCCGAGTCTGGAAGAAAACGTTTCCATAGCAAGTTTGGGAGGTCTCACAGCTACTTTCTAAATTAGTAGTCCACGGTTTGCATTAAAAAGGCAGGGAGTTGACTTATCCAACTCCGATGGCCAGTCCAGTAACAAATAACAGAGACAGTCACATGTGGGTTCAACTTTTTCAAAATTCTATTTCCAAGGCATATAAGCAGTCCTTTAGGGTAAGCTTATCCTAGCAAAAGGTTTAAGGTTATGGAAAGAGGCTGATACTAGCTATCCCTAAATTAATACTCGCCTAACGTTAACAATTCTGTGACCTCACTTTCTTTGTGTTGTGCTGTAGTCTTGGTCCCATCTCAAAATGTAAATGGTGAACCTTTTTTGTTAGTGGAATTAGGCTTTCCCAATGGAAATCTCCTCCCATCAAACATCACAGGAGTACTCGTGTGGCAGGCCTGCACATGAAATGGTGCCATGTGTCGTGTGTGGAGTTGTGTGGAGTCAAACAACCTGGTGTGGCTCTGTGGAGGGAAATTAAGTCTCCAACCCCTTGAGTGCAGGTGTGAGTGAGCATGCGAATCCCTCCAAGAACTACCTTCTGGGGACAGAGTCACCTCCAGGACTCGGCAAGTGTGTGAAACTGTTTGCAGCTCGCTTCACTCGAAATGTAAAACAAGTCTGGCTGATTCTGAGGCAGAAAGTCTGAACGCTGTTGAACAATGTGCCTTCCAAATGCCATAAAGCTTCCAAAAATAGAATGTGTGGCTGGCCTCCTTTGGGAGCTATTAGCAAAGTGATGTAATTCTTTTATTTACAAGAGTCCTTAAAATTGTTACTCTCATAAACAATAGACAGATATTATGAATGCATTTGAAGGGAAATCGATGGTTCTATCATCCATAACACTTACCCCGAAGGCACCAGTGGTTCAGGCACAGATTATACATGACCTTTGCAGTAAACCACCTTCCAAGAGCAACGGAGTAAGGTATGACTGAAGTTGAAATTGTCCTTTTAAAGAGACACATGTAGATGGCCTCAATATCTTATGTTATGCTATGATATGATGTTGTATGTCAATGGTCAGTGCATGAGCACAGACAACTGCCTGGATGACTTCTTGGCCCTATAAATTGGCAACAAAACCTCGTAATATTCATTAAGGGAAGAGCAGTGCCTTAATGGTTCTCCAGAAAGATAAAGGAGTATCCCTGTTACTTAAGCAATAGGCAGGTCATTCCAAAATCGAGTGCTTCGCTAGGTTAAACGTCGGAATACCTCTGGACGATTGTGAGATAAAAGCACATATGCTGTTTGAGATTGTAAATCACGATTGGGGACAAAGTGTTGACATGTTTCCCTGACATAGACTAGGTTCACTTTGAAGTTGACTCTGTGTACAATGCCAATACTTTGCAGCACACACTGTTTAAAGTCACTTGTGTCACTGTGAACCAATTCCACGTGCCCCTGTTAATTTTATGGCTGCCACATGCTGAAGCCACTACTGCCTGAGAACCAGATATGGAAGGCAACCTAGGTCAATTCCAGGAGAGAGATTTTGAGGGAAAGAGTGCTTTGGCTTTGCCTTGAGGGCATAGAAGTCTACATATTCTCCTCAAAGATCTCAAGAAGTCAATCTTGGCTTTCGAGACCGAAGCAAACTTGTTGAGAGAGAGTGAATCAGGAATCCCGCTTCAGTCTTAGGTTTCTGATAGGTGTAAGTCGATTGGGTCACCAGGCATGCAGACAAATGGTATATGGCCAATAAAAGAGGAGTGCACCGACATTCATAATCTCCAGTTCACTGTCATATAGATGTGTATGCTGGCATCCGGTGGCCAATTTCCAGGAGACTGCCAGTGACATTAGCTTGCAATGCTGGATGCAGTTCTACTTGGACGTTTATGTCAAAGGCATCATTGTCATTTTGTATTCCAAAGCAGTGCAGGAGTTTCCTTAGTAGAAGGATCTATATTATGGATGATAAGGGCAATAATGCTAAGCCTGGAAGAAGTCCGGGTGTAGTTCTGTTGGATTGGAAAAAAGCTTGCCTAGGCCTGCCTTCTGTCCTACCAGAAATATCTAATTCCCCTCTGTGAAGAGTTAACCTGCTGATATGTCCAGAAGCATCATGGCCCCCGTCACGGCTACTACCAGCCAACTATCTAAGCAGTATTGATACAACCACCAGCTACAAAATGCGAAGGTGCCCAGGGTGTGTGAGGCCCAGAGATGTGTGTGAGTGGTGTTATGCAGCGATGCTACTCCACCTGCGTCCTCTCATTATCTCTTTAGTTAACATTGGAATTGGTATATAATCTTTTCTTATTTGTCCAGTTTGATGACAGGGAAGAGAATCCCTGAGCTGGGTGGTATTCACAAGAAGCGCCATGATACTTTCGGGTGACTGTGCGCTTTACAAGTTTTCCAAATATAACAAAATATAACATAACAAGGCGGGTAATAAGTGGCTCGTTCAGCAGCAGACGTCTTAAAAGCACATTTAAAAAATATGACTGTTTTTGTATAATAATCCATCATATACGAGGGCCTGTTGTTAATACCATGTTTGTGTATCGAAAGCATGTACATTTGGGTACAAAGAGTTTACAGTGGACAGCGTTTTGGGGAAAAACGGTCTGTTTTTGTTTCATTTCAGGACCCTTTTCGGGTGCAGTTTCCTTCAGAGCTCTGTGTGTGTGTGTTTCTTTTTAGAGGTGTGTGGTGTTGGTTGGGGTCGTGGTGTCCTGGGTGGGTGGGGCCCAGAGATGTGGGTGAGTGGGGTTATGCAGCGATGTTACTCCACCTGTGTCGTACATCCTCTCATTATCTCTTGAGTTATCATTGGAATTGGTATATCATCTTTTCCTGTTTATGAAGTTTGATGACAGGGAAGAGAACCCCTGAGGCAGGTGGTATTCAGAAGAACGTGACATTTCTGTGATTTCTTAAAATCTCATGTCATATTGGTTTATTTGCTGAGTAGCGGTTATGAAAGCACAGGATATTATGAGGATATGTGACATTTAGGAAGAGAATAGCCATCATCTGATCATTCGCAAGTGAACCAGGCTACATTTCTGGAAAGGCGCATCCTGGGCTTGGTGCATGCCTCCTTTTGATGCAGGTGCTGGCCCCTCAGTGAGCCTTCTTGGATTTCTTCTTCAAAAAATGTATAGACGGAGTCGGTGCAGTAGTCATCAGTTGACCACAGCACAGTCTGGTTACCACTATTTCTGGCTCTGGCAAATGGCTGTTGATGCTACGCACACAACTATTACCGGCCATCTAAAACCAGACAATGCCTGCTACTGGACCATTTTAAAGTAGCAAGATCAATTGCGGGCATGTGAAAATAAATACCTCCTATAGATACTAACACTTTTTTACCCTGGCTATCTTGAAACTGTTGATATTTCTGAGTGACTAATAACACAATTGTATATGGTCCATAGGAACGCTTGTAATATGTCATATAAGCACCTGGGGCGGGGGCAGCAACCAATCAGATAGCTCAGAATGCAGGCTGTATCTACCGATGTAATCACGCGTTCTATGCAACCTGCTGGCAGATTCTCCCACCCTGCCCCACCATCTTCTCTCCCTCCTCCCTTACCTAAATATACTTGCATCCCTCTCACCACCAGCCCCACTTACCTGCTTACTTCCGCGGCAGCGTCCGCCTTGCAGTTGCTGCTACTGCTTCCTGCCCATTATGGTCATTCATGGCATCAAAAAACAATGCCCTCAGCACCCCGGGCTACCACCCTGGCGACCCGGGATGCAAATAGTTTTCATACCCTCTCAGGTGTGGCGGATCGGGTGTTTTTGGCGCGGGGACCATCTTTAAACTCCCTTGCTCCTCTCGGGCATTTAACTCGAGACCGGGCCAATAACACCCAATGCTGCCTTCCGGATCGGGTATTGTGGGATGTATTAACCCACTCTGCTATACTATGCGGCAGCACTCTACTATCTATGGTGCAAGAAACAGCAAAAATGGCAGCAAAAGTCTTTTACGCGCCAAAACCTCCAAAACCGCATTTTCAATACACAAAAAGATGGCTGCACAACCTGCCACCCATGGTGCATGTGTGGTGGAATAGAGCACACGCTGCAGAAAAGGTGCCAGTGGGCTCCATGACAAGCAAACATAGGGTGCGGAGGAAGCAGCACCACTTTGCAAGTGAAACTCCAAAATTTGCCTATAATGACATTTACTTTACTGCTAAAAATCCAAAATGCCTGTACATAACACTTTTCAACACTCAAAATCTGGCTTGGCGCTAACATTAATTTAATCTAGGGAAGCATTGTGAATGTACAAAGTCCTGAAAGGTTAAAAGCAAAACATTTTCCAGCAAAACTGGAATGCCCAAGAATGACAGTTCCTGTCAAAAATCTCTGTGTAGTACCCTGGGCTACCTGTGAATGACAGTTCCTGTCAAAAATCTGAGTGTAGCACACTGGTATCTCCTGATTAGACTTTAAAGTTGTCTAAACTAAAAGTCTGTTGGATTAGCAAATACAACAGGATTGTTGATGAAAGAAACACAGATATCAGTTATTTTTGATTTCACAGGTTTAAGTCTAAGAATGCAATTTACCTATGTCATCTGATGTAACAAGCATTTTTTCTGCTGGATTTTAAGTCAAGAAACTAAGAATGAATAAATTAGCCTGGCTGGGCCTGCCAGAAGTTGAAAAACAGGTTTTTCCACCCAAAGGCAGGGCCTTCCTCTCAGCAAATACCGACTGACATATGATAATGGCGGGGTCGGACAGACCTTTGTCTGCAGCCAAAGATGGAGCAATGGCAGATCCTCAGGACAGGAAATGGACGTGTGAAAGGGTCAAAAACTGGCCTGCAGAAGGAAATCCAGCAATGGTGGGGGCTACTCTTTGCTCCAGAGACAGACAAAAGGATAACCATTTGCAACTAAGAATATATAATGAACATTTCTTTAGAGACTTATAACTTGCTATCAGAAATGGTGAAAAATATAAAAAGGACAGATTTGTTAGTCTAAATTTTAGCTTTACATTTAGAGATGTAGCGGAATTGTGTAAAATATTCGGAACAGAAATGGCAATATATATTTGGTTTTATGTGAACTGTGTTTATGCTAGAGTTGTTCACTTTGCCCACACATTCCTAGGGTAAACATGCATATTTGTGGAAATGTGGAGAACAATTGGAAAATGTGTTCATGGCGAAATGGACAAAATGCTGCAAAAAGGTGAAACAAGGTCTCACCGCTGTGGGATTTTGAGGAACAGATATTCCATAACATATGTAATCCTTGTATGTGATTTTCATAGAGGTTACAAATGTGTAATTATGTATTTAGGACAAAATATGATTTTGATACTAGTGGCTAGGGGAGGTTTTTAAGGATGGGAAAAGCCAAACCATAAATGTGACATCATCTGTCTTGGATCCGATCACTCGAAATGAAAGGTGGAGATGAGACTCTGATCCAATCTAAGTTAACAGGGGCAAGTTTAGTTAATCCAGCCCATACACCCATTTTGTGATGTCATTTAAAAGGATAAATAGAGACAGCTGACAACACATAGGGGCTCACTCTTCTGATTCCAGCGAAGCACTCGGATCCAGCATTCACCATCCAGCATGACATCCTTCCACATCCAGATGCCAAAGACCAGGCCCAGCAATAGCCGAATCCTTATCAGCAAGGCCTCAATCCTCAAACTTATCCTCACAACCCAGTGTAGCATTGTGGTGTGAGAAAGCATCCTGAAACTAGCATCCTGAAACAATCTGGCTTGCTACCATAATGCTTGCCTTATGAACTTGCAATCCCACTGAATTGAAATATCCAGAAACAAGAAGGGCAGATCCTGTGCAGTTCCCCTGACCGGCCTAGCTGATCCAGTCCCGTGCCTGATGTGCTGTTTTTCCTTGATAAGACCCAATCCATTTACCAAAACCGTGACTGTCCAAAATCTTAAATCCCAGTGGATTGTGAGTATTAATAGGACACTAGAGAACTATTGTATACCTTGCATTATCGTGTTCCATTTTAATCTCTGAACTATCCCTACTTTCCTAACTAGTAACAGTGTCATAATCTTTAGTGCTATCTTATTCTGTCTAGTTGCTAAAGCGCCATTTGCATAGTCATCTTTATTTGTGTAACTCAAATCCATAAATCCCACTTTGAGTCTTTGGACAGGTTCCGCCGGGGAAGGTGATGGGGATCTGTTACTGAAGTCATGAATCAGTCTCAGAGCTCACTTTGTCCCAACTTGGTTGCCTAGTCTGAACGCTCTAGCCTTGAGTAAAAGCATAAGCCATATTTTCTGATTCTAAACTGAAGTCCGTGTCCAAATGTGTGTCTTTATTTTCGAAAAGCACCACTCACTAAAACCTCCAAGTTTCCACTTGTACCTAACCTCCAAAAACTCCCACTTGTACCTAATATCGTCAGCTACATCCACAATTCAAAAACCCAGTGCGAAACAGTGCAGTTGACCCGTTATATCAAAAATCACATAAGTACAAGTTTGCAGCGAATTTACCTTTAGAATAAAGTTTACACGTGTGAAAAGCTTTAAATTATTTTTTGGAGATTCCTATTGTTTCCTTTTGATTAAGTCTTTGCTTGTGTTTGCTTGCATCTGTTCAAAGCAGCTCCTGTAGGAATTTATAATAATTTAAGCATTTTTGAACAAATTTTGTGTTTTTGCTCAGCCAATTTCAAAGCCATCTGACAGTTGAAAAGTCAAGCCCGTTTTTCTCCTGTGTTTAAAGGGGGAAGGTGGGAGTGATATTCTGTTTGGTCTGCATTATTCCTGAGAACCTGCTCCCACCTCACATCTATTTAAATTGCCTATTGGTGGGTTGAGTGGTGTTGCAGGGGGAACCCCTAACCATAGTGCTGTCTGATCTGAACCAACCCAAAAGTATTCCTTTCTTGGCTGCAATCTTTTTGTGTTCATTACTTGATTCCTAGTGCATTAAAGATACTATTAACTGTTAACTGTTCTTGTCACCCCATTGAGTGTAACTTGGGGGTATTTTGAGAAGGGCGTGATATGAGTGGTATATCATTCAGAATATTGAACTTATAGATAAAAATAAATAAGGGTTTAATTTGCGCACCACATCCTGGGTGAGACTTGGTTGTGTGCCTGATTGAAATCACTTACAGCTTGAACTCATAATTGCATTTCTGGGATCTCTCATTTCTGCTTAATGGCATGTGATCATTGCTACCTTGTTACTGGGCATGTGAGAGAACATCAGCCTGGCAATACTTTTCTAGGCATATTGAACTGGTACTACCCCCTAAAAGAGTGTTAACACGTGATGCAATCCCTAGTGACTAGAACACCTATTTGTGAGGATGTACCATGTCAACACTAATAATCCCAGTTGTTGTTAATCCCGTAGTTCCAAGCGCCTTGCTTTCCATTTTCCATATAAATGTAGCCAGGAAATCATTGATATGATATGATAGGTTATTTATAACGTACTTAATACCCAGTGTTCTAAGCGCGGACCCGAGAATCAAACCTGTGTTGCTCTGTGTCATCTTGCTTCCAAGGCGAGCACGTTGCCGCTGAGCTATCCGCCCGTGACCATGAGCAGAATAGATTTGTATTTCTTCTTAGGAAATGCATGAAAGTCTGTACACATTTACAATTGCAGGTCCCGGAAATCTCTTTTATATTAAACATTTGAGACAGGTTTAAAACCTTGGGATTAGGGAAGGTCCTTTAAGGAAAGGCTTTGCTATTCTGCTTGGGGTGGACGGAGATCATCTCCTGCATACACGCTCTGCCAACTTCTACTTTGTTAGATTACAACAGATTTATATAGACATCCCAGCAATGATGTTCTGGAGAGCATCCATATTTGACAGTATGCCAGAGGATCCTGCTTCATGAGTTCCTTCATTATATCCAATGGGCTGCAGTTGAAAGGATTGCTCGGTGTTCTGTGTAAATGCCAACAAAAGGTCAAACGTGCTGGTGCCACACTACAACAAATTAAAGGGTATGACAAAACAAGCCATTTTTAGCAACAATACTAACCAACACCGTTATGTCCAGGAGGTAGGGATGCAGAATAGAAATACTGTCAAGAACTGCTCAACATAGCACAACCTTCTGGCACTGGAATGATCGCTGTTATATCCGTCTTGAGACCCACTACGTGGTGATGCATGGCATCTAATAAAAGCCCCGCCCCCGCTCCGCGGAGGCGGTTCCGGGCATTGACACCAGCCTCGCGTGTCTGTGTCTCATTAGCTCCTGCTGGAGCTGCGCAGGCGAGGCCTACAGACATGGGCCTCCCGATCCCTGTCTCCTGCTGATGCACCAGCAGAGACAGGACATAACACTGGCGATGAAGGACGGATAGTAACAGCACGTGTGCCGAAACATAACAGCTGATCGCAATAGCGACATTTTTGGAAACCTTGTGGGGGGGAGGGGGGGCACACAAAACCCCACCCACCCAAAAACAAAAAAAAATTATAATAATCATTCTTTTGGCTGATTGGCCACATAAACCATGTTTTGATCCCCTGACAATGCTATATCAGCAAGGACTCACAGCACAACCCTGGATCTGCCCCAGCACAATGCCGCTCAACACCAGGAGCTATCAACCCGGCACTACCGGACCGGGGAAGCAGAGAAGGCACTCCATCCATGTCTCACACATGAAGGCACAAGAGGAAGACCACAGACCCGCGCAGAGGCACACCAAGGTGAGGCGTCGGCCCTGCATGAGGCGAAGTGAGGCCTAGTCATGGCGACCGGCGCATCCACTCCCAGGACCGGCACGCCATCCAGATTGGCCGCAAACCTATCAGTATCTACGCCGCAAGCCCGCCCACAAAGTGGATCCTCAGCAATGATGCACCCGTTTTACCCATACACTGACCCATCATCGGTTGGCCCGAGATGGCAGCTATGGATTCAAAAATTTGAAATGGCAATGAAGTGTAAGGACATCACAACTGCAAGGAAAATGAGATCACACCTATTGTTGAAGGTGGGGGATGAAGTGCTACAGATTTTCAATTCCCTGACAATCAATGATAGCCTGGACGTCTATCAACAAGCGAAGGATGCCCTAACGGCCCATTTCCTCCCACAACTCAATCCAGATTACAAGACATTCATTTTCTCTACCACAATTCAGTTGGAAGAGGACATTAGATGCGTACCATACCAGACTCAGGAAGCTGTCGTTATCGTGCAAATTCAGTGACATCGAGAAGGAAATCCGAAGACAGATCATCAACGGCATCCAGTCAGAAAAACTGAGAAGGATGGTACTAAGTGAGAAGGGCATTTTGTTGACTTGCATACTTGAGTTGGGCCGCCAGAGAGAACTAGCTCACGCCAGGGCGGCGCACATGGGCACAACCCTTCAGAAACTACAGCCAGCCCTCACAACAGCGACCATTGCCCAGATCACAAGTCACCAATCGATAAGAGATGAGCCAGGCGGAAACTACATGCACTCCAGATGGCAGCCTCGAACCCCGGGACCCATGGAATGTGGGTGGTGTGAGGACCTCGCCACGGAAGACGCAACTGCCCGGCACAGGGGACCACATGCGGCGCATGTGGCAGGAAGGACCATTATGCCAATGTATGCCGGTCGTCTGGCACCCAACAACAAACACCACAGACTACTCGTGAAAAGAGTGGGGGAAAGAAAAAGAAACAGGCCAGCGCCCATCGAGTCAAAACTACAAACTCCTCCACAGAGGAAGAAGTGGATGACCCAGCATGTGCCCAACAAGGTCCCGCAAATGACCAAGGGCAGAAAGGGAGAAAAGTCTACATGGTATCAGCTCTCAACCATGGAAACGCCACGCCAAGGAAGAAGCTCAGAAGACGCAAATGCCAAGTGGTAATCCAGAACCAGCCAGTATTAATAACAATAGACACCGGGGCCTCTGTGAATGTAATGCCATTGACCACATTTAGGTCACTCCAACCACAACCTGACCTGAAGACGACAGACACATTACTATTCGCATACGGATGCAAAACCCCACTACCCATAGTCGGCAGGTTCCGTACCACCATCAACCATGGCAAGGTGGCGCTACTATCCAAAATCTATGTGGTGAACGCGGGCATCGAATGCCTCCTGAGCGGCGATGCTGCGGAGGACCTGGGGCAGGTGAGTTTCATCTGCGAGGTGACGGACTCCCAAGAGATCAAGAGTGTCCTGGAAAAATACCCCAACTTACAAAAAGGGATAGGATGCCTAAAAGGAAAATCAATCAGGTTACACATAGACAAATCAGTCCAACAAAGAGCAATAAGGCAAAGAAGTAGGCCATTCCACATGCGCGACCAAGTAGAAAAGGAACTAAGGGCCTTATAAAAAGCTGGCATAATCGAAGAGGTGACGGGACCCACACCTTGGGTCTCCCCCATGGTAGTCACCAAAAAGCCAAAGCAACATGGCAAGGTCAGAATCTGCATAGACATGCGCCTACCTAACACCGCCATCAAGCGGGAGCGCCACATCACCCCGACACTGGACGAAATAGTGGCTGACCTCACCCGGTCCAGGATATTCTCCAAGGTGGACTTGAATGCAGGCTATCACCAGTTGAAACTACATAGGGACTCCCGATATATAACAACAGTCTCGTCACACATTGGCTTACGGAGGTACAAGCGCCTGAGCTTTGGAATTTCTTTGGCTGCGCAGGTCTTCCAACAAACAATACAGGGAGTGATTTGCGGCATACCAGGGGTTCTAAACGTCAGCGACGATATCCTGATTCATGCCAGCAACAGAGAAGAACACATAAAGAGGCTTCACATGCTTTTTAACAGGCTGGAAGGTGCAGGACTAACAATTCATAGAGAAACATGTGAATTCCTAAAGAATGAGATATCCTTTTTTGGATACACCTTCAGCAGCACAGGCATCTCAGCGGACCCCCAGAAAGTCCCAGACATCCAAGCCGCCACCCGCCCACCACGCCAAGTGAGGTGCGCAGCTTCCTGGGACTGGCTACCTACTGCGGGTAGTTTATCCCAAATCTGGCCACACTCTCGGATCCCCTTCGAGAACTCACCAAAACCAGCACAAAGTGGGAGTGGGGACCTGCCTGCCAAGAGGCATTTAAGCTGTAAGCAATATTCAATCAACACTACAGCTAAGTCAATGCCTAGTCTGGGATGCTGAGGAAAACCCTTATTGATGTATTTTTATATCCAGTTCAGTACTCTGGATGACAACCCTTGTATAACACCCCCCTCTTAGAATCCCCCTGTCCCCACTGAGCCCAGAAGTAGGTTTGTTTTGCAAATTAAAAAGGTTTATTTGGACAATTCAACAATATATATCTATCACACTTTATAAATAAATTGATAACTGATATCACACTTCAGAATATGATGTTGATCAACAATGGGTAATCTGGTACTAGCACACCTATTTACAATCAATGAGGAGTTAGTAAAGGATGGATAAAGTAGCAAAAATACTTTTATGGTTTCAAGGGAAAAGCAATGAGGAATAAAATGCATTACAGAAATACTGGATATGATTTTAGCAAAAGATAAGATAATCACTTTTTCTCTGGCAATTCACTCCCCCCTATGCATACAAGAAATGGAAGGAGAGCACACAGTCTTCAAGAATCCCCATAAATCACACTTTATAATGCAATACACAGTTCCAGTTCTCCCAGCAAGCTTAGGGAAAACAGGGATGAGTTTTAAACATAGGCGAATTACTTTAATGTGGTTTGCAAGGAAGTGAAAAGGTGCTAATATTGCTTTTAATTCCCTCTAGAGGTTCGGGGTAGGTGATGGCTACTTTATATTAGTTCAGGCTCACTATATCAATACTCTATGAATGATTAGCAGATTGCAAAGAATTTTAGCAAAGAGAAGCAAAAAGCTGCTGATTTCTACAGATGAAAAAATCGGGCCAAATCGCAAATTGCGGTAAATTTCGCGAGTGCGTGTCTCGCGATTACGGGAAAAGTATAGGGAGTAGGAGGTTCGTTGGAAAGCCTAGATTCTAAGCTTTCAGATGAAAGTTAAATTCCATTCCTAGCCCAAACGGTTCCAGAGATACGGACAAATAAATAAAGGTAGTTTTTCGGATTTAAAGTAACTCAAAATGACAGGTGACAGCTTGCAGCTGCAGAATTGACAGGTGACAGTTGTGCAGCTTTAAAAATGACAGATGACACGATTTCTAGGAGGCTGTTCTACTTAGGTTAAAATAGTTTGGATTAGATTATTTTAACTAGGTACTCACAATATAAATTTGAACTAGGCCTCGTCACAGATCTGGTCAACACGTCATGCTGCGGTTCTGTCTGCTCGGTGGGTCAATCAGGCACCGGTTCTGCTCACAGCAATCTGGGTCAGCTCTGCTCTGCTGGTCTAGCCTCTCTGGATTCTGGATGTAACACTGCTATCTGGGTACTGCTACAGGTTCTTGCAAAAATTCTCGGCAAAACTTAAAACAGCTCACCCGGCTGTTGAACAGTTTGGTTAGTTTTGAGGCCTGCTGAAGAGGATTCAGCTGGTGGATTCAGGCCTCTCTGCTACAAATTCTGGAGTTAATTTCTGCTACAGGTTCTGTAGATTGATGGATTTGAAGTCTGGATCTCTGGATGTCGTCGGTCAGCATGCTCCGCAGCAAATGGAATTGAATGTCTCTACCTGTCCCAGCAGTCTCTTTTTATGTGTTTTGAAAATGGGTGTGTGCCTGGGCCTAGCTAAGCCTGCCCCTCTCTACTTGTCATTGGCCCAATTCTCCCCTCTCCCATGATTGGGGGAAGGAAATGGATTGTCATCATGATGAGGTCTGTTTATGGGTCAGAGGATACTCCCCTGGTCAGTTTGCCCACAAATCTATATTTGATTCAAATACATCTTTCCCAGATATACAATTTGTTGAAATTACATGTACACATTATATATTCCTTATGGTCCATGCTTGTCCGCCTCTGATCTTCCTGGGGGCTTGCATTCAAAAATGACAACATTTTGCGCTTTTTAACTGGTTTTGCAATATCGGACATTTACCCAAAATTACACACATGTGCGCAAGGAGTATGGACATTAATTGATGAAGTGTCAGATTTTTAACATGCAGACATTTGGAGTAAGACCCTATTTTCCGCTAGCAACCCCCCAGAATTCACCACAGGGTCCTAACGCCTCTTACAATGTGCACCGAAAAATCACAAGAATAATGGTATTACTTATATAATTCTGACAAGTCCGTACTATGAATTATCCATCTTTTTTTAAATTATGCCCTGGTCAAAAAGGGGTGTGGCTTCCCACATCACATGGTGGAATAACTGGTTTATCCACTTCCCCCAAGCCAGCTTGTTCACAGAGGCACAGCTGCCCCCCAGTTTCTCCCAAGAGGAAGCTATTTTACGACGCCCCCAATATACCATTTGCCTGAGTCAAGGAAGTTGCATTGTTTGGTCCCTTCCAGTTCCCAGGTGCTCCACCCCTAATCTAATCAGAGAGGTGTCAACTCCTTTTGGCAAGGGGCGGCAGGATGCAGCTAGGCCTGGGAAGAGTGGCTGTTGATCTAGTTTCAACTCCTGTCGGGGGTAGTTGTCAGGCAGAATTCAGTTTCATTAAGCCAGGTTTCAGCTAAATGTCACTTTTTGTTCCCAGTTTTCTACATTCAAATCAAACTGACAATTTTTACCTATACATTAAATAATTACTTCCTTCAAGTCATTTCAGAATATAGTTTTACATTGTATCCACCTCTTAGCAAGTCTTTCCTTGGTCTGGTTTTGTTTCATTTGTTCAGTTTTACAAAAAAGTCTGGTGGTTTTAAAACGCCGGCTTTCTGATAGTGGTAAGTACTGGTAATGCAACCATTTTTGGGATTAAGAAAATTAATTCCCCACAGTTCTGAGTTGCCTTTTGGCAATCAGCATTGCCATTCCCAATGGTTTCAGGCTACTGTGTGTGTAGCCCAATGGTGGTTTTAGGCAGTGCCCTCCTGTGCTCACAACATAGGCAAAAATGGGTGGCAGCCTATGCACTCTCTGGGGAGTTCTGGCCATCATGATGTTTTCCAAGCCAGTACTGCACAGTTTTATGGTAGGGCTTGGATGCATGGGTAAAAACATCCCACAAGCCCCCCCTCTTGCGATGGCCATTCTGTCCTTTCGCTAATGGAACTCGCAAGATCTGGGATGTTCGCCTCCTCTTCTTCCAATTCCATGGATGGCACAGTTCAGCATATTTTCCTCCCTCCAGTCGATCAATCAGTTCTCCTTGCTGGTCCTGATGGGAGGATTGGGCGGTACCCCGGGCCCCTCGGGTCTCTGCTCCGGGTCCCCGGTCGTCCTCCTTGGTCAGTCTCCATGGTTTCATCTCTCCTAGGATGATAAAGCAAAACGCCAATACCTATTCGTAGACATTTCTTCACCACTATTAATGGTGTGGCGAATATATACATTTTATGAATCAGAAGATATGAACATATACATTTTCTTTTTTAAATTAGGAGACAAGAACATATATATATACAAGGATCACAGAATTTTATTATGCTATATGTGGAATATTTAGGGGGTTGGAACTGAATTACTCTGGAGTGGCCCCCTCTGGGATTCCAGTGGATTCCTCCAGTTGTTGCAGAATGTGCCTGGGATGGCAACACTTTAGCTGATTTATATGTACCCACTTGTCTTCCCCTTCCGCCAGACTGCCTTTGGGGATGCAGATCTTATAGGTAACAGGGGAGATCTTGTCTATAATTTCAAACGGTCCCTTCCATGTAGGCAAGAATTTTCGCTGTTTGGCCTGGTTCCTTTGGAAATTGTATAGATAGATCCAATCACCCACCTTATATTCCTTTCGGGTAGTTTTTAAATCATAGTGGGTCTTCATGCTCTCGGCTGATCTTTCTAGATTCCGCTGAGCATAGGCAAAAGCATGGTGAAGGTGTTTCCTTAAATTCTCCACATACTCATGAGTTGTGGAGGCATTTATCAACGTTTGCTCTTGGGTTCTGTAGAGCAAATGCTGGGGAAGCACCATCTTGCGTCCAGTCATCAACTCAAATGGTGACATTTTAGTTGCAGATGAAGGGGTAGATCTGATGGCCATTAGGACCAGAGGTAATCGGATATCCCAACTTGGCCCAGAATCTGCCACAAACTTTTTTAATATGCTCACAATGGTTCGGTTGTATCTCTCTACTGCTCCAGAAGAAGCTGGCCTGTAAGCAATATGTAACTTCCTTTTGACCCCCAGTATCGCCCACATCTTTGTCATTACTTCACTGGTGAAGTGGCTACCCCTGTCTGACTCAATCCTTTGAGGTAGACCAAAACAGGAAAAGATGTGGTTAATCATCAGGGCAGCTGCTCTTTCTGCCTTGCAATTTGGGGCCGGGAGACATTCCACCCACTTGGTAAACAAGCATGTAACGGTCAACATGTACTTGTTTCCTCTAGACGAGCGAATCACAGGGCCTACAAAGTCGATTTGCAAATCTGACCATGGCAGTGTCATCCCCCTCTTTTGGAGAGGCACACGGTGTGTGAGGGATGATGGCTGAAATTGTGCACACAGAAGACACCCCTTCAAGTATTGGTCGAGGTCCTGCCCCATGTGTGGCCAGTATACAACCTCTCTTAAGATTTCCAGTGTTGTGTGAAACCCCCTATGACCGGCGGTGGCCGCATCATGGGCGTGACTTAACATCAGGCTTCGGAATGAGGTAGGAACCACCCAATGATCATGGCCAGCTTGGGATTTCCTTACCAACAAACCGTCTTGGATTCGGAACATTTTTGGACATTTCATCAACACTCTTAAATCCTCTTTCCCAATGTAATTGGTATCCGTCAGGGGAAAGTTCTCAGGGTCCTCAAGGTGTTGGGAAAACTTACCAATAATTGGATCCCCCTTCTGAGCTGTAATTAAATCAGCATCAGGGGTCTCCTTACTCCATTGTGCAGTTGAAAGATCATTGTGAGCATTTGTCTGGGACCTAGTGATAGCAGTGACCTGGATTTCCCCCAACAGGGACTCTATTTCTATTAGATCCCCTTGGATGTCCCTGGTTTTGGCCAGCTGATCAGCTAAGTCATTTCCAGTTTTGTCTGGTCCCTCTACTTTGGAATGACCCTTGATATTTTTCCAGTAGATGGTCATCCCATTCGATGTGACCAGATCATCAATGTTTTGAATTAACTTCCCATGTTTCAAGGGTTTGTTATTAGCACATAACATGCCTCTGGTTTTCCAGTTAACCAGGTGCTCCACGAACCCGTTCCGTACATAATCCGAATCTGTGATTATGACCAGTTTGTGGAGTTGACCCTGGACAGCAGTGAGGATGGCCTGATGCACAGCCATCAATTCTGCCACCTGACTACTTCGCGGACCAATTTTGTATCCAGCGGAGGGTTCTGGGAACTCCTTCACCCATGCATTCCCTACGCCAGCCACCAGTTCTTTCTCCCCGTCGTTGTCAACATGGTAAGAGCATCCATCCACATAGACAGTGGGCATTCCCTCACACTTGTCTTCTTCAGAGACTTTGTGTGGGGAATTAAGGTATGCCTCCATGTTGTCCTTGATTTTTAGACTTTCGTCCTCGAGACAGTTTTCTCTGGCACAATCATGCAAGTCAGCCAGACCTTGCGCGAGGGGACTCTTCTTGTTTTGGCCATATCTGACCTCCACAGGAAAGCCTTGCATTGACAGAATCCAGGAAGTAATTCGGGAATTACTCACATTTCCGGCCCGGATTCTGTCACTTTGGAGATATTGCAGAGGCTGGTGTGGAGTCTCCACTATGATGTGTTCCCCCTGGATAAACGGGCGGTAATACTTCAATGCCCACACCGTTGCCAGGAGTGCCTTCTCACAATTGTTGAATTTTTCCTCCACAGAGGAAAAGTTTTGCTCGCATAGGAGATTACTTTATTGACCTTGTCATGCTTTTGGTATAATACTGCCGTCAAGCACGTATTAGAGAACCCCGTCTCCAGGAAGAACTCCTTGTATCTGACAGGGTAAGCTAGGCAAGGCGCTTGTGAGAGGCTTCTTTCGAGTTGTCTTACCGCCTCGGATTGTTCTGGACCCCATTCCCACTTGACCCCCCCTTCAAGAGATTAATCAAGGGTCTAGTGATCTCTGCGTAGCCTTCAATGAACTTTCTGCTGTAATTAGTCAGTCCAAGAAGGCTCCTTAGTTCCCGCAGAGTTGTGGGGTCTTTCAGTTTCTGGAGTGCTTCCACTTTCTTTTCTTGGGGACAGAGACCCTGAGGAGTAATCTCATGCCCCAAGAAATTAACACGGGTTCTACACCACTGTGCTTTCTGAAAGGAAACTTTTGCTCCGGCGGCCCTCAACTGTGTCAGAACATAACGGATCTCTGCTATGTGTTCCTCCACAGATGAACTTTTGATGAGGACATCATCTACATAAGCCAGGTTACCCCTCGCACCCAGGTCGGGCATGGCCTTATGTAGGAAAATGTTGAATTCATTGCCGGAGTTGAGGTATCCGAAGGGAGTCCGGGTCCATGTGTACTGCTGGCCCCCAAAGGTAAAAGCCAGTTTGTATTGGTCCTCCCTACTGACAGGCACGGTCCAGTATCCATTGGTCAGGTCTATTGCTGTGAATACCTGTGACCCCTGAATCTGGGCCAGCCCTTGGTCAATGTAGGGCAGAGGCCATCGGGAAGTATGGACCCGTTTGTTGAGCTCCCTAAGGTCGGCGCAGAGTCTCCACTGGACGTTTGGCTTCAATATTCCCAGCACCGGATTATTGAAAGTGCTGTGGACTGGACGGATTATTCCCCGGGACTCAAGGTTCTTAATTATTTCAGTAATGGACTCCATGGATGCGAGAGGCAAGCGATATTGCTTCACAAACACTGGAGTCATTCCAGGGTCCGTGGGAATTGTTGTGGTGTGGATGTCGGTGCGACCACAGTCATATGATTCTACCGCAAAGAGATCTTGGAAATCCAAGAAAACTTGTTTCAACTTTTGCTTCTGTTCCAGAGTCACACAGAGGCATCAGCTAGGTTGACTCTCTCTTCCACCATCTGCCTGAAGCCTGGAAAGACTTCTAGTTTGGCTATCTCAGCGCCCTCCTCCAGCTGGGTGGAGAAGTCCCTGGTCAGAGTGCTGATTTGGACTGGAGGCTTCAGGTGGGAAAGGCAGCCCTCATGGACCTGGAAAATCACCTCATCCCTCCTGAAGTCACAAGTCACATCTTCCTTACCATAAGGGCAAGAAGTGTACTCCAGGAAGTTCCCCCCATGCCGGGTGAAAATCCTGTCTGGTGTTGTATTGTCCTCACTGTCACTGTCAAAACAGTCCTTGGGGATTGGTCCTAACAGTTCATTTCCTAAATCAATGGAGAAATGTCGGTCATCAATCGCCATTCCAATAATGGTGCCTGCGGCTAGAGTAATACTCTTTAAGTCGCTGTTATCCACCTCTATTGGAATGGTGTCATGTTCTATGTTGACTAATGGTGTTGGGTTTACCCCTAACCCTTGCTGTTGGAGAGAAGCATTTAGATGGATATAATCATCAGGGTTTTTCAATTTTTGTCCTCTTTTAACTTTCACTTCCAGGGAGAATTGTCGGGTCCTTTCTGGGATGGTGACTTCCTCTTTGATCTGAATTTCAACTGCATAAGGTAGCAATTGAGCTGACCTAAATGCTTTTTCTGGATCATCAAAGCCCATGGGATTATCCGCTAATCGGGACCAAGCTTTGAAGTTTATTAGGTCCAAACTAATGGCAAAGCGATTGAGAATGTCACTGCCTAAGTAAATGGCGGCTGTGACGTCTCGCATGGCCCAACAATTATGGACTATGCTCTTGTTGCCAATGGAGATTTTGAGCATACACCTGCTTGGCAGGAGATGTTTGGAATTAGGTGCTTCCAGGTCCATTTCCCATTTGTCTATCAGTTTGAATGTGGGAATGGCTGGATCTTTTGGGAGTTGGCGGAACATGGCTTCGCTGATGAAGCTCTTACCGTTGTTCACACACACTTGAGCGAGAACAGAGTCCTTCCCATCATTTAACTGAACAGGGATGAACAACTGCTCTCCAATTTGTTGAATATCAGCGAGGCTCTGAGCTGATTTCACATCTTTCTGGACTATAGGAGTGGGAGTTTCTGATTGTGGATTAGTAAAGAATTTCAGGGTGTTTCCTTCCAGTGTGGAATACCACCTTAAACTGGAAGGAAGGTTGATTTTCAGAAATAGAGAGGACCCCCCCATCACCAGTCTGTTGTCCTACTGCTATTACTGTCACGTCTAGAGTTTGGTTGTTCTGGAAGTGAAATTCTACTTGGTCAGATTTTTGTTCAACCATGTGGAAGGTGCCGTTTAAACTAACATGGTTGACACTCTGTTTTCATTTAATTGGTCGGGTAGTCTGGGTCCAGAGGACCTTGTTTACACAATCTATTAGGGGTGACAACCTTCTCAGGAGGTCATTCCCTAGTAAACAAGGGGTGCCCTCTGGAGTCACTACTATGACCGGGTGTTTCACCTTGTGTCACCCAATTTTAATGTCCAAGTCTGCAGTCCCCTCAACGGGAATTTCCTTCCCGTCAAAGTTCTGCAGTTGTCCAGGAAGAGAGGTGAGAGGAATTCAGTAATTTTCCCCCCTTCCTGCATTTAGTTTCTCAAAGACCCTTTTGGACCGAAGGGTAGCTTGGGATCCAGTGTCCACCAGTGCCAAAATTGTACCCTGCCCCTATACTTGTACCGGGGCATAGTATCTTCCCTCCTTCTCCTCAAGGGGGCACAGATAATGCACATTTTTGGACAACTTGTGGGCTAACTTTCTGGTTTTGGACATTGCTAGCGAAGAGATTTGGGCAGAATTCTGTGGAGAGCCTTGGGAATCTGAAAGAAAAAGTTGGCAACTGGAGATCAGATCCATTGTGGGTTCCCCTGGTTCCGGTTCTGGGCGGCCCCGCCCTTTTTGGAGGCAGTCATCAGGATGGGTTTGACCCTTGGGATTTTGGTATTGTCGGTTCTGGGATGAGATGATGGGCGGCGGTAGCTCAGTCTCCACATCGCCCCAGTCTGGATTGGAATCCCTTGGGACCCATTTTTCCTTGGGAGGAGTTCCCCCATCTCTGAAGGAGAAGATCCTTTTCCCAGGATCTTCTGAGGATCCCTCTCCCTCAAATTGGAAGACCTGTACCTCCTCCACAAAGTGGGTCTGTTTGGCTCCTTTGTTTCTCCTACCCCCCCTCTGCTCCTTGGGAGTCAGGCTTTCAGGGGCAGGAGATTTTGTTTCCGGTTCCTGGTTTTCCAGGGGCTGTTTACAAGTTGGGAAGGAAGCTTCCTCCAAGGCTTTACACCCCCTTCCCCTTGTGCCTCCTCCCTGGGAACCGGTGGGTTATCGGGGTGCTGCCCCCGTCATTGTTCTGGAGCACCAGGTCCAGAGTTTGGGGCATTCTGCGGCGGCATGCTCATCTGAGGGTTCTGTTGAGCCCTCAGTATGTGACCCAGATCTCGTGCCATATTTTGGACCTGGCGCTCAAGTTGTGAAACCCGCTCAGGCTGATACGGGGCTCTATTTTCTACCCTGGGCTGATCCCGGGAAGGGTAGCTATCCCTTATCTGGTAGTACCCCTGGTTGGGAAGATTTTGGTACCCCTCCACCCTTGGCCTCCCCTCTCTCGGATTAGGTTGTCTGGGCTCAGGGAATTGGGGAAAGAAGGATGGATGATTTTGGGGCTGGAAATTGGGTGGATACCTGGGGAAAAAGTTCTGCCCAGGATTTGGTGAATTTAGGAGGGAAGTTCCCCGGGTCAGGTGCTTGGCTGGATCCCCCCCTTGGGCTGGAGGAGTCCACACATAACCCAGGATTGGTCGGTTTCCCTTGTAGCGGGGACTTACATAGTCAGGGGGCGGGGGACCCCATTTGTGGGACTACCTCCTCGACTCCCTGTCTGTGACTGGCCTGAGGGCCTTCTGGGCTGTGAATTATTTGGTGCAGGCAGGTTTTTAGGCCCCCCCATCTCCAAATCTGAAACGGGGGCAACCTTTACCTCTGCCACCTTGGCAGCAGCAGGGGTGCTGTTGGTTTTGGGGTTTTTCGGCACATTATTTTTATTTTCGATGGGCTTCTGCACCTCATAGATCCGGGTAAACTGTTCAATGACCCAGTCTAAAGATCTTTTCTCATGAAAATCTCTCACGAGCTGGGTCATTATGTATTTGGGTAAGGCATGGAAAAACGTATTGATAAATTCTCTGCAATCCATGCGCACCCTTCTGGTGGTCTGCGCAAAAGCACGCTTTAATTCCTCCTCCCCCCTTCCTGGTTATTCATTGTTTTTACTTTTTGATAATTTATGGCAAAAACTCCTGCCCATGCTGTGTCATTGACGTAATTCGCAGTGCACCCAGCCTGTAGTTCTGGCATCTCCTGGGTCATAGTAACATAAAAGTGCATTATAGTGCCTTGTGAGGTAGGTTCAGCGGTTGTTTGTGCATCAATATTTATCAGCTTAGGTTAATTTCCCCAAAAGTAATCACCATCATACTGGTTGGTCTCATTGTCAGTACTCGGGCTCATAGCAGCAAGTGGAAGGAGGGGGGCTGTTGCTGTGCGATTTATGTGTAAAGTAGTGAGGTTTGTATTAACAGAATAATTATTAACAGAATAAGTATGTTTCCACATGGTTTTCACACCTGCCCATATAAGTATTGATCCTTCTCGTATTAGCTTTGCCCCGCTCCCCCTGTTCATGTCATCAACAATGAAAAATACAGTATAGTACCATGCCAAGAAAAATAGCATAATCGAAAATAATATTGCAGAATATTTCACACTTCACTCTAGATTATAATATTTATTTACTCTATTAACTACCCTATCACTAACTAAAACTGTGTTGTCATCTGTGAGTGTAATCCTCTCAGCCATTTGGTTACCCGGAGGGGCGATATCAAATTGTTAGGTGACATGCATACATTATTTATTTCATTATGTTGTCATTTTGTTGTTTACATATGTACTATTGCTAATTGATACTTTCTAAATGCTATTTTTCTATTTTTCTTGTGCATTTTATTTATATTATATTATTTTGTATTTAACATCATTTTCTTTCTATAATGAGCATCATTTTTTCTATACAAGCTGTCATTTTATTTCTTGATATTGTTAGAAAAAGAAATAGAGAGAGAGAGTCCTAACAAATTTTTACTCAATGCTTTTCAATTTTCAATTTCCGTCATTTTGTGCCTTTTTATTGTTCCTCTTTTACCCTCTAGCAACTTCATTGCTGTTAGTTTGTTCGCATTGAGGGATTGCACTATCACGTGCTCTTTTCACAATTGACAGATGCACCCAATATTTCAATCCCTTAACTTTTACAGCGGTTGGTGTGCAGTACATTACTTCGTAAGGGCCATGAAATCTTGGAGCGTTCCACCTCCGAACAAAACTTCGTACATACACATTTTCTCCTGGCATTAACTGACCCTTTGGACTGTCTTGGGCTGGCATCGCAGTGTCTGTCACAGCATTTTCAGTAAATGGTCGTGCAACTTGTCGTGCTATGCTACGCACTGCGCGTGTAAGGTGAGGTATTCCTTAAATTCTTACCCCAGCACTGTGGCAGCTTTGTGAGCATCTGAAGCTTTTCTTCCTGGGGAGAGTGGCGTATGAATGTGCCTGCCCATCACTATTATGTGCGGGCTCAAATGGTGGTCTTTACTTGACTGCGTTCTGAGTTGAAACAGTGCTAGGGGCAAGCAATACACCCAATTGTTTTTAAGCATGTTGCACAACTTTGATAACTTACTTTTGAGCAGGTCG
Organism: Ambystoma mexicanum; assembly: GCF_040938575.1. NCBI lineage: Eukaryota > Metazoa > Chordata > Amphibia > Caudata > Ambystomatidae > Ambystoma > Ambystoma mexicanum. Next base: position 973,448,521 of record NC_090933.1, on the reverse strand, counting down.
TTTCTTTTTTCCACCACTGAGTTAGCTATTGGGTGATAAATCAAACACAGTTTGTGCTTGACCCCCAGTAATGACGTTACTTCCTTGAAGAGGTCATTCACAAAGTGTTTGTCATTAACTGATCTTATTACATCACATATGCCCCACCTTGAGAACATCTCTCACACTAGGAATTTTGCAGCACACTTCGCATCTGGTTGGGGGCATGGTCCAGCTTCCACCCACCGTGAGAAGAGACAAACAATCACAATTAAGTATCTTCTCCGTTACATCTTTCTCCCATGTCCGCAAAGTCAATGTGGAGCTCTCTGTATGGGCACACAGGACGCTGTAATGTTCCTCGCAATGTCCTCAGTGTCATTCCTGAACTGTATGTTTGGCATGTGGTGCACTCTATAGTGAATTTTGACAGATGTTCCTGTAAGTTCGGAAAAAAACAATGTTCCTGTATATCTGCTGCAATATGTTCTTTAGTTACATGTGTCGGAAAGTGTAGCTGTTGGAATGCTATTTCCAGCAACTCCACTGGCATCACCACTTTCCCTGTTAGTTCCTGTCTCCATATTAAATCAGTTGAGGATTGTTTGCACCCTCTCTTCGCCCATAGTTATTGCTCTTCTACTGGTGCACATCTTTGAAGCTCTATTATTTGGGATATTGGTGTATGGTTGTATCCCTCTTCTAATGTGTCTGTATTTGGCATTTTGATAATACATTCAATTGCTGGTGGAACATTGAAATATGCTGCCTCTTTCACTGCTGCGTCTGCTGTTGCATTTCCCAATGAGATTGCGTCTGCGTTATTGGTATGCGCTTGGCATTTCACCACTGCTACTACTGATGGTTCTGCTAGTGCTTCTATCAACTCATTTAGTAATGCAGCAGGTTGCACTGGCATCTGCCCTCCGGAACCCTCTCTGTCACCATCATGACAGCCCTGAGTGTACCATTGTTGTGGCGTATGCCGAATATGAATATATCGTCACTGCACATCCTTTAGCAGTGCACAATGCCACAATTAGTGCAGTCAATTTTGCTGCTTGTGCGGTCTAATGAGAGGGCAGGTGCTTCTGTACAATGATCTCATATCCTTCTTCTTCCATTCCTACAACCGCTACCCCCACATGTTTTTCTCCTGTTTCACTATCTATTAATGCTGATCCATCTATGAAGTATATCTCTCGTTCCTGTAGCACATTCTCACTTGCTTTGGGAATGTCATCCTCTTCTCCCTCATATGTAACACAATTGTGTTCCTGTATGTCTCCTGCAGTGCATGGTTCAGTAATGAATGTGGCTGGGTTTACTGTCTTACACCTGACCACATAGACATTTGGACTGGATATTATTATCTCGTAAGCTGTTGCTCTTTGTGTCGTTAATGTCGATTTGGATCTTTCTAGGATAGCAAAGAGTGAGTGTTCTGCAAATAAGGTCCCTGAGCATCCCATCATGATGTTGGCGCTTTTTTCAATTGCGAAGGCCGCTGCAGCGAGAACTGGTTTGCATGCGAAGTGCCCCTGCATAACTGAATCTAATCTTCTGCTGTAATAGGCCAATGCTTGTGAGCTAGCAATGTTTTCTGTGTCAGTACTGCAGTCATTAGAGTGCCATTGCAGTGTGAAAATAAGTAAAATTCCCTGTTGTAATCTTGGTTCGCCACAACGGGTGCATGTGCAATAAGATCTTGCAGTTTCAAATACTGTGTCATCATCTCATTTGTCCATTTTATTGGGACATTATTCTTTTGTGCTTCCTTCAGTGCTTGTAGTAATGGCCGTGTGTATGCTGCGTAATCAAGTATCCATGCACGGCAGTAATTACAGATGCCGAGAAACTTTTGCATGTCCTTTACTGTTTTTGGTATTATCATATGGTGTATGGCTGCCACCCTGTCAGACAATATCCTCTTGCCATCTTTTGAAATTAGCTGTCCTAAGTAGAGAACCTCTGCTAGGCAATATTGTAGTTTTCCTTTGTCTACCCTGTACCCTTTAGTTGCCAACAAATTCAACAATGTTATGGAATCGGCCCTGCACTCTTCTTCACTCTTGCTGCAGACAAGCAAATCGTCTATGTATTGTATTATCATGTTTTCTACATCAATGTTTCTGAGATCTTCATGCAAAATCCTATTAAAAATGCTGGGGCTTTCACAATATCCCTGTGGTAGCCTGCAATGTTCATATCTGCTCCCCCCTAGTGTGAACGCTGTGAGATACTGAGAGCTTGGGTCAATCGTAATTGACAAGTAAGCATTCTTCAAATCCACTACTGTGAAACATGTGGCATCTTTAGGTATGCTACACAATATCAAGGCTGGATTAGGAACTAAAGGGAATTCTTTCTGTATGACGTCATTGAGTGGCTGTAAGTCCTGGATCATCCTCCAAGCCCCACCCTTCGCTTTTTTGATTGGAAATATTGCTGTATTACATGGTGAATTAGATGGATCTATTATCCCTTGTTGTAGCAGGGTGTTTATTGTCTCTTGTATTTCTTCCTCTGCCTCCTTGGATAATGGGTACTGTTTTACTCTGGGCAGTATTGCCCCTGGTTTTAATTTTATTTTGATTGGTGTTACTTCATGTAACAACCCTACATCCTGGGGGCCTGTGGTCCATATTTCTGGCAGCACCTTCTCCATGTCTATCTCAAATATGGTGGGTGGCACGTTAACACTAGTCATAAGAGGATTGTGTATTTCCTTGTGCTGAATCATGATATCGCAAGGTATACTTATCTGCATTATTATTTCCCCGCCACTCTTACTGTCAGTGAACAATTCTTCATCAGTTAGGTTGTGCAACATTATTTTTGGGTCTATGCACAGTACTGTTCTCCACTCGCACCCAAGCGTGTCCAGTCCTATTACTGCAACACGTTTGCTCGAGACCTGTACCCCCTCTAGGTCAATAGACAAAATTGTTCCTGGTACAATACCTGTGTTCAAAATTGGGCGGAAGACATAATCTGATGGTACCTTCCACTCTTTTCTTGTTATCTCTAGCACCACCCCTGCTAACACTTTGATACCATAAATGAATATATCCATGTCAATGGGCACCCCTTTTACTGCAACTTCGTTTGTCATTGTGCTGCTAATCATCAGCATCGCCCATACAGGGCACACTCCTGGGGTGGAACAAACTATCCCCATATTCCGAGCAGATTTATTGGCGCGTCTTCGTGGTACAGTAGAGGTGCATGCACTGTTTCCCCCCCCCACTGTTATATCAAGATTTTTTGTGTAAGGAACCTTTAAGATAGACCCAGAGAACCCTTGTATTTCCAAATGTCTTCTCGAGAGCGGGAAACTGCCTTCCATGTGGCATGATTTTTCTGCTCCCAAGTCTACCATAAAGATTAACTGTTTGTTGCCTATCTCTGCTCCCCCTAGTGGTTCCTCTTCTGCACGTAGGGTAGTGGACAGGACTGGACACGCAAGTGTTTTCTGTGGGTTGTCCTAATCTGCATATGTCTCCGTTCCTGGAAGCAAGAAGACGTTATCTCCCACCACTGCTGCACCACGAAAAGGTGCTGGTGAACCATTAGCAGATGTGGCAAAAATGTTATTGTTTGCATTTCCTACAGTATTTTTTCTTGCCATTTGTTGTTGCATATCCCTCTGCTGTGGTTGTTGCTGGTGCAGTCATCTTTGTTGCATTTGGGGCTCATTATAATATTACTCGTTCTGCCCATCCCCTCCCATTGGAAACCCATAGGGACTGCCTGGGTGTGGGTGGCCATACTGTTGTTCATTTCCCATAGGGGGCTGTCCTTGATAATAACCCATAGGTCACATTCGGAATTCCCTTGAATAATGTCCCCACCTACCGAAGTTCTAACATGACCCTTGTGGTCCTCCCCTCATACCAGGTCCCCCAAATCCTCTATTTCCTGTAAGTGACTTCAATCCAGCACTCCAACCAAGTCAATGCTTAGTATGGGATGCCCAATGGAAGCCCTTATTTATATATTTTTATGTCAAAGTTCTTTAAATCTGGATGATGAACCCTTATATAACACCCCTCTCTTTGAATCCCCCGGACCTCACTGAGCCAAGAAGTAGGTTTGTTTTGCAAATTAGAAGGTTTAGTTGAAGAATTAAACAATATATATATATCACACTTGTATGAACAAAATAATATCTGAATAGCACACTTATGAATAGGGACGGTATTCAACAATGGGTAATATTACAAAATCAACAATCTCTTTAATCACCTAGGAGTAGGAATAGGAAGGATACTGTAGCAGAGAATACTTTATATGATTCAAGGAAATGCAATGATGGGAAAAATGCAACACAGAAATAAACTTGATATAGGTTTCAATCAAAAGACAAGATAATCACTTTTTCCCCTGAGACTACTCACTCCCCCAGTACGCAATATGAAGGAATGGAAATGAGGGCACACAGGTTTCAGGAATATTCATCAACAATGCAATTCAGTCCCAGTTCCCCCAGCAAGCTTGGAGAGAATAGGTATGATTTTAAAACACAGGTCAAAATGCTTTTGAATGTGATTGCAATGGATGGGAAAATATGCTAAAATGATTTTAATTCACTAAGTGAGATTCAGTACTAGTGAGAATTACTTTGGATTGGTACAGGTCAACACTAGCAATGATTTATGAAGGATTATCAGATTGAAAACGACTTTCAGCAGTTGAAAACAAGAAGCAGCTATTTTGGCATGTGTTGAAATGGAGCTATATGGCAATTCGCTGCAATTTTTCCTTGTGCGTGAATCACGATTACGGAAAAACTATAATGAATTGGAATGTCGTTTTAGGTTTGTTGGAAAGCTTAGGATCTTAGCTCTGAAATTCCGGTTCTGGGATGTGCGGTTCAAAAGTTAATGAGGTTTTTGTGAAGGTAAACTTTTCAGAAATAGAATAAAGATTTCAGAAATGACAGATGTGCTTTAAAGATTTACCAACAAGGACAGGCATATACTAAGGAGCTATGAAGAAGCAAGACACTCAACGGGCAGCCACCAGAACCGCGGCGCCAGGGCTCTGATCTCTCTCTGTCAAAACACCTGTCCCTCTTCAGAAAATATCAGCGCAAAAATGATTATTGCTAATATTATTAAGAATTATGTGGAGGAGAGAAGAATTTAGGATAGACACACGATTCTATAATGAAGTTCTGGACAGGTTGAAATGGATTGAATATGATTACTTTAAACTAAGAGATGACTATGTACAGTTCTAGACTAAATACTCACTCCTAGGCTTTGGGATGGAATGGAATGGGCCCGTCACAGGTCTGGTCAAAGGTTTGGTTTCATCACTGGACAGGTCTCAGGCACTGGGTTCTGCTCACAGCACAGCCTCTGGTCTGCTTGGTCTCTTGGACTGGATCGGATGGGTTCTGGGTTACAGCACTGCTCTCTCTGGGGCTGGATCTTGGTTCTAGTGCAGAGTTCTTAGCTAGAAGCAACAACAGCTCAGCCAGGCTGTTGAATGGTTTGGTTAGGCCCTGTGGAAGTTTAGGGGTTAGAATCAGGTTTGCAAAAGATTCTGAAGCCTGCTGAAAAGGGTTCAGCTTGTGGGTTAGGCCTCTCTGCTTCAAGGTTCTAGATTTTGGGTTCTAGAGTTTGGTTTTGCATCTATCTGGAGTCTGGAGTCTATGTTCTGGAGTCTGGAGTCTAAGTTCTGGAGTCTGGAGTCCTGCCGGGTGCTTTGCCAAGAAATCGGATGATGAGTGGAAAAAAAAGGTGTCTTTCTGGGTCGCAGCAGTCCCTATTTATGTGTTTCCAAAGTGGGTGGGGAGGCTGACTCTCTATGCCCAACCCTCTAAGGATCCTGATAGGTCAGAGAATTTCCTGTCCCCTGATTTGAGACAGGAGCAGTGTGTCATATGTGTCATGGGTTAACTGAAATCCCTCCCCTTTGCTTTTACATAGAAAATCTGTTTTTCCCAAAAAACATATTTCCCAGATACACAGGTTGTTCATAATACATAATACATATACACATCACAGATTAATTAAGGTATATGTCTCTGTTCAAGTCCCATGTTCCTACGAGCTTGGGTTCAGGAATGACCACTTATTTGCACTTTTGGTGGGTTTCCCAATATTGGTTCTGCACCAAATTTTACACAGGCATACCCACTCCATCTGAGCACATCCTGTTCCTAGCATAAATATAGTAGCTACAACATGAATAAATTCCAAGGTTTAGTCTTTGAACATCACACGGATTCCAGCTTAGTCTTAACTTGTAAGTGAATTTTTCATTTTAAGAACCTCAAAGTTTCCCTTTGTTGTCAGCTTGGTACAATTTGTTATATGCATTTTTATAAAACATACATTTGCTTTCAATTCAATTCACATCTCAGTCTGGTCCGCCCCCTAGAGCTGGCTGATTCAGAGGGTCACATGTCTTGCTTCCTGCTAGCAGTTTGAGGTCAGTCACACCCGAAATTAGCATTCCCTATTCAGTTGACTCTATTGTCCCTTTCTCTTGCCAGCAGAGAAAATTCCCTCCCCATCTGATTAAAATGTCCATGCAACATCCTCCCTTTTGCTGGGAAGGCCCAAGGTGTGAAGGGTTCTCAGGGGAAGCAAGCCTTTTGGATTTTTAACTGCATCAGGTTACTTTCTGATCAATTGTAACATGGTTCCTTGTGAAAAAAATAACAATTATGAACTTAAAATAAGCAACATATCTTTAAATCAAGTCTTTTTCAAAATGAAATCACTGTGTGGCACTCCATATTGCATTTTGATGGAATTCTCTTCTTTGGCATATTTAACTTCTGAAACACCAGTTCTCCTGTCAGAATTATAAATCGCCAGCACCTGTCAGAGGCGAGTAAAGGTACTGCACCCATTTTTGACAGCTCTCTTTCCATCAGTATCTTTAAAAGGGGACTTTGCTCTGATAGCATGTGATTCTTGCTGATATTGTATCGATGCGGATTCTTGCAGTAGAGTAATGTGGAACACCCAACAAGAAAGTTGGATCTTTTTGATGTTTTTGTGAGCCATGATTTCTACAAATTTTACACCAAATAAAAACAGATTTTTGAAATTAGCTCTGTTTCTTTTGCAATCAGCATTGCTATTTCCAAGTGGTTTCAGGCTACTTTGTGGGTAGCCCAATGGTGGTTTTAGGCAGTGATCTCCTGTGCTCACTAAGATAGGCAAAAGTGGATGGTGGCCTATTTTTCGGTTTTCACTGCGCAATTTCTGGTGATTTCTAGAGAGCAGCATGCTTTCCAGTGGCCCTTATCATCTTTCTGCTGTCAGCAATTCACAGTGATGTTGCAGGGCTTGGATGAGTGGGTTGATACATCCCACATTCCTATTCCTCCGAAATCCCCCTCTCGGGCCTCTGTACCCACCTCATCCTCTTGCTGGCCTCCACTGCTGTTGGGATCCTCCGTACTGTTCCTCTCCATCCCACTGCTCCTGTCCGCTTGCAGCCCATGTTTTGGCCATTCTGGATGGTGCGTTTTCCACTCCCTCTTCTCCTTCACCGTTCTGTCAGATGATGTTGCGGCATTCAGCGCTGTGACCTTCACTAATTTATTTTGTACCAACTTTGCTTCGTCTGCCAACCTTCGGTGTGCTATCTCTTTTTCTCTTTCTTTGATCCTCTTACAAATGTGCACAATTATGCTCTGAATCTCGGGCCATCCCTTGGCTTCTATCCCAGCTATTTTATGCAAGGCCTTCTGTACTTCCTTTTGGAGCCCTTTTTTAATTATAAAGGAGAACAAGGCGGTAGATTGGTCCCACGCCGTACCCGTTTCACTTCTCCACAGATCTTGCACCCGGAGGATGAATTACGTAGGCTCCTCCTCCTCCTCCATAATGCACTGCATCACTAAATGTAAATCTGGAATATCTGGAAATGTTCTCCGCAATGCATCCAATACTTGTGCTCTGACGTTGTTAAATGGGGATCCATCATGGGGGTCACAGTTCATTGTCACTCCCGGGAACCCCGCCTCCCCCCACACTGCATTTGCTTGATCACCAACTGCGGATACCAGCAAACTTTTCACATCCCCTATGGCCAATGGTACCTCTGCTGTGTTCTTTTCGAATGCATGTATCCATTTCCCCGCCCGAAAGAGGAGGGAGAAGTTTCAACAAGTTATTCTTATCCATCTGTGCCGACTGTGTGTAGTGGGGCCTCCCTGTTCCTTTGTGTATTAGGGGCATTTGCAGCTTTGTTTTTCCCCCTTTCTTACTTACCATTCCCTTCCTTGTTTTACTTACCAGCATGACCAGCATGTTTCTTACTCTTTGCCTTAACCTCCCCTGCCATCTTGGTGCAGCCCTTTCATCTTCTTCGTCAAATGGGAATGAAAGTGGAGATCCCGTTGCGGCCACTCCATCTTCATATTCATCTAAATCACTCCATACCTCCTCTACCTCCTCCTCCTGTTCCATCCTTTCCTGCAAGTCCTCTCTCTGGCTGTCCGGGGTTGCTGGCCGTATTATTCTCACAGGTTTGCCGTTCAAATGGAACAGAAACTCAAATGATTGCCACTCTTGCATTTTTGGTGTTGGCGCCAATGGTGCTGGCGGGATGGTGTGGATCCTGCTGCGGTACTTGGCGGCGGTGTGAGGTCGGCCAGCGTTAATGGTGGTACTTCCCCTCCCCCGGGCAACATCTGGCCCCTGTCACACAAGGCTCGTAACCGCATTATCTCCAATTGTGCATGTGCAAACTGTCTTTCTAAATCTCCCGGTAACTGCGCCAAATTCACTGGTGGGGCACTGGTTGGGCCGTACAGCCCTCCTCTTTCGTATGGAGACAGTGCGGTGGCTGATGCTGTTGCCGGAATTGTCGGTGTGGTGCATGCTGGCACATACTGGGGCTCACTGTATCCCACTGCAGACCTTGTCATCAATGGGTATATTCTAGAAGGGTCAAGCTCCGTTGTGGTCGTCATACATTCTCCCCCTGTAGGCCCCTCTCCTCTCTCAGGTGCCTTCTCTTTCTCAATTATAGTGTCCTTACTTACCTCACCGGTAGGCGCTACTTCTTCAGACATCCGCCATAAATCTAGCACTTCCCTTCTGTTCTGCAGTTGCTTTCCCCTGTATTTCGCGAGAAAATGGGTTGATACTAGATCCAATACCCTCTTGTCAAAGGACCATCCCTCTGGCCATATTGGTGTTACGCTGTCTCCTTTTATTTCCACCACCTATTGATCATGATACTTTTGTATTTTCTCACTATACAAAGGGAGATGCTGACAAATGTGTGCTAATGGTGTTGCCCCACCCATTGTAGCGTATTTCTACTCTTATTTTGGTCACTTCACTTTCAGAGATAAATACACAATCAATCAGCCAACAATCTCTATTCTGTGACACTTCTATTCAACCTTGTTTAACCTTTGCCACTGACAATATTTCAACAACTTTTTTACTTACACCACCTTGCTGGAACCACAAATTATTTCAAACAGTATTCATTATTTGCCAATATTCAACATATTATAAACATTTAATTGCCAATTTTCCTGATCAACCTTAATTCTTTTCGATTCACAGATACACAGACACTTACTAACAGAACAACATGTAACACTGTCGCACATGAACAAAGTACATATAATCATATAACATGAACTACCTTCGCTTTGCTCCCCTTTTAAATTATTTAAGTTCATAGCCCTCAACCTTGCTTTCTCATGCACTCCCCACCTCTAAGCCCCCTCAATCTACCTCAAAAAGAATTCTGCTCACACAGAAAACGAATATTCTAAATTACTACTCTGAGGCTACTAAATATATGAGACTCCTACTGTTTTCTCTTTATCTTCACTTATTTACCTGCACTGGACGAGACAATGCTACGCGGCACCGCCTTCTACCCCCTTCGGGCTAGGATCCCTTGTACCTCTTTACCTCTTTTTTATTTTCTCCACAAAACCTAATGGCCATATAAAGGATAGATAAGACAAAGCCTCAGTATCATTCACACATACCCTAACTTTGCCCTCTTTTATTTTACCCACTCTGTTATCTATGCCCCTTTTCCCAAACCCTCTTTTCCCAACCGGTACTGACGTGTTCAGTCGGGTGGTCCGAGAGCCACCATTCACGGTCTATCCACAATTTGGTGTGCACCCCAATCAATTCTCGGCAAGCAGTTTTTTAGTTGGGTATTCAGACAACGGAAACCCTTGGACCCTCTCATTGTGCACACGGACTGGTCAACCACAGAGGTGATGGTTTTGCTGGGGTACGTTCCGGATCTCGCTGCACAGCATGGGGCCTCAGGCACCTGTCCCAAATCACGCTGCGGGGGGTCTTCAAATGTAAAGGCCCATCCCCATTTTAGCACGTGCAATACAGATAAAATAGACATACCCCAATGGGGAATGAGACTAAGAGAACAGGCTGCGAGATTTTGTCTTTCTTTATAAAGAATTTGCATGATGCCAAACATAAATGTTGCAAAGTTCATTGTGGTTGGACACAAGCTCGAGTTGTATAGGCGCATATAGGTGCTGCTCCTCCGTGGTTGGCTGCTGGGTTAGCGGGAGGGTGAGCGTCACGAAGTCCGTCTGTCTGTGTCCAGGCGGGGTGAGGATCAGGTCGCTGTGAGTCAGGGTGGCCGCTAACTAAGCTATCATAATACACTGCCATTAAACATGCACTAAACAATAGTCACTACAACTCCTTTGAGCAAATCATCATAAACCTATAAATTGTATTCATGTAATCACAACATTACTTATTGGGACTTATATGGGGTATCAGGTTAAGGGTCTTGGCCAGTATGATAACATCAATTGCGGGGTGGGTCTGGACTTATCAAAGAGGCTGGGGGCAGGTTGACATTTATTAGTTACAGGAAGCAATATACCATGACAGAGGTCTGATTTTAGCTAAGGGCACGATGGGGTGGGTTTCATGGCAGGGTCACATATCTTGTACATCAAGAGAATATCTTGCAGGGACGCAGGGTTACACTGGCAGTAATTTTCCAACAGCGAGGGTGAGAGGGCATGTGCAGGTTTGTGGTGATGGATGAGCTACAAGGCCCGGCTCAGGCCGGTTCACACATGGGACAGTGATCTCAGAGGAAGAGCAAGATGTTACATTTTTTTTTGTTGCAATTACCTCCGGCTCGAGCGTGAGAATGGAGCTGCAAAGCTTTCAGAAACAGTGAGAAAGGGTGGGGGATAGGCGTGCAGTACGTGCAGGACTGCACAGGGGAGAGAGACCTTTTTGTATTATCGCAATGAGGCCTAGTCCAACAAGATGGAGTTGAGGGTGTACAAAATGGATGCCAAGTGTCTCTCGCAACAGCCCCATCTATGCCAATGCCAGCATAAGGCTGATGTTAACATAAGGGCAATGGAAGCATCCCCCACCATTGGAAGAGCAAGTGATCCAAGCTGCACTGAATGTATGGTGGGGGCCCAAACGCCCCTCACTCCCACACAATATAAAGCATGAATTTGCATATGTAATTTCAATGTAGCTGTTCAATATCATTTTGATTTTGTTGAATGAACAATAATATAATTCAGATAATTACTACACCATGTCTCATGTCCCTAGTAAATATGTATACATGTATTCTCAGTTGGTAGTCAGAGAAAGGTTGGTGCTAACAGTTTGATTGATTGAATATTCCTCTTAATAGGGGTATACGTCCCTGTTAAGTTTTCACAATTATTATTTGTATTCAATTTGTTGTAAATCCTGGATGTACTCTATTGGTACAGATGCCCTAGTGCCAACACATGTTTCAACTGTTTACTGGTCTTTATCAAGGCTGGGCTTCCTTAGAATATTTGAGTAACAATTGATAGTTATGAGGGGCTGAGGAATTCCATGCATGGACCAGCAGATGTGGGAAATAGTGTCCTTGTGTGATGCACTGAAATGTACTTCAATTCAAATAGAATTGCTTGATTGTCCATTTTTACTGTTATAAATATTGGAGACGGGCAGAATAATGGAGGTCTTCTTGTTAGGGAGGAGCCGCTTCAATAATGGGCTTCAATGTGTGTCTTCCAGCCGCACACCCTCCCCCAGCAGTCTGTGTCCCTCCCTCATCCTGGCTTGTGAGTTCCTGAAGTTTGTCATTCAAATCAGTAGGCTCATTCTGTGGGGAAGACGAGTCATCAGGTTTCACTATTACCTGAAACTTCTGGTGGTGTTCACCAGACAGAACCAGCCGGCCTGTACTGGTAGATGAGTCTGCCTGATCTTCCTCTCTGGAATCTTCACCTGCAGAAGACCATACATCTACTATACGCCTATCATACATACACATTAACATTTAACCACATAGGTTACAATGTTCATAAAATGTCCCAAAATAACTCAGCATCACATACATTCTAATTGGCTAACGTACCCTTATCTCAGTCCCATATGAACTACTCAAAGAGAACATCACATGCTGGAAAAAACATACAAACATGCTACATGCAATGATCCCTCTATGCCAATGCCCTGTCCACCATTACATCTGTGCTTTACCCCTGGAAATGCCTGCAATTCACATTGCATTTGCATCGCACCAAACACATGCATTGCTTATGAGCATTCAGTCGGCCAACCCTGCAACATCCAGGGGGCATGTTATGTGCACAGCAATTTTCTTCCATGACACAGCTATACCACACATGTCAAGAACACTGTCCACAATGACACTGGCACACCATGATTCCTCGTTTTCACTTTATCATTCCAAGATCTTCCACACAAACTCCCATTACCTGGCCATGCCTCAGTAAAGATCAACGTACTCATGTCACAGCCCAATTATTCTGCCCCCTTACAAATGCAATACTGTGTCAATTTCTCACAAGCTGAGATTAGAAGAGCTACTGACCACCGTTTTCTGCCTTTCTCCTGACACTCCCCGATAGGCCCTTTGGAAGACAAATACCATGGGAAGCAGTATATGATGACTGACCTGTAAAGCCCTGCCCCTCTAATTCACACATACTTGCTTAGACAGGGTATATAGGGTCCACATACCTTGTCAGATGCATAGCTATTGAGTAGCCATTCTGGACTGTGGCTAACCTGTCCAATATCTGTGGCACACAACAGCAGGAAAAACAACTGCCAGTCTGTGGGTGGGTGAACAACAACCATCATTGACCTTTACACAATGTGATTGTGTGGACATCTTGAATTGCAAGAAGTCATTGGGACTGCAGGTGCCTGTACTGCCGATCATGTGATGCACTGTCAAATAAATTGAGCACCTGTGCTGCACTCCCACACATTCAGCAGTACACTGTACAGACTCATATGCACACTCTAGAGCTCTTGAATCGTATGTCAGTTTCACCATACCTACATACATGTGTTTGTCAGTTATAACAATGAACTTTGATAGTATCAGACTTCACTGTTGTGGCCCATGTGCATATGAGTTCTTCAAACATACTACTCATGATAGGCAGCCATCATACAATCAAAACATGCATGCTACAATATTCAGGCCTTACAGCCTCATCACCAGCTATCCCTCATACATAATGTAAGTACACTGTTGTCATTGCCCATGCAACTATGCAGGCATAAAGTGTTGGCTGTAAGTCAAAGTTGGACATGGCCACAATGGATAACGCTAGGCAGTCTGTGCTTGCCACACACAGTTTGTCCAGGGCATGATGACTGACCTTCAGGATTGTGGGTGAGCACAAAACGCTAGATGATATGTGAAAAATTCATTATACCCCATACTGCCATATCAAATCATATCATATCATATCATACTCACTCAGTGGCTGGTAGAAACACTCAAGAGATGACTCCTACATGGACAGCAGTATAGTCTAACCTAGGAAAAGGCAACTGCATTGATGCCACATGCCCATCACCTGACTTGACACTGGGATTGTCCACTGCAACATGTGTGTTGCATGCAAAAGGTGCAATACAGGTACTCTTCTTCTCTTTTGTGAATAACAGTGTAATGATTGGAAGAACAACGATGTTATATTGTTGCTGAGGTGATATCTTTATCAGGCTTGCAACACCGCATAACATGTGACAGGGCACATTCACATGAAATGTGTAATGACTGGAGGAAGGGAATCACTTTGACAAATGCCCCATGTACATCTGTTCAAATTGAATGTACAGCCAACAACAAAGATATCAAGCACGCATGTTGATCATCTGAAGTGGCCACAAATGATATGATATTTTATTTATATCACGCTCATACACAGGTGTGTCTATGCCTCCAAATCCATGACCTGCCCCCTTGTTATGAGGCCAATGACCAGCTAGATTTATTTTTATGTTATTGTTTAAAGTGCAGACCTAGCTCAAGAGCAGCAGAGTGCTTTACAATGTGTGGGTAGACAGAGTTTGGGCTGGCATCCTTTAACAGTTGCACAGTTGTGGTCTGAACATCCATTGGGATTAGTCATTGGTCAGGTGTTGTTAAAAAAAAAAACTCTTCAATTTCGGTTAGCTACTCCGCCTGGGGGAATCCTACACCTGTTGCCTGTCCTAAACACACATTCCTACTCAACTTGTCCTTTGTCTCCTAGACCAAACTCTCAAGTACTTCAATACCTCGTTGGCAGTGCAATGTTCCAACCCAGGGGTAATTATTTTATCGTAACCTCCTGCCATAGGTGTGCACAACAAAACCCCTTGATAGTGCAACAGAAATGCATCCTGTCCTGACTATGTACATCTTCTTATTGTGACACCATATAGCAACCTGCCCATGAACCCCCTTTTCTTATTGTCACGCAATTAGACCCAATTTAACTATACATGCATAGCACATACTTACAACATGAGGGTCTTTCCTTCACCTTTCGAAGTCTGATGCTTTGTAGTGTTCCTGATGCCTTTGTACCTTGCATGCCCTCCTACCTTTCCCAATCTGTTGCTTCTTCCTGCCTAATTTGCCTTCTCTGTCTGCTAGTATGTCATTGATGGCTGGCCACAGGCACTCTCCTGGAGTGACTATTTGACCACACCAGCCTGTCACCTCCTCCATTGCTCTGTGCAGCTTTTCACCATCTAAGCCTTTTGAGCACATCATCTGCCTCATCTGGTCACCAATACACCCATTACACCATTGCAGCCCCTCTGTTCAGGTACTCTCAGGACACACTGGCACACCTACCAGCATCACCTCTGCAATGGCTGCTCCATCATCTGACACTGTCAAGGTGGTGAGGCTGAGGGCTGTCATCTTCTCAGCCAATGAACTTGGTAGCCTGGGTAATCAAGTCCTGAGCCATTACAAGTCCCTCTTCAATGCAGACAAGAAGATGATTGCCTCGGCCCATCAAAGGATCTGGGACAACATCTTGGCTGTCATCAATGCAGAGGGGATGGCAGTCTATACGGTTTGCAATTGAGGCAGGGCACAGTGTAAAGGCTTATTCTTGTGGCTGCCATCATGCAACACTGCCACAAGTCCGGATCCTGGAGAAGGTCAACCCGGCACTTCACACAAGGCCAGATCCAAGCTGATGGTAGGTACACAAAGGGTATCAGCTCCTGCACTGTTACAAGTTCATGGATGAGATGGCATGAAGGGAGGGAGAGAGTATGTATACCAGTACCTGGGCAGTGTCAAACATGTTTGTTTGCTGGTGGCTCATTAGGACACTGAAACAATGGTAAAGGGCCACATATGTCTAGTTGGCTCACACTGGGCAGGGTACAGGTGGTAAAATATTAGTAGCAAGATCTGGCTGCTGTCAAAGGTATGTGTACATGATATGTATACAAACGTATATTTCCAAGTGCTACTCTTCATTGATATTCATATGAGATGGTGGGTTATTCACACAACGGAAGTCTTGAAGGACATGTTCTCTCACCACCAGGATGCTTGCATGTGTGGGATGGGGTGGGTTGGTGGCCACGGGTTTGGTGGAGTTTTATGAGAGGTGAATGTGGCATGATTGCAAATTGGCCTCTTCTGATGTCCCTTTATCCCTGGTGGGGGTTGAAGTTTATACTGAGGCAGATTAGATGGCAGCCATGATTGCGCTGCTGGTGGAGGTCAGGACTCTGGGTCTGCCATGTTGTCAGTGGAGAACAGGCTGTGGTGCCCCAAGAATTGTTCATGGATAGTGAACGCATGGGTTGCTCTCTCTGCAGCCGATTATCTTTGTGGAAGGCAGATGATTGGCTGAGACGGATTGCCAGGTAGTGGGAATTTTTGTGTTAGAGAAGGCATGATATTGTCATCAAGGAAGATAGCAGTGCACAACAGATCAATAACATCACCTGTGCCAGGCAGGAAACAAGGCTAAGGGTGCACACAAAGGGGGCAGAATGTTTGGAACAAATAATGCAGCAGGAGGAGGAGTGTTAAGCAGCCTGGAATTCAGCACATGAAGATGCCATTTTTAAGGACATGGTAAAAGCATAGGACATGTGTCTTGCTCGGCTTCAATCGTGGAGGGGTATCTGAGGGTTTCCCAAGACATTGAGGCAAGGATGAGGCAGGCCTTGGAGAACCTGCACATGGAGAGGGAAGGGCAAGGTTAGATTTCTTTTGACATTTTTCTGTATCCTTTTGTACACATGTGCTTACTTTTCATGTCTTGTATTATTTTTAATACATTCCTTACTTTCTTGGCAACCACTGGTTTTGCTTTGTTATTTAAGAATGTGGTGAATCTGTGTGCTTGCTGTCACATGTGTGTTTGCGTTGTTTAGCGTGCATGTCACTATCTGTTTGGTACATTACCTCCATGTTCCATGGTCTGTGGTCTGAGTGTCACGAGGTTAGATAATTAACTGTGTGGGTTATTCTGGTAATTGACATGTTCCTGCAGGACATATGGCATGATTCAGGGCATTGTGTAGGTATGTATCAGTGTATCATTGCCACTGTATGTCGATGTTGACTGAGTAGTGTTGGCAGGTGATGTCTTCGTAGATTTTACGTTTTTGAGTCTCTGCCTAAAACATATCTTGCTTTGCAGCTTACAGTATCTGGTAGACATGTAGGTGGTTAATTACTGTGAGTGGTCTGAGAAGGTGATGTGGGCTGTGAGAAGCTTTTCACTTTTCTTCTTATTGATTTCATTTGCGAGTTTCTTTACAGTGCAGCTTGGTTCAGGAAGGTATGGGGATTTGCACATGGGTTGGAGCAGTTATCAAGGGATCATTGCAAAGGTGTAGGAAAATACCAGTGGGGAATTGCAGGCAAATATGCTGCAAGGTATAAGTGCTGTGCTGAGTCGGATGTTGACAGTCAGGGTGTCGCAGGGTCTGTGGTCCTGTACAGAGAAGGCCTGTGCTCCTTTCTTTCCCAAATAGGCCATCAGAGTTGACACCTGCATATGTCCTTTATTTCTGCTGGATTGGAGGGCTGAAGGGATGTGTAAGGGTGGTGTCTTAAGGTTGTTCAAAGGCATGTAGGCAATCATGGTGGCAGGGTACCAAGGTGTAGACAGCAGGTGTGATGTATATTAATGGGATGAGGGAATTGTGTTTCATTATGGGTGAATATTAATATAATGTTTTATTTATAATGTGCCTAATACCGGAGGACCAGTTTCTAAGCGTGGGATGTTTTCTTGATGTATTGCTTGAAGGAGAGGTGTCTTTTATAGTGGGAGAAAAGTGCCAGTGCACAGAAGGACAGCTGAAGAAATTGGTTGTAGATGATAGAAACTATGTTCTGCTATGACTTTAGATTTCCTGTTATCACAGTTAGGTCTCTGGTTATCCCCTAGTCAGCCATCCTAATGGTAGTAGTGACATTCTGTAATATAGTTTTTTTAAAAAAATGTTTTACTTGTATTTAATCAGTTAGATTTTTACAAAGTCTGAAAAGAAAAGATGAACCAGAATTCACAAGATGAACGAGGTAATATAGTTTTTCTGTGGGAATGTTTTATAGTTTTGTAATGCTTGGGGTTTAACCCTAACTTATCCTGGATAATCCAGACATGGACCCCTTGCTAACTATGCTTAGGGAGGCACAGCTTCACTTCACTGAGGAGTCCAACACGTCCGAAACACCTGACTGGGGTTGCTGCTGGTACTGTTGTTCAGAGGAGAACTGCCTAGCAATTCGGTGCTGGACTGGCCTGGTGGGTGGGACCAGACTGATATGCAAATACATATTTCTCCTCTGTGAAAGGTACAGTGAGCTAAAACATGGTTGCAGACCTTCCTGAGTGGGAACCTCCCATAGAACAGGTTATTTTAACTGTGTTCATTCTCAGTGGGCAGGCTTCCACAATTGTGTCTAGTTTCTGTGTGGACCACGTTGGACCATAAAGAAGCACATTGGGTGATTGGATTGGAATGGATTGGATTGGATTGGAATGCTCTGCTCTCTCCCTGCAGGCCATATATGCTATCTTCTTGCATTGTTGATGATGCTGCTAATAGACAACATAATGTACATGGGATTGTGGCTATGGATACATATGCACTACAACTGTTCCCACTACATGAGAAGTTATGTTCCACTACATGCATTCAACAACATGACAAACGCCATGGCAAGATGATCCCCACACACAGCTTTTATTCTGTAACTGACAGCTGTATGTCACCCAACTACACCCATAGGCCAGAGGTCCTTATCTACATTGATTTATGATTAATATGTTCCAGCAATCTATGGAAAACAGAGGCATCCACCTCACTCCCCACTGGCTTGTTATTAACACGTTCTGGACGTTTCACCCTTTTAACTACAGATATGGTGAGATTTAACTTCATGTTACTCCTATCCAAAGATAATCATTGTTCAATTAAAGACTTCCTCCTCATGATGTCTCACATTCACCTCTACACATTCACACTAACTGCCTTCCATGTTCATGGTAATCCCTTTAAACATTGGGTGAAAGAAGGTGCCCAGTGCATTCTCAACACTCTGAACCAGACACAGTACACAATAAAGACAACACATATAAAATGTTCCAACCCATTCCTCCTCATGAACACCGCAACCACACTCGCTCATGGGTGTCAAATTCACTGTTGGTGTATGTGACAACTGACTTCTACATGGGTAACACTACTACAGTCAACTACATAAATGGGCTAGGCAGCAAACAGGCATGGGCATAATTCAGTCGTTTCGCATTGTTCACTGTCAGGGTAGTCCTCAACGACATCCTCCTCTCCTAGGGTGATGTTTGTGTAAGCACCAAAATGCAATATGCTTATACAATCAATGTTCAACAATGTTTTTGACAACGTCGACCACCAACACACCCTGTAGTTTTACACGTCCACATTCTGATCCTCTGACGGCCTCAACCTCTATAATGGGGGCATCCTTAGAGAAAGAGTGACTTAGCCAGTTCCCTGCATGGCTTCCATACATGGCCACCCCAGGCAGGTGTGCATTACACACAGTAAAGTGATGTCCGGTGGAATGTGCAAATGATGCATTAGCACAACAGTCAAAGACAGCAACAAAGTGAAATTCCTCTTGAGGCCATGACACATTGTATGGAGCTTCTCCACAACACACACATACAGTGGTCCACCAAGTATTTAGACACCATGGGATGGCTCATCATGCTGTGGCTGCTCTGTGTCCGCATGCACATGAGTTAGCAAATGCACAATATTGACAGAGACACTGTAAATGATGGCCATACTCCCTGCATCTGTACTCCTGACACGTCCACCTGTAGCAGTCGTCCATTAACTGGCAATCATCCACAGTTCCTTCAGTCGCAGCACCTTCACCTCACAACAGAAGCCTTGGAAGTACTTGCAATTATCAAGTAACCAAGAGTGGACCCCAAGTGGCTCATCAACTACTGTCCCATCATCAATTTTCCATTGAAGGTTTACGCATGAGGATCCAGTGGTCGGACATGTGCTCCAACAGATGTGGGCCAACTACATCTTCATGTGTAAGTAATGTTGCCTCAGAGCCAGGAACTGCACAGACAATACTATCATCTGTATCATTGTTTGGCCTGTTTGTGATATAATTGGCTTTCACATCATGTAGCTGTATGTTGGGTGTCCCTCTTTCTAGTGTTCTTGATGTTTCTATTGTAAGCACTTGCTTGATAGGGCCACTCACATATTGCTTTTGTCTTGGGCTTGTGTTTAACTATTCTTTGAGGTTTTTTATGTGATTGAGCATGCAATATCTTGTTTAGGGCTTCATGGTGCAGTGCAATGTGGACCCACAATGCGTTGTGGGGCTGAACTGGAGGTGTGTTGTGGGTGTGTATGGTGCAAATGTTTTTCCTTTGCAGTATTACATTTGGTGCAGAGTGTATTCTGGGAATCAACCAGCTATGCAATAGTTTTGCACTGAGCAATTTTAGAGCTGCTGCTAATGGATTGCACTATTTTTGCACTTTTCATGTACTTTTGGGCCAGAATCTTAGTTTAGGGTCTCAATCTGTAAAATATATTTCCACAAGCCACCCGGCATGCTCCAAATATGAAAGCATTTCAGAAAAGTCTGAAACATGAACGTTTCAGAAAGTAGTTGCCCTGTGAGTACAATCATTTCGCGAAAGAGCCTTACAAATGCACTCACTTACTTACAGATACTAACATATTCATGTGTTGAATGTAACACTCTATTTCCTATCCAGATTAATGCATTGAGGATTTGACTATTTTGGAATAAGCATAGATTGATAAACCATTTGTCAACTATCCTAAACTATCCCTTGGTGTGGTGTGGTATGGTATTGTTTATTTTTAAAGCACCTCTACACAAAGCACGTGTTTTGAAACGCTCAAGTAGGGAGGGAACAAGGGGGAAAAACAACAGTCTGCATGGGCAGAGTGGGTGCATGGAACAAGTGAATATAATACAATTAACGGTGTAGCTAATAACAAATAGGTCTGACAATGATTCTACTGTTTTTCCAAGGGAAATGAGGTGACACCATGCAAGGAGGAGAGAGAAGGTAAAAACGGATGGACAATCTTTAAGGCATGTTGCATTTGGATCGTGCAAGTGCGCAGACAGGTGCAGGAGAGGGGTGTGGGGGACGAGTGCAGGATTTGGGGGAGTGGGGCAGGGGAGTGGACCAAGTGAACCTAGTCAGTCAGAAGCTGGGGTAAGTGATGAGAGATGCCACTCTCATGGGTCATTGACCAAGAGCAGTAACGATGAGGCAAGTGCAAGGCCCGGAGGCAAGTGCAAGAGGACTGTGAGACTCTGAGGTAAACCAGACAACCAGTCAGCAGGCTCCACGGAAAAGGAGGGACAGAGGGATAGAGCAGAGAAAAAGGTTAGCAGGGTAGAAGGAGAGATAAGGAAGAGGAGAAGATGAATGTCTTAAGGAGTTTCCGGAATTTAAGGAGATCAGGATCAAGACAGAGTGCGGCTGGGAGGCTATTCCAGAGGGAGGCCCCTGCATAGGATAAAGATCTCCCTCTGCATCTCTGCTTGGAGAACCGGCTCACTCACAGAAGTTTGGAGGTAGATGAGCAGAGGGCTCAGGAAGGACAGTATTTAGGTAGGCAACAGTGCAGATAGGTAGATCCCAGTCCCCAGAACGCCTTGTGGACAATGCAGAGGCTCTTGAACTTGATCCTTGCAGCCACCGGGGAGCCAGTGGAGTGATTTCAGCACCAGAGAGATGCGGTCCCTGGGCTTGAGGCCAAGGATAAGTCTTGCAGTTCTGTTCTGGATGAGTTGCAGAGGGCACAGAGCAGAGGCAGGGAGGTTGAGAAAGATGTTTTTGCAGTAGTCCAGCCTTGAGAGAACCAGGGCTCTGGCGACAGTGAGTCACTGGGGGAAGGTGAGAAAAGGAATAGTACCTCTGAGGAGGTGTAGCTGGTAGTTGGACTTTTTAGAGATGTCCAAAATGTGAGTGGAGAAAGAAAGAGTTGAGTCAAAAATTACCCCAAGGTTTTTTGCCTTGCAGGTGGGTGCAGGCACAGGGCCAAGGGAGGTCGGCAGAGTGAGAGTGGGAAAGCGGGAGCAGGAGTCCCAATGCGAACAATCTCAGTCTTACTGGCATTGAGGCAGAGCTCATTTGCAGCACACCATGACTGAATTGCTTACAGACAGTCAGATATGGGCGAGGTAGAGGAGGTGGCTGAGGGTAGCCTGAATGAGAGTTGCATGTCATCCGCATAACACTGGAAGTTAGAGATGAAAGTGGCAATCATACGTGCAAGGGCAGCCAAATTCTGTTTGTTCTAGTAAATGTAAACACATGAGCAGAATATCACTCAGGGTGATAGAAATACACAGGTATGTTGTATCTAGAATCGTGCGCAGTTACGATTCTTCAGTATTATGGCATTTAGCAGTCAAGAAGTTCAAAGCTAACATAGGAAAATGTGGTTGGACAACTGAGATTTGCAAAGTTTAATTTGCAAAGTGCGTAAATAAAAAAATAAAAATATTTAGTTGGAATTAAACTAATAGTGAGTGAATCTGGGACTAGCCTAAACCAATTTCAGAACTTAAACTGAATATGAAAGGAGCTGCTAAATTGTCGCATCTTTACTGTAGGGTCATGCTTGATATGCAATTCTTATCAAAGGGTTTAGAAATGTTTTTAGATTGTTTTTACTTCATTTGAGACTACTGAAGAATCAGAACAATTTACATCCAAACTAGAATACTGTTTCTGTAACTAAATAAAGGTGGATTTAAATGTTCTTAAGTATTGTATGTGTAATCTCCTGATTCAAATGTAATAACAGTTTTTTTGTGTGTGTGCTTTAATCATTTAGAGAAATGCATTTACGATTTTTAGGATTTTCAGTCTACCCAGAGTCTAACCAAACTAGTTTAAGGACATCTCAAATGTGATTTTAGCTCAGGTAAGTCACTTTCCTTGTTGAACAGGTGTTGAACAGGTATGAGCCTTAAGGAAACATGATCACACAAGAG
This sequence comes from Ambystoma mexicanum, assembly GCF_040938575.1. Classification (NCBI taxonomy): domain Eukaryota; kingdom Metazoa; phylum Chordata; class Amphibia; order Caudata; family Ambystomatidae; genus Ambystoma; species Ambystoma mexicanum. Next base: position 973,425,706 of record NC_090933.1, on the reverse strand, counting down.
CAGACATAGAAAGTGCTTCCAGGTAATCAGAGAGCTTGGAATGTGAGCCTTTCCTCAAGCTATCAACCAGCCTATAGATTCCCATGAGCAGCACCTTGCCTCCTAAATTTCGGCCACCAGCCTCCTGTCACCCCTTGCCATATTTCCCCTCACTGCCACCATGCTCCCTCACCGCAAGTCCCTCACTTACTTCTCCAGTCTGATGAGTTCCCCACTTGCCTGGCTGGGCCAACTCTTCACTGTTCCTGCAATGGCCAGCATGGACGTGTAAAAGTGACTAGGAACAATTATATTCTCCCTTTTTAGTTGGCCTCCAATCCATTTCACAACTTTAAAAAGCTTCTGGCACCCCAGAAAGCATGCCTGAGCAGTAATACATATAACCATTCAGAGGGGGACTTTTCCACTAGCCTACGGTCCAGGTCCCTGAATAACCTGGGTCCAGGGTATTAACAAGCAGTAAAGTCCTCCATATTGTGGATTTTGCTTAAACAACTGAACACACTTTCATATTGCCTCTGTCCTTGTAGCCTCACCTTACAGATCAGCACACCATCTGCCCTCTACAATCTCTTTAAAAGTAATCCTTTCAGAGCTTGCAGGTCACCTGCAGTGATAACAGCAAAAACATAGTATATCATTTTCATGTGTGCATTATTTTAAATGAGAAATTTTATATAGCACACCACATCACTTTTATAGCATCTTATGAGTGTTTAATAGTCCAGTTAAACAGTTGATAAATGAAGTTTTACATGGAAGGAATGTTCTCCTATTTGGTATTCTTCTTACTTTCACCCTTGGTTGTTTCTCCTGATCTTTATAAAGCAATACCCTCAGATGTGTGTTCAAAGCATTCTATAGTTTAGGGTTCAAAACACCAGATTAAACACACAACCCTTCTCTATTTTTTGAATTTGAAGATTTGTTTATGGGTCAGGCTGGATAAGTTTAATTGGAGGTGCCAGAATGGTGCCTGATGGTGTGCCAATTTTTGCAAAATGCTAGTATTCTGTTCTAGCTAGGGAATCTGGAGTGTGATCCTTCCTGCACTCCATCAAGAGTCAATGGAAAGTTTTGAAACGTAGATTTATCTGGTCCTGACACATTATGGAGGTCTAATCACGCAGCACATGAACCCTGTCTAGTCTTGCAATCACCAGGACACATATCAGCTTCACTCACTGATTTATTCGACAGAGGGAATGATTTCTCAGTTCGTGGAGCTCCTGGAAGCTCGGCTGGTGGTTGATGTTTCTCACCACTGCAAGTGGAAGGCTATTTCTGAGGTTATTATTGAATGTGAATCCAAGAACTTGTGTTTCACCTGTTGCAATGCATATGAACCCCAGGGGTGCTGGGCAATTTAATCTGTGTAATTCTGGGTCTGGTCCTTCATGTAGATCCACAGTTAGAGCTATCCTCAAGCAGATCCAACACTCTTTCATTCATGAACTGATGCAGTTAAGGCATTTCATGATTTTGGCTGGTTTCTGAACAAAGGTACATTGGGGCACTGTAATTTTACATTTAGATGTGCACCTGTTGTTTAGCTGTTATTGCTGCAACACTGTGGCCTTTGGGCAAATGTGCCAACTGGATACCAATGAGAACAGCAACAACCCCTCTCATACAATACAACCCCACACATCCTGTGTATAATTCAGTTACACTATTTATTGAGACTAACTGTTCACCTCCTCCTGTGGAGTGATCATTTCATCTTCTTCAAAATGATACTTGGTAAGGAGCATTTTTCTAGGACTACTTGCTGTTGCATGTATTGATATCTGATTTAGAAGCATTTCATTGAGAGCTGAGAATCACAACACAGATATCACACCAGCTTTAAAAAGAAAAAACTTGCACATGATAATGGTTGACTCAAACTTACAAACCCAGCAGGTTATGACCCGTCAGCTTAAAAACTAGAATGCCATAATAGCTGAGTAAATGTGTTAATATGTACTTTACCATAAGCTCGCTATGAATAAAAGCATTGCGCCTTCATTGACTACATAGCTTCCACAGCCAGACCATTTCAAAAGGAAACAGTTGGAATCTCAAAGTCAAAGCGGGAAATAATTTAAAGCTAATTCACACTTCAAAATATTAATTCGCAGCGAACATTTCCTTACGCGATTTTTGATATAACGGGTCAATCGCACTGTGGTGTTGGGTTCTAGAGATAGCTAAGGATGTTAGGTACAAGTGGGAGTTTTACATGTTTTTTCTATCTTTAAACCTGAAGGAGTTGTAGAGGTTTTTGTGAGAGGCGTTGTTTTACAAAATAGGCGCGGAAATGAAAACAGAAATTCGGGTTTAAAATGACAGGTATGTTTTCTTATACTATATTAAGGACTACGAAAAAGAGAATGCCACCCAGGAATCAGTTATTCACGGCCAATCATAACTCTTCATGCGTGATACTCTAGTTTCTGTTTGGTTTGGGAATTACTTTTCTTAATCAAATCAATAAGGAATTATGATTTAGTAACAAAGATGAGAGAAAAGTCAGCGCAAGGATAGTTCTAAAAATACTATGGTTCTGCATTAAAGATGGGATGGGTTTGAGATTGGGATCATACAATGCAGATATATTATGGGTTACCGTTCTTCCTATTAATACTTACAGAATAAGTTATTAAATTGGACCGTCAGCTCTGGTCAATGAATTAGGTCTGGTCTACCGGCACACGGCACTTTTGGAGGGATTTGGATTATATCTAATTTGAGACATCTTTGGGTGCTGATCAGTGGATCATGTACATACAATTTTAAGCTTGCAACATTAATAGTTTTGCCACAATCAGTGTTTCAGTGTATCTTTGGTCCCTTATGTAATAAGAACTCCTACCACATCTTCAACGGTCTAGCATGAGTTCAGATATTTAAGTTTGTATTTTTCACTTGTCTACTTATTTTGGCTGTCATGTTAAATGTCAAAAAGTTCTGAGACAAAAACAAGTCATTTCCATTCAAAATCCAGTCCAGGTTCTTTTCTTACTTCCAAAGTGAGCAAGTCCTTTGAAGTTCACTGAGAAACCTCCCCCACATCCTGCTCCTCCTTGCTGAGGCCAATTCTCAGCAGGTCCTTTGTTCTATGGTCAGCCCGCACACAAATGTCTAATGCAGTCCCATCGAGTGACTTGCTGGGATTATGCGTGAACCATTGACAGGCATTAGCCTTCCTGTTCTCAAGGGAGTGTCAAAGGAGATGTCAGTTTTCCCATGCCAGGCATTGTCAGATAAGAGTTCACATGTGGATTGGCTTCAGACTGGATTCCTATACATTAAAATCTTTTCAGTTCACATATAAAATATAAGCCCAGTGTATGAAGGATTTAAACCTTTTAAAAGAATTAGCCCTTCAACAACATGCTTGAAATATTGGATTTTGCAATTTTTCAAGACAAAGAAAATACATTTAAGCTAAGTTGTACAGCCAATTTCTTTAGGCAGCTGTAGGGTGTGATGCCTGGAGGATCCATGATTCCAGCACACTTTCCTTTCAATAATTCACTGGGGAAAATAACTGAACTTCGGACCAAAACAGCACTTTGAAGATTGCCATTGATTAGGAAACTGTGCTTAGGGGCATTTTCGGATTTTAGCCATTTTGTGGACTTGTTTCCAGTGACAGATGACAGATGACCGATGACAGATGACAGCAGTGATGACAGATGACGGCAGTGATTCCTGCTTTTACACTACTTTGCCAGTGTATGTGGCAGGGCATGCAGCTCTTTTGATGGGTTATGAACTCTGCGAAATTTTGCAGACCTAGTGCACACAGGGGTTATTGCCCCCATTCTTGGCAATTTCCTTTCCCCATTGGCAAAAGGGTGCACTGTGGTGCAGGGGCATGGATAAAAATACTCCACATAACCTCTGAGAAAATCAGATACACGGGTCACATATTTTGTGGATCATATTTCAATCCAAACCCCAAGTCTGTGGGACCTGGTTTTGCCTTTCTGCTACATTTTGGCAATTTTAACCATGAAAGATTTGGCCTAAAATTTCCCAACTTTGTACACTTTCACCCCTGAAATGTGTGTACAAATTGTTATGTGCGCAATATCAATACTTTCCCCACAATCAATCATTCTTTACAACTTCTGTTCTCTATGCAGTAATGAGTTCTACCAGGTTTCCACAGAAAGACCACACAATTAGATTTAAAACTACCAACTTTGCATATTTTTCCTATTCTTACTGCAAAGTTGCATGTCTTGAAGTTCAGTTACAAAATAGGCTTTTTAAAACCAAAAGTCTATTGTCACTTAATCCATTTTTTTTTTCTTTTTCCCCAACTGAAAGCAAATGTCAATTCCTTTGAAGCAGGATGAGGGGCCGCTCTTATGATTGAAGTTTACTGCCCCTCACACTTGACAGGTGAGAGTCTCAGCCTGCTATTGTCCCAGCCTGGAGCAAAGATGAATGTCTGATGACGACTTGGGAAGTCCCTTTGTCCTGGGTATTCAAAGCCTCAAAGCTAGCAATTAGCCACTTTCCTGTTCCAGAAGTTTATGAGGTGTCACCCTTTCTCAGGGCTAGCAAATGGCAGAGCACGTTTTTTTTATATAGTTTGCCAACTCAGCCTGGGTTTTAGCTTTGATTTTCTACTTTTAAATCTTGATTTTAAACCTATAGAATTAAAACAGTTTATAAGTGTATTTTTACCAGCAACAATGTACTTTAAAATAGGCTATTTTCCCTCTCCAGTCAGGAAAAAGCACATTTTACTATTTCTTTAAATCCAGTTTGCATCTCCAGCAAACATACACTTTCTGCAGCTATAGTTCTTTTCTTGAGTGCTGTAGTTGTTTTGCTGCATGGATACAGTTACAAGCATTGTTCTTAGTGTCTTTCTCTGTACAGCTGATTCTTGATACTATTACAAAGAAAATAGACACGTTTCCTATGTAAAATGAAAACAAAGCCCCGGGTTGATTTTTCAAGGATACATTTGACAGGAGCTGTCATTCAAATGAGGGCCTGTTCCTCTGTGACACAATGAATGATCCTGGGCCTTGCAGGGCCTTTTTAATCAGAGTGGTTCATGTGAACTTCATGAATTTAGAGCCAAGCAGCACTTTTAAGGTTGAGAAAGTGTAATTTTAAAGAGGCATTTCGGGTTTTCAGCAGACTAATGCTGCCTCTTTCACTTCACTCCATGTTAAATGTTGAAGAGCACACTAGCACATTGCTGCAGTGAGTACTCTCTTCCCCCCCATCTGAAATGTGTGTGGCAGGGGGTGCAGCCATTTTCTGGTTGTTACAAAAACGCAGTTTAGAGATCTTGGCACGCACAGGAGTCAGTACGGCCATTTTGTTGTGTTTCTTGCACCAATGCAGTAAAGTGATGTAGTATAGCACATCTGAGTGGGTCAAAATAACCCACAATATAGCGCTTAATGCCAGACTCCTTTTGCTTTTAAACATTGTGATAATTGATGTTATCGCTACCAAATGTATCCATACTCATTTAACCGACCTTGGAAGTTTGGACCGCTAAATAGCCACAAAAGTAATTCAAATATGCGACTACACGGTCACGCACACATGTATGTGAGGCTTGTGCTTTACTTTCTGTGTTATCTCACTAGTTAAAAAAGACAGAAGGAAGAAAGAAGTAAAGGATAAAGAAGAGGTAACATAAGTAATGAAAGAAGTACTCATGGAAGACATTAAGAGCATGTACAATAAAGAAATTAGTATGTTTGAACGATGAAAGAAAAATTAAAAGCGGAAGCAATGTGTGGGGAAAATGAAACAATAAAAGAAGATAAAGAAAGAAAGGGAGCAAGGAAGGAAATAATGAAGAAGGATGGTGGAAGTGTGCAGTAGCACCTGGATGGGATTACCACAATAACTGATTTCAGGCCCAAATAACTGGAAAGACTCAAAGAATATCACAAAGTATTATATTATCAATTCAATAAAGTAGGGAAATCTGGCAAGCATAACAATTCATAGCTCACATACTCTCGAGTACATTTCAGCTACACAAAGGCTTTATTCCTCAATATATCAGCTATGACGGCATCCTATGTGGCAAAAAGTAAAAGCCTATCAGGTGGAGGGCTTGGTTAAGGGAGCAGATATACCTATAGCTCATTTAGGTGTTAGTAACATTATTGTCTGCCCCTTATCAAATATGCATGCCTTGAACTACCTCTAACTATGTATAATCCAAATTATAGCAGAATAACAGCAGCAAATTGGCTTCTGCAACCGTGTATGGTCCACCATCACATAGACCATCATGATTGGTTGGATCTCTCTTTCAACCTTGGACATTCATCTTGTTAGCAGTACGTAAGCAAAACAAAACCCATGTGCAGAGAACAATGTCAGACAACTGCCCACTTGGCCATTTAGTCTACTATCTCTCATCAGTTAGGCCCTAAAACAAGGCCTCTTCTTGTAGTTGAACCCGCTGACTGTTCTCTTCTCCTTAAACTTTAAAGGGAGTGATGGTACATTGTATCTTCATCTGGAGCGTTATGAATACTCCTTATTTTCTGGTCTTGCACCACATGTGAGGAGACCATGATTTGTCCATTGTGTCCTTTTGTTTAGTGATTTTTTATTCAATTATACTGGTTGCTGTTGCTATTACTCTTTTTGGCATCTGGAGACCTGGTTGCTCCATCTTGCATATGATTCCTGCAGTCACTTGCAAATGTTTACTCCTTTGCCTAACCTAAAACAAATATGTCCAACGTACATGGCTTATCCTCTTCCACTCCTTTTGTACTTTGCAGTTGCCTCTTGCTGTGGCATCCTTGGTCAAACAAACATTCTTTGTTCTTGCATGAATCTGTATTTCAGTGCCTATCAACTATGTAGCCTTGGTCTCTCTCCTTGTTTATTTAAGCTTACTATTGAACAAAAGCAACATCCATCTTCTCAACATGACTTCTTTACCCGTGTTATATTTTCTAATGTAGTAAGCTTCTAAATGTTTCATCTACCTTGCGTTTCTGCTTATATACATTTACTGCATCTCTTCTTACTTATATTCTCATTGTATGTGATTTCTTCGCTTTTGCATATGCTTGTTTACTTTGTTACTTCAGTCACATCTTTATTCTTTTTAAGTATTGGTATATATTCTGTTCATGACATCACTTTACACCTGTCAAATGTTGCTTATAGCTTTTGCATGTTCAGTGTCTGCAGACGTCCTTCTAACACATCAGTTCGAGGGTACATTCGGTACGGTTGTCTGAGTGCATAACATCTTTCATATCTTCTATGAGGTATTGGGATGATACCAGGTGTCATGCACAGTGCTTTCTTGCTGTTCTTCCAATATGATGGAGGTGAGGGGGAGCACTCCATGAGTGATGTGTACATCTGCTTCTCTACAGAAGGAAAACTAAAGTCATCTGATAAACATTGACATATCTTTTGGATACGGCTGCTTTGCATTTCATGCAGGCTGTTACCTCCTACATAGCTGTCACAACTAAAACACTGTACTGTATGGGCGAGAAACTCAACACCACCAGAAGACAAAGCGCCACCAGAGCCATGACATAACCAAACTGGAAACAAAGAGCTGCAAGAGGAAAATCAAGTAAGAAATAGGCCTTTTCTTAGGAAAAAGTTATCAACTCCAATAAAACTGGCCCCTTCATCCTACACTTCAGAAAGGGCCTAAATACACTCCTCCCAAACCTTTATCCCCTTCCATAGATCGCTCTTCTGTGCATCCCCTATCCAGTTCCGCTACCACTGCTATCCCCACACTGTAACTGTAACCCACTGTGTGTGTCCTCTTCGCTCATCCGCCTCCAGTTGCTTCTCCAAGCAATGAGTTGGTGGAAGATCTCTTTCTTTGGCTGAGGCCTCCCTCTGGAACAGCCTCCCTGCCTCCCTGAAACTTGAGGAGAACCACCTCTCATTCCAGAAACACCTCAAAACCTTCCTCTTTGCTTCTGCTTTCTATCCTCCTCTCCCCTGCTGAATTCCTGGTTGAAACTGTACTGGTTACCTGGCCACACTCTGATCTCTGGCCTAGGTCCCTTCCCCTGCCAGTTACACACTTTCACTGCCTCCCTGGCAACCCCCGCACTTGGGGACTGTTTTCTGTATCCCTACAGTCTTCCACCAGCACTTGACACCTGATGTCTGCACTTACCAACATCTGCCCCTACTTCTCTTATTGTTTTTTTATTTATTCTATTACCCCATTTACTGCACTGTCCCCAGCCCCCCCTACTCTGCACTCTTCCTCTTGTCCCTTCCCCTTCACTTGCGCGATCTGAATGATGCTTGGCATAGTATGATCGCTGTCTCTGTCTTCCCTCTGTCCCCCCTCCCTTGCCGCGTCACACCTTGAAACACTTGTGTATAGGCATGTTATAAATGCCATATCATATCATATCATATCATATCACTATGTGTAGCATAGGGGACACATAGGGTACCCTGTTGCTTACCAGCTGGCTTTGCATTTTATAAATCCCATGCAAAATACCTACATTTGTTTTGCCCCACATTGGCTTTGCTCTTTAATTGTTCGTTTTCTTTCATGGTCAATGTGTTATTCGTTTCTGTAACAGGAAATCTTGCTCAAACAAACAAAAGAACACATATTTTACAGTGGGTTTCTGTTCACCATATCTCCGATCATGTGTGTAGAGCATTTCATTACAAACATATGCATGACTATGGAACTTAAAGCTTGGTTTTCTTTGAACAGAAAGGTCACGTCTCCCCACTGGAAGGAAATCAGGGCAGCAAGTGGTTAGTTACAGTTGAAATAAATTCTCATTCTACCATAAAGTCCCAGTTGAGAAGAGGGGGAAATACTTATTTCTGCATGAGGAGCAACATGTTTTATGAATTTCCACTTTTCAAACCAAGAGATTGGAAACAATATTGACTTTGCCGGTCTGGTAGCAGGTTTGAAGTCGGTCCATACCATGACAGAAGCTCACAGAGCTTCAAACCAGATGGGACATATCATGGACAGCCTCTTGATTAAACCTGAACTTTTCTCGGTGGGTGATTTAGTCTGGCAGTTTACAAAAAAAAAGCCAGAAACCTCTCCCTGGATTTCCTTGCCAAGCAGTTCACATCATTAACAGCAGGGATTAACTTGCTTGACATCTCCCTCACAGCGGGACTGGCTCAAGTGGCTTCGGCTGATAAAGGCGAGAAAGTCCTATTTGTCTTTCCATTCACAGCTGCACAATTGCGCATTTACCAGGTACCAGTCAGCATGTAGCAAAGAAGTCTTGACTGTTTCCCATGGCAAAATCCACTCGGTGGGAGATACACACATGGTGCGTCTCCCACAGGATAAATAAAGCGCGTTCTGAATACAAAGTGGTAGCTAGAAAGGCGATTTTATTTCAGTAGTCTGTCCATCCCTCATATTTCATCATGACCTTCTCACCTACATTAAGTGAAGTTTAGCAATATTTATGTAAGAGAAAAATGTATCACATCATGTGTTTGTAGCTAATTTATTTATTTTGTACTTTAATTGGTTATTTACAACATTTTTAATATCCAGAGGTTGCCAACCACAAACCCGCATTGTTCCACATTGTCTTGCTTCCAAGTCGAACGCGTTGCCCCTGAGCTATCTTCCCAAGCTAAATAATGACATGCATTCAACTGTGCATGAACTTTTGCGCCACACTTCAGTTAAAAAACGGCCCCAGTTGAAAAATACCATCTTGCAAGACAAATGTTCACAAGTGCAATTGTTGTTCTCCTGCAACATTCCATATCACTGGTTTAAAGCTGATGTGACATGAGGCCAAATTATCACATTCAGTTTCTATCAATTGCTTGATTGTGGCCGTGACAAAAAAAATAACACACCGTGAGTATGTTTCATTTTAATCAGCTCCTCTCCCAGTCTTTTTTCAGCTTTTCTGTGTCCTATACATCCTCCGCAGCATGTTTTTTTTTACAGCACCCCGTTTCTTGCCAGGTAAAACACTACATATAAACGCATATCTACACAGATTAGGCAGCTTAGGTGGATTTCCCTCTATTATTTAAGCAACTAGAAATCAGCCCTGACAAAAGGATCCGAAGTATTGCTTTTTGGGGATGGAATAACATTTAACAGTACCTCACAGTTTTTATAGAATATCGTAGTTGTCATGGTAGCATTATACCATTAGGGCATTCTCGATGTTTCCTAGCATTAGTTTAAGTAGGTAGGCCCCTCGTCTGCGTGGAACGTTTTATATTGTATTCAGACTGCTAGACCCAATCTATTGGCTGGCTTAAATTAAGACACTACAGATAATTACCATCAGGCTGCTCAGGATGCAGGCTCTAACTGCTGGAAGGTGCCTGCAGTTTTGTGGATCCTGTTCCTGATATTCACACAGAGTATGCCGTCTGCCTACCACCCAACCTCTCAGTTGGCTATCTCGGGGGACAGCTCAGGGGCAACGTGCTCGCCTTGGGAACAAGACAACACGGAGCAACACAGGTTGGATCCCGGGACCATGCTTATGAAACCTATGGGTATCAAGCGCGTTATAAATAACCAATCATATCATATCAACCAGCATGTGTCTTCTGCCCTTCTCTCCCTGATGTCTCCTTTGTGTGCCTTGTCCACTGTGCCTCTCCAAGCTACTATGTTCCCATCTTTTGAGCACCAGAATAATTATAAAAAGGGAAGCTCCATGCGTTTGTGATGGCCATCTTTGGAGAATTATTTCACCCTTATTTCATCAAGGCGCATGGAATGTGAAGCATGTGGGGTTTGTTAATGAAAATGTGGTGATTCCAATAGCTTCTGTGCCCTGTGGGAGGGCGCTAACGTGATTAAATGCCCTGAATCCTCATAGATGGACATTGTTGCTTCGGACCAGAAACTTGGGTTATAGGTAATTCAGTGTTCCCCTGCCCATGTAATGCCAGGCAGAAGGAGGGCAAGCTAAGCAAGATGGCTGTCAAAATTGCTGTGCCCTCAAATATGATGAATGACAAGGTACCCAATGTTCACTATGGCGTCTGGGTAAAATGGCAACAGGCTGATAACCACTGGCTGTGCAACAAGCATTCCAGACAGTAGCTTGTTCAATTTCTTGGAACCATGACTCAGCAAGCAAGCAGATTTGGAACCTGCCCACTTTGTGGAAAGCGCCACAGTCACCATATGGGAATGGTTTTAGAATTGCATTACTGAGTAGCATTACTGAGTAGCACTGGAACTATTTATTCTGAGGGAGTGAAGCATAATCAGAGAATTTTACATCACCGTTTTTTATTTTTTTTTCTCATTTTTGCAATAGCACAGTTGTAATTGGGCACATGCATGCATGCTGCATCTGTTCATCCTGTTATTATTTTTAAACATCTATTTTTCAATGCTCCTTGATTTATGCAAATCAACAATGCTCCTATGATAGCTGTACAATTTAGACTCTTTTGGCACTAGCACACTAGCACGTTTGTCTGCTATACATATATATATATATATGCATGTACCTTTTGCATAGCTGATACCTCAGACAAACACCTTACATTGTATTATTTGATCTACGGAAAATGATGTATATTTGTAACTTCACCAACTAGTTGTGTTGTATTCAATGCTGCCAGCTGTATGGGTGACAGTTCTTTATCTTTGTAATTAATCCATCTCTAGGTTAAAAAGAGGATACAATCAAAAATGCACCCATACTTTGACATGGAGACGATGCAATTTTGAAGAACATATTTAGGTTTGCATTAGTATTGATCATAGCCTATTTCTTTCAGGGAAGGCATAACATATGCTCCAGTGTTGACCTGTAGGTTTATCTCAGAACCTTTACTGGATATACATACACGGTGACCTTCAGTTCATATACAATACATTGCAAGCCCTGGTGGCATTTCCATCCAGCCTAATAAAATGATACTTTCAGTTTGTTTTACCCAAAGTCTCCCAAAAGATTGAATCTCTAACGTTGACACAAAATGCCACTTATGAAAGACATTGGTAAATGTGAATTTTTGGATTAATGCTTGTCATTTCAAAACTCTGTAACACTCACGATAACACAAATGATTTTAATGTTAATGAGTGATACTGCAGGCATTGTCATAGGATAGTTGGCAAGTCTCATAAGTAAGTACCAAAACAAAACAAAATGTGTCTAAAAAGACCAAGATACATTATCCTATATTAACAAGCACAATATAATTCCTCACTGCTGTTAGAGCAGCCTTACTTTCTAGGGGACGGTACCATGGCCAGGGGAAGTTACTCGTAAAGAATCCAACACCCTTTCACTAAGGCATCCTTCCTATCGGTCCATCCCATCATCAGTTCAAACTTGATTTTTTCTGCCAGCATCTTCCTGCTCCCACCATACCAAAGGGATACTCACAGAATCACCTAGTTCGTCCCATTGGCAATTGTCTAGCACAAAGAATCTTCTACCACCACCCTTCAAATGGCAGATCCTTGTTTGGGAATTGTCTTGATTTGCTCCATGTCAATGACAGCCCCTCGATGATAATCTTTCCCTGCCAACTCTCTCCAACCCAGAGCTTCACACTGAGGAATACATTAACATCATCCTTTGAGAAATTGTATTGATGAGTCAAAATCAAATGGTAATTTATTTTGAAATCTCATGTTGTATTTCTGTCTATACTACAACTTGCAGAACATACATAATGTTTAAAATGCCATCAAGAATAAGCATATAATGTTCACTGTAAAAAAAAAAATAACTTAGTATGCCATTATTTCTTGATGTGTGAATAGTTTCACCACTCACCGCTCATACAAATGAAAGTCCTTCCTCAAATAGCCATTGGCAAGAACGTTTCCATGCACTTAGAGACCCAGACAAGTACCATTGCACTGACTACAAAGACATTACTAGTTTTGGGTGAATAATTGCTCTTATAAAGTGTGTACTTCTGGATTTGTCTAAGGCTACAGGTTAGCACAGTTTGCTAGTTCCCTCCTGCCCTCCAGTCTTCTAATTCTGGATTTGCTAGAACCTTACATTGCAACATCAGGTTCACATTGACTAAACGACTACTACTGACTAGAGGGGGATATAATGGCTGACATGCCATGTTTCCCTGATTTAAAAAATGTGTTTTTGGTAACATAAAAAAGAAATGTCATGAAAAAATTGTATTTCCGAACAATCAGAAATCTGCAAACATTCTTCCGGCTGGCAAAACGGAATTAGTGGTGAATTTCGACAATTTTGTTTTACTGACTCTAATTTTGCCCACCTCTACTACTGACACTATCACTACCTCTGGCTCCTTCCCCCTTCCTGTGCTGTATATTATATGTAATTAGAAGAATGCTGTTGGATTGGACTACTGTCTGAACATTTGTCCCAAAATATTCAGATATAGGTATTTCTGAAGTAATTTTAGCCATAGAGATGATATCCCTAATTATTATTCCTCGGGAGGTGAATAAAGGGTAAAAGCATTCATTGGGACATAGTGCTGGGGGAGATTCTGTGAAAAGGGGCTGACACCTGCTTTAAGACTGCCTTCCTGCATGTGATCATTAATTCATTTTGTTGTGGCAAAGCTATTTTAGTATTGGGTGTAGAAGTGTTTATTTTTTTCTAGTCCAATGATTCTCAGCAGAGAGGTATTTACAGGGGTGTCTGTTGAAGGGATTTTTTAAGTATACTCATGAAGCTGGAATGTGATTATTCACAAAGCTCACTTTCAGAGAGTACAGTGCATATGCAGAGTCCTCAAATTGCTTAACACTCTCTTCCTAAATACTCTCCATCTAGAGCCCTCCACTCGGCCTCCTCCAACTCTCTGCGGGTGAGCCGTTTTTCCAAATGTAGATTTGGGGGTAGATCCTTATCCTCTGCAGGTGCCTCCCTTTGGAACAGCCTGCCCGCCTCTCTCTGTCTTGAGCTGGACCTCCTTAAGTTCTGGAAAGAAATCAAGACCTTCCTCTTCTTTTCCTCTTTCTCTGTCCTTCTCCCGTGCTAACCTCCTTTTCTCTCCTGCTTCCCTCATTCTTTCTCTTCCCCAACCTGCTAAGTTCACTGACTGGTCGCCTGGAGCACCTCAAGAGCCTCACAGGTCCCAAGCTCCCTTGCCAGTCCTGCACTTGCCTCTGGGCCTCTGCACTCTACTTGGCACTTCTGCACTTGGAATACGTTCCATGAGAGGAGCAACCACTCTGCACTTAACCAGGCCCCTGCTGGACCGGGGCCACTTGTCCACCGCACCATCCCTCACACTTCCTGCCTGTGCACTTGCACGATCTTGAATGTACTAGGCCTTGCAATAGTCTGTCTTGTCCTCCCTATGTCTCCCCTCCCTACCTCGTTTGTGCCTGAAATACTCATGCATAGGCATAGGCTCATTAGATGACCAACCACCAATCAATCTGAAACGTCACCAGACCTAGTATGGTAGTTTATCATTCTGTATGTCCTTTTCCCTCTCCCTCCTCCCTTCTACCCCCAGTCTTTGTCACGCACCTACACTAGTAGATATGCCTCTGGCCTTGTATGCTAGTTATTGTTGTTAGATCATTCGGAATCTTCAAGACCTAATGATGATGACTGTATTCCTTGTTCCCTTCCATCCTTGAAATGCTTTGAAATCCTTCCCTTGTGTACAAGCGCTTTACAGATAAACAATTACAATTACAGTTAAAATGTTTTATAGATTGACTGAATCAGCCCTTGTTTTTGCTTTGCATTCTTGGACTTGCTGTACTTTATTTATCATTGTCCACAAATGCAAATAGAGAAGCGGGATGCATATGTGACAGCGTGAAGCGCTCTGCACATGAGATTCCTATGTGATTATTTCTGGAATTAAATGTAGTACATTTTTTCTAAAATAAAATGATGCACAGTTACATTGTCTTCATAGACATTATTTAGTTCAAGCACATGTAATTCATTATGAGTAATATATAGATGTGTGTAGTTTCAATACCTTAGTCTATCCAAGGAAAGGATGTTCTACCTGTAACAATGATGATCACTGTTCTGCATACTGTTGCGATAGATTTGGGGTACATTTTGTGTCCACTCTGGCTATATTTGGTTTCCAATTCTGGCAACTCAGAATTCATTGTGCAGTCTAGCTAAGGTGGCAATGATGGTAGGGAAAACACATAATTGGTCTGTAGATCTCTGTTAAAATTGGGCCAATAAATGTACAAACAATGAAGATCCTTCCTTATTTCTTTGTGTGTGACTTCTCGTGTGCATTGTTTTTCTGACCCATTGCTACTGTTCCTGTTTCCCCCTTCCCCCTTCCTTCACTCTGTCAGTGCCCACATAATCATGTGGACTCAGTTGCAGAGTCACTGTGTGCCCCTCCTTTTTGTGGCTCTGCGCCCTGCATATTTCCAGGCCAGGTTTACAAAATATACATATTCAATTAAATGTGTGCTGGACTTTTTAATATGAGCTCAGCAGCACCAAGGAGGATTGGCTTGCAGCAGCTCACGGGTCGCTAGACAACCACGTTCAGATTCCATCCAGGCCACACATGTGTTATTACTTCCATCATCGGCCGACTGTGCAGGCTACCTGAGTCCGACTGCCCTGCTTAGGAGAGAAGACTGCTCACCGCAGGTAGGAGAACTTTTTTTTAACCAAATGTGTTTGTATACAAGCATCCATACCTGTTTTGAATTGTATTTAATATGTGTGTGTATGTGTGCATGAGTGTTCGTCTGAATGAATGTTTGTGTGTTTGACTGAGAGTGTGTGCAATGGGATTGTATTGTAACAGTCGATATTGAAACCAAAATGAATACCTGTTCAATGCATAGGAAGACATCATTAAAATACATATCAAATCAATAAATCAGGAACAATTTCCAACACAAATATTTGAGTGGCTAATACTAGCGACAGTTGAGCCCCAATATAATTCTCTCTGACAAAGCACAGCACAAAACATAGTTATAATAAACCCCCTAAAATGTCTTTTGCTATTTAACCTAAATTTCAGGCCAGAAATAACCAAGTATTCCAGGGTTACTGTAGTGCCAGTTTGGTGCAAAACGTATGGATTTGATAGCCATTGTTATTGTCGGGACAGTTTGGTGCCGAATGTATGTAGTGGTAAGAATACAATTATTGAGTTGCCATTCTGATGCCACACGTTGAGAGCTCATGCGGAAGTGGGTCGTGTTGGATAGGAGTTATGAGTGTTTGTGTGAATGTTATGTGTGTGTGTTTCTGGTAAGGAAGGAAGTTGTATTCTGATGTTCTTTGCTTATGGATGGATGCAGGCTAGTTTGGAATGTATGAGGTCCGAGTGAATGATATAATGGAATGTGTATGTATATGTGAGAGAATGTTGTGTTTCTGAGTTTCCAGCAGAGACAGTTGGGAAGATGTAGCCAGGGTGGTGGGAGCCAGTGGGTTCTGTCCTATTTCCTAAAGGACTTTGCTCTAATCTTAAGAAAGGAACATAGCATGTACTTACTTGAAGTGTCCAGAGGTGTCCTTCATAACACAAACCAAATACAAGGCCATTCTGTTCTGCTGACTGTCTAGCGGATGTTTGATTTAAGGTCTGGTATCACATTTCCAATGTTTAACTTTATTCATTTCCACCTTCTCTTTATTTCGTCAAAGATGTAACCATGTATCAAAATGCAAAGCTTTCTATGTTTCCATTTCTTAGAGATGGGCAAAATAATGCAGTGACAAAATATGTATTGTTAACTATTTTGTCAATTGAATAACTTGATCTGTTGGTGATGCATGTGATTCAGGGCAGCAATAATATTGATAATATGCACTGCCTGTTGTTATCAGGCTTTATGATGGCTACATACCTCCAAAAAAGGTTTTATGATGAACATTTGCAGGTTTTACAAATACATTGCAGAAGCTGTATGACAATATATGATGTTATGCGAAGAAATGTGCATGCACTTGTGAACATAAGTATGATCTCATTGCAGTTCAATTTTATGGGGGAATTTACAGGTTAATTTGCACAGAATGCCTTTTAAATTCCTTCTACATGTTTGAATGGCATCTAGGATTCCTCATTGGTGTTGAGGTGCTATATGATATGATATGGCATTTATAAGG
Source organism: Ambystoma mexicanum (assembly GCF_040938575.1). NCBI lineage: Eukaryota > Metazoa > Chordata > Amphibia > Caudata > Ambystomatidae > Ambystoma > Ambystoma mexicanum. Next base: position 973,408,643 of record NC_090933.1, on the reverse strand, counting down.
CGCCTATACACAAGTGTTTGAAGGCGCGGTGAGGCAAGGGAGGGTAAACAAGGGGAGGACAAAGACAACGATCTTACTAGGCCTAATGATATTGAGATTGGCAAGTGCAGGGGGGAGGGGAGGGCAACAGTGCCAGTGGAAGGGGAGGAAGGGCGAGTGCAGAACACGGGATCAAAAACAAGTGGTGCGGCCAGCAGGTGGCAGTGCAAGGGTTAAGTGCAGACATGTGTCTGATAAGTGCAGGCAAAGGGACTGTAGGGTTGCAGATACAGACCCAAGTGCAAGGGTTGCCAGGAGGCAGTACAGGTGTGCAACTGGGAGGGCAGGGACCTGGGCCTGAAGTTCAGAGGATAGCCAGGTGACCAGTGCATTATCAGACAGGAGATCAGCAGGGACAAGGAAGAGAGAAGGCAGAAGCAAAAAGGAAAGCCTTGAGATGCTTACAGAACCTGAGATGGTTCTGCTCAAGTTTCAGAGAGGCAGAGAGGTTGTTCCAGAGAGAGGCGTCAACTGGAGAGATCTGCCCTGACTTGTTGCTTGGAGAAGCGCCTGACCCTCAAGGTGTTGGAGGTGGAGGAGTGAAGAGCTTGAGTAGGAAGATATTTCCGAAGAGAGAGTTGGAGGTATTGTGATCCCAGGCCCCGGAAGGCCTTGTAGACTATGCAAAGGGTCTTGAACTTGATCCTTGCAGCCACTGAGAGCCAATGAAGAGATTTCAGGGCTGGAGAGATATGATCCCTGGGCTTGAGGCCAAGGACACGTCTTGCAGTCCTGTTCTGGATGAGTGGTAGAGGATGGAGAGAGTAGAAACATGCATATTTAAAAAGAGGCTGCTGCAGTAGTCAAGCCTAGAGAGAACCAGAGCTCTGGAGACAGAGAACTTCTGGGGGCAGGAGAGGAAAGGAAGAATACCTCTGAGGTGGTGCAGTTGGCAGTTTGACTTCTTAGAGAGATCAGCGATGTGAGGAGAGAAGGAGAGTGTGGAGTCAAAGATGACCCACCAGTCCTAGCCTCACAAGAGGGAGCAGGAAGAGGGCCAAGGGCGGGCACCAAGATAGTGGCAGGAAAATAAGGTGCAGGTGTGCCAATGAAGAGGAGCTCCATCTCCAAAGTTTGCCCGAGTGAGGATACACAATGGAAATAGCACTAGGGCAAGCCTTGTCTTGATGCAAAAGTGCATCAACAATGTATCTTTTTAGAACTAGGGCCATTTTAGCCCTGGTGCTTTTAATATGACAAACATCACTTGTCACATTGCAATGTTTTTTTAGTGTACCCCATTGTTTTTAAAAATAGGGCAAACTTTGCCAAAGGGCTAAAACCGTGCAAACTTTGCACTTGCACTGGTGCAACATTTCTGTAATCTGGCCCCTAGTGTGTTATGTATATAAAGGGATACCTAGGGGGAATTTACACAGCTGAAACAATGCTGACAGAGGATGCCGATCCCCATCTCCCTAAGCTACAGCCCATCCACTGAAGTAAGGGTAGACCAATGTACGGCATTTCCTAGCAACGGATAGAAAGAAAGTGAGAATCTTATAAATAATGATTGGTGACGGATCAGGGTGGAAGGGGAAGGATGATATGTAAATAATACCTTAGCTTGCAAAGTAAACACAGACATTTGAAAGATAGAAAGCTAGAATCATACCAAAGAACGAGCATGGAGGGATCAGGATGTGGAAAGATGGTATGTCAATAATATGACATGCAAAGTAAATAAAGGCAGCAATGGATCACCGACAAGGAATAGACAGGAAGGGAATGAGGGATTGTAAAAAAATAACACTAACCCAATAGCTCAATCTTCTGGATACTTATCTCACCCAAAAACCAATAGTATCTTGGCCTGCAAAGTAAACACAGGCAACTGAAAGATAGAAAGCTAGAATCATATCACAGATCGAGCAGGGAGAGATCAGGATGAAAGGCAGACATGTCAATAATATCTTGGCCTGCAAAGTAAACACAGGCAGTAAGGGATCACCAATGGAATAGACAGAAAGAGAACCAGAGATTGCAAATAACCCACTAATACTAACCCAATAGCTCAAACTTCTGCACACTTATCCCATCCAAAAATCCACAGAACCACACTCTCGCATGCACTTCACCACATCGAAACAACAAACAATCAACACATAAGTCACACCAACAGCACACAAGGTCGCACATCGATTGGATATTCACAGCCAAGCTCGGCGCACAGTGAAAACCGAACTGAAGCTGCCCACAGGACACCACTCTCTCACTTTCCTACTCCCTCTCCACCCTACTAACCACCCCCCACCCACATTCTTGTTTGCAGATCCGGCTGAGAGCCTGGGGACCAATTCCATTGGTGACGGTGCGCGATACGAATACCATTAACATAACTGGTATTGCCACGCAAGTGTGGGTCATGCGGTTCTTGTACAACAATGTGCTGTCACTGGATGCAGAGACTTCTGGCCAGTGTAAACTGCTGTTGCTTGTTTTGTGAATGACTGTTAAACCTATAGATTTGACCAACCAAATGATATTCAAGATTCTGAGAGAATAAGCGCCAGGGCTGAGCTTGGGCAAAAACTATGGGCGTAATTAAAGGTGGGTCTGGGGGGTTTGTCCCCCCCATCTTTTGTGTCATGCCTTATTGTCCCCCCCATCTTTTGGCAGGAGGACAGGGGGCCGCATTATGACCGCCGGCTTAGCTGACCCACACACAGTTTTATTTTCTGCTTCAATGTTTGCAGCACCGGGGTGGACCGGGCCAGTTTGTAGCATTCTTTCTGGATACAACAGTATACGATATTTAATTGGCCTTTTGTCAGCCAATGAAATTCGTTATGGTGGGTGTGGGGTGAATGATGACGCCACTGCTGCGTGCATGTATGCGCATTGGGTGGCACCTTCTGGAGTGTTCTAGGCGAGGGCGAGCTCTCTGAGGCACCCTGGTCCCTGAGAGGAACGTGCGCACTGCACAGACAGTTTCACTTTCCCCCACGGTGACAGTCGGTGTGTGTGCCTTTTACCGACGGTGCCCGTGCTTAAGCCTTGCAAGTTTCTTGCGGCCTTGTTGTTGTTCCGGGCATCCAAACGAGGAATCAGTGATCGCAAAGCACAGCAGGTAAGAAGAGTTTCATTCTCCCTGTTTTATTGCAGCATGCTTTTCTTTGCCCTGGTCTCTGTCCCATATTTCTAAGGTGTCGGCCCTTCCCCTCTCCCTCGTGTGTGTGGCTACCTTTGTCTCTGTCCCTCCCTCGAGCCCGCTCTGCCTCTGGTGAGGCATGGCAGGGCAAGGAGAAGGGAGTGCACAGGTCTGGCTCACCAGAGCAGGCTTGCTTGCCCACCGTCCCAACCCCACTTCCCCATAATAATAGAAAAGTCAGTAACCTGGTCATGGTTGGTTTACAGCTACACAACATAGTTTAGCTGATATCATATGATGTACTAAACTGTGTTTGGTTATTTTGACCTTCGCATGCACGCGGCAAGAACCTCTATTGCGCGCTGTTATAGTGGAAGCATGTTTTCTGTGAACGGTCTTGGCTCCTGACAAGTTCCACCTTTTTCTGTATTAATTAGTGTCAAGGAACTTATACTGGCCCTAGTTAATCCACCTGCTCCACATGTTATCTTCCTGGCGACAGTACCTGAAGAGCTTGTTTTATTATTTTTTTTTATTCGGGTTCGTGCAACTATTTCACAACATTCTGCCCTTTATATATGATCGTAAGTGTGTGACAATGTGAGACGAGATGCTGCTTTTAAAAGGCTCACAAAAGTGAATACTACACGATGTGTTCGATAACGTAGATCGGTGCTACTATTAGAAGTCTATAGTGCTTCGCGGTGAGCAGCTGTGCAATGTTTCTGAGCAGCCCCTGCAGAAGGTCTCACTGCGAGTGACCGTACCAAGCAAGATTCCCGACGTTTGAGAAAAGTGGCCCGAATGGTTTTTGTAAACAGTTTTTACATTGTTTTTTGCTCGACAGCGAAATCATTGCGGGAGTGTTATTGAACTATAGGAGACCATGTAAATCCCCGGCTCCAAGGGCAGAGCTCCTGACCGCCCAGACACAACCCAAGCACTGCCTGCTGTGCCGGGAGAACCGTCCAATGCAGCAATGGTTCAGCTTAACGAGTTTTGGAGAGGCGTGAAGATGGCCAGCGCCAAAAACTCTGCTTGAAATATGTCTTTCATTGGGAAGGAGCCAAGCAGACTTTCTGAAATCCTACCACACGCAGCATCAAGGCAGAGTGAGGGCCACTGCAGAGGGCGTCGGGATGCTATTGCGATGTACACTGCACACCGCTGGCATGTGCATGGTCTCCAGCCTTCTGGCGGATCTGCAAAGGAAGCAGGGCTGGGAGGGCTCAGTTAGTGGATTGGTTGGGGAAAAGGCAAGAGAGTTGGATGTGCTGTTGGCTGTTGGTAGCTGCAGCCTGGAAACACCGGCCATTAAGGACATGGCATTTGTGAGTTACTGCCAGATTAAAAGTCAAAATGAAGTTTTATAATGTATATGATTGCCATTTGGGCCACGCCCAAAGGCATCTGGACTGCAGTAGGAAGTGTTTGTTGCTGTATGTTCATAGACAGGTTGTAGCAATTTGCGTGCTGGTGAAGCATGTGGTTTCAGTTTTTGCACCCTTTTGATTATGGTCAGGCGACTGCCGAGACCGGAATACATGCAAACAGGCTTGATGTTTTACAACTGCCCATCGACAATCTGCCTGGGCGAATCTACCCTGTTCGGAAGGAGAATATTGTGAGCCAGTGCACGTGCTTGGTGGCCAACTAATCTGCCCAAAACGTGCCTGTTGAGATAAGGAGACCTTGCCGGGACGATACTGGCACAGATCTTAATGATCACACTGGTGGTATTCTTCGGATGCAAGACCACAAGAAGCCCAAGACGTGATGAGCCACAATGAGGCTAAAACATACCTGGGGTGTTTGTGGTCTTGTGCATAAGTGATGTGACCTAGGTGTTCTGGCTCGAGTGCCCCTTTTGGGGTGGGACCAACTAGAATGATATTCATATGGTCGTTCCCACAGGCTGAAAAACAGTCATCTGGACTGTTGTTCAACACAATTGCCAGTGTTATTTTGCATTATGTTAATGTGATTTATACTGAACACCACTGGCGTTTCATGACTCCAGGCACTCATTGGTAAAGATTCATTCATAACCTGGCCTAGGAAGATTGTCTCTGTCTTCCCTCTGTTCCCTCTGCCTTTGCCTCGCCGCACCTTGAAACACTTGTATATTAGGTGCATTATAAATGCCCTATCACATCATATCTCTTGGCTAGTCTGTGTATGGTGTGCACTACAGCATCCCTAAAATGATATCATTAAACATGAAATAATACTTTATTTCAAAATTGTTTATCTTATGCACAGAAATCATCCATGGTCTTATTAAAAATTGCAAAATGTTTTCCTGTTTATAAAACAAAAAACATTGCTTGTATAGTTCAGCATGGATGATATGAACAAAGGAGTTCTTATACATTTTTAAAAAAAGAGACATCAACAGACAAGCACTTTCTAAAGGTTGATACCTTGCAGCCTGTTTTGCTGCAGGATTAAGTTTAGTTTAGTTTAGTTTAGTTTATTATTTGTAAGGCGCGCCTTGCCCTGGAGCATCAGGGGGCACAAGACAAGAATATGCTCAACTTCGTTGCAGGTACATCTGCATGGTCATAGTACAGTATGCAATAGAAAAAAAAATATGTACAGGTACATGTGCGTGGTCATAATACAGTATACAATAAGCAAAATATGTACAAGGCAGGAACTAGGTCCAGCAAGCAGGTGATACAGGTGAGGGTATACTTACGAATATAAAGGACATATACAGTGGAATAGATACAGTAATATACATTGGTGTAAATACCGACCGAGGTAATGGTACTGGGGTCATGCAGGTGGATCGCCAGTGAGGACAGTCGGGTCCAGTAGGTCAGAGTAAGTTTGGACTTTGGAGAAGGTGTCTGTTGCACGCTTTCCCCTCCGCAGTTGAGTTGCCCCATTCATCATATGTATCTAATGCTTTCCTACCAGCCTGCAATCTATTTCTTAGTGCTGAATCTTCAGAGCCGGGTCCTCCTGAGTGACTATTATGGAGTGATTTATTCCCCGTTAAAGACTCCAGAGGTTAGGTGGTCGCAGATAGCGTTTTCTTGCGATGTCCACCCCACCTATGCTGTCCAAATGCAACAGCTTTCTAAAACCCCTGCAATCCACAAAACTAAAAGTTTGCGATTGCACAAAGGAGAATTGCAGGTCACAATTCACAATTAGAGTTATTGATAATGTGATATGATATGATAGTTTATTTATATAGCGCCTATACACAATGTGTTTCAAAGTGCTTAAATACAATGCAACACACATTTTGGGGTCTGAGGAAAAAAATAAGGACTTGCACCACTATCAAAAAAGCCTAAGAGACAGTTTCAACAACTCGGGAGTGATGTTAGGAGACTTTTTGGTGAGCTGGAAAGATTTCTTAGGCTGCTGATGGTCATCCCTGTAAGCACATGTGAAGGGAGGAGGAGTTTCAGTGCTCTTCGTCGCCTACAAACATGGCTGCCCTTCACAATGACACAAACTCATTTGAACAGCGTTGGTGTTTGCCATTTGCATCAAAATCGCCTAGATCAGGTGTCTTTAGACAAGATTATCCAGCAATTTATTCAAGGAAATGAACACTATCAAGCTACATTTGGATATTATTTCCGAAAATGGCATCTTCAACCAGGGTTCAGTCTTTAGTAAGCTTCTGTTTTCTCTCTTTACGATTCCTCCATGTCTTGCTTTTGCTCCTCTTCCTTACTGGCCCTTAAACATTGGAATGCACTCCTCTCCTTCACTCTCGCTCCTCTTTTCCACACTGCCCTTCTCATCTCAAAACACATTTGCTTGCTTGCTGATTTGGTTGTTTAATTTATTTCCAATTGAATTGTAGTAATCATACCAAAATGTCGACCTGAAAATTGCGACGGCCGAAAATGACGACTTTTATTTTAAGCCCCCCCTTACACCACATATATATGTGGGGGAGTATAGAATCTAATCTTAATATGGGGGCTGCAGCGGGTCTCCCCACGCATATATATGTGGTGTAAAGGGTTAAAAAAAGTCTGCATTTTCAGCCTTTGCAATAATCACATAGATCCAAATTGTACAGTTACTTTTACTTGTTAAACACTTGTGTTTGCTGCTCTATACATGACATAAAATGCAAATAATCAGGGAGGGATGAACTCTATTTGTGTAAACTGTCGCTACATCTAAAAATATCAAATGAAAGATGTTGCAAGTAATTAATTAAATCAGAATAAGTAACCTAATGCGCTGTTCTTGCAGGCATCCATTTTATGTTATGTCTATATGCTTTTTTGAGTCAGTGCTCTGGTGGCAATAAACAAACACCAGCTCCCTTCAGCTTGCTTGCAGGCCTTCTTTAGGTATAGGGGGAGCAGGCTTTTTTACTGTTGTCAATACAGTTAATTCTAAAGACCAATGGTGGTGTTATAAGTTTCCTGCCGTGTTTTTAGAATTTAATTTTAAAGATACGCATCAGTCTTATAAAAGTTATAACCGAGCGCGTCGGCAATGGACTCTTGTTGTGTAGTACTAAGTTTTATCCCTCAGTGTCAACATCTGACCACTCCACTCCGCCCCTTTGTTTCAACATTTTCAACAAAGTTACTCCACTGGCAGAAACCCTCACAAATGAATCACTGATTACAATCCTGTGAACCCTCACAATTGACTATGCCATCTGGGGTTGATGGACGTTGTAGTCCGAAACACCTGTACAGCCAAAGCGTTCAGACGTTTGGCCTATACATCTATACATAAACAAACAGGCCATATAATTGGAATTATAATTCTGAGAAGTGTTTCTCTGTACACAATTTACAGCAATCATGATGGCAATGCTTGTTTTTAGTTTGTCACTGAACAATGTAGGCTGATTGTAGTCTTTATAAGTTTGGCCAGCCACATCCCATTACTGTATTCATTGTATGGATCAGGGTCCATAGGCCAGGAGCAAGACAAACTTCACAGAATTCCTGCCCATGAATGCCTCAAGGTGGGTATTTTGTTCTCACCCCCATGGATGGTCCTTTTCTAAGGGGGGGCTCTCCTTGCATGCACTTTCACCTACAGCGCCCAATACCCCGCAAACACCCACCAACCCTCCACCTACCTGCTGCAGCCCCTTATCACGGGCTGCATAACCCAAATCTCAACTTGGTACACAACCTTTTCTCAATCGTGCTTCAAGTTACATGACTGTATCCTGGGAGGATAGCCCAGCGGCAACGCACGCCTTGGAAGCAAGATGACATGAAGCAACACAGGTTCTATCCCCGGGTCCACGCTTAGAAACCTCTTGGTGTTTAAGCGTTTTTTAAATACGCAACTATGACAAAAACAATCATGCAACTAAAAAACAAACAATTCCTCTAACAGCGCCTCGATGCCCGTGTGCTGTGGGAGCGATTTAAAAATGCAAATAAATAAATGGCTGGCAGGCTGTGCACAGATTGTATGCCTCACAATGAGATGTATTCATATGCAAGAATTTTTTAAGACATATTTGCAAAAGTATGTGCTGAACAGGGAATGTGTTGTTTTTCTAGTTACATAGTAGACAATTCTCTTTGCAGAATATGTTATGTTGATAGGGTTTTATACTGAGCCAAATCACCACTGTAATATTTTTAGGAATGTCTAAATATGACAAATCTGAAGAGCTATTGAACTCACTTCAACTATGAAAGCAGGTGGGTCTGGTTTACATATACGACTGAAAGTGTGCATGCTCATGGAGACCTATGCATAAGCCTTTTTCGCAATGTGTTCTCATTTGATCAACTATGAAGCTATTCAATTTATCAGAAAATGTTTGTTTGGTATTAACTTTCTTTGTGGGTCTTTTTGGTAAATGTATCCAAAATATCGAAATGAATTTATTCAGGAGTTAAACGTAATATTGTGGAAGAAGGCTCTGATTTGGAAAACCCGAATCATGCTGATGCCGGCATATAAAGGGAACCCTTGTGTTCCTAGATTAGAATCCCCACCTGGTGCTTCAGAAGAAATAACCCCTCTTGAATTAAAACAACCTTTTGAGAGCTTTAACTACTCATAGGGAAACCTAAAATGACAAGTAACAGCCAGTCATTAAATTCATTCGACATTGGCAGGAAGAAAACATACATTTGCCCTCCTCAGACTGGTTTTTCCACACACCTTGAGTGAATAAATAATGAGCTACTGTAAGGACTTATGCACATGAAATACCATCTCGCCACAGGGGGCCTTCATCACTTCTGGGCACAGGCTCTTTTACCATGTTATTACATTTGCTTGTGATTGTATGCTGCCTGGTCTGGCGGTGAGCGTGTTATCATTGTAGAGTAAACCTGTATTTTCACAATTTATCATGGTTTGTTCCACATATTATGACTACTCTAAAACTCTTGACTAAATATCTTTGGATTGGCATTGGGTCATTTATTTCAATTTTGTGGTTTCCTCAAACCCCAATTCAGTTCCCTGGAGGCAAGTGGATTCATTTATTTTTCTGTGTATGTCACTAGAACAATATTCCCAGGCTGAATTTTGATACTTTGATCTGTAAATGCTGTGTAACTTTTGGAACCTCATGGAAAACACAGGTGTTAATATGCCAGCACGAATTAGTGCATAAAGTAAGGTGAACGTTGGACATTTTTATATTCATTTTAAATGCTACCTTTTCAAAATTATTTCGGGGTAAATAAGGTTCTGTCCAAAACAAGCATACCAATGTGAACATCATTAAGATCACTAATTACCTTAATTTAACAAAGTTCTGGTGAAGCATTGCAAGTCGCTCAATGCTGACATTGCCCTGCCAATGCAACTTAAGCTTCGTTTTTGTAACCATAGCCTCTTTTGAACCATAGTTTTCATATCACGTTTGACCTTTTTGGTGAAGAAAGTGATGTATTTCGGTTTGGTTGTGCAGTTCTCCCTTTCTGAGTGCAGTAGTGGTTAATTGATTGCACGAGGGCAAGTGGGCTGAATACCGCTTAGGGAGCTACGGGTGAGCGTGCAATGTTCAGCCACAGGATGCCTTGTCTTTCATTATGCATGGCCTCAAGGCGCTAGTATAAACAGTTTATATGTAGAACTTGCCACTACAGTTACTGCTTTTCATAGCACTCTAAAGATTATGTGCTACTACCACTGGAATTATTGGTATCCAACTACCCAGAAAGGATGACAATGATTCAATTCTGTCCCTACAGGTTCAGAACAGATCTCAATGATCCACAAAATTGTCTTTATCACCAATTCAATCCTTCCTCGTTTCAGTAAGGACCGTTTTATGCATCGGTTTGATTGAGGGTTCAGTGAGTGAGCGCAATGCCGATTGCTCCTAGTGTTATGACGCAGTGCCACAATTCTATTACAGGCATTGAGGTGAGTATTATGGATTATCTTTCATTTTTGCTGGTGCGTTGGAAAATATTCACAGACATAAAATAATACATTGCTCCTTGAGCTAAAAATATCATTCAATATCCTGGTTTCCCAACCATCCTTTCATCGCCAATAATGTTACTAAATATTCATGTCTCCTCCTCTTTTCACCACTGCGGTAATGACAACTCCACTCTGGGGAAGAACATTAGAAACGCCAGGACCTCTCCAAGATGCTCCATGTCACTTCACCACTTGTCTCCTTATAATAATGGCTGCTAACCCACCAGTTCCTGCAACACATGAACAGGGAGGGATACATTCATTAATGTTGTTCCTAAAATAGAATTCCAACTTTCCGGCATACCACTAGGAGCAATCGACATTCATTGGCATGGGACAGAGTCTTCCTATTGTTCAAGTTCAAAGCCTATCCGGCACAATGTGTGCTTCCTGAATCACAGGTTTACAGTACAAAGTGTAAAAGTCCTGTTATCTGGACAAATCAGTAGCCCTGACAACATCCTCCTACCTAGATCCAGCCCCCAAGGCCTTACAAGACATACCTGCACTAGCTGAATGTGCCCTGAAAACAGAAATGCCAATGCTAGCGGCCTCCATGGCCCACCTTTGTAACCTAACCCAGGTAGCAGAGGACACCGGCAAGTGAGCATGCTTAAAGGAAGTAAACCATTTTATTATGGAAATTCTCAGAGGTGCTGCTCATTCCTCATAGACCTGTAAACATAATAAAATGCACAAGTTGTGTTATCTTAGAACACACAGCAAATTCAATCAGCATTGTAATTCTATACATCCAGATAAATGAGAGCACACCTCTACATTTGTAAACAATCTTCCATACATGTCCAAAGCTATTAGGCCTACCAAACCAAACACTGCAACACCACAAGTTTAGCTGGCAACTGTTGTTTAGAATTAAGAACAATATCAAGCAAATTGTGGAACATGCTTAATACCGTATTCATATCACAAAATTAGGAATTGTTAGGTTGACGAGGGTGGTCCAATTCTGATTCCTCAAACGACTTGACACACAAAAGCACTTGTGAGCAGGGTTTTCATGTCTAATTCCTCGAAGGAGAAGAAAGGACCTGCACCTACTGGTTCATTCTTCACTACCTCATGAAAAGATGAAATGGCTGACCTTTAAATAGTTAAAGTACAATAAACGATAGATTATGCATAAATAGAAGTTACAACATTCCCAAACTGAACAGAATCTGCTCCAAAGAGGTCCAAACAACTTTCACTGTACCAACACATCAAAACTCTTCAGGTGACTTATGTCCATGCAGTGGGTCCATGTCTTAGAAATGAGGCCTGAAGCTGCCTTTGAACCTGCCTTTGAACCTACCACTGGGCACCATCTAGACCTGAGACGTGTCATGTCATCAACTGCAGGAACCAGAGAGGATTAAGGGACACCGACTATGTTCATTCAAAAGGAGGTCCCTGGTTGTTGAATTGGTTTGTTCTCACTGTGTTAAGTATAAGAAAATGCCAATAAAAAATAATAATAATAACATTTAAAAAAAGGAGGTCCCTGGGTAGTAGAAGCAGAATCCTTATCTAACTCCAGGATTATGTGAGATCATGATTGAGAAGGACAACATGGAGTCATTAACACAACTCTGCCTCCTGCTTCTGCATGAATACAAGAGACCTGGATCTCATTGAGAAAGCATACTGACCTTGTAATCTTGAGAAGGTCTCCACCGGTTGTCGAAAAAGGGACACAACCTTGATGTAAAGCCTGCAGATCCACCTTGTTTGAATTGTTGACAGCCATTCTGTCCTCTGACACTTGATCTCCGCACCTGTGTCCGCTTTGTGGTAAAATGTGGACGTGGGGACCCTGGACACCTGCCATATCCTGCTCTGACCCTGATAGAGACCAAAGGATCAGAAAGAACAGCCAGTTATGAGGCCTCTAATGTAACCAACTCTGTTGGAGAATTGATGAGAACAATGTTCTTCAGAGAGGTTTGGGCTTTGTCTATAGCAACAAATGTGTTCACATATTTACTCTATCCTCTCACAAACTGATCAGCAACACATTGGAACCTTCTGCCACAGAATCTAAGGAATCCACCAGCCCTCTAAAACTGGGTCAGGGCTTGTGGATTCATTTTAAGGGAATACCTTTCCTCCTTTCCTGGGCCATGTACTGATCGGCATCCACGATGACACAGATCACCCTCCCTGCCCAATTGCTAATTGAAAATAAAAAAAAAAAATATTCTGTACATAAACCCACGTGTATCTCCCTACTTTCCCTAATGATTAATATTAATTATTCATTTTCAGTAGCATAATGATAGTGTTGGAACTATATTGTCTTACTCGTATTATTATGTCAACTTTTACTACTTTCACTTCACTAATTTCACTTCTACCACTACTACTGCCAATACCAATGACTGCGACTACCAATAATAATAATAATAATAATAATAATAATAATAATAATAATAATAATAATAATAATGATCTAGTGATAATTGGTTGTGTTTCTTCGATGTATTAACTGTTTCTCCTTCATTTATTTATTTTAAAACATGATGAAATGTGTAAAACCTTAACAGTGTTCTTTGCATTTACCTATTACTAGGAGGGAATGCACATGTGGCAGACTGAAACTGTTTGCACTGTGCACAAGGGGCTTCGTGAAGGAGTTCTACTTGTGTGATGTCTACCACCTACAAAATGTAATGCATTGGAGTTGCATGTACACTTGGCACAGGCAAGTGCTTTTCTGTATCTGGCCCACTATATGCAGTCCACACGGGAACCAAACGCACTAACACCAAAAAAACAGCATTTGAATTAACTGATAGGACCACTTTACTAAATGTAGAAAACAAAGTCTGACTTGAAACAGAAATATCTATAGATAAGTCGAGGTTCTAATTTTGATCAGCATAAACTCAAGCCACCACATTGTGACATTATTCAGTACTCAAGTATGAAGTAGGGAAATTGAACACTATTGCATGTAAAGCTCGATGTAATGGACTAGATGAAAGCATGTTCACTGTGAGGGAGGACAGGTTGGTAGGACAGTTATGTTGTAATTGAATTTAACTTTATAATAAGAACACAAAATTGTATCTGTGTTACAGTGTTTGGATTCATGGTGATGCTGTACTTTGCAAAAGCTAAATATTCCTTTTAATGGCACTTCCAAGTGATGTATTGTTGCATGCCAGTGCCAGCTCCACCCCACCTGGGAGCATGGTAGCTCCCAGGATTTGTATAATGGTCACATGGTGGTAACCATGTGACCAAGCTAATAAAAAGGACAAGCCACTTCCGGCTGTCAGTCGAACAAGAACTGACTCCAATGTGCTTCTTGGTAGCACCATGCTTTTGGCACACTGCATGCAGTAGGCCTACTGGCGAGGCTCTGCATCTGGACGGTGCCCCTGCTGGGAAACACTGTCCCCTCAGAATGGTTGTGCCGTGTGACCACAGCTTTTGGTGCAATTCCGGCCTGGGTGCCCTAAGAGCCGGGGCTGCTGTTTGGCTGGATGCCCCCAGCCCATGTGTTCCACTTCCGGTGATCCGGAGCAAGCAAGGTGATCCTGCCATGTCTGTGCTGCGTGGACGCAGCTCTATGGTCCATGTCGGGTGATCCCAACATCTGCGGAGGTCCGCTCCGGTTACCCGGGAGCGAGCCACAACGATGGCGGCGAGGATGTATGGGCCTGCATGCGTGCATGTGCAGGCTGCTGGAGGCCCGTTTGTGCGAACTTTTAGATGTGGTTTCAGCCATTGGTGCGGCGGGTGGTCCCGGGCCCTGTGTTTTGTTTTGCATGGGCCGCATGGTGCCCGCGAGGAGGGGGCGGCTGTGGCTGCGGAACAAAGAACAGCTGGGGCGGGCCAACAAGATGGGCGTGTCCTGCTGTACTCTGGGCCTGCGGCGGTGGAGAGGTAGCGGACTCTCGCGCACCTGCTCATGTGCCCAAAGAGCATCTATAGCAGGGCGGGTGAGGCCGTGTGTGTATGGCAGCCTGCCCATCGGCCATTGAAAAAAAGGAAACGGAAAAAGAAAGGGAGACAGCATGGACATGGACAGAGGAAAGGCTGAGCCTCTCACGGCAGATGGTGGGCATGGGCGATAAACACCGGGCCTGCAGCGATGATAGCGGGCAGCCTGAGGCCTGCTGGCGACTCCTGCAGTCCCAGAAAAAGGGAAGCAGGTAGGAGCAGCGGGTCCTCGCGTGCCTGTGTCCCAGGAAAAGGGAGAGGACTGCAGCGGCCTGTAAGAAGAGGGCATGCCCAGTCAAGACCCAGGGCTGCCATGGGGAAAGTATGAACAAAGGGACACCGGCCTCGAAAAGAAGGGGCTTGGCCCATCTTGACTTGGCACTGCCACAGTGTGAGAAAGGAGTACTGTTGAGCACGCACACCATGGGGACACGCCCTCCAGGCCCACCAGACACCCCAGAGAAGGGGGTAGAGGCAAAAAAAATGCAAGTGGCCCTCCTAAAATTCTGGGCCACTGGTGCGTGAAATGGGCATGCTCTCTGTCCGAGACTTGCAGAAGAGGGGCCCTAGTGTGGTCCTGGGTCCAGCAGCGATGATGTCCATTTGAAAACAAAAGATGGGGGATGGGAAGGAAAAGACAGTGTTACGTTGGCATTACCGGCACAATGGTAGGCACAGTGAAGGAAGTGCAGGGCTGCCGATGCTCACCATACATAGCAGGCCCTATGCCAGTGTGTCAAATGTGTGGTCGCCACCTTAGAGCCAGTTGGTGCAGTGACCCCAAAAGGAAGAAGGAGTGGATGAGGGTTGCAACTCACGCGAGTGCTTGTGCGCCCTGTGCCAGTAGAAGTGTCCTGCATAAGACCCTGGGTGGAGGGGGAATTGACGTGAGTCACCTGTCAGCCAACTTCAGCATCCTGCTATCGTGCTGCCACATTTTTGGAAGTGACGTGAGTGGCTTGTCATCCAACACCAGCACCTGGCCATTGTGCTGCCACAGTCTTCCTGCTACCATCCAGAGACTAGGCCAAGGTGGCCCCTGGTACCTCCAGGTGCGGCTTTGCCGGCCTTGAACTTTGAGCTGGCCTGTCATTGTGCCACCAGCATCCTGCCACAGTCTTTGCCCCTCCAGCGAAGGACTAGACTGATGTGGCCCCTGGTTCCCCCAGGTGCAGCTATGCCAGCCCTTGAGCTCTAAACTGTCCTGAAATGATCCCAATGGAAGTTGGAATAATATCCTGGTGACCTGCTAGTATTCAGAGTGGACACAGTACTCATGCACATCAAGGCTGGGAGCCTGCAGATCCTGGACATGCTTAAAATGGCCCAGCCAAAATACTGGGTGAAGCCGTGCTCTTGCGCTTATGGGTTTTGTAGTGAGGGGTGCCAAGTGCGAGCAATGGTGTTGTGTCTGTGGGATGTATTGACCCACTCTGCTATACTATGCGGCCTCACTCTGCTATCTATGGTGCGAGAAAGAGCAAAATGCCGGCAAATCTTTTGTGCATGCCAAAACCTCCAAAACCGCGTTTTCAACACACAAAAAGACGGCTGCGCAACATGCCACCCATTGTGCATTTGTGGTGGAACAGAGCACACGATGCAGAAAAAGTGCCAGTGGGCTCCATGACAAGGAAACATAGAGTGCAGAGGTAGCAGCAGTGCTTTGCAAGTGAAACTCCAAAATTCGCCTGTAAATGACATTTACTTTGTTGCTGAAACTTCAAAATTCCTGTAAATAACACTGTCCAATACTCAAAATCTTGCTTGGCGCTAAAATCCATTTAATCTAATGAAGCACTGTGAATATACAAGGTCCTGAAATGTTAAAAGTAAAACATTTTCTCAGCAAAACTGGATTGCCTGTGAATGACAGTTCCTGTCAAAAATCTGTGTGCAGCCACACGGGGCTACCTGTGAGTGACAGCGCCTGTCAATGGGCTTTCCTGATTATAAACTTTAAAGTTGTCTAAAACTAAAGATCTGCCGGATTAGCAAATATAAAAGGACTGTTGCTGAAAGGAACATGGATCTCAATTGCTTTGATCCCTCAGGTTTAAAGCTAAGAATGTCATTTACCTATGTCATCTGATGCAACAAGTTTGTTTGGGGCTGGATTTCAAGTCAAGAAATTACATTTGAACTTAGACTGGTTGGGCCTGCAAGAAGTTGAAAAACAGGTTTCCACCCAAGGGGAGGGCATTCCTCTCAGCAGATGCTCACTGACATATGATAATTGTGGGGTAGGACAGACTTTTGTCTACAGCCAGAGACTGAACAATGGCAGATCCTCCAAGCCAGGAAATGGACGTGTGAAGAGGTCATAAACTTGACTTGCTGAAGAAAATCCCAACGGTGGGGGCCACTCCTAGAGCTGTAGAGACAGACAGAAGGCAGACCGTTTGCTGCTAAGAATCTGTAATGAACAATTTTTAGAGACATATAACTCGCTGTAAGAAGTGGTGAAAAATATAAAAAGGGCAAAATTGTTACTCTAATTTTTGGCCCTACATTGCAAAACGGAGTGGAACTATGTAGCATGTCCTGAACAGGAATGGCAATATATGTGGTTTTAGGGGAACTGTACCTATGCTAGAATTGTTAAACTTTGCATACACATTCCTATGGTAAACACGCATATTTGTGTAAATTTGGAGAAAGTTTGGAAAATGTTTTCATGGAGAAATGAACAAAATGTTGCAAAAGGGTGAAACAAGGTCTCACAGCTGTGGGAATTTGAGTAACAGATGCTCCATAAAATATGCACTCCTGTATGTGATTTTCATAGGGGTTACAAATGTATAAATATGTATTTAGGAAAAAATGTGATTTTGATTCTAGTGGCTAGGGGAGGTTTCTAAGGATTGTAAAAACCAAACCATAAATTTGACATCATCCGTCTTTGTGCCAATCACTTGGATGCAAGGCGGAGATGAGACTCTGATCCAATCCCAGTCAAGGGGCAGGTTTAGTTAAGCTGGCCCATACATCCATTTTGTGATGTCATTTTGACAGGATAAATAGGGACAGCTGACAACACATAGGGACTCTCTCTTCTGATGCCAGCAAAGCACTCTGCTACAGCATTCAACATCCAGCTTTCAACATCCTTCCAGATCCAGATGCCAATCACCAGGCCAAGCAGTAGCTGAACCATTTTCAGCTAGGCATCAATTAATCCTGAACTAATCCTTACAACCCAGTGGAGCGCTTTGGTGTAGGGAAGCATCCTGAAACTATCTGGCTTGCTACCATAATGCTTGCCTGATGAAATTGCAATCCTGCTGAATTGAAATATCCAGAAAAAAGAAGGGCAGATCCTGTGCAGTTCCGGTGACCGGCCTAGCTGATTCAGTCCCGCGCCTGATGTGCTGTCTTTCCCTGTTAGACCTGATCCATTGACCAGAATCTTGACGCGCCTAAAATCTTAAATCCCAGTGGATTGTGAGTATTAACAGGACGCTAGAGAATTATTGTATACCTTGCCTTATCTTGTCCCACCCTTAATCTCTGAACTACTCTTACTTTCATGACCAGTAACAGTGTCAAAATATTGTAGTGCTTTCTTATTCTGTCTATTTGCTAAAGCATCATTTCCATAGTCATTTTTATTTGTGTATCTCTCATCCAAAAATCCCACTTCGAGTGTGTGGACTGGTGCCACCAGGGAAGGTGCTGGGGATCTGTTACTGAAGTCATGAATCAGTTTCAGAGCTTACGCCAGCCCAGCCTTGTTGTCTAGTCTGCATACTCTAGTCTTGAGTAGAAGCATAAGCCTTTTCTGATTTTGAACTGACACTTTTGTCCGAATTCGTGTCTTTATTTCCGAAAAACATCTCTCACTAAAACCTCCATAACTCCCTCAGTTTTAAAGATAGAAATGAAATTTCAATTCCAACTGATACCTAACATCCTTAGCTACATCCACAACCCAAAACCGCAGTATGACACAGTGTGATTGACCCATTTCTATCAAAAGTCGCATAGTAAATGTTTGCTGCAAATTTACTTTTGCAAAAGTTTTACACGTGTGAATTGCCTTTAAATTATTTCCCACTTGGCCTTTGGGATTCCAAATGTTTTCTTTTGAGTAAATCATAGCTTTTGATGGTTTGCATCTATTCAAAGCGGCTCCCGTAGAAATGTATGATAATTTAAGCATTTTTGACCCCATTTAGTGTTTTTGCTCAGCCAGTTTCAAAGCCATCCTGACAGTCGAAAAGTCAAATTCGTTTTTCTCTTGTGTTTAAGGGGGGAAGGTGGGAGTGATATTCTGTTTGTTCTGTATTATTCCTGAGTACCTGCTCTCTCCTCACATCTATTTAAATTGCTTATTGGTGGGTTGAGTTGTGTTGTAGGGGGAACCTCTAACCACAGTGCTATCTGTTCCAAACGAACCCAAAAGTATTATTTTCTGTGCTGCATTCTTTTAGTGTTGATTGCCTGATTCCCAGTGCATTAAATATATTATTAATTGTTCTTGTCACCCATTGGTGATTGTTGTTACCTATTAAAAAGATGTTGTGATTTTAAATTCGAAATAAATAAATATTTACCGTTGCAAACTAGCCTGATTCCTGGTTCAGTGTGACCAGGGGGGTATTTTGAGAAGGGTGTGATATGAGTGGCATATCATTCAGAATATTGAACTTATAGACAAAAATTAATAAGGATTTCATTTGCGCACTACATGCTGGGCGAGACTTAGGTGTGTGTCTGATTGAAATCACTTACATGTCAGTGGTGGAAGGTCCACTCATCCAGGTTAATAAAGGGTGTGCTTGCATGTGGAGTTTGTAACGTGTCACCAGTAACTCACCAACCCTGACTGTCACCTCCATGGGTAACCTGAGCCCCTAAGTGTGTGAAGATTAGTGGTACGTACAGTCCTAGTATTATTGTGTATTGTGGTGCGATGTTAAGTTTGTTTGGTCGTTATGAAAAAGGAGGACTGTTGCATGCCACCCCTCTTGTGAGCATTTTAGGTCCCAGGATTTGTATAATGGTCACATGATGGTAACCATGTGACCAAGCCAATAAAAAGGACGAGCCGCATTTGGCTCGATAGTCGAACAAAAACGGACTCCGGTGTGCTTCTTGGTAGCACCATGCTGGTGCCAAACCGCATTCTGTAGGCCCACTGGTGGGGCCTTGCATCTGGACGGTGCCCCTGCTGGGAAACACCATCACCTCAGAATGGTTGTGCTGTGTGACCACGGCTTTTGGTGCAACGCCAGCCTGGCTGCCCCCAGAGGGGCTGCAGTTGGCTTGGTGCCCCCAGCCCATGGGTTGCACTCCAGTGATCCGGAGCAAGGAGGGTGATCCCTGCCGTGTCTATGCTGGGTGGACACAGCTCTATGGTCCATGTCCAGTGATCCCGACCTCTGAGGAGGCCCGCTCCAGTGACCTGGGAGTGGGCCACAACATGCATTAGCAGCATTTATCAGACTTAGTAAGGTCTGATGTTTATTACCTCAAGCATGTATTTGTCTTTTTTATTAATATTAGTGTCATCGATTTGCTGGAAATGGTCAGGCGAGTTTAAGAGTTCTGGGAGAGTAGTCCCTTTCTCATAGATGACGTCGGTTCAGGATACATTAAAAACAGCTGGTAGACTATTGACTTTTGGAAGATAAAGACAAAGATGCATGCAAGCAGATAACATATGTTCCAAAGAAAAGCCAAAAATAACAAGCAAATCAAATGTGACTGAGACCTCAGAAAGCTAGAATCCCAGAAGCCATATAGAAAGGAGTAGCTTGAAGAAAGATATATTTAAAAGTTCCATTTGCCAGAGTTAAGAACTATTTTTTTATAATGGTGGACATGTGCACGATTTAAATTACACAAACATGTCTTAAGTGAAAGAAGGTAGGCTTTAGAAATTGCTTTGCACATTTGAAAAGCAGATGAGGCATGATGGATGGGCAATTAATGTGCCTGCTGCTGTATGCCACTAGACCACACGTTCGCAAATACCCGGCACAATAAAGCAGATTTACATGGGGACAAGATCCTTCCAAATGAGTCCAACCTTGACCTCCACTGCGGATGGAATCCATTCCAGGATCCTTTTGATTGCAGACATGCCAGACACTCCCCACACTCAGGCGAGATTTCAACGAGTGTATTTTTGTTGGTAATTAGTGGGGCTGCCTTTGGGACTACTCCAAATCTGTTGGGGGTGAGGGGGTCTGTAAGACATTGACCATCACTCTCAGGAGATGTCAAAGCGGGCCCCTACCACAGGGAAGCAGTACATGACTGTGCCCTTTCAACTTGTTGGGTTTCAACTTTACCTGCCAATGCAGGTGTGAATGGAAATGACATAGCGCATAGAATGGGCCACTCTTCCCATCCACCCCCTTCAAAGGCCACAGATGGATTACTTTATGCAATCCGTGCCCTCCTGGGGTTACGACTCGAGTGGCAAATATACATGCATTGCCCATCACTGTCACTACATATCAATGCATCAACACCACTCCCTGCTTGAGATCTGGGAGAAGACAGACACTGCCTGCTATGCCTCCAAATTGGAAAGAAAGAACAGGCCAATGAAACATTCTTTAACGTTATTAACGGGAATGCATTGTTGACAAGTTAGAGCAAAGAGTCTGTGACACTAGTTCTATGTTATATTTGATATTGCATAGTGCCTAACTATCATTGTCAACGGCCTGACGGTCTGCACAATGTAGACTAATCATAGACAATAAACATCACATTGCATCACATGAGGACTTTGAAAAATATATTTGCTATTTCATGTAAATGACATTTGGTAGGTAGTGAAAACGTGTTTTGTAATGTTATATTTAGCAGATGTATGTCTTAGGTATGAGCGCTTTGTGAATTGCTAAATCAGTCAACATGATTTCTGCCATGGACCAAATTTGGCCTGAGACTCATCGAGCTAATATAGGGACAACACACTGAAAGGTAGGCCAGGTGTTTAATTTACTGATTGCGGCTGTGGGCTCTGCAATAATATACATGCACTGTCACTGCACACACATATGTTACACATTCATGAATTAATCTCTTGAGAAACTCTTAATACTGAAGACCAGTCTTTAAGCACGGGGCCAGGATTCGGACCAGCGTTGCTCTGCGTTGTCTTGCTTCAAAGGCAAACATGTTGCCCCTGAGCTGTCCTCCCTGCCCTGCACATTCCATGCATACTTGGACAACAATACATGTTTAAACAATGTGTCGCCAAGGTCTCAATGCACATGGCAATTCAAGCATTTATTATTGCGTGCAAAGGACACTTTTAGGAGATATTAACATGATAATAATGTGTTTCATGCACCATATATACAGTGGCTATACCATGCATATGAGGCACTCCTATCATTGGTCTTTGCAGGTAGCTACAATATCACCCTCTGACATCGACCATTATCCTCCCAACTCTATATCTCTTCTCCCCCTCTCTCTCTCACACTCTCTGTGTCTCTTACTCTATATATCGCTAACCCTCTCTCGCTCACCCCGGACACATTGTACACCATGTGCAAAAAGGATCTAGAAATTGCCAGATGAGGGGAAGGATCAGTACGAAGACTGCAATTACCACCACAATCAAGGTGCCAAAATGTATGGGAGATACGATGCCCTGGCTCAGCAAAAGATCTGCTTAAGGTATGAAAACCCCAAATCACCCATCTCAGTATCACACACGTGCTGGCCTGAAGGCTGTCAACCATCCCAAATCCCACTTCAAACTGCTTTGTTTCTGGTGTTGTTCCCAGTGGGTCCATTCAGACAGTTACAAATCAGTGCAGCACAGTGTGTGTAAGTAATTGCCATCTGAAAAGGGTGTAGTAGGCCTGGCTTTTTAATTGTTATTAGTAAAATTATGCAGATAATTCCATCTCTGAAAGTGTGGTCTGCTAACCAGATCACCTTTCCTTAAAGCTCCATGCCAGAAGCATAGTGCCACATGTGTTCTGCTGCATCAGCCTTCTTATCTGAAACACCTGCTCTCCAGTTAAACAGGGCAGGTCCAAAGGTCACTGTTGCCCCTTTGACAGCTGCTGTGTCAGCCAAGTCACTGCAGTGCAGAGTATGCATTTAAAACCTGCACTTCTGTTCCAAAATGACATATCTATGATGAGTTACTTTCCTAGTGGCAGTTTATTATTTATTGAAAAAGTAGACATGGGTCAAGGGTTGGATTTCTAGTAATTCATATAATTATTAAAGCCACACCCAATCCATATCAGGCATGTGTCAATACTGTGATCCCAGGCCAGCAGTGGAAGGGTTGTATGTATTCTTGAGTCACTAGTCTGTACCTGCCAGCCAGCAGGACATACGACTAAAAGACTATGCATCACTTCAGGTAACACCTCTCTACAGAAGGACAGCCTCTCCGCAGGAGCTGTCCCAGGAAACAGGACTAAAAAGGACATACCCTAAACTGCCTCACACCAGGGTGTTGCATACCAAAGGGCCTTTAATGCAATAGGTCTGAGAAGGGTACCAGGTTAATGTAGTCAGAGGGAGATCAGCACAATTGGGGAGTTCTTCCACCACGTTTCTCTTTCTTGCATTTTGCACTTTCTTCAGCACAATGCACTGTGGGAATGATGCAAGAAGGCAAGCACTACCTGTCAAAAGGACAGGGATTGGACCCTAAGAAGCAGGTTTACATGTGTCCCTTCCCCTGTGCACTTTCATTCTCTTATAAAATATGGGGCTCTCCCATTCCTTCTTTGATACACTTTTTGATCATGCAGAATATTAGGAACCATTATTTGGACCACTTTTGGGATTTGAGCTTTCCAAAGCCCTCATACATTGATGTGAACAAGGAGTGTTCAAAGGCAGAGTCAAGCTCTGCACCTCTATCCACTCCCAGGGTACTTTGAGGGTGACTCTTGCTGAGGAGCAGGACCTGCCGTTCTACATCAAACCTCTCAAGGCTGGGAGAGAACCAGAAATGGCTCACCCTGTCCCAGAGCCTCTGTTGTGGCCCTCACTGCACTTGGTGGACCAGGTCAGCCAGGGTCCGAGTTCTACCACATCAAACTGGTGAAACCACATGTGTATTGTGTTCACCACACTCAAACCAGAGTGAACCGCCTGTGCTGCATTTGACA
The DNA here is from genome assembly GCF_040938575.1 of Ambystoma mexicanum. Classification (NCBI taxonomy): domain Eukaryota; kingdom Metazoa; phylum Chordata; class Amphibia; order Caudata; family Ambystomatidae; genus Ambystoma; species Ambystoma mexicanum. The sequence goes on along the minus strand of NC_090933.1, from coordinate 973,385,039 downwards.
CTCTACCAAATTACTGCTGCTTTGCATCCATCGAACCATTCACCACTATATCATTTCAAGCACAGCGTCTTACCTGTTTGGCTCAAACAACCCGGACACCACTGTGGAACAACTCAAACCACCACCACTTTGAATCCTGCATCAGATCACCAAGGTCACCACATCAAACCAATGGATCTCTTACTGCAAGAGCATCGCATCACTCATCAATTGAAAACAGTGGATCCAAATGTCTCGGCCCAACCTGACACCAATACTGGTGAGCCACCTGACCTGCAGGACCAGAATGCTGTGCATAAGCTGCACCATGCTCCCAATTAGAACCAATTAGATGCCAGCTAACTGCCTTGGACCAGAAGGACTCACTGCACCCCAACTTGGTGTAAGCCACCCAACACTATAGTTTGAAGCCTTGTTCAATGCTATCGAACTGCCAAACATTCATTTAACTACTTTGAACTGACCCTTTGCCCTGGTCCACTGTTTGGGACTCTAGAGAATGGTTATGTCCTTTTGCACTTTTCTCCACTAAGAGCCTATCCTTTTTGAATTCCTTTCTGCATTACTTGCCTGTGTTCCCTCTCTTCTGAAAACCCAGAGTGCTGCACGATTTCATTCAGCATATATCTTTCTTTTAATATTTACAAGGGTGGGTTTTATAGTGCTTTTGATAGTGTAGTATGCAATTGATTGGTGTAATATAATATGCACATATTTTCATAGAATCTTAATTGGAAATTCTCTTATTTTGGAACTGTTGTACTACTGCTGTGTTGGTTGCTACTGAATCACTTTCACGCTACTTCTGACAGTGTAGCCTTCCCTAGGCCCACATTACCACAAAAGATGACAGACATATATATTTTGGCTGTGTCACGTTTTACCTTTATGATTGTTGTCACTGTTGGTTTGGGGGCTCATTAGGTGGTTTAGTCACTACTCATCCTCATACTCCTGAGAAGAAGTCATTCTATCATGCAGTGTTTTTCACATGATTGGGACAGGAGCCACAATACCTTCTCATTTCTCTACAAAGTGAATCCCAGTGTCTCCAAAAATCCACAAGTCCCTCTCACACAGCAATCACAGCCAAAGGCCAAACACAAATTCCCCCTCAGCATGGCCACCATTTGTCCCCACCACATGGGGTTAAGAGAGCTACATAGGAAAATGATGCTAATACCGTGACTACACCCTTAAGGGAAAGAGGAGGACCAGGATAAATAAAACCTTTCCTTTAATGTCCTTCAGCCTTCAACTGGCACTGTGGAATTTGCCTTTAAGGTGTTCTCAGCTAGACGCACAGGGTGCATGAAGACGTCTCTGCATTTGATTATGAATTGCAATATTGTTAGAAATGGAGATTTTTGAATAGATATCTCTCTGATAGAGTACATTGCATGCCTTCCTACTTTGACACTATCATCTCTGTTTTTGGGCCTTTAATCATTCTCTGTTTGTCACTATGGGTATACATACATATATACAAATATTAGAATTTTACAAATTGACAATTCTCAAATTGTACATTGTCTAGCTGAATTTACTTGCAATGTGAACATTTAAGCTTAGAGCCTCAGAGCCTTATGAAGTCTTCTGTCATAACCGAGTATTTAATTTGAAATCCAGACCTTTAACTTTGGTCAAGGCATATACATTGTCATTCTGAAAGGGTAAATCATAAAGCTTCAAGTCACAGAACTGATTATTCAGGTTTGATCAGCATTTGCTAGAGTTGGACCAACACCACTGCAAACTTCTATTCTCAGTTTTGAGGCCTAACATGGGAGAACGCAGCTTAGATCGCCCCTTTAATTCGAAAGACGAAAAAATCCATCTCTAAACATTTTTACAGATAGATTCAGGATGACAATGGTTTCAAATGTACATATAATTGTTCATAAACAGACTATATTTTGCAGTTGCTGCCTTCCATTGCGTCCACGTTCTAGTCTCAAATGCATTATGTTGGGAAAGGTGATGTGTTAGCAATGTTTTGGTATGCTCCCAGCCAACCCAATTCAATCTCACCTATATACTGTTTTAATTTATTTGTAAAATTGACAGGGAAAGCAATGCATTTTTGTACCACTGATAACGGAGCAGAGGACATTGGTCCTTTACAATGGATTGAGAGAAGGTGATTTGAAAACCACATGATGCAGGGGAAGGTGAAAATATTAACCAGGGTCGAGGTCAGAATGACATAGGAACTGGTTGGTGGAGGAAGTACTGAATTAAGAATGTAGGGGTGATGGAAAAGTGCTGTACGGTTGTCCATGAAGGGTACAGAAAGAGGAAAATGGTGATGTAGCAGCGTAAAAAGCTAGGAAACAGGTTCTTTCTGGAGGAAGGGGAGCTTTGAGGTTGGATTTAAATAGTGGTAGAGTTAAAGTTGTACGGAGACAGAGAGGAAGAGCATTCCAGAGTAGGTAGCCAGGAGAGAGAGAACAGAAATGAGAGGGAGCACAGGGGGCTTGAGTGTGGCAACGAGGTAAGCAGAGGATCATTGTAACAAGCAAATAGGGAGTAAGATGAGCAGATTGGTATCAGTAGAGTGGGGCAAGTCCATGGACAATTTTGAAGACAGTGAGAAGTAGATACTTAGCCCTAGTATCATAGATAGACAGTCAATCAGGCGACAGACAGAAGAGGCAGAGATAAAGCAAGAAAGGTTGAAAAGTATGCAGACCGCGAAGTTCAGAACTTTGTCCGGCGGTAAAAAAGCATAGTTGGAAGGCCATAGAGAAGACTTGCACAGTAGTCAGATCTAGAAAGAATTAAGGAGGAGATTCGCTGTTTATCAGTATTAAAAGGAAGAAGATGATGGATTATTCTGATATTGAGGAGGTTGAGTCTGGATGTAGTGGCTGATTTGGAGATGAAGAGCAAGACATTTTGTGATTGGTCGAAGATGACATCAAGGTTACGAGCAGAAGCAGAGTAAGGAAGGTAGTCAGGTGAGAAGAGAAGACAAGGGGGAGAGGAAGAGATAGCATGTTTGACTAGGAAGCAGAAAACTTCAATCTTAGTGGAGTTGAGCATTAGCAAGTGAGACGCCATCCAATATTTGATGGCAGAGTGGCAGTTTTAAATGTTTGACAACAGGCTGTTGGTTAAGAAGTGAACGGAGGGGAGCATCTCAGTGTCAGCAAATAATTGATAGTAGAAGCCGTAAGAGGAGAGCAAGGCGCCAAGAGCTGAAGTAAAGAGAGTGAAGGGAAGTTGACCAAGGACAGACCCTTGGGGGACTCTATCTGCATGGGGGCAAGGTATGAAGCACACCAATCAAGAGCATTATCTCTGATGCCAAGGAGAGATAATGTAGAGATAATGTCAGAATGGCTGACAGTATCAAAGACTCTGTCTCGGTTTAATGCAGAAGTCAGAAGCCAGATTGAAGAGGGTTCAGGCAGTAGTGAGTATCACAAAACTCAATCAATTGAATACTGCTCACTCTAGGCTTTTGGAATTGTGTGGTAGAAGAGAGACAATGTTACAGTAGCTCTCTTATAGTACCAGGGGAAAGTGTCATTATCAAGAGAGGAGTTGAACAGGAAGGAAAGATGTGGAACAACACTAGCAGTTATGTGCTTCACAATGTGCATGGACATTGGGTCAGTGGGGGTACAGAAAGAGTTAACCTTAAAAAGTAGGGCAAGAATCTCATCAGGGTTGGTGGGGGATAAGAAAGACATTGTAGCAGGAGAGGAGGGTAAGAGATGTGTAGAAAAGTGAGCAGGAGGAGGGGATCGAACGTAAGTAGCAAGGCTATTGTGAATGGTAGACATGTTCAAAGCAAAGTAGAGAGCAAGATAATTTGCAGAAACAGTAGAGGAGATACAGGTGGGTTTAGGAACTGCAATAATTGAGTTGTAAGGTTTTTGGAGATGCCTAGTTTGGGAGGATTGAGATGAAATAAGAGACTATGGGCCTCATTACACGGATGGCGGAGAACCATGGCGATATTAGCGCCATGGTTCATGCCGGTAGAATACCGGCACCGCCTTGGCGGAAAGGGGAATTACTGTCCCATTCCAAGGTTGGCGGGGCGGTAATTCCCCCTTCCACCATTGCCCTTCCTCATTCCCATTTTTGCCCCACAGGGCATAATGGGAATGGGGAAGGCGCTAATTACGGTACCGCAAATGGCGGTACCGTAATTAGCTCCGTGGGTCCCTTTGCGGGTTGGTTTTTAACACCTGCAAAAAGCAGGCGTTAAATCCCCCAACCCGCAAAGGGACCTCGTAGTAAGGCGGTAAGGATTTACCGGTACCGGTATTTTACCGGTACCTGTAAATCCTTACCACCATCCGTGTAATGAGGCCCTATAAGTCACATTTGGTAGAGTCAAGAGTAGAGGAATAGTTTTGAAGAGCAGTGAGATAGAGTTGGCGATCAGATTTTATTGCATTATTGTTTTCAGGGTGTGGATGAGAGCTGCAATCCATGGCCTTGGGAAGGGGGGGATTTAGGACTTATTGGAGTAAGAGGGCAGTGAGAGAAGAAGGGAGTATAAAGAGCAATGTTAATGTTGGTAAAGGCTTCTTCAGTGGATGAAAAAGTTTAACGTAAAATTAAAGAGAGTGGTGTAGTTCAGCTAAATAGTCAGTGAGTTTGGGGGATGGAAACTAGTGCTTAGTAATAGTTGTAGTAGATGGAGAGAGTGAGGAAGAAACAGGATTGGAGATTGAGGCACAGATGATAGATTGATCAGAGGGAGAAGGAGCATTGGAGATATTAGGGGCGGATAGTTGAGAGGAGATGAGAAACACTTGTGTATAGGCGCGTTACAAATGCCATATCATATAATATCATATCAATACAATCAAGGGAGGTTTCATTGGGCAGAGAATGGATAGAACAGAGTGAGTGGTTAAGTAGAAGAAAGTTAAAGCCAGTCGCTAGAGCAGCAGATAAAAAGTAGAGCTTAAAGTTACTTATGACTATGAGGTGGCACCAGGAGGGCGAGAGTCAATTAGTTGGGACATGTGGTCAAAGAATTAACCTACCGGACCAGGTGGCCAGTAGAGAGAGATAATATGGATACCATACGTGGCAGTGATTGTGGAGTTAGTGTATTGAGGTTCCATGTGTTAATACCCCCACAAAAATATCACCATACAAAAATATTGCCATATTTTTGCGGTATATTAAGGCATGGAACCTGCGGGGGACACCCTTGCAACCCCCACTCCAAATAACCACAAATATTATCCCCACTAAAAATATCACCTATGGCTGTTGCCGTTGACCATATATACAGCGATAGTTTTGGTGGGGATAATATTACCTGATACCGTATTTGAATCAGGCAAAATTAGCGGGTGATATGGTAGTCGAAGAGATAGGAAGTTTGGAGAATTACAACAGTCCTACACCACCACCACTCCTGCCAATGGGGCAAAGAGTCATGAAGGGCGGCAAGGGTTGCAGAATCAGAGGGAGAGATCAAGGTGTCAGTAAGGATAATGAGGTCAAGAGAAGGAGTATGAGAAAAGGAAGAAGTCAGAGGTAAAGGAGGTTTTATTGCAGACAGACTGTGCATTCCAAAGAGCATTAGAAAGAGAGTGAGATGTAGAAGCATAGCAGCGTTGAGTCATAGAAATAGGCAGGCGCTGAAGGTTTAAGCAAGAAGAGGAAGTGTAATAGAAGTTAGGGTTGGAGTAGGAATTGGGAATAGAGAGAGTAGTGGAGCGAGAAAAGAAGTGGTGTTGCGGAGAAGAGATGATTGTGTTGGAAAACAGTTGAGAGGGTTCTGAGCGGAGGAGAGTGAAGAGAGAAGTAGAAGGGAAAGAAAGGGATAGCGTGAGAATAATTTACTATAATATGTAATATATTCAAATAATATATAATATAATAATATTTGGGTATATTTAGAAGAACTCACAGACAATAAGGACACCAGAAAAGATATATCACTTTGCATATATATTGCTACATATTTAGAACATGAATAATAAGTAGCAGTAAGGCCCACCAAATATAATCCCAACCTTATTTCCTGAGATGCCTACCGGTGCAATTATCAGTCTTTCAAACAACAATCACAGTTATCTACCAATGCCTGTCACTTCAAGAGACAAATTGCAACCTACTGCCACAGATCAGGACTTTTGGCCCATTCCAATAACCTGGCACCACCACAGCAACATCTACAACAGGGCTCAAGTCAAGGGTACACGCGGGTGGACCCAGTCCCCCCACCTTTTTCAGAGGGTGAACGTAGTCCCCCCAGCTAAAATGAGAAATATTAAATGCCCTCTTTGAATGTATGTATTAAAACCGAGCTCGGGATCAAACCGGAGTAGTCAGGTTTGCCTGCCGGCCACTGCACTATATAACCTGATAAAAAATAACAAACAACTGAAGGTGAAATGTCGAGTTACGGTACTGCAAGCTCCAGGGAAAACATTTGTATTAGTTCTTGGAGTTTAAAACAAGCACACCTTTTAACATTTTCAAAAAGACTATTAGAAGAAAATATCCTCTCTTCGTTTTGTGTCTGTGTTGCATTTATGAAAGGCAAATGCCATTTGTCCTGTGCAATTTGGGTGGCATGCAAAGCCAATTCAATGAAATGTGCATATTTCACCTTGATATGATAATGTCCTGTGACGTCACATCCCATTGGGTTTGTTGATGAGTCCCCCCACTTAAATCTTTAGGACTTGACCCCTGACAATACTTGTCAATGTGACCTCCTGCCCCCGGCATGAGCACCTGAAATAAAGCAGTCTGTGGCAGTGTCGCTCCATGTGCACCTCGTTGATGTCACAGCACTCACACCATGAAACACCCCCCACCCAGACCCCCCCACCCACTCCCCCGCATCTCCTTGTGGCAATCTGAAGCACCACCACCGTGATTTACGCTACTTAGTCCTCCTAGAAGTAAATGAGCAGTGTCTGGCAAGTATTGCAATATGATTCCTTCTCCAACATACAGTGCGTGCCATATACCGGCTATGTATCCGTATCCTCATTACGGTACATAACCGACACGCTGGTCGTATTGCTTCATATGGATCAAACGTTACCAGTGTATTCATGGAGATATACTGCTTGCAAAGAGCTGATACTTTACCACGCATCAGTCAATCGCTAGACATACTTCACCTCCTTGCAGTCTGATGCTCCAGATGGTACTTTGATCAGAACCTGCCTCTGCATTGGCATGGCGCCAGGCGCCCATTGACTATGCACAGGCTTTGACAACATATCCTTGGCATAGCTGAGGTGGAATCTTGCACAGCATTTGCAGTGTGGCAAAAACAGCAACTGATGAAAAAAAAAGCATTCTTGCTCAAAATGTTTCCCATTTTCAAAAGTGCACTGTTTTTGCACGACATTTAGTCTATGCATAACCCCTGCAGCCGTCCATTTGCCTTTACTCCCCATTATTTTGTTTCATGCATACAATGCTTTCGACCCCCATGAATTGGCATGACACAAGATTTCAGTTGGCAAAATTGGCCGCAGTTTTATTTGCATGACAACAGAAGTATTTGTACACCATAGTGACCTCATTCTGTACGTGTGGCGTTTGCCTGCCGGATTTCCTTTGCTTCCCCCTATACTTGGTATAGTAGGCCCCCAACTCCCCCGACCCATTGTACCTGTTCCTATCCTGCCCGTGCAGGGGTCCGTGGGTGGGGAGAGCGCCGTTTGTTTTGGGGGGGAAGCTGAGCCTTATTTGTTCCTACCAGGCGCCCCCGCCGTTTAGGCCCCCAAGAGGCGCTGGTCCAGAAGAGCGAAGACCCATTCTGTTTCCTTCTGGCTCGTCCGGAGTCTATCATTTGTGTTTGGTTGCCCAAACACCGCCACTTGTCATCCTCTGACCTGGGTGCCCTGCGACAGCAAAACCCGGGTGTCGTCCTACTTGTATTTCGTGGGTGGGTGGGTGGCAAACGAAATTCCTCTTCCTTGTCAGGTTGCGGCGACCGGGTCCCAGTGCAGGAGCAAGATGCCTGGTCCCTGATCTCGCCTGCTTTTATCCTGCAAGCCCCGCCCCCCTTCCTTTGTTTACCCTTCGCAGGCTTTTCGGGCTATTGAGTTTTTGGCGCCGTTCCGCCCCTTTGCCCTTTTTACCCTTCCGGGTGAGGGTCCCCGCTCCCGGCGGCATGACCCCGCAGGGGTTACCCTGCTGCCTCCTCCATTTTGGGGAGGTTTTACGTCGTCAGCTCCATTCCTCGATGTAGGCTTTGATGTAGGCAGGACACCACCAGCCATTGCAAAGTTCTTGGTGGGCCTCAAAGGCATGCAGGGATGCTTCTATAGCACTAACCCCGGCCTTTCCCTCAGAACCATAATGAGCTGAATACACACTATACCGAAGCCCTTCATCATGGGCTTAATATTTATTTACACTTAACGAGCCAAATGTGTGTCATACTCATGGCCATGCTTCACCTCTCACGGATACGGGTGACCAACTTCAAAAAACAATCCTCACGCTCAGAATTTAACAATCTCTGCTATATAAATACACAATGGTGCCTAATCATTTCGTCTATTTTTCAGCACCTTGGCCAAATGACTTTCTAGAGACACTGGCGTATTTTTAATTATTTGTATTTGTGCTTGGCTGCAAATTGCACGGCCTCCTTACATGTAAAATAACACGTTCGCGAGCAGCGTGCACAACATGACTACTTTTCTTGGGTCTTGCTTTTTTATTCGTTTGGGCTGACATTGTGCAAACAAGCGCATTCCCGCTGTGTAGTAGTACAATGTCAGCTCCTGCCCCACAATGACTTTAACTTCATACAACAGTAGGAACCATATTAATACAATGTTCTAACCAGCAGACTACAGCCGAGAAAACACACCGTTGAGAAGTTATATACATATAGAACGGTCTGAAACAGGGTCGGACTGGGCCATACAATTGTCTGGGCACCAATGAAAAAGTGGCCCATAGTTGTAAATGGCAATTCATTCCTTTTGTGACAGTGTTTGAATAGTAACCACGGGGGAGATTTTTTGTATAACGTGTGATGCAAATTGTGCATTTTAAAGAATATTTATTCAGCAACACTGGTCAAAACTACTACCCACAGAGTGAATTAACTCATCAAACTGGCCCAAACCGGCCAAAAAAGTGGCCCACGATGACCCAAAAAACGGGCCCACACCAGCATTTTGTGTTTTTGGTTCGGCCATGGGCCTATTGCCCTATAGGCCAGTCCGAGCCTGGTCTGAAAACAAAACCAGGCACAACAACATGCATTTCCCAGCTGGAACTCAGTAGTGCCATGTCAGACTACCTCAACCACGCATAAAGAACATTAAGGGCAGAGTTACATGTGGGAACTGCACATGGATATGTGCAATCAAATTAACATCACTGCAATCACATTGTAACTGTGAATGCTGAACGTATGCTCACGTGATCACATAATCATCAATTCCACACATATCAATGTCATTTTAAATACAACACACAAATTGCAAGCATATTGATCTACTTTTCCTATTATTGACCTTATGTTTTAAAATATCGACCTTAGAAATATGGCCATTTCTTGCTGAAGAGGAAGGGTGTTCAAAGTGGAAATCCCTACACTTGTGGTCGCAGTGGGAGGCAGTGGTTGGCAGCGGTGCTCCTCACATTTTCTGAAAATGTTTTACTGTTCCTATAGTTTTATTTAAAAAAAGAATGGTTTTGTTTTAAAATGAAAGTGCAGGAAGAAGTTGAAATCTGCACTTCAGTACACTGCACTGAAAATTCACTTAAACAGCAGGTGTGTTTGTTTGGGTGTTTGGATTGCGCATGGGAGGGGGGTTTGATGATGGGGTTTGTGAGCTGCGGCAGGACATCAGCACGAAACATAGTTCCACTATTTCTGTTTTGTGCTCTTCATCCACAGCCCCACACCCAGCACTGTTGTCTTCCTCAATCATTCTCTCGTCCTCTCCATCTACCAAATAAGTTGATATATATAAAGCTTCATTTGTTTGAGTTTTTCATGTACTAAGACCACATGAAATGATTGCATTTTGCTATGGATTGTTTAAGAATAATAAGGCAGAGAGCGATTTTAGGTGGTTCGAACATGCCACGTACAAGCCAACACAATTGCTTTGGAGTACAACCAGGAGGCAGATGGAATCTGAGGAGGGACACACGGCTTGGGGGTGTTGTTTGGTTATTTACCCACCCTTTGCCTGCCCATGACCATGCTAATCCCTATGGCCATTCCCACCCACAACTAGCCCCTCCCCACCCAATATGCATCTTGCTAGGATCTCTTTGAGCTAGCTTTATCATGCAACAACATCAAAATTGGCCTGTCAGTGCTCTTTATATTATTATTTGTATTATATTTATTGAGTAAAGATCTAGGTTTGAGAAGCACCAGAGCGCTTTACAGATATATACACCGTTGCAGGTGCATAATACAGCGCTTTTCAGAGGTAACAATAGAGCAAATATACAGCGTGGGTAGGACATAGAGAGTCATAGAGGAGGGATAGAGATGTCCCGGTAGGTGGGGGAGAGAGGGGTGGGTGGCATCTAGTGATTCAGGTGGTGCGAGGTGGTGCGAGGGGTAATGAAAAGGCCTAGGTGTTGAGGAGGAGAGGCTCCTTGAAGAGGTGGTTCTTGAGGTCTTTTCTGAAATGTAGGATTGAGGGGGCGATCCTGATGCAGACAGTGAGGAGGCTCCATAGTCTTGGGGCGTAGGTATAGAAGGCTTGTTTTCGGGTCCTTTCATTTTTGAAGCAGCAGATTTCAAGTCTGCAAGTGTCCTGGCTTCTGATGAGTATCTCCTCAACTTGATGGTGACTACCTTATAGATGATGCAGCAACACTTGACGGTGATCTGTGCATGCAGTGGGAACCAGTGAAGGTCGAAGAGGGCCGGGCTTGCGGCCGTGTGTAAGACACTTTTCAGAGGCACATGGGAGGATGATGAGGGGCTTTTGAGGAGTGATTTGCCCCCATCCTGGTTGGATAGGACCAGTGCTTGAATGGTGGATCTAAAGCTGTCCAGAGGGAGGGCTTGACTTTCCACAGGAGACAGAGCTGATACCAATCTGTCTGAGTTTTCTGAGCTATGTCTGTCCTAAAGCAGAGGTGTTTGTCGATGTGGAACCCAAGGGACTTGGCGCAGGAGATGAGCTCGGGTGTGAAGCCCTCAGTGTTCATGGTTGATAGCCAGGTCTGTATTATGGGTGTTTGGTGTTGGTGCTGAGGAGTAGGAATTCGGTCTTGAAGAAGTTGAGCTTCAAGAATGCACTGGACATCCAAGACTGGATCAGCGAGAGGCAGGTTTTTAGCCTGTGGATGTCCTTTATGGAGTCGAATTTGAGGTATAGCAGTCTGTTGGCATATTGGTGGATGTGGATGGCTAGGAGAGCTCCCAGCAGCTCCATGTATACATTTAAGATCACTGGGGAGAGGATGTAACCCTGTGGGACTCCACAGGTGATGGGTTGCATTGGCAATCTAGAGTAGACCATCTGAACTAACTGCTTGCGGTTGATAAAAAAAGCCTTCTGAGAGCTAATGTCTTAATGTCAGGTGTAAATGTGCTACTTATGCAAAAAACCAGGTGTACCTTCAGCCAATTAATTTATAAGCAGGTCACATCCCCTGGCATTGAAGGACTGTTAAAAACACACATTTGCATGTGGAAATGGTAGTATCCATGTGTCACTTGCTATTTACTGTGGGTCTTCATTTTACCAATGTATTGCATGACTTTTATGTTTCCCAATGTATTTTCCACCTTGCACTGCATATGACTGTATATTCACTGCACTGTTTATGGTAGCTGTTAATTTCTGCCAAGTGCTTGCATGTTCCCCAACATTGCCTGATCACTATATTTTGTACCTTCATAATCCCTATAGTTGCTTGTTTCTGGCACACCGGACGTTGTTCACTTGGAGACTCCACTCCCAGGCAACCAGCCTACAGCCAGTAACAAAGGGATCACATTCCTCCCGAAGGCCTGGCCAACTCCATGTCGGAAAACCTGATCAGCAGCTTCCTTGAGCCAGAAACCAGTCCCAGTATAATCTGCCACCTAGAGCTGAATCTTTACTCCCCTTCCATTAGACCCTCCTCCATTACCCAGTGACAGTTGGCCTGCCCCCTGCAAGTCACCAAGCTAGATACTGCTGGGAACCTACATTCCCCACACAAAAATTATCAAGCCCTTTGGCTCCAACTGCCCTGCACTTTATAATTTCATCTCCCCATGCCTCACTATGAACATCCACTCTGGGCTCAAACTGCCAACTTCCCAGGTATGGGAATCACACAGAATACCTGCAAGTGTTTGTCCAACTCTGCATCCCATCTCTCCTGGAAATGACCCTGGCAACACTATCTGGGTGAGGCCTGGTAATGATTACTCCTCTTCCTGTGCAAGCACTTGACAGAAATAAATAGCTAGCGTAAACAGTGCAGTGAATATACAGTCACATGCAGTGCAAGGTGGAACATACATTTGGGAATCATGAAAGTCACGCAATACATTGGTCAAATGAAAACCCACAGTAAACAACAAGTGACATATGGATACTGCCATTTCCACAAGCATAGCAAGCAGTTTTGCCTCATGTATAGGTATTTAATAAGCAATTGCCAGGAACTTCTATCATATGCCCAGGTACTCCATAAGGCTGTCTGGGGCCGGGGACCACACTATCTGCAGCTCTCTCTTAAAAAATATTCCCCCTATAGACCCCTGCGCTCCTCTGGCACCAACTCTTTGGGTGTAAATCATTTTGCTAAACAGAGGCCAGGAGGTTGATCGCTTTCCTCATCTGGCTCCAAGTCCTCATCTTGAGCAGGACTTTCTTAATTTCCGGATTCTCTGGAAACTTTCCTCTTTACCTCATCCGCCTTGCCCTTACTCTCCTCTGCTAATCTAACAGTCGCTTGTTTGGTATGCAGGGTCGTTGTTCATTCTCGGGGGCCCTGACCTCCCACACCGAATTGTCCCCAGATTCTGTCTTTCTCCAGCAATTGCATCGGCTCACCATCCTCCCTGGAGGTTCACACTTACCCTACATTGCACTTCACCTGATGCTCACCCATGAGCACCACAGCATCTATCCCATTCCCCCTCTCTTCTGCACTTACATATTCTGAACCCTCACAAGGCATAGTAGGTCATCCCATCCCCTGCCCCAAACACTGTATTTAATGTGTCTTTTTGTATTTAATTGTGTTATTTGTTTGTTTGAGGTGCAGCTTGGTTCCCTATGGCACAGCAAGCAAGGGACCCACGTCTGGGCATACCCTCTCTCACATAGTGAGACAAACTGTGACCACAAAAGTGATAGGTGGAAGGTTTTGAATGAATCTGTACCACTGCCGTTGCTCTCGGCAACCTTCCACACCACCGTTTTTTTAGCCCTTCTGCGCCACTGGAAAAGGGGTCCAGCCATATGCAAATCAGTCTAGTACTGCCACCAATGGTAGCAGCCCGGCCCGAACTGCTAGGCCAGGTCCCCTCTGCACGGATACACAAGCAACCCCAGACATGTTTCGGCATTGTTAGGCCTCATCAGTCAGGTGCAGCTTGGTTCCCTATGGCGCAGCGAGCAAGGGATACACGTCTGGGCAAACCTTCCAGCCATCACCTCTTTTTTATTGCTATTGTCACCCCGAGTGGGACGGGTATGCCCAGACGTGTCCCGTGCCTGCTGGGCCTAGAGACCCAAGCTACTCCTCACTGATGAAGCCCAACAAGGCTGAAACATGTCTGGGGATGCTTGTGGTCTCGTGCAGAAAGGATGTGACCTAGCACTTTGGGCTGGACTACCCCTTTGGGGGTGGGAACAAGCCTGCTTTGCACATGTCTTTCCCCTTTTGTAATGGCTTGGCAGGTGAAGAATTATGGTCTGGAGGGTTGCCCAGAGCAATGCCAGAGGTTAAGATTTATTCTAAACCTTCCAGCCATCACCTCTTTTGTTTTGCTGTTGTCACCCCGAGTGGGACGGGTATGCCCAGACGTGGGTCCCGTGCCTGCTGGGCCTAGAGACCCAAGCTACTCCTCACTGATGACACCCAACAAGGCTGAAACATGTCTGGGGATGCTTGTGGTCTCGTGCAGAAAGGATGTGAACTAGCAGTTCGGGCTGGACTGCCCCTTTGGGGGTGGGAACAAGCCTGATTTGCATATGTCTTTCCCCTTTTGTAATTGCTTGGCAGGCGAAGAACGATGGTCTGGAGGATTGCCCAGAGCAATACCAGAGGTAAAGAATTATTCTAAACCTTCCAGCCATCACCTATTTTGTTTTATCATTGTGGTAGTGCCTAGCAAATGCCTTTCCCATACCTGCACAAAAGCCAAAACAGTTGACTCTGCCAATGCATGTTCTTTTCCTTCCACTGTTATAAAACACACATAAAAAGTGTCAATAACAGAAACACACAAAGGCACATGTATAGACCTACACAGTGATAAACATGCCATAGGTGTATGGAGGCTTATATGAAGGGTCAAGTGTGGCCAAAAGGTTTTCCAAATATTTAATCGCAAATGTGCTCTATAGTAACCATATGTGATATTCATCAAATCCAAACCCATTCAAATTTGAAAATAAATGTCATAGGTGGGCATATTGGTCTAGAGCTGCTGTCTCTCTCATTTTTAGGGCTCTCCCATTGTTTCGTAATTGCCTTTTGTCCTTATGTTTGCATTATTATTCCAAGCAGATGCATTAGGCAATATATCAACCCATCTAACTAGCTCACCAGAGTTCATTGTAATTTCTGACACTTGTTACAAAGGAGTTCCTAATCCTAATTCATAGAACTGATGATTTCAGGGTTGGTTGAAAATAAATAAAGATAAAGGTTGTAGGGAAATCTAACTTAAAGGAAAGATGGAGAGCAACGGGCTATTTTAAAAAAATGAACATGCAAGCTGTGGTCTGTGCACAGCATTTGCATTTGTATTTGATTTTGTATGTTATTTATTTACCACTTTCACCAAAGCGCTACACAAAATTATTTGATCCAATGGTACAATACAAACTGTGCAGAATGATCAATAACCATGAAGACTGATTAGAAGAAAGAGAAAGTAGAAGATGGGCTTTTATTTGAGAAGAATAAATATGATAGGAAGAAGATGCACAGATAGAAAGTGGAAGAGTATTCCAATGCTTAGGTGCAAAAAGTGAAAAGGAACAAAATCGGGAAGAAGCATAGAGAGGTTTGTGAACAACAAGTAGAAATAGGGACTGCGAACTAAGAGGGAGAGGAGGAGAGTAGAAAGAAATAGCATAATGATAAGAAGGAGCAAGACTATATAGAACGTTACAGACAAAGCAGAGAAAGGGAAACATAAGGTAGAAATCAAAAGAAAGTAAAGCGGCAGATCAAAGAGAAGGAGTAATAGAAGAAAGAAAGGGGAGCTGGAAAAGTGTTAAAAACAGAACATAAAGGAGTCAGGTGAGTATTGGGAAGACCTAATAAGAAAACGGAGCAATAGTTCATGCAAGAAAAAACAAGAGAATACATGAGAAGTTTTGTAGCCTAAAAAGAAACAAAGGGGCAGCCACATGAAAGGTTGTAAAGATGGAAAAGTCGAGGGTGAGCAGTGTTAAAAATATGTAAAGAAAGAGAAATAAGGGCCAAAAATGAGGCCAAGTTTTTGTGCAGAGGGAAAGAAGGGGAGAAGTGATGGCAGAAAAAGAAGACCTGAAGGAGGGCAGTATGGGATGGAGAAGAAGGAAAGAAGAGAACCTCCATTTTGGAAGGGTTAAGATGGAGAAACTGTGAAGGCATCCAAGACTTAACAGCAAGCTGGCAGGTGGAAACCATGTGATGAAGTGAAGAAGAAAATAAGGTAAAAGAAAAGAAAATGTGTGAATCATCAGCATAGAAGTGACAAGAAAGAAAACATGAAGAGAGAAGATCAGATAAAGGAATAGTATATAACAAAAAGAGAGGAGGACCCAAAACAGAGCCTTGGAGTAGCCCATAGAGAAGTGGATACGATGAGGAAGACTGACCAGCCCAAGAAACAGATTAAGGGTAGTTGGAAAGATAGGAATTGTACCATCTGAGGATAGAACCAAATAGTTCAAGAGTTAAAAGAGCAAAGAGCATGATACAGTGATCCACAGTGTTGAAAGAGGCAGAAACATCAAGAAGAACACGAATAGAAGATTGCTTATTGTGTCTGGCAGATAGGAAAGAATTAGAGATGTGAAGGAAAGCAGATTCGGTGGATTGAGCAGGATGAACACCATATTGCAATGGGGGGGGGGTAGAATGGAATGACAATGAAGAAAAGAAGAAACTTGTGTATACACAACTCACTCCAGTATCTTAGAAAGAAAGGGGAGAAAAGAAATAGGAAGAACATTGGATGGAAGAGCAGCAACCAAAGAAGGTTTCATCATAATAAGAATAATGATAGCATGTTTAAAAGAAGAGGGAAAGGAAGCACATTCAAGTGAACAAAAATCAAAAAAGTAAGATATGGAATCAAAGAGGAATAAACAGAAGACTACAGATCAGAGGTAATAGGATCCAGCGAAGATGCAGTAGGGTGTTCCCTAGTCAAGAAAAGAAAATGCTCAGAGCCAGAGAGCAGTGAAAAGGAAGATAGTGATAGAGAAATATTAGAAGGTGAAGATAAAATCCGAAAAGAAGGAGGAGAAGTTGAAGAAAAAGCTGATCAAAGAGAAGTCTCATTAGAAGTGAAGAAATCAACAAAAACAGTAGCAGAGAGAGAGAAGATGAAAGGGAAGGATCAGGGGGACAAGGAGAGAGGATGGAAATTAATAATTGAAAAGCCGGCAGTGGTGATGAGAAAGAGAAAGAGTAAGCAAATGAAAATACTGTTTCTTAGCAGCTAAAAGAGAAGAATCATAAGATGAATAAAGACAAGAAAGAGTCAAAAGTCCTCAGAAGTAGAAGACTTCTTCCAACGACATTCGGCCTTACGTAAGGCCAAACAAAGTGATTGAAGAGCAGGAGAAAGCCATGGTTGAGAGGGTTTTTTTGAAAGGCGACTATGGACGAGCAGGATTAACTCAATCCAACGTTGAGAATTAAGCTGAATCAAAATGGGTAGCAGCAGAATCTGGAGAGAGAGTGGAAAATTCAGTATGAGAAGGACGTATAGACGAAAGAGATGAGCAAAATCTGGTAGAATTAAGGGAATGGAGGTCACAACAAGAAAGAGAGTTAGAGGACAGAGAATAGGAATGAGAATCAGGTTAGAGAGGAGAAAATGAAAGTAGAAAATGATCAGATCGATAACAGGCCGAGCAATGACGAGAGTGTCAGGAGCAAAAGGGCTAAAGATTACATCAAGCAATGAACCCGAGATATGAGAGGGAGTGGTAGAAAGTTGATCAAGATGGAACACATTTTCAAGAGGAAGCAAAGGTAAGAAAAATGCATAGTAGAAAGATGAAGATTCAAATCACTAAGAAGCACGCATGGAGATGAAAGTGGAAGGAGATGAGAAAGGAGAGATTCAAGATCATCTAAAAAGGAAGTGAGAGGGATGGGAGGTTGATAGAGAATAAGAAAGGCAATTTGGTGAGGATAAGAGAAATTAGCAAAATGATACACAAATGAGGAAAAGGAAGGAAATGAGCTTGAAGGCACAAGAAACCAAGATGGGTTAAAGAGAATGCCAGTACCACCTCCTCTGCCATTGTTGCAAGGGGTATGGGAAAAACTAGTTGAAGAAGTAGACTTAGAAGCTGGAGTAACAGTATTGCAAGGAGAGATCCAGGGTTCAGTAAGCCACAGGAATTGGAGAGGGGGGATAGCTCAGGGGCACTGTGTTTGTCCTGGAAGCAAGACAACGCAGCGCAGCACAGGTTTAAATCCCTATCCTATGCTTAAAAACACATCTCTGGAACTAAGCGTGTTATAAGAGAACAATCATAAAACACATTATAATTATAAATTGGAACGTAGAAAATTCACCAAAACTGAATTAGACTTTTGGTATGCTGAATGGACATGTCAAAGGCCCATGGAAAGAGTCAGAAAGTTAACAGTAGATGTCGGGGATAAGATAAGTTGGAAGAATTGCAAGCACACAATGCGGAGAATAGATAGCCAAAGGGGGCAATGATCAGGTATGTATTGTGGCATTCTTAGAGGAACACAAATGACAGTGAAGTAGAACACACCCAGCAAGTGAAACATAAAAGATATAGTTGATGTCTATCAGCAATGATGTTGAATAAAACACAGCAAGTGAGGCATAATGAGAGATCACGTCCCAAGCCTTCTTCAGTGGCAGAAACAGCAGACAGGGAAAACTGATCTCCTCTTGCTGACTGATTCCCACCAGTTCATAGAGGGAGAGATTGAACCAGTCCTTAAGAGTATGCCCACCTGTCTTTGATAAACCCAAAATAAATTCATATTTGAGAATGTTTTAAAAGGAAAATAATCCTGAGTGCAGTGATATTGTAAAGGGATCTAGATAAAATCCTGGTCCATGCTATTTGAAGTACTGAGGAGCGGGGCCTATTATTTGACTCTAAACTCTGAAAATAAACAAATATTTCATAACCATATGGGCTTCTGGAATTATAGAGTTGATGAAATATATGTATGGTGCATATCCGGGGAGATCCGTTAACTCCTAGTCTGTGCACTATACAAGCGCAGATGAGCTTAAGACAACTTGCTGTGTGCATACCTAGAAAAATAATATATTTGAAGTTATTCCTGAGTATAACATCAAGCAGTCTATTGCTGTTAATACTAATTGTTCCAGAGTAAAGGGAAAGAGTGTATCCTTGCTATTCAAATTCGCTGTTTAAGGTGCCAATTAAAAGCGAGAGTGGTGCATTTTTACATGGTAATTAAATAGAAATATCACTGAGGGGAATCTAGGATACCTTTTTTTTCTGCAAGCCATTTACATACCAGAAGGTCCAGTAGTTTGTTGAAATTTTGTTTTTAGAATTTTGTTGAAGTTCTGACATACATATTGAGTAAGTGGATCAGTATCTATTTCCAATAAAAGGAATTAGGCAGAATTGGATATATACTTTAAACTGATGTGTAGTGTTTATTTACAATTGAAAGATTCTTCCTGGACTATCATACCTTCAATCCATGGTACATTTGCATGCAGTGAATTAAATATATAGATACCAATGGTATGGCATACTTTGGTAATGTTTATTTGTAAAGCTTCTATACACAAGGCAAGTGTTTCACAGCGCTCAAGGAGGGATGGAATAGAGG
Organism: Ambystoma mexicanum; assembly: GCF_040938575.1. Lineage (NCBI taxonomy): Eukaryota > Metazoa > Chordata > Amphibia > Caudata > Ambystomatidae > Ambystoma > Ambystoma mexicanum. The sequence continues at coordinate 973,365,836 of NC_090933.1, read as the reverse complement.
AGAAAAATAACAATCATTCAGAGCCCTTGAGTTTCTGAACGATAACCACTCTGCCCAGGCAGAGTAATAGTATAATTAACAGTATAGATAACAATAAAAAAGGTCTGGCAGCGATTCTGCAGTCTTTTCAAGAGCATAGAGGCGGCACCATGCAGGAGGGGAAACAGGGAGGAAAAAGATAGACGATCTTCAAGGCATGATACTTTTAGATCATGCAAGTGTGCAGACAGACCAAGAGAGAGGAGGGGGGAGGACAAGTGCAGAGGGGGAATCCTGATTCACCCAGTTGGTCAGAGACTGGGTAAGTGCTGAGAGATACCATTCTCAGTGGGTATTTGATCGAGGCAAGTGCAGACCCTTAGGCCAGTGCTGCAGTACTGACAAGGGTGCCAGGTCCTGTGAGACTCTGAGGTACTCCCGGCAGCCAGTCAGGATCCATGTGTTACAAAAGTCTCTATTTGTATAACTGTAGCATTGAAAATTGAGGCGACTAGTGTGCTGATTATTTTTTGCATTAGCATCAATAGATTGATGACTTGACCATCTTTAAAATTATTCAATTATTTCTATTTGGTTAATAAATATACCTTCTGTGCAACCCTGTGTGTTTCTTGTCTCAAAAGGAGACAAACGCTGTAAGTGATCAATGCTATTAAATTGGGGCTCCAAGTTTCATAAAAATAACTTTATTAAATAAAGGAAACTTGTGCAAACCTGGTTTGGGGTGGGTGAAAAGTTTCCCTGTATAATATTTCACTGATTAAAACATCCTACAAGGTAAAAAATAAGGAGCTATGTCAGATAACTATGACAACATCAGCATCAGCTTCTGTTTCAAACACAACAAGGCAGGCCAGTTTATCTATCGATAGCAGGTGAAAGACCTATTTGCTAAGTGTCCCTATTTGATGTGTGACACATTTCTTGTGGTGATACAATTTATCCAACAACTCTTTGCCTATTGTGACATCTAGATCCATAGTTTTGTATCTCAGGCAATGAAGGAAATTACTATTCGTATAGATCCTGTTTAGTTCCTTGTGCCATGGATCATAATGTAAACATGCCTTTTTTAAGAGCATGTGCTTATGGCCTTAACCTAGTGGTGGTGGTGGTGGTTGGGGCTATAGTGCTCCACTGGATGATTGAGTACATAACACAGCATGCAATATACACACTTTTCTTATGATGACTCAGCATTGGGGATTACCCTCCTCTTCTAAAATGTCCTCTAGAAAGGAGAATTCGGACAGCCCTTACATCAGTGCAGTATATATCTTTGACAGCCTTGTGGTTGGAGCATTGGGGCATGTTTAGTAAAACATGCAAAGTTACAGTGGGTTTAAAAAGGCTTAAAAAAACCCTTTCACATGAAATGCGAAAGTAGATATAATCGATTTGAGTCAAGTCACACATACACAACACCACATAGCAACCATTGATGGAAGTTCACCTCCAGTTCAGAGTCACATTAAATAAACTATACTGCACTGAGGATCCCCAATAAGGGTGTAACCAATTATGAAGTTGTCTTCGGCCTTGAGACATGTCTGTCTTGGGTTGATAACTCAATGTAAAAAGTAAGACAAAGCCAATTTTTCTGTAGACAATTGGTTGCATGTTGGCTTATTTCAATACCCAAAATGCCATGAAGATTTGGCTTTGAATTGGAAGTTAATTCCCAGTGATGGTCACAGACCTTTACCATCCCTCGGTGTGGCTTTCCGGGGCATCTGCTTCACCACTCTCCATCTGCCTACTGTTACCCGCATGTCCACCTTGCTTCTACATGGTCCAGTAACAGAGCATTGTGTTTGTATTCTAACCCATCTGGAGTCACTGGATCTGACTTCTCAGCCTTGTACTGTGCCTGAACTTTACCTGTTTCTAACTAACGGATTTGATCTACCCAGCCCTGTGTGACGCATACATTTTACCTGCTTGTAACTACTGAATGTGGCCTACTTATCCCTGTGCTATGCTTGCATTTTACCTGTTTGTAACTACCTTTATTTTACATTAAATATTTGTAATGCACAGCGATGAACCTGTGGGTTTAAGGAAGCAACAGACATAAAAACACCCAGATACAAGAGCCAGGAACATTCCACAGGTCGAAAACCTGTAGAAAGGGCTTCAATTGAACTGGATGGTCTTGATTTTCCTTTTAAAGAGCTCAGTAGATTTCAGACTTCTAAGCTCCAATGGTAATTTGTTCCAAGCCTTAGGGGCTCCACATTGAAAAGCTCCCTTAGAAGCCTTCACTGTCTTACTTCCGGGAATAGACAATAGCTCCTGATTGTTGGATCTAAAAACTCTCAGATGGATTTTTCAGTTAATAGATCCTGCAGGTAGGCCGGCATGACACCTTGCCTGCAATTGTTAGCTGATTGTTAGCAGTCAAAACCGAATTCTTGACTCTACCGGGAGCCAATGCAGAGCCCGTCTCTCAGATAACACATAGGGCCTCATTACGAGTATGGAGGTATTAGCGCCATGGCTACCCCCATACCGCATACCAGGACCAGGTTCCCTGAATGGGGACTTACAGGGTCATTCCAACCTTGGAGGACCTGGTATTTCCCCATTCAGGGAACCCATCCCCATTCCCATTGGAGCCGCCATAGGGCTCAATGGGAATGGGGAGGGAGCTAACAACGGGCACATTAATAACGGGCCCGTTGTTAGATCCCTGGTCCTTTAGCGGCTCCTGCTAAGGGACCTCATAATGCGGTGGTAAGGGGTTAACGGCACCGGCATCCTTACCAGCGCCGTTAACCCCTTACCGCTAACCTCATAATGAGGCCCATGGTCTCTTCTCTGGAGTTCCACGATCACACAAACTGCCCAGTTCTGAAAAACCTGTAGCCTATTGCAATCAGTTTTGTTAATGCCCACAAGAAGGCTGCTGCAATAGTCGAGCTTAGCTTCAACAATTGCGCACGCAATGATTTCTGCATTCAATTTGGTGATGAAAGGTCTAAAGTGATAAAGGAGCTTGTTATAGTAGGAGCTTGATGATACTACATGATAACACTACCAATGTAATCTTTCATACAAAGGGGTTGATCGAAAATGACACCTAAGGTCTTGACCTTCTTCAGTGGAATAATTTTGGCATCACCAATATGAAAGCCTTTATATGTAGGCCAAGTTTTTAAATCATATTAGGAGAAACAACTATTAGCAGATCGGTATTAGTCCTATTCAGAGCTAGATTGTGTATTACGATCCAATTCTCGATCAAGTCGTATATCCTATTGAGTTGTGTTTCATCAATGTTGTGGATTCCGGAGATGGGGATGACGCACTGCATATCATCCACTTAGTTAGTAAACATCACCCCCTCTTGAGCCAAGAGAGCAAAGAATGGAGCTGTAATGGGGTTGTAGAGATGTTATACAAGCAGGGGAGATGCTCGCTCCCTGGGGGACTCCATATTTCAGTGTTAAAGGTGGTGCTACAGCCTCATTAATAGGCTCACGTTTGCAAAGAAAGGACAAAGTCCATTGAGCCACTGCCAGTGAGATGTTGGTGACCTCCCTCAGCCTGGTGACCAAGATGGAATGGTCCACTAGGTTGAAGGCCGCTGACAAGTCAAGCATCATCAACATTGAGGCTTTGTTCTTATCCATCTGGTCAAGGAGCCTAGCCTTAAGATCCAGGAGCACAGTCTCTGTCCTAAACCCTGGTCTGAAGCCTGATTGAAATTTGTTGAGGATAGGGAAGTTATGAAGGTGTTCCACAATTTGGGTGTAAGCCATCCAATCTAGAATCTTAATAAGAATGGGATATTAGTAATGAGCCTATAATTAAGTGGTATGACAGCCGTGAGTTCGTTTTTTTTTAGAATCAGGGTTACCCAAGCCTTATTAAGGTCTTGGGGAACAGAGCACTCACAAAAAGATGCATTTTTTTGCAAATCACTTCTAGGAGCTTAGGAGGGCAAGTTTTAACTATGGCGGCTGAACAAGGGTCGCCCGTACACTTAGTGGCCTTTAACTGTTGCACTATAGTACCGAGTTCTGTAACCGATATAGCAGAAAAGCTAAATTGGGGAATAGTAGTGGCAGTAATGGAAGGACCATTTGCACTTAGATCTGCAACCAGAATTTGCCCCCCTTTATTATTTTAAATATCAGGCCTGATATTAGTCAGCTTGCCCTGCATGGCTTCCTGAATTGCAGAGCACCATGCCTCATCTTTCAGCAACTGAGAGGAGTCTGGAGAGTGGGTTGTTTCTTGCTCCTTTAAGATCTTTAAAAGCATCTGAACATCAGATTGCGCATTCTGAACTCTGGTGTTGAATGAGTTTTTTTTTGCTTCGATGATCGCTAGCCTGTAGGATTTAGCAGCTCCTGCGTAGGCTGCCAGAGCTGGTAGAGTTGGATAACATTTCCAAGCATAGTAGAGTTTGAGGGTCAAGGCTTTGAGTTTTTTTTAATTCGGAAGAGAATCAAACATAACTTTTTGCTGCTTTAGTGGGGCCAGAATATTAGAAATGTCATTGATATTATTGGATAGCAAACTTGCCAGCTCGTCAGAGGTTCTCTGTTCAGAGGAAACAACCAATGGACTCAACAGAGGCTCAATCCATTCCGCAAATATATTCTGCAAGCTTCTTGAAGACTTACACTTAACCTTACATTTTACTTTTTGTGGGAAATTGTGCCTGCACTCTGAATAGTAAAAAAGAGTGGTCGAACCACGGGCAAGGCGGAACTCCCTGGATTCAATCTTCATGGTAGAAACCCAATCTAAGGTAGGCCCTAGACAATGGGTTGGCTTGGTGATTTTTTGTTCAAAGCCTAAATCAGACAGGGCTACCTGCATATCTGATGCCATTTTATCTTCCTCATTACCCAACCAACAGTTTAAATCACCTAAAAATATAAAGTTTGTATTTGGTTTCAAAAAAGAAAGAAGGAAGTTAGATAAGGCCATACCAAAATCTTCTGTACTGGAAGGGGGCCTCTATAATAATAGAACATTAACAGTTGCTTCGGCATTCAAGCCTACCTTAATGCATATGGACTCAATCCCATCCAAGAAATGGCCGTTAACTTCCCCGATAGACAAGAAAGAACTAAATATAAATGCAACCCCACTCCCTTTGCCGTCCCTCCTGTCTTGGCGTAACATGCTGTAGCCCACTGGAATAGCAAGATTCACGGAGGGATCTGCAGCACTGTTAGCCCAAGTTTCAGTAATGGCACACACATCTATTTCATTGTGAACAATGAAGGTCGCAACCTATGTAGCGTGTTTCACCAGAGATCTGGTGTTTAGCAATAAGCATCTGAGGTCAACAAGGGAGAGATTCTATTATTGCGGCCGGAGACTGGGGGTTCCTTTGGATCAAGAATAACGGCCTCTGATACCCTTGATGGCTTCACCTGAGATACCCAATTTCACCTACCCAACACTTTACTGCACTTACATTTGACCTGCATGTAACTACTGGATGTGACCTACACAGCCCGGTGCTACTCTTGCATTTTACCTGTTGACCTATTTGTCTCTATGCCGTGCTTACATTTTAAATATCTGTAACTACCGTAGTTTGCCTACTCAGCCCTGTGCTGCGCCTGCATTTTACCTGTTCACCTACCCAGCCCTGTGCTGCGCTTGTATTTTACCTGTTGACCTACTCAGCCTCTGTACTGCGCTTGCATTTTACCTGTTGACCTACTCAGCCCTGTGCTGCGCTTGCATTTTACCTGTTGACCTACTCAGCCTCTGTACTGCGCTTGCATTTTACCTGTTGACCTACTCAGCCCTGTGCTGCGCTTGCATTTTACCTGTTGACCTACTCAGCCTCTGTGCTGCGCTTGCATTTTACCTGTTGACCTATTCACCTCTGTGCTGTGCTTGCATGTTACTTGTCCTAAACTACCAGATTTCACTTATAACCTGATATACCCCTAACACCCCCCCACAGTAGCATAGGGTGTGGCTTTACCAGACTGTGCACTTACCCTTACCTCTGCCAAATTATGCATTCAAGTCTTTGTAACCCTTGCGTTGTGTCTGCACTTTTTAAACGTCGCCTCACACATTCTGTAACTAGCACCTAGGTGCCTGAGGGTTTTGTGCGCTGCTATAAATGCAAAATAAATACAATAAAAAAAATAAACTGGAGGCCACCAGGGGGCGCACAGGCGATGGCTGCCTGAAGACGCTGCTCCTGCCGATACTGGGCCGTGTTGAGGGATTGAGCCCCCCCCCGCAACCCCCGCCCACACGGAACATCTGCGGTTCTCAGTGGCAGTGAACCCCGGGGGACCCCCCCCCGGGCGAAAGAGCGACACCGAAAGACCCTCGGGTGCCCATGAACGAGGCCTCGCAGCCCAATGAGCGGATCCACGAGAGGCCCCGTCCGCCTCCGGAGCTGCGTGGGGAGTCGTGGTGCATGGTAGCCGTTGAGGCCTGCAGGCGCGCCTGACCTCTCCACCCCGCCCCAGTTACAGAGCACGCCGGCGCACCAGTGGGGACTCCACCATCGGGGCCCGGCGGCACAGGAGGACGGAACCGGCGCGGGGCGGAAGCCCCAGGTGGCGGAGACTCGAGCCGCGGATCCGGACCCGCCAAAGGGGAGGCAGCCCGCCTGACCCGAGCTCCCAAACACCAACGGACCCTGGCGAGGGCCATCAGAACAGTGGACAGCGGACAACAGCAGGACAAGGCTGGTGAGGAAGGTGAGAAGGACCTGCGCCCGCCCCAGAGATCGAGATGGCCCAGGCAGGAGGAGACTTGAGCCTGCACAACCCCCTCGACTACAGGGGGCCTACAAAGGGTCGCCCGGAGCCAATTGACGGGTGAGACGACCTCAGACCCCCCGAGCAATAGGACCTCTAATTTCACATAGGTGGTGGCCCCTGGGCTCCTTCCCAGGGCGAGTGCCCGCCTGGAGACTAACTCTGAAGAAAACATGGCCGAAAGAATTTAATCAGCACGCCGTGGGCGCTGCGCCCCCCTTCCCCGGGGGCCTAGCCTGGACCTTCATCCGATCACAATTTGACACACATCGTCGCCACCCCCCTATCACAGGAACAGACAACCACAAGCAGTGGAAAAAGGCTGTGTAAAGCGTGTGAGGCCCCCACCAGAGGCCGGTGGGGCGTGTGCCCGCTCAAAGATAGCCCCCCATGGAATGGTTTTGCCTGAAGGAGAGGGGGCAGTCTCCCAGCTGGGTCATCGCTCTTGGCCCCCAAGAACCGCTGGCTGGAGGGAGAGGAAGGGGAATCGGATGAGTTGGCGCCACACCCTCCAGGAGTACCGTTACCAGGATGCCAGAAGGGAGAATAGCGGCCCGGAACGGACGACCAGAATGACCCAGCCCGAGACCTCGCCCCGCCCACCTTTACAATGGAAAAGGGCTTTGCCTCGGTCCTGCAGGAGATCAGAGACATGCAGGCGGACATTGCCCAGAAAATGGAGAACATGGACGGTAATGTGGACAAGGTCGAAGACAGACTGTTGCAGCTGGAGACAAACCAGTCCTCAGCAACGACCCAAGAGATGGACATGTCCCTGAGACTAGCTGCTCTAGAAAAAAGAGACGAGGAGAGGGCCAGGCAAATGGACGATTTCGAAAATAGGGAACGGAGGAACAACCTCAGAATCTTTGGGGTGCCGGAGTCAGAGGGAGAAACGAAAGGAGAATTGAACTGGGTGGAGAGGGATATCATCACCCTCCTTTTCTCGGACAAGATGACGACCGAACCAACGTTTGATCGGGTCCACAGAGCTGGGGGCAGAGCTGGGGGCCCCCGGTCAATTCTGATCCGCTTTCATTACTACACCGAGAGAGCAAAGGTTCTGGAGGAGGCTAAGAAGACACGAGAGATAACTTATAATAATGCACAAGTGTCCATTTTCCAGGAACTCTCTTCATACACCCTGGCCAAACGCAGGATGTGCCGCCCTCTAACACAAATGCTAAAAGGGAAGGGGGTGCGCTATAGATGGGGGTACCCCTTCTCCCTCACATTCGAATACGAGGGTCAATGTTGACCCTGATTACAGAGGAGGACATAAGGGGAGCCATCCAAAAGTATGTGTCGGACCCAACCCCGTGGAGAGAACCCATGGGGTTCGCAGCGGAAGGAGCCAGAGAACGCAGGCCACAAGGAGAGAGGAGAAAGAAGACGGGTCCACGGAAATTTAAGAAACTGAACCCGCCGTCCCCGACGATGGACAGGGAGGACGCCGACCCCGGACACGGAGGAGCGGGCCGGGCGGGCCTGGGGTAGTCTGGTAGCTGAAACACCAATCTGGAAGTGAAATAGGGTACGGGGGAACCGGGCAAAGAACTCAGTTCACGAACACAACATCCGACCTGGCTCAAAGACGAGTTGACTTCCAGGACCATGGGGTCCAAGGACGTAAGGGGCCTCCCAGAACAGCAAGCATGTCGGCTACCTGGGGGAGAGGGGCTTGGGGGGGCGGGGGGAAAGGAGGGGCTCAAGGAAGAGTGATTTCCGACATTAGCCCAGCTGGAGGCGGTAGGCTGGTGGTCCGGCCAATTACCAGCAATGGTGGAACTATTTGGCTGGATGCCGGGGTGGGGGGTGGGGGTTGAAGGAATAGTTGGGTTTGTTCAGTTCGGAGGGGGGACCAGGGGGCAGTTGGGGACAGGTTTGAGGCCCACCTGGGAGGCGGGGGGAGGGGCCAAGGGCGATCAGGACATAACACAGAAGGAGCTGGAAAGGAAAAGTGCCACGAGTCAGCTATACAGTATGATGTTGATCCTAGACAATGGCTGAGGATCTGCCTGGTCTGGGCGTGGGTTCCCTTAATGTGCGGGGGTTGAACACCCCAACCAAGAGATCCTTAGTCTGCAGGGAATTCAGGGGGGCAAAGCTTTATCTGCTCTTTCTTCAGGAAACACACTGGGCTCGGGGGAAGGAACCGAAACTGCGAGGAGGCGGGATCGGGGAGCTCCTCAGCGCATCCCACAGAACCAAGAAAAGGGGGATAGCCATAGTGCTATCAAGGGATGTTGGCTTTGAAGTGGAAGCCACGGTGAAGGACCCTGAGGGCCGATATCCGTTGGCAAGGGGCTCTTTGCGGGGTTCCCCTCCGACTCTGGCAGTTGTGTGCGGCCCCAATGAAGGCCAGGCGCAATTCTGGGAGGGAGTGAAGGACAGATTGAAATTTTTTGTTCTCAGGATGTTGGTGGTGGGGGGGTTTTGAATATGGTCCTAGACCCAATCGCGGATAGAAAACGCTTGGGGCCCCAGCCCATTAGGGCCACAGATGAATCCATGGCCCGTAGCTTTTAGAGGGTCAACGCGGACCTGGGCCTGGTGGACACCATTCCGACTCCCAGGACGGGGCTCCCCTCTTTCACTTACTACTCAGCAATCCACACATCATACTCCCGTATAGACTACATCCTGGTAGACAAACCCCTTCTTCCACATGTTTCTGGCCACAGGGTTGACCCGGTCCCTTGGTCCGACCAAGACTTGGTCCATACCACCATAGTGGGGGGATGGCAGAGTGGCAGTAGAGTGCGATGGAAATGTAATGACTCCCTGTTGAAGGACAAAGTTCTGGCACAGGAAGTGCAGGACGCCATCTCGGCGCATTTTGAGCTGAACAACAATGGCGAGGTGGGCACACACGTGCTGTGGGACGCCTTTAAGGTGACCTTACGTGGTGTTCTCTTCAGAATGGGAGCCCAAATAAAGAGGGAGAGGGAGGCCCAGGAAAAGTCCCTGAGGGAAAAGATAACCCAACTTCAGCCGGGTGGCCTCCCGGAGGTACCCCTGGAAAGGGAACAGATTGCCTCCCTAGAATACTATAAACTCCTGTTGAAAGACCTCCTGTTACATAAGACTGAGCGGAGCCTACAACTAGTGAAACAAAAGTATTATGAGAAGGGAGACAGAGATGACAAAATCCTGGCCTGGAAACTTAGAGAGATTCAGAGGAACAGAACGGTGAAGGCAGTGAAGAATGAACAGGGATCATTAGATCACGACACCCCGAACATTGGAGCGGCCTTTTGCCATTACTATGAAAAGTTATACTCGTCTGAATACAACGGGGATGACACTCAGATTGAGGATTTCCTGGATTCCATCCAGATCCCATCCTTGACAGGCGAAATGGCGGAGGGTCTAGAGGGCCAGGTGATGGAAGAGGAGGTAGAGCATGCGATCAGTGGGATGAAGGTGGGAACGTTCCCGGGGGAAGACGGCTTCTCAGTATACTTCTATAAGAGGTTTTGGGCTATCCTAGCGCCACATCTGGTGAGAGTGTTTAACAAGGTGTTAGAGGGGGGCTCTCTGCCGGATACCATGATGAGGGCCATAATAGTGGTACTGCCCAAAGAGGGCAAAGACCCCACCGAATGCTCCTAATATCACCTGATTGCCCTTCTCAATATAGATGTTAAGATTCTGGCCAAGGTGATAGGTAAACGGATGGAGGGGGTAATGCCCAAGCTGGTTCATGGGGATAAAGTGGGTTTCATAGGGGGCAGGCAAGACTCAGATAACATCAGGAAGACGATAGACCTAATCCACCATGCCCAAGAATCAGACCTTGAAGCAAGCCTGCTCTCGCTGGACTCCGAGAAAGCTTTTGACAGGGTAGAGTGGAGGTACATGCAACTCCTCCTCCGTCGAATGGGCTTCGAGGCTCACATCAGGAACTGGGTTTCCGCCCTATACGGGGCCCCAACGACGAGAGTACAGGTGAATGGACAACTTTCCACTCATTCCCTCTCACGCGGGGGACGCGGCAGGGATGCCCACTTTCCCCTTTAATATGTGTCCTGACAATGGAGCCCCTGGCCATAGCGGTCCGAGCCCACCCCAACATTAAAGGGATTAAAAGAGGAGAGGTGGAGTTCAATCTCTCCCTGTTTGCTGATGATATTCTAGCATACCTGGTGGAGCCCAGCTCCTCGCTCCCCCGACCCCTGTCCCTGATGACGACCTTTGGGCAATTCTCGGGGCTAAAAATAAACGCATCTAAATCAGTGTTACTCCCTATGAGGGTCCAGGACCCGGGGCTGGACCACTGGGATAGGTGTGCGGGGATTGTGTTGGGAGGGACTCCACTAGGTATTTGGGTGTGCCCCTAACGAGAGATCTCTCAAAATTGGCCTCGGCGAATTATGGGCCCATTATGGCGGAGATTACATTGGATTTGAGGAGGTGGGGTGGTATCATCCTATCCTGGTATGGGCGCATGACGGCGGTGAAGATGAACATCCTGCTGAGACTGCTGTTTCTTTTTACAGCACTCCCAACGGGGGTCCCCGACCAGATGTTTCGAGACCTACAGAAGGCAGTCCGAGAGTTTGTATGGCAAGGGCGGAACCCGAGGATAGGGAAGGCCATTCTAACATTACCTAGGGAGGAGGGTGGTTTCGGGCTGCCGGACTTCCTTCTCTACCACCGGGCCGCCCAGCTACGGGTCCTGTTGGAGCATATGAAGGAGGGGATGGGCATCGATTGGTCTTATCTAGAGGACATGGATGCACACCCTCTGAAAGTACGCAACCTTCTGTGGTTGCCGCATAAAGACATCCCGAACAGACTGCAGACCCACCCAACCCTCGGAATACTTTGGTCGATCTGGAAGTAAGGACCCACAACCCCGCACCTTACTTCATGGCCCTCCCCGAAGTCCTCGCTCTGGGGCCACCCGCTCAAACTAGGCAGCAGGGGATTCAGGAATGCCCAGTCCTGGTCGGATGGGGGGTTGGAATGGGTGGGGGAACTGTTCAAGGAGGGCGAGTTCCTCGAATACGAGGAGCTGCGAAATGCACTTGGGCAGGGGTCTCTTTCAGTTTTTGAATATTTGCGCCTGAAGGGCATCCTTTGTGACCAGACTTGGGGCCTGAACCTGCGGAGACAGTTGACCCCCTTTGAAAAGTTACTGGACACGGCCACAACAAGTAAGGGGGTAGTATCCAAAATGTAACAAATATTGAACACTGTTAACTTGGAAGGGAGGAGAGGGTTTTGTGGGTTCTGGAATGACATGGCGGGAGAGGCTCTATCAGAGGACGCATGGTCCAGGGTATTTAAAATAGCATTCCATGGGAACCTATTTACGTCGGACATGGAGCACAACTTTAAGATCTTACAGGAATGGCATAGAGACCCATTGAAATTATCCAAGTTGTTGTCGGGGGTGTCCCCCAGATGCCCAAGAGGATGTGGCCAAGTGGGGACGAGGGGTCACATGTGGTGTTTCTGCCCTAAGGTACAGGGGTTCTGGGATAAGGTACAGGGGTGGATGGCGGAGGTCACCAAGGAACTACTACCACACAATCAGTTGACGATGTTGTTGGGCCTCCCACCGGAGGAGGCGGAAATATATAGGTACCCAAGAATGTGGGAGACTATGTTGCGGCAGGAAGAGTGGCCCTAGCGCAAAGGTGGAAGAGCCCGGAGACCCCCTCTAAGGAAGACTGGCTAAAAAAACTTAAGAACATGTTCCTCATGGACAAACTGACGGCCATGGTAAATAACGAATCGAGCGCTTTCCAGTCATATTGGTATGGGGTTTACCAGGCATGGGGGTGGGAGGCTCACTGACATTATGTAGACAACCTGGGGCGCGAGGGTGATGGAGCCCAGAGAGTACCACTCAAGGACAATGGTGTAATCCACGGCCCAGGAGACAGCGGATCTGTCTATGCCAGCATTTACGTGAACGCATAGCATAGCTCCAAGGCACTGAACTATGAGTACTGTTGACAACTCCTGTGGTTGGATTTTTGATGGGATACTGATCTGGGGGGAGGGGTGGGGTTGGGGAGGGGGAAGAGGAGGGAGAGGGGGGCGGGAGGGGAGGGAGACCCCGGGGGTTTGATGATGATGTTAAATGTGATATTCATATTGCTCCCGGTGTTGTCATTGTTTCTTTCTCTGAAAAATTGCCAATAAAACCAAAGTTTAAAAAAAAAAATAAATAAATCAACTAGGTGGCACTGTGTCATGTGTGACTTGGCCGAAATTGATAATTCTACTTTCACATTTCAGGTTAGAAAGATTTCACCAAGCCTATTTAAACCCACCCTTACTTTGCTGGTGTTTCATATATACATATAATTATTTATTTAAAAGCATGTTTAAAACGTTTAATCATATGGTGCAGCCAACAAATGAATAGGCAGAATGGTAGATTTCCTAAATAAGGAAATAACTCTCTTGTGACTGACAGTTTACTCAAGGATTGCAGGCATGATACATTTGCATCTATGTTTTTGGTGCCACACGTTTGTAAGTGATTGCCAGATACACGTTTAAAAATCTATTTGGGTTTTTATATGGCACATTAATTGGGCATGTGCGGCCACATACAGCGTCTGATGGCAGCAGCTGCACATGCAATAGTGCACGGCATATGCTGCCATTATTAGAACAATTGAGGCGGCACTTGACAAATTACATCCAAAACGTATTCACTTTGTCAATGTTTGTTTAAAATTATGATTACAGTTTTTTGACAGAGGTGTGTTTCAAATGTTTAAATTGGTTCAGTGCTATCAGTTATCCAAAAGTATCCAACATTATTTCCGGAGATATAAAACAATGTAGAAGGATTTGAAATAAAAAGCCGGTTAGGTATTTTTTCAGTTTATTTAAGCTGTCAAAGATAACAAAGTCTTTGCTTAATCTCCTTCTTTTCGCCGTCCCTGCTGAGCAGAAGATTTAAGTAAGCAAATGTCATTGTTCATCTCATTGTAACTGCACCACACCCTCCCCTTTCACCGTATGAGCATATCAAACGCTGACAGATACAACGCGGAGCCCCACTGCTTGAAATTCCCATGTCGGCAAAGTCTGACCTCAGCAGATCGCCGAATGATTTCCTGCACATGTGTATGCACTGACCGGACTTGCTACATTTACAGCACGCATCGCATTATGTTACATAATACAAGATATTACCCCCGGTAACCACATTAAATAATACACTGTAGTGTAAACAGAAAATCAGCTCCACCATTCGAATTAATTAAATAAAGAATGAGGCACACCTGAGCCAGTTTCGACATTCAAAGGACACGTATCATTCATTAAAACACTGATGTTTAACCAGTGCATGAAACCTAATGCTTAATACATTCTTTTTTGTTCTTGCTCCTTAAAATATGTATAATTCTCGCAGATATATGAATAACAGAATTGACCATTAAAATAACTACACAACAATTTCCTTCAAGGACAGGTTTGATGTGGTTTTTGGACCCGCCTCTTTTAAAAGCATCTAAACATTTTGTCCACGTCATCACTGGTCGAACGTTATCTATTGTTTTATTTTATGTTATGTTCCTGGGTTTTCCTATCGCACGGTCTCTTGATACTTTGGGCCCTGCAAATAAATAGGTGGGGTTATGGGTAGGTTGGTAAGAGAAGAGGTAGCAGATCAGAGGTTTCTACAATATCATCTCTGCAAGGCAGGCCATTGTTTATTGCTTCCTGGGTGGCCGTGTGCGTGTGTTTTGGGGTCAATGTTTTGGTGGATTTTGCTGTCCGCCAACCCAGATGCCACTACCTGGCAGAGACGTCATTTCACCAAAATGTCAGGGGTAGCAGAAGTGACATTGCATGATCCTTGACCCCCCCTATGACATCACAGGAAGTGATGTAATTTGACCTCACCCCCAAGTGACATTACAGGAAGTGATGGCAAACGACCTTCAGAATGTTTTGATACATCTAGCACCCGTGTTTCCAGGTGCTCTCATATCATCCAGCTATAAGTACCGAGGCACAGAGGAAGGCATGGTTTGTTCACAATTACACATTTGGGGAATGCCATTTTACAGATTCGACGTGGGTTCTATATGTAAAACATACATATTTCAGTATTTCTAACAGGGCAACTGAGATCTGTAATTCAGTCTACAACTAGTGTATGAAACATCAATAGATGAATGGACACAGAAGTACGTGCTATCTGTGGCGTTGCTGTGTTCAACAAGCCAAAAAAAGCACTGACATGGGGAGGTGTGTGCTGCTGTTTAACCAGGAGAAAAATGCTGCACGAGCAAGGCCTGAAAATTAAATCAGGATTTAGTATTGACAAAATTCCCTGGTTATACATGTACATATGATTCAGTTACCACTATGATAAAAGAAACCTATTAGACTGGTCTGTGTGCACAGATTGGAGTGCACCTGATAATGTTATCTTTGCATCTAAGCATAGTAATGGGTGACAGAGGAATAAAAAAACAGCATTTAATGTAATATCATTGCTGCAGACATAAACTCATAGCACCAGACAGTTATATAACATTGAAAGTGCCCACAAGTTGCTTCACACCCAGGGACTCACTGGCAGACTTCAAGTCGCGCACTGCACACTACGCCTTTGTCAGACCCATTGGTGCCCAATAGCGTTGCACAGAATTTGGTAGTTCCTCTGCGAGCCATGTTGTGCACCCCCCCCAAGCTCCTGAACAAAGCCACCAGTTGTGCACAATGTCCATGATGATTATGCTGCGGCAGGGGCATGCACTACTGCTAGTGAAAGAAGTAAATATGTTTTTCAATTAAAGCTTAAATCTTTAACATAGAGAGAAGGGGGTGGTACCTGGTCCACAAATATACCAGCCACCAGTGGTGGCTAGTGAGTTGTTTTTTTTGGAGTGTGTAAATATTTGCCACAAGTATGTGATTGCGAATGAGCATAGCGAGGGGGCCCAAACTAATGAAAATGGGTTGGGGGGCTTGGGGGTATTCTTCTCCCTCCCCAGAATAAATGTTTTGAATAATGGGTTAAAATGGTGCATTACACAGCACACGTTCTGGGATAATATGGGTAAAAGGCTAACAATCAGTTTTGTAGGGTGTAGGGTAAATCATGAAAAAGTACAATAGATGCAAGTCACCAAAAGTGCACAGGGCATTTCCCAATGCATTATCAAGCCAGTCTGTGTATTATCATGCCAGTCCCTGGAATATATGCCAGCATAAAAACATTTGTGTGGTGGCTGCGCCCATTCATTTCCATGCTGGCTCAATCAACATATGCTAGTATTCCCATATAACACCATACTTATGTTCGCTTTGAGATGTTTTTCTGTAGTGTCATTACTGGCACTGGGCACAAAACTGGTTCTACCAATATATGCCAGTACTCCTCTATAAGTACATACTCCTGTTAATTTGGCCATTAAAAGTGACATGTCACAATAGGAAAATCTGTCCAAACTGGTTCCAATGAAAGACAGTCTAGACCCATAAGAACACTTATCTTGCTTGATTCATCAATTCATTTCCCCTGATCACTAGGAGAGGGCAAGAGCCCTTTTCCAGCCTCGCCTGCATCGAAGCTACAGCCAGCGAGTGATCCCGGTGACGACAACACACGTTGCACTCAGACGTGCTTGAGGCATGTGATCCAACTTACTGCCTTCATACCTCATATCCCTGGTAGGGATCCTTAGCCATTTACTGCCATATTTTAGCATTTTCTGGCTTAATGCGGCTGAACCGCATTACCCCCACCGCGCGGCCCTTCTAAAATGGCCACCCGCATACTTTGTTTATTACGTTGATAAGCAAAGCGTCCCTACAAGTGCTGAGCATATCTGCCGGCAGGCGAAAGCCGGCCCACGAGAGGCAAAGCCCATGAGAGTAAAGGCCCTGTTTGCGCCTGTTAGCGCGCTGGTGTGTCCCACCTCTCCTGACCCCTTCCAAAGGATTCTTATATCCTGTTGCCATGGTCTCCAGCCCATACCACAATGTTCATTCCTGCTCGATGCTGATCCCACCCCCTGCATAACAGACCTCCTGAGCCTCCGCGAGCTGCAGTCGCACACATCAACCCAAAATGTATTTGATTCACCTACTAGCATCTCATATGGTACAGTCATGTTCAGTATCCACTTCTGCTAAACATAGCTGAATTTGCACCTCAATTAATACCCGAGGCCCATATTCGTCTTGAACTCTTGAATTTACACAACCACTCGTAAACCCATGATGTTATACTGATTGATATGCAATACCGTTGCAACTGCTCCCCTTGAACTGCTCCTCCCAACTGGGCACCCTGCTGCCCTATAGTCCAATTGCCGCCTCCTAGCTAAATTGTAGGCCTACTTTATCTGATTGCTCATTTAACTGCATACCCAGACTAGCCTAATCTAAATCTAGCCTAATCTAAATTGCCTATTATGAACTGCATACTGTAAACTGCCTATCGTGAATTACCTATTGTGAATTGCCTATTTATGCCTAGTCGGACTAGCCCAAACCAAACTGCCTATTGGAAACTGCATATTTTTGCCTATCGGACAAGCCTATTCTAATCAGCCTATTGAGAACTGCCCTCTATGTTGGACTAGCCTATTTTTAAATCACAATCTGACTAGCCTATTGGAATTGCCTATTCCTCTGGATAGCCCCCACTCTTGCTGGATTAGCCCATTTGAATCACTTCTTGCCTCGGCCACGTTGAACTGCTGAAATCCCCACTTTGAACTTTTTTTCTGAATCCTCATAGAGTAACTTTTGCCAACTCTAGACATAACTTTGTCACAGTATTGTACAAATGTATCCTCCCATGTCTCGTCTGACAGCATCTCCACCCCAGCGCACCTCACATCACCTCACCTGCCTAGCCATCTCACTCATCACATTTGCCATTTGGTTCATCTGCAGCATGTCACTCACGCACATAGATCTCGCACCACCACTAGACCACAGTTATACCATCTCGTGCCCTCTACAGAACACCCAGTCCAGCCCACACACCACCAAGCCTGAGGACCACACCCTCCTCAACCATAGGCTGTGCAGACTCAGAGCTCACACCAAGTTGCACATCACTCACCGCAGCACCCACCCACCACCGACCTCAGAAACACTAGACTTAGCTCTTGCACACCAACTACACACACACATACCCCACACCACAAGCTGCCTAACACCCATCCCAGCACCCAATCCACCACGCCTTGCCTCACTCCCTCACATCCACAGAAGCACTCACCAACTACACTCCCCAGCCCTAAACTCAACACTCACGCCCAACGACTATTCACACCACCACACACTGAACTGAAATGCACGCTTATCAATGCGTGGTCCCTCCTGGCACATGCACTGGACATCAACGACATCATCACTGCCCTTAAACTTGACCTACTAGCTATCTCTGAAATGCAGGCCCCTCCCTTTCCCTTGCCCTCGCTCAGGGTTACACTATTCTGAGACAGGACTGCAAGACATCCAAAGGTGGAGGTTTAGCCCTCATCTTCAAAGATACCCTCTCTATTAGACTCTGCAGCCAACAGTGGGAAAATAACTCTGACCTCCTCACTGCCAAACTCTATCTCTCTCCCCCAACAGCACCATAAATATCCTAATCACTTACAGGCCACCTGGCTCACCACCAGACTACAAAAAACACCTCCTCCAAATCATAGGGAATAACCTAAAAAGCTTGACCAAAACTATCTTACTCCATGACCTCAACCTAGGCCTGCATGACCCCAAGGACAAGGATGCCACCTCCCTAGCCAAAGAATCCACCCACATCGGGTTCAAACATAAAATCACTGCACCTACTCATTGTAAAGGACGATCCATCGACTGGATCTCAGACCACAACTGCGCCACGTCCATCACCAACATCTCAGCCCTCCCATGGACGGACCACCACCTCATCCAATTTGCGATTCCCACCACTCCAAGTCACAAGATACTCTCGTATGCCCCACCCACCAAAGTCAGAAGCTCAAAAAAACTAACCAAAATCAACCTTGCAGCACTTCTTGACATCCCTGAACTTAAACCTCCTTTTAACAACGACCCCATCACACTGGCCAACATCTATGCTCATGTACTCATCCAAGCTATTGAATTCATTAGTCCCCCAGAAGTTAAAAAAGAGAAAAAGTCAATGCACTCTAATTCATGGTTTATGGAAGAATTATCTGCCTTTCGCACTATTAAGCGTCAAGCTCTAGCCAAATGGCAATCCTCGCCCAACTAATCCTCCCTAAACGAATTTAAAGAGATCTCTTCCACATATAAAAAAGCCATATTCCTAGCTAAATCAGAATCATTCAACCAAAGAATCTCCAAAGGTAACTCAAAATCTAAGGAAATATTTACGATCTTCAAAGATATCACCTCCCTGGTGACCACCCCGTATGAATTCACCAAAGACAAAGCCTGGTGTTCCAGCGTTCAGGACGCCCTCATCAACAAAGTAAAAATGCTCCAAGAAAAAATAACAGCACAGCGCAAAGCCCTCCCCAACCAGGACATCCCTCATCCAGCCCCCCTCTATGCCTCCCGCTCAAATACCCCTCTTCGTCTTCAGAGAAGTCACAGAGACAGAAGTTACCAATCTTCTCAAACATATCAAAACCTCTACATGTCAAGGGGAGATCTGCCCCCCTACCATCATCAAAGAATGCGCAGACTCACTTACCCCCATCATCACAGCTTTCATTAATATGTCCTTCTCCACTTGAGTCGTACCACTAAGCATAAAAGAAGCCTGGGTTCATCCACTCATAAAAATACCCACTCTAGATCCCGCTTGCCCCAACAATTACTGCCCCATCACCACCATTCCCTTCCTCCTCAAAATCCTGGATAAAGCCGCCCACATCCAAATCCAACAATATATGGAATCCAATGCCATACTAGGCAGAAGACAATCTGGCTTCAACAAAGGCCATGGTACAGAAACCGCCCTCCTAGATCTTAAGAACCAAATCACTAAAATAATGTACACTGGTGAACCTGCACTCCTGCTCCTCCTTGATCTCTCACCGCGTTTGATCTTGTTGACCACGATATCCTCACCTCACACCTCTCCAATGCCGTCCACTTCTCTAACAAAGCCACCTCCTGGATAACCTCCTTCTTAGAAGGAAGGGCCATGAAGGTCTACTCTGACCAAGCACATGCAGCCCCCACCAGCATCAACTGTGGATTCCCCCATGGCTCATGTACTGCACCCACCTTCTATAACATGTTCACCAAACCCGTTTGACCTGTTGGATGCGCTCGTCATAGCTTACACAAACTATGCCGACGACACCCAAGTCCTCCTCCCCGTTACTGGAGAATACGACCATGATGCAGAAGCTCTCCTCTAGATATATGCCACCATCCAAACTAGGATGGCAATGAATGGTCTCTGCTTAAATGGGGATAAAGCTGAAATCATCATCCTGGGCCCCAAGGAAATTCTCTCCAAACTTAACATTAAATACACTCACTTCACCATCGACCACACTAATATATCAGTCTCTACCTCTGTAAAGACCCTCAGAGTCTACTTAGACTCTACACTCTCAATGATAAGACAAGTCAGCGCCACCTCTTCTGCCTCTGCCCACACCACTAAACTGATAACTGCCATAAAACTCTTTCTAACCTCTCAAAACTGCCTATCCATTGCCAGAGCCACCATAGGTGCCAGACTCGACTACTGCAATGCCCTTCTGGCAGGCACATCTACAAAAAACATCAAGAGGCTACAAATAACACAAAATTATGCACTCCGCGCAGCCCTACAGATCCCAAAAAGTGACCATATATCGCAGACCAGACGCGAAGCCCATTGGTTCCCAGTCAAGGAAAGGATCAACTTCAAAATTCTCACCCTCATGCACAAATGCATCAATTTCTCTGCCCCATCCTACCTATCAGAAACTATTTCCCAAAACATCTCTGCCCGCCCCACTAGATACCCACTCTCCCCACTCTAGATCCTGCTTGCCCCAACACTTACTGCCCCATCACCACCATTCACTTCCTCCTCAAAATCCTGGATAAAGCCGCCCACATCCAAATCCAACAATATATGGAATCCAATGCCATACTAGACAGAAGACAATCTGGCTTCCGCAAAGGCCATGGTACAGAAACCGCCCTCCTAAATCTTAAGAACCAAATCACTAAAATAATGTATACTGGTGAACCTGCACTCCTGCTCCTCCTTGATCTCTCACCGCGTTTGATCTTGTTGACCACGATATACTCACCTCACACCTCTCCAATGCCGTCCACTTCTCTAACAAAGCCACCTCCTGGATAACCTGCTTCTTAGAAGGAAGGGCCATGAAGGTCTACTCTGACCAAGCACATGCAGCCCCCACCAGCATCAACTGTGGAGTCCCCCATGGCTCATGTACTGCACCCACCTTCTATAACATGTTCACCAAACCCGTTTGACCTGTTGGATGCGCTCGTCATAGCTTACACAAACTATGCCGACGACGCCCAAGTCCTCCTTCCCGTTACTGGAGAATACGACCATGATGCAGAAGCTCTCCTCTAGATATATGCCACCATCCAAATTAGGATGGCAATGAATGGTCTCTACTTAAATGGGGATAAAGCTGAAATCATCATCCTGGGCCCCAAGGAAATTCTCTCCAAACTTAACACTAAATACACTCACTTCACCATCGACCACACTAATATATCAGTCTCTACCTCTGTAAAGACCCTCAGAGTCTACTTAGACTCTACACTCTCAATGATAAGACAAGTCAGCGCCACCTCTTCTGCCTCTGCCCACACCACTAAACTGATAACTGCCATAAAACCCTTTCTAACCTCTCAAAACTGCCTATCCATTGCCAGAGCCACCATAGGTGCCAGACTCGACTACTGCAAAGCCCTTCTGGCAGGCACATCTACAAAAAACATCAACAGGCTACAAATAACACAAAATTATGCACTCCGTGCAGCCCTACAGATCCCAAAAAGTGACCATATATCGCAGACCAGACGCGAAGCCCATTGGCTCCCAGTCAAGGAAAGGATCAACTTCAAAATTCTCACCCTCACGCACAAATGCATCAATTTCTCTGCCCCATCCTACCTAACAGAAACTATTTCCCAAAACATCTCTGCCCGCCCCACTAGATACCCACTCTACCCACTCTAGATCCCGCTTGCCCCAACAATTACTGCCCCATCACCACCATTCCCTTCCTCCTCAAAATCCTGGATAAAGCCGCCCACATCCAAATCCAACAATATATGGAATCCAATGCCATACTAGGCAGAAGACAATCTGGCTTCCGCAAAGGCCATGGTACAGAAACCGCCCTCCTAAATCTTAAGAACCAAATCACTAAAATAATGTATACTGGTGAACCTGCACTCCTGCTCCTCCTTGATCTCTCACCGCGTTTGATCTTGTTGACCACGATATCCTCACCTCACACCTCTCCAATGCCGTCCACTTCTCTAACAAAGCCACCTCCTGGATAACCTGCTTCTTAGAAGGAAGGGCCATGAAGGTCTACTCTGACCAAGCACATGCAGCCCCCACCAGCATCAACTGTGGAGTCCCCCATGGCTCATGTACTGCACCCACCTTCTATAACATGTTCACCAAACCCGTTTGACCTGTTGGATGCGCTCGGCATAGCTTACACAAACTATGCCGACGACACCCAAGTCCTCCTCCCCGTTACTGGAGAATACGACCATGATGCAGAAGCTCTCCTCTAGATATATGCCACCATCCAAACTAGGATGGCAATGAATGGTCTCTGCTTAAATGGGGATAAAGCTGAAATCATCATCCTGGGCCCCAAGGAAATTCTCTCCAAACTTAACACTAAATACACTCACTTCACCATCGACCACACTAATATATCAGTCTCTACCTCTGTAAAGACCCTCAGAGTCTACTTAGACTCTACACTCTCAATGATAAGACAAGTCAGCGCCACCTCTTCTGCCTCTGCCCACACCACTAAACTGATAACTGCCATAAAACCCTTTCTAACCTCTCAAAACTGCCTATCCATTGCCAGAGCCACCATAGGTGCCAGACTCGACTACTGCAATGCCCTTCTGGCAGGCACATCTACAAAAAACATCAACAGGCTACAAATAACACAAAATTATGCACTCCGCGCAGCCCTACAGATCCCAAAAAGTGACCATATATCGCAGACCAGACGCGAAGCCCATTGGCTCCCAGTCAAGGAAAGGATCAACTTCAAAATTCTCACCCTCATGCACAAATCCATCAATTTCTCTGCCCCATCCTACCTATCAGAAACTATTTCCCAAAACATCTCTGCCCGCCCCACTAGATACCCACTCTACCCACTCTAGATCCCGCTTGCCCCAACAATTACTGCCCCATCACCACCATTCCCTTCCTCCTCAAAATCCTGGATAAAGCCGCCCACATCCAAATCCAACAATATATGGAATCCAATGCCATACTAGGCATTTTAACAACTAGATACATATAACATTATAACAGTAGAAGCAATTTACAATTATGAATCAGAACCAACAAAACAGTAAGTAGAGCAATTAAACTGAAGGAAGAGGGAGAGTAGTGCAGTAGAACTGAGAGGGAGAGGGAGGGGTGAGGAGGAGAAGGAGGAGGGAAAACAGAAGGGGGTAAAAGGGTGAGAATGGGGTGGATGGGGAGAGGGGAGGGAGATGATCAAGGGGAAAAGATCAAGGAAGGAGGGGGAGCAAGAAGGGGGAAGGTTTTCATGGCGGGGGATGGAGAAGGAGAGATTTAAGGGATGTGCGGAATGAGGAGAAGGTAGGAATAGAGCGGATTGAGAGAGGTAAGGAGTTCCATTGCAGGGGGGCTGGGATCTAGAAGGAGCGGAAACGGGAGGGGGCACAAGGGGATGGAGGAACAGTGAGAAGGAAGTGGTCAGCAGAACAAAGGGAGTGAGAGGGAGTGTAGAAAGAGAGGAGGGAGGAGAGATAAGGGGGAGCAAGGCCATGGAGAGATTTAAAGACTAGGCAGAGAAAATTAAATTTAAGTTGGGAGTGAAAGGGAAGCCAGCCAAGGGAGGAAAGGGAAGCAGAGATGGAGTCACAGGAGGTAAGGAGACTAAGGGTACGGACGGCAGAATGGTAGATAGATTTGAGGGGGGCGAGCTGAGAAGTAGGTAGTCCAAAGAGTAAGGAGGAGCAGTAGAAGAGGCGAGAGAAGATAAGGGAGGTGATTAAAAGTTTAGTAGCATAGAAAGTGAGAGAGGGGCAGACTTTGCAAATATTAAAGAGGTGGTATCGACAGGCACGATAGGTGAGGGAGATATGATGGGAAAAAGAGAGAGTGGAGTCAAAGTGAATGCCTAAGTTGCGAGCGTGGACAGAGATAGGGAGATTAGAAGGAGGAAAGTGAATGAAAGGTGGAGGAGAGGGAGGGGGAAGAGAGTTGGAGGGGAAGAATACGACTATGGAACCTCAAGACTAATTGTAAATGCAAATATATACTATATTATCTGTGCTATGTAACTTCAAAATGAACCGTACAATGTAAAATAACAATGTAATTACTGAGCTCTCCTTTGTACCCAGCTATGTTTTTTATATGTAACAGCGCCATGATGCCCCAAGGCTAATGTGCGCTTTAAAAATATGAATAAATAAATAAATCATAGATGCCCACTTAATAAAAAGTCATGCTACAGTCAAGAATATACAGGCCGCTATATCAAAACATCAGTCTTGCGAGGGAACGCTACTTATCATGCTTGCTTTTTTAAAGATGTCGATTAATAAATGTCATGCCACAGTAAGCAATGGCTAGACTTACTGCACCAAAATGCCAGTCTATCTAGGGAATGGCACACATGAACTTGCGTTTGCCCAAAAATACCAGTAAATACCAAATACCAGACTCCCAGGGCCTTATACACATATGCATCCCATTTCTCCTTCCGGTCACTCATGCATACACCTTCTTTCACACTCACACTGGATTCACCACATAGGCACACACCAAACCCCGCCCAGAACATTCAAAAACACACCATCACATTCATACTCATTCACCCACCAGGGCACATTTCAAAATCCGAAAGGCACAAAGCAGATTCTACCAAAATGAATATCGTATAGAGTCTGTGAAGCCACTACTTCTTGAATAGCGAGAGCTAAGTTCCTGGCAGAGACTTGTAAATATATTAGAACCTTGCAGTTGGATGAATGGTGGTTAATATTCTTAATCAGTGAGAACTATTCAATGACACTGGATGCAGGTCCATGAAAGAGATCCTTAATCTACTTGTTGGACTGAATGCATAAAAGTTTCAATTAATTATGGAAATAACAAGCATCTCATGATAATTTAAATGTAATGAAATTATCTACTATGTTTAACAAAACTGATTTTTAAATTAATGAGCTCCTGATTGCAATAATTGGCTTAATAACTAAATCTCTCAATACTTGATCAGTTGGAAGAGCGTTTTCTTACTTTTATTGTCATTTCAGTATGTGTTTTTTATGCATGTTTTTATTTGATGTGGCTGGTCCCCACACATTGAACGTCTGAATTCAATAAACTGATAAATAGTTGCATAAAGTAAAAAAAAAGAAAATTCATCACCTCTCTTTCACTCTCTTTCAATCACATCCATGATCCACTCCACTGTCCTTCCCCCTCCTGGTCTCTTAGTCTGCCTCCTCTCCACCTGTCCCCCCCATTGCAATCCACACTTCCCCGTTCTGCTCACTACATTTGTACAGTGCCATTATATTGGTTTTGCCCCCTCTTGCATTGAATAGCATCCTCAACTGGTTCCCCTGGCAGATCCCAACTTGGCTTTTCCCCAGTGGTCGGGTCACACATGTGAGTTTCTAAAATGTCCTTCAAGCACCCCCCCTTTCTAAACATGGGCTCACCAGTGCTTCATGTCAGTGGCTCTGTGTGATCATTGTTTCATTCAGAGTGTGTTTTCAGCTGCGGCCAAGCA
This sequence comes from Ambystoma mexicanum, assembly GCF_040938575.1. Taxonomy (NCBI): domain Eukaryota; kingdom Metazoa; phylum Chordata; class Amphibia; order Caudata; family Ambystomatidae; genus Ambystoma; species Ambystoma mexicanum. Next base: position 973,340,122 of record NC_090933.1, on the reverse strand, counting down.
TCTTTTTTTCTGGTGCAGAGTAAGAGATGTTCTGTCGGTACCACGTTGTTCCCTCTCTTATGGATCAGGGGTTTTGTCTCTTGTCGCCAGAATGTCTGGGTATTGTGGTTCTAAAATGGAAAGGAGAGAACACTGGCCAGCATGGTGTAAAACAGGGATTGGTTTATTGACAGTAGCACTAGTCATCTGTAACCAGCGACATAATGAGAGGAAGAGACTGGGACCCTCACAAGACTCTCACCCAAAGGTTTGGAGCAGGCGTGGCTCTGACAAACACCCTTGCAGGTCTCCTGACCCAGGTTGAGTTGGGTCCCCAACCCCCTTTGACGGGGTCAGTTCTCTGACCCTGTCACACACTGCCTCCAAATAAGACAAGTGCACAGACTCCTGCAATGGGTAAGGCTATGGGAGGAAAATTAGTTGGACAGAGAGATGGGGACATACCTCAGAAACAGCAGCCATATGCAATCACATTTTCTGGAGGCATGAAGAGATTTACAATGCAAATGTGGCCCCTGCCACCACTAATCTCTCCAGCAGTGGTGACAATGTGGGTGCACATACTTTTAAGGGACAGGGCACAGCACACAGCAGTTGAAGCTGCCATCAAGCAGCATTTGATGTTGTACCATCCTTCTCACCGTTCGGTGGCTGTGCAGGGATGAAGGAGTGCGACAATACTAGTGGAGCAATTTACCTCTGAGGGAGACTCCCTACACTTGAGGTGACTGACCTTCTTTTTGGCCTCCATGAATGTTAGTGACTTTATCTGTTTCTACATGCTCAAGCTGCCTGATCTCATGTCTGGGATGGCATGGTTTGATTTGATTTACATGGACAAACTGCTCTATTGCCGTTTCACCTTCATTTTTCTAAATTTTATAAACTACAGGAGAGACCTTATCTATAATTCGAAATGGCCCCTGCCAGGCTGCTAGAAATTTAGAATTTTTCTGTTTACTTTTTCCAAAATGAAACTTGTACACCTGATCCCCTACACTGTATTCCTTTACTGATGTCTTTTTGTCATAATAAGACTTTGCACTGTCAGCAGCTCTTTCCAGATTTCTCTGCACAAAAGCAAATGCATGTTGCAAATGCCTCCTCAGTTCATCAATATATTTATGAACTGTGGATGCACTCACAAGTGTCTGCTCATGTGTTCTGTATAGTAGGTGTTGTGGTAACACCATTTTCCTACCTGTCAAGACCTCATGGGGGCTAACACCTGTTGCTTTTGGCAGGAGTTGATCTGATTGCCATCAAAACCAACAGTAAACGTAAATCCCAGCTGGAACCTGCTTCTGCCACAAATTTCTTTAAAATATCCACAACAGACCTATTGCTTCTTTCAACTGTACCTGAAGACGCTGCCCGAAATGCGATATGTAGTTTCATTTTCACACCTAGTATTTGCCATACCTTACTCATTAGAGTACTTGTGAAATGACTTCCTCTGTCTGACTCAATTCTTTGTGGCAACCCAAACCTTGAGAACACATGGTTCACCAGCAATGTGGCTGCTGTTTGCGCACTACAATCTGGTGCAGGAATGCATTCAATCCACTTCGTCATCAAACATACCACACTCAAAATATAACAGTTTCCCCTGCTCGACCTTTTTAAAGGACCTACATAGTCTATTTGCAAATCTGACCATGGGAGAGTTAGGCCTCTTTTCATCAATGGTGCTCTATGCATTGGTGAAGCAGGTTTAAATTGGGCGCATACTAGACATCCTCTAGTATATAATTCCCCATCTTGGGACATATGTGGCCAGTAAGCATAATCTTTTAGTATTTCTAATGTTTTTTGTGAACCTCTATGGCCTGCAGTTATGGCATCATGTGCATGGTGTAGCATTAGCCCTCTGAATGAAAGGGGTACCACCCACTGTATTTGTCCTGTTATGGACTCTCTAATCATGAGTCCATCCTGTAATCTAATTCGTGTTTTGTTCTTTAATAGCACCCTCAACTCTTCTTTTCCCATACAATCATTTTCTGTTAAAGAATTTTGTTCGGGATCTATCAAATGATTATAATAGATTCCCAAAATTCGATCATTCTTTTGTTCCTCAATCAAATCTTGATCTGGCGTGTCATGACTCCACTGCACCACCGGTTGATCTACCTCCTTTGGTGCTTTAGAACGTGTGACTGCATCAATTTGTATTTCACCCATTAAATAATCAATAGGTAGCAATTCTCCCATCACAGCCCCAATCTTATATGTTAAAATCGTTTTTGACTGAATAGCCTTTCTTTACTTATATGTCCATGTTAATCTGGCAACACATATAGCAATGCACCACACCCATGAGGTGGTGCTGCATCAAAAAAAATTGCTACCTGTGAAGTAGTGCTGTACTCTGTGCTGTAACACGCCAAATATCCTTACAGACTACACCCTTGATGGTGGATAACTTGATGGTAATCACCTTGGGATTGGATTTTACTGTGACTATTCCTTTGGACTGTAACTCAATAGGAGTAGGGAAGGTGTAAAGTAGTTGGCGGTATTACCCAATTTGATCACATTATTGATCAAATGGTACATCTGACCGAATTTTACCAGTACCACTCCATCGACTTGATTGAATCAAATTGGGTAATAAATACCAAACATGGGAAGCATGGGTTGCGGGGGTGTCCCCTGCTCCCCATGTTTGGCATTTTAGGCCTTGGGGGGTTGCAGGGATGTCCCCCACTTACTGAAGAAATAGGGACCCTGCAGCATCAGATCCGGCCAGCGTTAGAGGGACTGAACTGATGCTGCAGGGTCAGGAGAGGCAGCAGACGTGGACAAGGTAAGTGGGGGATGGGGGATGTATTGCGGGTGTGGGGGACGTAGATTTGGTGAGTTTGGGTGCAGTAAAAGTGTATTTTGTGGCAAGATTGACGATGGCCAATTCCGCCATGAACAATTCTGCTATTGCCAAACAACACAGATCTGATGTGTACAGGTTCTAAGGACTATACCCCAGGTGTGGGTGTCTATGGGTATGGGGAGGATACACAAGCCCCAATGTATTCCCCCTGCCTTAGTGTGGTGGCCTGGCTGGTGTGGTCTGGGTACCCGCTTTGTAGCTCTTCCAGGACTGACGACTAGTAGATCAGGCAGCCACTGGGACCCTTGACCACCCCAATGTTAGTCCCAAAAATTATTTAGGAGTCTACATCACACTACTCTCGGGGAATCTCTTCTAGTCCACCCATCCAGCATCCCACACCTACTCCCTAAAGACCTTTCACCCAGGTGATCTTCCCAGTCTACCTCTAGGTACTGGATACAAAAGTGATGGCCGTGTCCTGGCCACCTGGATGATAGATCCCTGGGACTAGTGGGTGAGACACCATTTGGTTTCTCACACTGACAACAATGATTTCATGCTCCTCCTGTGCCTCCTCCCAAGTATCACTATATGGCAAATGTCTTGTTTTCTCCCTTCAAGAGATACACACTTAATGTTATATCCTGCCTCACTGAATCGCTACTATTTCCTCTCACAAAAATCACCCGATCATTTATCAAACAAACTGCCCTGGTGGATTATCTGTGCCAACTAGTTCTAAACAACTTTACCCCACAACGATCACTTGAAAGTCAGCCTCTGACAAGTTACCCTTTGGTTAAGTCAGATCCTCCCAATCTTTCCCCCAAGTGTTATACAATGGCATATGTCTTGTTCAACCATTCTCAGGGAGTCCCGCTCCCCATGCTTGGCAAATGGCACTTGAATTGCTCACCCACCTACAGGCACTGAATGTATCACACAACATTAACAACATCTACCTTAAATCTCTCTCTTTAGTTCCCAGTCACTCATTACTGTGGGGTATTGCAACCCATACCAATGCACCCTACTACACCCCTTTGCCAATGGAGAGAGAAAACTGCTATACATGGAGGCAATAACCCAGTGCGCACCAAATCTGCAAGAAAGCGCATGGTTAAAAAAACACAAAAGAGCTGCACACCCTGCCACACAAGCCAAGTTGGTGTAAAAACACCTGTAAACTGTCACCTGGCACCTGTCACCAGTCACCTGAATCAAGGCCACAAAAGTGGGCTAAAATCCGAAAATGCCTTGAAAACACAGTTCTCTTAGTAAATTGCAACCTTCAAAGTGCTGTTTTGGTGCTAAATTCTGTCATCTTTCCAGTGAACTATGGGAAGGAAAAGTGTGCTGAAATCAAATATTCTCCAGGCAGTTAGAGGAATCCAGGCATCACTGCCTGACAGCTGCCTAAGGAAATTGGCTGTCAAACCCAGTTAAATTGTGTTTTCTTTTTCTTGAAGAAGTAAAAAATCCACCTGTTTAAAGCATTTTTCTGTGAAGGGCTCAATTCCTTTAAACTGTCAAAATCCATTATAAACTCTGTTTGTTTTATATCTTTTAAATAAAAGCTTGTAGGTGAATCTACAGTAAACCGGTAGAAGTAACTGCTAACTTCTGATTGGGCAGTCCATGGCCTGGGAAAGTTGACATCTCAGCTTGACACTGCCTTGCTACAGGAAGGCTTAAGTGATGCTAATGGTTCCCGCATAATGACAACATGCAGCACAATGGGACCTCAGTAGACTTTCGTCTGGGGCTGAGCCGAGGACAATGGCAAGCTGCCCAACTGATATCTACAGGGGAGCTTCCCTCCAGGAAGGGGGACACACCACCCTAATCAAAGGGCTGGACAGCTGCTCCCTGGGAAGGGGAGGTTACAAAGGAGAACTTTGATGTTAAATCTTTATGTGTGATTAAAAGTTAAACTCTTTAACTGAGCAACCTAAAGAGGCATACATCTGAAAATTGATAGACATTAACCTAATTTCAGGCTCTTCATTGTAAGACATTGATGAAATCTGTACCATTTAAGGAACCAAAGTTATGAAAAAAGTCTCATTATAGTAGTACGATTAATGTTGCAAACTTAAGATTGCATGTACATGGTCCACTGATAAGCGCCCAGAGATGTACCGAGCTATAAATGATTAATCCAAACTGTTAGGTTTAAATTTGATAAACATCCATAGAATGAGAAAGATAGCTTGCACAAAGACGGGGATTGAATGTGAATGTAGACAATCAAATATGAAATATATGTGCCCATTTTATTAGGGTACATAATGTTAGAAATGTACATTTGTGCAAAAGTTATGTTTTGGGTAAAAATCAAGGCGGAGTTCCTAAAACCCATCATAAAGTTGACAGCTCTGTTCAGACTGCCAACCAGGACAAAGCATGTGCCTGCAGCCTCTCACAGCCGTGGGGGTGTGTTTTTGAAATTCTGCCCACACCATAACTGGGGGATGGCATTTGACAGTATAAATATAGGAACTGCACAACACATTGGACACACTGCTTCCAGAACCCATCCAGATTTACGCGCAGCACCTTGATCCAGAACTCTTCTTCTTGTAGCTGACTCCAGAAGTCTTTGAAGATCCAGATTTCTTTGCAGAATCCAGACTTAGCATTGCTGAACTATTGCTAGCTTGACCCAATTGCAAACCTCCAAAACTTAAAAGAGTCATTCTGATTCAGCTTGACTTGCTACCATTAAGGTTTGCTCACTGAAACTTGCATCCTGTAATCTGCTGTGTCCAGCGACCAGAAGGGCCCATCCAAAACCGGTCTGAGGTGCAGTCCAAAATTGACCAGAACCGCTTTGCTGATCCAAATCCCTCCAGAGATGCCCTGCTGCCGGTAGACCTGATCCAATCCAGTGACCACAACTGACGGTCCAATTTAATTACAAAGGACTGTAAGTATTAAAGTATTAACAGGATGAACGCGACCCTTGGTAAATCTGCATTGTATTATCCCAATCTCAACCCATCCCATCTTTAAATTCAGAACCCTAATATTGTTAGAATGCTTCTTGTGCTGACTTTTCTCTCATCTGTTTTACAAAACCATAACTCCTTACTGATTTTGAATAACTAAAGTAAATCCCAGAAATCGAGTATCCACCACGGACTGGTTGCGCTGGCCACGTAGCTGTGAAGTTTCATTTGTGGCATCCTCTTTTTCATAATCATTAATATAGTATAATGAAACCCATGTTTCATTTTTAAAACCAAATACTGTTTCCATTTTCGCACCTATTTTGCAAAAATGCCTCTCACTAAAACCTCTATAACTTCTATTATTTTAAAGATAGAAACGCAAATTCAACTCTCACTGTTACCTAAGACCCTTAGCCCCATCCAGAACTAAATACCACATCTAAATACAGTGTACTTGGCCAGTTTCCCTCCAATATTGCACAGTAAAGGTTTGCTGTGAATTTGCAAAATTCTAAAGTTTACATGTGTTTTTTCCCCATTTCAAAGTGCTTCTTCCATCCCATCCTAATCTGAAGTGTGTACTGTTGTTTATATTATAGCTCATGTGTGTTAGGACTTGTTTAGTGTTGCTTTCTTCAGAGGTTCCATCCATTTAAGCATTTTTGCACCCTTTTGTATTATTTTACAAAGCAATTTTTACCTGTCAGTTTAAAGGTGTCATTTGCCCAAAACGGTTTCCTCTCTTGTTTGGGGAGGGAAGATTGCCGATAAACTCTAAACCTTGTCTTTCATTCCTGAATACCTTCAGATTACTTACATCTGTGTAGGATTGCTCATTTGTACTTCAGTGCTTTGCAGGGGGAACTATTAACCTAAACCAACCTGTTCTTTTTCCTGTGTTTTCTATTCTGCCTTATTATAAGTGAATTCAATTGCTTTATTTATTTTCTGAATGTTATTGTCATCCTTTGGGTGATTCCTGTGCCATATATATATATATTAAAGTTATGTGTGATTTGAATATTAAATAAATAAAATAAATATTTACCTTTACAAACTAGCCTGATTCCTGGTTCAGTGTGACTTGGGAGGTATTTTGAGATGGGTGTGATATGAGTGCTATATTATTCAGAATATTGAACTTATAGACAAGAATAAATAAGGGTTCCATTGCGCACTACATGCTAGGCGAGACCTGGGTGTGTCCCTGATTGAAATCCCTTACATTACCTCTCAACACTCTTCTTCTTACTCAGGTACTAAACTTCCATTTAATAACCCTTCCTTACACTCTCAAAGTCTGCCTCCACCAACAACCTCTTCCATCCCTCACAGCTGCCTAAGACTAAAAGTCATCTCCAAACATGGGAACATCTTTTCAGTCCATGAGGTCAAACTCAGTGTGTTGTCTTAAATAGCTTGACTGAATTTCGATCTTGTCAAAACATCCAAAATGACTGTGATGCTAGGGTCTTGCAAAATACATTTTCTAAGGCCTAATTAGGTCACTCAACGTGCCTGCTTAGTAGAAGAGAAATAGGAGAGGTATGTTACTTTACTCTCTTCTGTTATACCCCATATTAATTCTCCAACTGGAGATTAGAATGAATATTAATGGTGGCTAACATAGAAATGACAGAGTAAACTGGAGGTGAGTGAGCCAGAGATTTCATGGATAGGGCTGAGCCAGGGCCGAGCCATCTTACCAGCTATGGCATAGAATTAGGACGCTCTCTGTTATTGTTCAGTATGGAGTTCATAAATAAAGTGATGCTAACCTTAACTGTTACTAAGTATGTTTTCAGGACATGTATTTAACATTTAGGACAGGCGCTTTAACATCTCAGTCACTGTTGATTCAAGTGTTATTAGTGTGCCCCGATTGAAAATCTAATGTAGGCATTTTAAAAATCTCAGCCACTGTTGATTCATGTGTTATTAGTGTGCATCGCATGAACATTGATTTTAGGCGCTGTACATCTTCAGCCATTTTCTTGTGTCTGGTTGTGTAGACTCTGCCTCCCCCGCTTCACACCCCATCTCCTCTCCGTCTTTATTTTTTCTGCACCTATTTTTGTTTTGTGCATCTTACCCCATCCCCCTCCTCCCCTCTCTCCTTTCTTCATGTTAGCTCCTGCATTTTGTAACAGACGTCAGGCACGTGCAATATTCCTGTCATATGTTGTGATCAGTTTTGTATTCCTCCTGTATTATATTGTACCTCTAAAACGCACTGCACTCGCCCATTCTGAATATCCCAATGCTTAGTAAGAATTGTGATCCTTGTCTAGCTTTTTACCCTCCCTGAGTTGGAGCACTTTGAAATGCTTATTTAAGTGTACAGTCACTATATAAATGACAAATAAATAAAATAAATAAATATTGTGTGCCCTCCACTCCATTTTCATTGACAGTGTTAATGAAGTCTTAGTGCCTGCAAAAAGTGGGAGAGAGGACATCAACACCAACATTCAGAGATGGAAGTGTAGTATAATCATTGGTACACCGTACCACTAGTTCTTTTAATTTTTTTTAGTTCAAAGAATCAAGAAGCACATCCGGGTGCTATCTCTTTCTCCTGACCCATCGACTCAGGCCGGACATTCAAGTACTGCCAGTTTCCCAAGTCTTAGCTAGACAGACACACACAGTGTCTGTGGCTCTGCAGGTTGTTAAGGTGCTCAGATTGCAAACACTTTTCTTTTATCAGTGGCAGTCAGAGCCTTTCCTATGCATGATGGAACATTTCCAACTGAAAGAGCTTGTAAAGCAACAGTTACCTTGCGCATCTGTGCTAGTTAAAGTGAGCAACGTAAAGCGCCCATTCAAAGATGCGTTTATATCCAGGATGTCGATTATCTTGATGTGCAAAACAATAATGTTACTTTAAGTCACTAATTACATGTTTTCAACTTCATGAATAACATAAGGAAAAAGGAAAGAATGTGGTCCGCGGCATCGCAGCAGCACAGTGTGGCCACTGTAAAATAGCTGCGCTGAGAGATGCCACGGCAAAAGCGGTGAACGTGCAACCTCTGCTGTTGGATCCAGGATGCCAGGAGAGTGGTGAAGGAAGTGATCTCCCAGGAAGGGAGACGAAATACAGGCAAACGCAAGCGTATACTTTCTTTTTAAATTGAAGGAGTGGGCCGAGCACACACTGGGGCTCGTGCCCGGCCACTGCTCTGGGCAGGCACTGGCCTGAGGAGGGTCAAGCCAGAACCCTAGGTTGGGCTTAGGCCGGCCCGAGCCCGCCAGACTCGCACATCTATACAGTAAACTACTCGCAACACATACGCTACAACTGGTAGCACCCTACAAATCCCATATCTTTAGACCACCAATATATGTTAATTTTTAAGAAACTCAAATCAAAAGCCTGACTGCTGCCTTAGCATCCCTTAGCATCCCTCAAGGCCACATCACATTTGGACAAAATCCACTCTGCCTCACTACTGAAGCTCCTTCTGACTGAAGCACTTCTCCCTTTTCTAGCAATCATCAAAGGCTCCTACACTAAAGGCACTAAAGGCCCCTTCCCCTCAGCTCTGAAGACTGGACAAACCCTCACACTTTCCAAGGAACCAACACAGTATCCTGACATCCTCAGCAACAACTGCCCCATCACCCATCGTCCCTTATTAGCTCAGATACTTGATACAGCAGTAGTCTTGCACATTTTCCAACACACCAACTGCAACAACCTCCTTCATTCCTGTCAATCTGAATTCTGACAAAGATGCAGCCTTGGAAATGGCTACCATAAAGCTGTTTGATGATGCTTCTAACATCCTTGTTGTTGAACATGCTTACCTCCTGGCTATCCTTGACCTCTCAGCTGCAGTTGTCACAGTAGACCACCAAACACTCACTGACATTTTACATCACCACATGGGGACCAGCAAGACTATCCTGAGCTGGTATAAATCATACTTCACTAAAACCACCACTTTGTCCAAATGTCTTCTACCTGATCACCAACTCTACCCATCACCTATAGAGTCCAACGAAGATCCATCTTCTCCCTCTTGAACTTCAAACTTTACATGGAACTGCTCATAATCCTTCTGGCTCCACACAAATTCCACATCCACAAATGTGCAGATGACAGGCAGCTCTACCTCAAAATATTCTTAATTGAAGGGAGATACAGGCCCATGGCCTGCCCCATATTAATCAAGTCTTGGATGCCTGGTGCATACCTGATGCTCACCGCTTCCAAAGGTTAATTTCTACTGCTGACCAAGAACACCAAACAACCTGACATACAGACCTGGTTCTTTGCTAGGAACCTCTTGAGCTTCAAACCCCAGCTGATCATGTGCACCAGGTATCTTGGGTTCTACATTGACAGACACCTCTCCTTCAAAGAGCACAAAGCAAGGACGACACCAACAGCTTTGGACCTTGTCCTCTCTTGAGGTAAAATGGAGGAAAACCAAGCCCTTCATCACAGCCATCAACTTTAGATCTGCTGACCAGGCCTTAGTCCTCTCCCACATGCATGGTGCCAATACCCTCCTGAAAGTGTTCCAGAAAGCACCATGGCACCCCTGAGATGTGTCCTACATAATGCAGCATGACAGATTAAAGGACTAGACACATTTGATAACATCACCCCTACCCTCATCGAACTGCACTTGCTCCCGCTGCAAGCACATATCACCTTCAAATCCTGCTGCATCATTTACAAGACCGTCAACTTCGATTCCCCAAGCTACTTCACAGACTTGAACTCAACCAGTGACAGGCCTTCTCTGTCTAGGGTGCAAGACTCTGAAACCTCATCCCTGTCAACACTAGACTTACCCCTTGTGTCTATGTGTCAGTAAGTAGCTCAAAATTCTCTTGTTCAAAGCATAGCTCTTTCTGAACACCTAGGTTCACACCCCCATATCTCGCCACGTAACCTGAGAGTGGCAATCAGGTCCCCTCCGTTAACTCCCACGGTTGCTTGTAGATCCCTTGCTACAAAATTGCCAACCATCTCTAGTTCTGGAAGCACCTCAAGACCTTCCCCTTTTCTTCTGCCTTCGCTCTACTTCTCCCCTGCTGATCTGTTCGCTCTTGGCACCATGCACCTGGCCACCCTCTGTCCTCCGGGCCCAGGTACCTGCTCACCCTGCCACCCTCCCACACTGCCTCCGGGCCACCCCTTGCACTGGGGTCTGTATCTGTACCCGTACAGCCCCCCCACTTTTTCTTCCTACACTTATCAGACCTACCCTGTCTGCTGCCTTAAAAATGGCACTTGCAAATTGCTGGCTGCACTACCACTGTTTGTTGCCTTTATTATTTATTTATTTATTATTATTTATCTGTTTCTCCTTTGCTTCGCACTTTCCACTTCTCCCCCTTCCATGCACTTTTCCCTTACCGCCTCTCCCATGCACTTGCGTGTTCTCAATGTCACTGGGCCTAGTAAGATCGTTGTTTTGTTCTCCCCTGCTCCCCTCCCTTGCGTTGTCACGCTCTGAAACACTTATGTACAAGCGCAATAGAAATAAAATATCAATATCAATATCAATATCATAACTGTCCCCTGTTGGTACCAAGCCGATACCTAGATTTGATCCCTTGCAGACTGTTTCCCTAACTGTGTACTTCCTCCTACACATTGCAAAGTGTTCCGTTGCTTCCCGAAGCTAGGTCCACGCTCAATTAATACCCTAAAAATGATAATGATAATACATGCAGGTGCATATAAATGAGGCCATAACAGTACCTGGCTGTCAAGAATCACATGTAGATATCTCTTCAGACCAGTGATAACTGCAGAAACGCATAGCAGCTCTGAGGTCATGTTGTTTGTATTTGAGTGCTGTACAAACAATGACACAAAGAAAGCCCTTTTAAGGCACAGAGCATGAATTTATCTGATAACACTAGAATCTATTTGCTTGAAGGCACAAGAAAATCGGAAATCATGTTTGAGAGACTTCAGGTATGAATCCAAGCAGTTGACTAAGGGTTTCTAAGTGTTATCAAGCAATAGTACTCATTCCATCTGCTTCAGAAGGCTGGAAGAAAGATCTTTACTATCTGGATTTAAAGTGTTGAACTATAGGTTATATGCAATGCTCTTAAGTGGGTACATAACCCCACTCAGCTACCTAACCATACTCACCAAGCATAGATTGACAGGATAATTATGTAATACAAACAGACATGTATATAGTAATCAACATACAAACTGTACTATATCAACCATTAGGTGTTTTTGCTGTCCAGGTGACCTATACTTATGCAACGATGGAAGCAGGGTTCCTATGCCGCGTTCAAACAATTGATAATGTGCTGGTTAAATACTGATCACTACAGTTCACCACCAAGGTATCTGAAGGCAGTATCTATCTTCTTTGATTCAAATGCAGGCATTGACTTATCAGCGTTCCCCTTTTCCCATGGACATTTGCTCCCTGCATTTCCAGCATTACCCACCCAGATCGACTCTTGCATCTTGGAGTTCTTGTGAAGCGTACAGTTTTCATTTACATCACAAACCCTTTCTCTATCTCGTCCATTCCTTTTGGGTGATTTACCTTTCTGATTGTATCACAAACACGTGAATTGTCTGAAATCTGCCATTAGACACAAGCCAGATTGTGTGTAGTTTGTTACATGATACATGATACAGTGTATGCAGTATGATTGCCCAGAACAGATTCACTAACATTGACCAATTTGATTGTACTTTGTATCCTTTACGTATGTTCGCTTTTCCACTATCAGGTTTGCAAGCCTTAAAATTCCAAAATGCTGCAACAAATTGAACAAACTTGGATATCGCTACTTGGACAATTAGTCAGCATTCAACTCTGGTTGCAAAGCAGACTTAGACCTGGAGGCACTTTGATCGTCGTTGCACCTGGTAGTCGCTTATACAGGAAATGTATTATCCGGAAACAATAACTGAGACCATTCACACCAGCACAAGCCACTGTTCCCAGGTTGCATGTACAATACTAAGTGCAAGGAGATGTGTGACCCTGCAGGTTGAGATAGATGGTACTTCTAGGGCAAGATACTAAGAGCAACATGAATAGGACTCTTCTGTTTTGCTTTTGCTGTGAATGGTGGCATCATTTTGCATGGGTTTCCACTTAAAACTGCACCCAGCCTCTCTCCAGAGTATTTCTCTTTGGTGTCCTCAATCCTATGGGGTGGGGTTCTCATGTCCTGGGTACATATTGGGTGCAGAAGTTTCTTTCCTTTTTCCGAAGGACCCCCACGACCCTCGACTAGTAATCTCTAGATCATGTGTTTGCAATACTCAGAGCTAAATATGACACCCATGAGCTGTAATTGCACAGGATGCATACTAATTCTGTATTTCCATGTTATGCATGGAACCTGTGTGTTTGTCTCTCCCAAGCCTGCTTACCCTTTATTCCCATTTCAATGCTTTCGGTTCAATAATTGATGAAATTGAAGACATTGGGAAGTGAGACATTCATTCACAAACTAAATTATAGGTCTCTTATGATTGCTTTCTTTAAACTCTCCTTTTGAGAACAAATTACATACATACATACTAATATCATAAAACACATGAGTTTTCACATGAGCATATATCCATTCATATGGAGAAATGCCAGCAAAATTCCCTATGATAGCACAAAAAATTGTGGTTGAATATTTTCTTTATAACAATTTAGAAATTAGACCAAAATTGCTTTATGGTACATAAAGAGACATCTGGATATTATTGATCATCACATTTAAAGCACTATGAAGAAAATGTGGTAAACCGCATGAGCTACAGTAAATATTTTTTTCCATTTCAATCTAACCTTTAGAAATCAATGACTGTCATGCTGGCATTTGGTCAGATACTAGTAGGAGCTACCCTGAAGTGCAAGCTCAGCAGTGGGGTTGGGTATTCTGTCCTTCCCATACATTAGTTAGGAGTCTTCAATGGATGCTCTGGGACACGGTCGGTCTCGGTGTATGGTGCAGCATTGTGTAAGGTCAAGTAGTCTGGTCGAGTCAGCAATGTCTTGTAGATGATTTGTGTGATTGCATGGAGCCTTTGATTTATGAGTGGCAGATAATGGTTACATCCTCAGTTTCTTTGAGGGTTGTTGATTTGAGTTTTTGACGGTGACCTTGAGGTCACCTGTGGCAACCCCTCTTTTTATGGATGGATACAGTGTGTGTTTTCAAGAGGTGTCTTGGGATGTTACAATGCCGGCCTATGTGTGGAGAGCTTCAGGGGTCTGTGTGGCCAAGAATGAAGTCTTCCTGTAGTGTTTGCTTCATGCTCTAACAGGCCACCTGCGTACGTGTGTGTTCAGAATGTGTGTGTCATGAGGAATGGGTTGCTTGCATGAGTGGAAAGTGGTATGGTGCGTGTGGCTTGATATTCAAGTGTTTATATAGGGGTTGTGTCCAGAGGCATTCCATTTGTCCTTGCAGGTTAATGTTGCAGCTAGCATAAATATATAACATACTGCACATTTAGGATTTCATAACACAAAAAAGATTGGGAACTATCGTGAAGAGCATCTGTCAGCAGCACTTGAATTAATTAATTTGAACCCCCTCTCGGCCACACCAAACTGTGCAGAGAGAAAGAAACCTGAACTTGATTTAAAAGGTAACAATACACATATGGGTAATCATTGAGAAGTGTACCCAGTTCGGCTACATTGCACTCACCAAATCCTATCTCTTCCTGATGTAATAGGCAGTAGCTTAGGAAAACCCAGTGGTATCTATCTATCATTGTAAGCATTGTACAGGAGCTGCACAAGAGCTTCTGCTGTACTAGGCAGCATGGCATTGTGTTGTCTCCACCAAGGGGTGAGTAGCAAGTTCTTGTGGGGGAAATGTGGTATTCGCTTCAGATGATTCCTTATAATTGACTTGCCAAAGAACTCTGAGTGACTATAAATAAAGGCAACGTGCCTTAGAGGCAAGCAGTTCACTCTACGCAGCCTCATTAGCAAATCCAACATATAATCATTACCTTTTTGAATTTGCACTTGCAATGGGGTGTAGCGCCCTTTGCACGTGGACGACAGGTTTTTAAGGGAGTGTTTTTTTTCAGGTTTGTGGACTTCTAGGTAGGCAGGGATTTCTCAAACTACAGTTATCAAGAAAGATCCTCGAAAATCCCGGTTCCCCGAAGTAAGGAGCCCTCAGGGAGGCAAAAAACAAAACAAAGATACAGCAGGGGCTGCCTTCATGGACAAATATGAGAGTTTCCATAGTTTCCTTGGCCTCACATGAAGAACACCATATGCTGGTCCTACCCAGCCCAGTGGAGATCGTGTAATTCCTCCTAATTGAAGTGGACACCCATCTTCTCAAAGGCTTAATGGAGATCAAAGCAGCGTCCCAGTGTGGGGGCGCAGGACCTCCCCTAAGCAGGCAATAAGATAAACACATACCGTGTGAATCCATTTGCCCAGAATTAAAAAAAAGAGTGCTCCACTTCTGATACAACAGATGTATTCGGATGGATAATTAACAAGCACAACTTATCACACGTACATTATGTAACTGATGAGATCATACTGGAGCCTGCATTGAAATGGCATCCAGATGATTTCTGCCTCAAGGGAAGGAGGCGGGATGCAGTCACCCGACGCTGAGAGTAGCGCAGCAAGCAGACATGGTGCTTTTCAAGGTTTCTGTTCTAATGAACCAGCATATTTTAATAAAACTGTGTTTCCACTGGGGCTTTGGGTCATAATGAAAATGGTGTCAATGTGGGTTGTTAATGATTGTTCCCATTTTTGAATCTGAATTAGATTATTATATTTTTCTAAATAGAGGTCAACATTAATGTGCACAGTAGGATTAATGGCGTGTCATCCTGATGACTTTGTAGAGCTTTGCCAGGATCAAGCAATTATTAACACCTACAATACAGCTAAATATTAGCCCATTCTCTTGTGTTTACTGATGATTATGCCTAGACAGAGTTAAATTGGGGTGTCCTTCTCTGAGCCCAGATGAAGATTGTGTAATTAGGCTTCACTATGCCAGCAAATGCCAGCAGAGCCACAACAGTTTTACAAGACAGTGGTCCTCATTCTAAGTGTGCCGGTTTGGAAACAAAGGTGCTGGTAAGCTTACTGGCACCGTTGTTTCCGGACCGGCACACACACCGCAGAATTTTCTTGGAAGCATAAACTCTCGGATTCTATGGGGTTGGGGACTTACAATTTGCCACGCCTGAATTTCCTGTCTGCCAGGTTTGTAATCCCCCGATGTTACCGGCAAATCAGGCGCCAGTAAATATTTACGGGTCCGGCGCCAACTCGTCGGTATCAGCGGCACGGTTACCGCCGGACCCGTAATGAGGCCCAATGACTGAAAACTATGAACAGATGCAACGAGGTAAATGCACATTTAGTTACTCACAGGATGAAAATGACTGCCAATTGTGCCACACCATAGTGAACAAAGGAAATCGTCTGCCAAAGTGTGGTTTATTTGTCATGTTTGATGTAGTGCGTTGCAACTCACTCTGAGT
The DNA here is from genome assembly GCF_040938575.1 of Ambystoma mexicanum. NCBI lineage: Eukaryota > Metazoa > Chordata > Amphibia > Caudata > Ambystomatidae > Ambystoma > Ambystoma mexicanum. The sequence continues at coordinate 973,323,849 of NC_090933.1, read as the reverse complement.
TATTAAAAAAAACAGCAAACTATTCTGATTCTGAAACCAAAATCACTGTTTAGCTTTGCTAGGGGTGTATTTCTAGTCTGTAGTGAGCCAGTGTGAATGTAGTCAACCAAATTCTGATCCACTTTAATTGTCTAGGCATACGGATATCAACGCACCATACAAAGTTTTAGAGGTTAAAAAGTGCACGCTGCGTTCATGCCCGCTGCACAATTCTGTAAACAGTGGCGTGAAATGGCCGAAACCTTTTTAAGTAGACTGCTGCCTTTACTAGAAATCAAATTATTACTTATGCCTATAAACTATTTATTTTCTACTGGCAACAAAAGTGCCTCCTTCCAAAAAAAAGTGAACAAAGTACAGAAGTACAGATGTGCTGGCTATTCAATCAGACGGGCCTGCAGCCGGCCATGCACGGCTAATATTGAGAAATTGCCAACCTCAATGGGAATCAATAAATAAACATCAGATATAAGAAATGTTGTTTTACAGCGCTTTATATGAAGGTGACTCTGACCATGCCCTGTATACCTTTCAGATGTAAATGCCTTTAAAGAACTCTCTATATGGTCAAATCTAAGAAGGATGAACAACAGAATGTGCCTTAACCTATGGCGTCATCTTGCAGCAGTTTAAAGGGCAATCTTATCTTATCTTATCTTATCTTGGTTCCTTGCACCCCCAAAGCAAGGGAAATCGGATGTTCACAGGCTTCGGAAAAAGTCAGCTGTGTTATAGTTAAGTGCAAGGGAGGGGTATACAGAGGAAGAGCATATAAGGCATGGTCTATGTAAGTACAATCAGTGATGTAAATCACAGACACATTAAGTGCAAGTAGTGAGCACATGCACTGGGTAAGTGCAGAACAAGGTTCAACGGGAAGTGAAGGTCAAGCTCTAATCTAGGCAAGTCAGGAGTCCAAGTCAAATGATTTCCTCTAGAGAAAAGGTTTTAGTCTCTCACTGAAATGTAATCTCCAGTCCTCTGATGTTGGCTGGTAGATAATTCCAAAGGAAGCAAACGGAATACATTTCATGCTTGACGATCTCATGAGTCTCTGTGGACACTCATTTTCATTTTTAATTTCTGTCTCAGGTTGACTGAAGCATTGTCCCAGTAATCTCTCTGGATAATGTGGAGGGCATTGAGGTAGTTGTGGGCACTGATAGGGTTCCAGTGAAATGAGAGAAGAGCAGGCAAAATGTGGTCCCAAGGTTTATAGAAAGGTGAAGAGGGAGTCGGGAACCTGGGACCACTTCCCCTCTGATCAAGTTCAGGGCAAGACGAAATGTCAGAAAACACTGCAACCACCCATTCTATTTTGGATGAATCCCAAATACACCAATGATCAACAAATACACTGAGAGGCACCCTCTCAGTCAGCCATACAGACCAGGTGCTGTACAAATCTTTTTTTCAATGCGTGAGTGAAGAGCTGCAGGCCATGGTCAGACACACCTATCTAGGACAGCCTGGACTAAGCACCAAGATGCCACTTTGCTGATGTCATTAGAGACACCATGACATAGCAGCATTAGACATGAAGCACACGTGCAATCCGCACTGCACGACACAAACACACACTCGAATACTTGAAGAACACAAGTGTACAGTTCTATAGTTAGAGGACAGATACATATACATACTGTCATTGCTTTTATTATTTTTGAAAATAGTCAAATGCAGTAATGCAGAAACCACACGGCATAATCCTGAACGAGCTTGATGATGCTTAAAGCCAATAGTCATGTGGATATGCAGTGCAGGAGAACATATGGAACCTGATCAAATCACGTATAGCTAACTCATAGCGAATTTAGTATAACATGTACAAGCTGCATTATAAGTTTAAGGAAAATTACAGCAGGCCTCAAATCATTGAGCAGGAGACAAGCTAAGATGATTCAGGCTGCACAGGGAGTCAGACACGTGAGACAGAGCCCACAGCCAAGGTTGAGTGATACAAAGACATTCCAATCCCCAGGTGACAAAGGAACCAGCTGCACCAAAATGGAATAAATCCTCATAATTCGTAGCTGCAGAGCTCAATTCTGAGGTCTCTAAACACGTGATACAGCTGAAGCAGACAACAGGCAGTAATTGGTGGTGAGAACGGGGAGACGATTCCAGGCAGCCAGACACAAGCTGCAACGAGTGTGCAACAAATGTGCAACAAAGTGTTGTGACGAGCGGGACATGGACTCATAGGCAAAGGTGGAGCATACAAGTTACAATACAGACACATAATCGTGTCCACCACCATGAGAAGGTGCACAGTGAGCTGATAGCCATTTCGGGTCCCAGGCCTGGGGACGTCAGTTCTAGCCAATCACAGTTTAGCACTCTAGGGGTGGGTAACAATGGCTGAGAACCGATGGTAGGCCCAATACTCTACAACAATGAAGACATTTAGATTGTGGGGAAGGGACAGTTCAGCCACCTGACATGTAAGAGCCAGTAGAATAACATATATATGTTCCCATATAGATTATTATGCTCCTGACGGCCAATCACACACAGCAATATGTTTTTGGAGAAAGGCCCAAGTGATGACGGAGTAGTGACGTGTTTTGAAGACAAAACTGGCCTGCGCACCATTTACTGTGTGACATGCTTGAATTTTTTTGGAGTTCTTGTATCGATCCCTGTTGGTTTCGGCAAAAACAAACCACAGTTTGCACTTGCCGTTAACTGAGGCACCGTATATACTGCAACACTATCTGTCTGGCATACCAGGGAGTTATCCCCAACACAGGATTAACCCAGCTGACTTGTGTTCTATACTTTGCAATTGGTTGAGTGAGTTTTTATGGAAGTTAAAAAAATCTAAAACAAGACACACAAAAACACTCAAACGTTCATCCTGGTTCATTTCTTTCAATGGGTTGACAGATGAAGTTACTAAAACAATGCAGGGCAAAGCTTGTATTCCCCTTCAAGTGAAACATAAAAGGGTCTTTCAGTAGGAAGTTGGCTATTTTCTAAAACATCAATTGAAGGTGTTCATCTAGCCTGATAGCTTTGCATTTCCGAGTAATGATTATGTTCCTGAAGCAAGACACAACTATGCTGTGTGTAGTTGGTGAGTGAGTTTTTATGGAAGCCAAGTAGAAAGATGTTACAGTCAAAAGTGTGATATCACATCATCTGGTAGGAAATGTTCAGCATGTTCAGAGGGGAAAATACATTCCTTACTGATGGGCTGGGGGTTAGCTCTAAAGAGTTTGATTAAAGTACTTTCAATAAGACTCCTGACAAAGAGTAACCTGTGCTTTTGACGGGGTAACATATTTTAGCCACACATAGTTTTATGTGGGAGTCAAGGCCGGGCTCAAACACGACTGTTAGCTTATCAGGCTAATAGCAGTGGCATGACGCAAACATTAATTTTATCACCAATCTCACAGCTACACTCATGCCCCACATTTCAGAATGGGGAGAGAACATGCCACACCTTTCAGTGTGATCTCAGCATTAGGGGGCTGGTGTAACCTCCCTCCGATAGCCTTGTTAAAAAGTGAGTGTAGATGGGGTTATTTAAACCTGCTCTGGTGGTACCTCTTCCCCACATCCAAACATTCCATCCCAGGAAAAGATAATGCCCAATTTGAGGACTAGAAGAAGGGGACAGTGATTGTGCATAGAGAGGATACAACAACCAGTTTGTCAGGACTGGTCCAATTTATCTCGCTAGTGGAACCCCTGACACTGTCCTCTCTCCCATCCAAATATGCAGACATCATGAAATGCATTGTCCTGGTTAATGGACCAGGAAGGGGTACATAAATCTATTGTTACAGACATCCCCAAGTTGTCAGCGTACCTCCATCTGGAACACATGCTAGTAAACAGAAGTGAGGTCACTTGTTACTATTTTTTTCTAATTTTTACTAAAATATAAATATGGAATTCAATCTGTTTGATGTCTGAAAAAGAGGAAAATGTGGGAACACTGGTCTGTTGCTCTGTTCCCCATTCTGTCAGTCATGCCATGCAGACCAGTGATTGTGCATACTAGTGGAGGGGATTTCCTTCAGTGTCTGTCGCTAGACACCAAGTAATGAATTGCTTCCACAAATTAATGATTATGATTGAACAATCAAATACTGTATTAAGTTCCCTCAAAAATGAACATAAGAGTTTATGTATTCAGTATGAATAGATGTATGAATGTTTGGGTGCTGGGGAGCAGACCTATGATTGTAGGGAGACGGGGTGTGGGTTTATTTTTGCAGCAGCATCCATGACATACTTTCTACTGTGGCATGGCATACATTAATGAGTCAAGGGTAAAGACAGCATGATGTGTATTTTGAGTGGCTATTCTGGTCTAAATTGGTGGTGTTAGTCTGGACATGTATTCTTTCTGTGGCATGGCATTTTTCACTGGGGATTAAAGCTAATGCCAGCGCAATTAGTGTAAGTAAGTCGCCTCACTGGCCTACATTGGTGGAGCCAGTCTGGATATGACATGTGTTACTAGGCATTAAGGGTAAAGTTAACATGATACGTGTTAGGTGACTAGACTGGCCAACATTGGTGCAGCAAGGCACCCATTTTTACTGGGCATCAAGGTTAAAGCAAACATGATAAGTGTTATTCTGCAGCTAGACTGATGCTGGCTTATATTGGTACAGCCAGCATGGACATGTTTTCTTGTAGTATCCTTCCTGGTAATATGGGTAAAGCAAATATGCACATTATCTTATATGGGAATATTTTCATAAACTGGTGCAGCCTGTCTGATCATATATGGATGCAGCCATCATGAAAATGTTTTTATAATGGAATTTGCTGTGTGCAAAGGCATCATTAAAATGTGTTGGAGAACGTTCTTGTGCACTGTTGGTGGCATGCATATATGAGATGCTTCATGTGCTACCCAGCAAAACTGAAAACATTTATGTGAATCCAGTTAAAAGATTCACCATCTGCCACTGGTTCTCAGCAAAGGTTTAGAGGGTGTTTAGGTAATAGCAGCCTGGCTTCATTGTCACCTCTTGGATGAGTTTATCTCAAGCCACTTTGAGCAAGGCATTTTGTCATGTTGTTGTGATTTATCCCACTAAATATTGTTAATTTAAAGATTAATTGAAAAACATGTGTTTGGCCCAATACATTAATAGGTCCAGAACCAGTTACTGCTGGTTCTGGACATATCCTATCCATCAACCCTCACTAATCAACCCTGTCCTCTTTCTTGCAGAGCCACATGAGCACCTAGAGACTGTCCCTGGGTGGTAGCGGTGTGCGGTATAAGTCAACATAGCATAGCCTAACATAACAAACCAGTCTTTGATTTGTTCATACAGTACGGGGTGTCAAACATAATGCCTGCGGGTCATATCAGGCCATGAAGCCCCTTCTTCGTAACCTCCAAACAAATTCCTTAATACAGAGGAATCTGCTCTGACAAAGAACAAATGCACAATTCCTTTACTGCAGAGGCTTCAGTTTCATCAATGTGAGAGAAAGTCACTATCATCAGTAGCAGATTGCTGGCAGAGAGTTAACAGCTTAAATAATGTAAAACTAAGGCAAGGTAAATATCACAATGACGATCAAAAATGAAGCTATGGAAATACACATCTAACAACATAATAAAAGGCCAGGTGTATTGTCCCTGTATGTTTGTCCAATGCAGTAGCGTTGCCTGTTGTCACCACTAGAGGGAGCTGTTGCCTTAGGATAGGCAGAGACAATGCCAATTCACAGAGCTTTGCCTGTTGTCACTGCTAGAGGGAGCTGTTGTCTTAGGATATATAGTGGTCCTTCTGTGTTAATGAAAACCTGCACTTTGGCCCTTGTACACAGGCTTTCCCACTAATACAGAAATAAAGAGCATCAATCAAGCAGATGTTTCCCCTTTATTCAAAGTTTACAATTACTATTAAACTACCACTTGACCTTCTTTCTGGCGTGCATCTACCTCAACATCCATATTATTGTGAACACCTACTACAATAAAACTCTGAAGATTGTCATACATGAAAAGGCAAATAGTAAACTTGCAACACTAAATGTAATGAAACCTTATGATAATTACATTTGGAGTTATGTATAATGGTATGTCATTTCTAAATTGCCATTTTTCCCAATATGGCAGTAGGATCAAGTTATCAGGGCTCCTTCAGTGGTGTCCTGTGAGAAATAAATATGTGTGCACTGTGCATGCATTTCTTCTATTGAGTAGACCATTTTCTAATGCAGAGAAATCCAGGATTGTCGGCATTGAAATGTTCCTGTGTAAAATCGCTGATGTGGAATTGTTGAAATATTTACTGTGATTCCATACAGAACTGTTAGTAAGTCATGAGGTTTGTCAGCCAATTTCTCCTGAAATTATTTTGTAAAATGCACCATATCGACCTAATATTAAACAAACAAACAAAAAAAACAACAATTCCTGAATGGGTTTGACACCCATGTTGTGTGCTACACAACGTAACATATAATGAGTGGAAAATTGGAAACATCTCTGATGAAATCGCGTAATTTAAACAAAGACAATGTTTTGAAGCTTTCATTCTCACTGCAAGAGGCTCCACCAGAACAAATAATCTTTGTTATGTGGTAGATTCATTTCTGGACATTTTGTTCAAGCGATCTGCTTTATTGGGTGTCATTGGACAGACCAAAACAGGACAATGTTAATTTTACATGAAGTGAAACATTCCTTGCTAAGAGGAGCTTTTTAGCGCACCTCTTTATTACCTGTCAACACAACACACTTGAAAGTGCACTGGGAGAATGCTTTCGGGAACAATTCTAAGTGTAAGAGTGTCATGTACCTTCTTAATAGATGTGTGAGCAGGAAACGAATCAGGACCATACTTTAGCAATTGTTCAGGGAAGAAGCCTTGTAGAGAAGTCATGTGAAATACCAACAATTACCCTCTGGGGTGAGTGCTGCAACTAATCAGGGTGCTGAATATGCTGGCAGAATCGAACAGTATAATGAAATATTCCAGGCAGGCTCCCCCACTTATTGCCAACTAAATATATATATATTCAATGATACAAACCTATGAAATTCAATGAAAAAAGGGACATTATGGTTAAGGTGCGCTACGAAAAACCTATCAAATTCAGTGAAAAAATGTTGTTAAAGGGACGTTATGGTTACAAGTAAAACCAAAACCCTGCTGGAATTCACCAGTTATGTTAAACTAAGCAACCATAACTCGCGCCACCACCGTGCACTGCTAAGAATAACACCCATGACATCAAATATGACATCACAAATATGATTGAATTTGATAGGTTTTTAGTAGCGCCACTTAACCATAACGTCCCCTTAACAAAGTTTTGTCATTGAATTTCATGGGTTTTTACCAGTGCATGCTATTTTCCTACAACTCACTAATATCATATTTACCGAATATAGCAATATTTGTGCCCAATTTACAAATTTCACAATAAAACATTGCCATTTCTCACCTTCTAGAATCATTTTTAACACTCCTACACACTTTTTGCAACAATTTCAACTAGTTTTGCATCCGTAGACGTCTACGAACATCTGACTTCATTGTGGACCTTTCCGGATAGTGCCACATGACCATGCGCTGGCGCACATCATGATGACGTGTCCGAGAACCCATCCGCACTTCACAATAAGATTGTGCCTCGCGAACAGTTTGGAACTGCATTTTCTACTGATCTAGGAACTTTCAACTTGCACAGCTCCAAGACCTATTCCTACTCATCCGTTAACAATCTAGTATACAGTACATACTTTTATCAAAACTGCTATTTATCTTAAAATGGAATCAGCTAATGCCATCCTTCCTCCCCAAAAGACACCACCACTGCTGTAATCAAGGAGCATGAGAAACACTGCCCCCTAACTTAGAAATAACACATGCGCAACATTTTCCCCTGTCCCCTGTCCACCTGCTCCTCCATGTTAGTGGATGGTGCCTCTTCCTTCATTTCCCTCCCCACCTTTCTTTCTAAGCTGTCCTGCGAAAAAAAATATACATCCAAAAACAATAAAAGAAATGTTCCTTTAGGAACCACCTTTCACAGTTAAAAAATAGAACTAAAAAAATCTTATACACTCCATCTACTTTATATTTCTCAGTAAAGTACATAGACTCAATAAGATTTTCCAACGTTTCCATTTGCATTTTGTGTTATGCAAATGGGAATATTGTGGCATTTATCCCCAGTTCCAGGGATTGGAACGGTGGATACCGGCCTGGCAGCCCAAGTTATCAGCCCAAGCAAAGCGAGGGTGGATAACGAGGTCTCCGAACCATTATCACCCCATTTCAGCCCCTGTAAAGGGGATGAAGACCATTAGCACCCTAGGTTCCCAAAGCGGGAACCCGGGGTGCTAAGGTGCTAAAAAAAGGATTTTCCTTCAAACACCGGGATGCCTGTGGCGTCTCGGTGTAGGAAGGATAATTCTTTTCCAAGATGGCCACCATGGAAAGGGAAGGCGGGGTTCCGTACAGGACCCCTATTCACTTTTCATGGCAGCCTGCAGAAGGCGAAAAAGAACCCTATGACCCTACTACCACAAGCACATTTTTCTTCCCTTTCATACCTATCCCAATTTCGAAAACATTAGCACACAGCCGGTCCCAGGGGGACATGGCCACTTTAACCCCATGTGTTGTCCCTCGTGGTCATGGCCAGTAGCCAGATTGTCCGGATTATCACCTTATTCCATGACCCGGACAATCTGGCCACTGCCCATGGCCACAGGCTACACCTCAGTCACCAAAGGTATATCACTATTTTTTGTACCTACATTATGACACTTGTCAAAAAACAAAATCCATTCAGACTTTACGAAAACATGTATATCTAGATCTATAATCTTTTTCCAAACCTTTGTGTAGATTTGTCAAATGGCACCACATTTATAAGCCTTTACAATATTTTGGAAACCCCCTCTTGGCAAAATCCCACCAAACTTCGCAAAAACATTTATATCTAGATCTATAACCATTTTACCAAATTAAGTGTAGATTCATCAAATGGCACCTCATTTATAAGCCTTTACATTATTTTGGGACCCCCCCTCTAATGTTGCCTCCTCTAGACAAAATACTACCAAACATTGCAAAAACATTTTTATATAGATCTATTTTCAGTTTGCCCCCTCTTGACAGAATCCCAGCAAACTCATTTGGAATCAGGTCAGGAATAAGATTGCAGAATTTCATGCAGTTTCATTAAGTAGTGCCAAAGGTATAAGCCATCCAAGAACTGCTTTTCACCAACCCTGTAGTGCTGGGGTGTCTGCGAACTCCTCAGGACTGTTCGCGAACATCCAAACTGTTTGCGGACTTTTGTGGTGAAAAACACCAATTTATTTGCTTCTTGCAGCCATATTCCATCCCATCCTCATCACCCCTCACCTCACCAGAGATTATTTGATAAGTTTGACAAGTGAAAAGTTGTGTTTTTTAATATGTTTTTACCGCAATGTCCGCAGACATTGCCCGCTGTCCGTGAATCCAAGATGGCGGGCATTTCCAAAAATCTGACGCACTTCATGCTTCATCCCAGCCAATCAGCTAACATGTTGCATGTCCGCGGACATGACACAAGCCCATTAACCAATCTGTGTCCTGTACGCAGAGATATCGCTAATTTGTTTAGACCTACTTTTTGGTCGTTTTAAAAAAAACTACTGGATGAATTTTCACCAAATTTACAAAAGCACGCTTTCGGGACCAAGCCGCTGCTCCTGCTGCAAATGTGGTGGAAATCCGTCCAGCGGTTTGAGCTGTAGGCGTGAGCATAGTTTTTTCTCCATTCAGTCTATGGGAAAAACAGAAATTTTGGGACCCCCCTATAACTTTGCCCCTTCTTGTACCAAACCTCACCAAACTTTGGCATATACTTTTTTTGTAAAGTTTAGTGAACATTCGTCCAGGGGGAATGAAGTTATAAGCCACCCAAAAAGTGCTCTTCCTATGGGTTTAGCAACTTAACCATATCTACATGGCCGCTACTGCAGGCCATGTAATTATTTTTTTTCACTTGACAGTATTCCCTTCCACTCCTCGACCCCACCTGCAACTATGTTTCTCTCCCGTCGCCATGCAAATAGAATAGCCACTGTTGCCAGAGTTCCCTTTGCTATTTCAATGGTGTCCTTCTTGTTGGTATTTTCTTTTGTCCATGAACATGTTTTTTTGTACCTGGACCACACACATACATGTATAAAATACCATAGCTATTAGCACTGAACCCTGAGACCGGGGGACGTTTTAGACGAGGTAGCAATACTTAGAGATGGATAGGGATGCAGAACTTACCTCATACTTCAATAAGCAAACCGACTCAGGAAGTTGGCAAAACTTAGTACTGTTTCATTAGCAATCATCTAAAACAGGGAGTTACAATGGACATCAACGGACGTCCCATAGTACGATCTCTCATACGTGAGTACTCACTCCAAGCATTTCATGAAAAAACAACATGTTTATACTAAAAATGTGTCACTACTGACTTCACACTACATGGCAATCTAAGAAAACCTACTTGGGGATGTGATAGCCTTAACAGGAACATCCAAGTATATGTTCCATACTGACAGGGTTGTAATTGGGTCTCTAATATCAGGTGGACAACTAAACCCATCCCAAGTGCAAGTCATCTTCCGTGTCACACTAATACTTGACCCTTTATTGGTTACACAAACTATAGGGCTCTTTGATACGCAACCCTCATAATTGTTTAGCACGCTTGTACCCTTCTGGAATATTCCACTTGCTAGCAGCATGCAAGCTTGTTACCCCAGGTGCTGGGAGGGTTATGTTATGTTATGTTATGGAGGATAGCTCAGCAGCAACATGCTTGCCTTGGAAACAAGACGACATGAAGCAACACATGTCCGATCCCCAGGTCCGCACTTAAAAATCTCTGGGTATTAAGCGAGTTATAAATACACAACTAAAACATATTCCGGTAACAGTGCCTCGATGCCCCCGGGCTGTGTGAGCACTTTAAAAATGCAAAATAAATAAAAAAAGATATATATGTTAGGAAAATGTCTTGAGCACACGGCCACACTAAGGTATCTTGGTGCTAGAGTGTCAGGAGTACATCCACAACAAAAAAGCCAGAAAAGAAGCTGGCCAAGACCAGACCACCTAGAAGAGAAGTGTCTTTACTGCTTTTCTAAAGGCCAGATGATTAGAGAGTTTCTTTATGGATAGCGGCAGCTCATTTCATAATCTAGAAGCTGCTACGGAAAAAGCCCGACCTCCCATCCGCATGCGTCGATAGGGAGGCACAATGAGCAGATCAGCCAATGTGGCGCGCAACCAACGGTTAGGATGTTAGCATACAAATTAAACCTGAATGAATTCTGCACCCTCATCATGTGAAGCCCGGTGTACTAAACATAAAGACTTAAACCTGATGCGCTGGGTCACAGGTAGCCAGTGAAGGGATTGTAATACCGGGGATATATGAGCTCCATAAGGGGTACCAGTTGCCACCCGGGCCGCCAGGTTTTGCAGGAGTTGCAGTCGTTGGATGAGCCCTTTGATTGGACCAGGTACAGAGAGTTGCACTAATCCATGCCGGATAGTACCAGAGATGCTACCACCGGCAGACGAAGAGGTGCAGAAATCATAGGGAGCACTTTCTTCAGTACACTCAACTGAAAGTGTCCTGCTTGACAGACGACTGCAATTTGGCTGTCCATAGATAAAGAAGCCGACAGTACTACACACAAGTTTTTGACCTTCCCCGCCGGGGTGGGGACCAAGAGAAGAAAGCCCGAAAGAAGAAACCCAGAGTGAAGGATCGGGAGGACACCCTATCACCAAGACCTCCGTCTTGTCTCTGTTCAACTTGAGCCAGTTGTGGTTCATCAACTCCCAAATGGCAGCCAGGCACCTCTGCAGGCACAACAACATGTCAGCCTGATCAAGATCTAAATGGATCATGATCTTAGTGTCGTCGGCGTAGAAGTAGCACCTAACGCCGAAGGAGCAGATGAAACGCACAAGTGCCCAGATGTAAATATTAAATAGAATTGGAGAAAAGGAGGTACCCTGCAGAACTCCACAGATAAGATGGCAAGGGGAAGATAGAAAAGGTGGCATAGAGAGAGTCTGAGTACGATCTGCCAGGTACAAAGTGAACTAGGCTAGTACCTGACCAGATATACCCATCTGGACAAGATGGGAAAGCAGGATGGGGTGATCGACAGTGTCAAATGCCGCTGACAGATCTAATAAAATCTGTGCACCCACCCCACCTGAGTCCACCAACCTGGACATATAGTCCTGGACAGAGACCAGAACACTCTCTGTGCCTCTGCCAGGTGTAAAGCTGGACTGCATAGGGTCTAGGAGGTGAGAAGATTCAAGAAACAAAGAAAGTAATGGTGACACCAGGGACTCAAGCAATTTGGTGAGGAAAGGGAGAAGAGAAATAGGACGGAAATTAGCCAGAATTAGGGTCACGTGATGGCTTCTTTAGAAGGGGGATCACCCTTGCCGCTTTTAACTTGGGCTGACACAAGTTGTTAATAGCAGCTGTGATTTCCATCAAAATATCTGGGGAGATCTTTTTCATAATGGCCACGGGAATGGCATCCGATGGAGAACATCACTTAATCTTTTGGATAGCAGCTAAAACTGCTTCTTCTGAGAACATCAGGAAGGATGACCACTTGGTGGTGCCTACCAATTCTGTAAAATGAGGTGAACAGTCTTCATTGCTGGGGGGAGGTGTTTAGGGCATTCAAGATATTCAGATGAATATCACTAATTTTCGTAATACAGTATTGAGATAAATCACCACACAATTTTTGCATGGGTCTAACATTAGAGGTGAGTTCAGCTGATGATGAAAGAACTTTAACTGTTAAAAACAGAGCTTTGCGTTGGCATAAGGCTGCTTCAATTTTCTCGGATAAGTATAATGTTTTTGCTGCTTTAAGAGCTGCCGAGTAGGCTGCTAGGCATGACTTATATAATATTCAGAGAGAGGGACCATAGGTTTTGAGCCACTTGTGCTCGGCCTATCTCAATTTCAGACTTGCTGCTTTAAGATGGTCAGAAAACCAAGGCTGGGGTTCATACAAATAGCAGAGTAGAGAGCTGATCTCTCTGAACTACCTTACCAGCGCATGCATTTTACATGGGTTCTGGTCGATAGAATAGAGAGTGGGCCATTGCTGTCCATTAAAACACATGTTTAATAGTCAGCTGGCCCAGGTTACTTTTTGTAGAGGGAGCATACCATACCTAGCTCTCAATCTGGGCTTACCCAGCACCATTTTGATGTTTAGTAATGAACATGCCGCCACTGTGGTTGGTTAATTCCATAGCTGTATTTCCAGTTGGTGCATTGGAGATGAAAACTATGCAAAATGAAGTCAGCATGTTGGTCCTCGTCTAATTATGCAATATCTCTATTTACAATTGGCGCATTGGAGGGGAAAGTATGCAAAATGAGTTGTCTAATTTCTCTACCCTCTCGCACTATAACAAATAGGATGAGGAAGAAACAAATCGATGTGAATTGAAACTGGCCAGGCTCACAGCCTGAAATTGGGTGTCTGGAGAAAATTATAAAAATTATAAAAAAGAAAAAAAACACCCATTGAAGCAAAAAAGCAACGGTTCTCGAGAGCCCTATTGTATGGACCGCATTTGTAATTTTCTCTGGGACTGTCGGACCTTGGCGTCGTTTATCATGTGCGAGCTTTTGAAAAGCGATGGGAAATGTTGCCTATGAAAGGTCACTTCCCTTTGTCTGTGTATTCCCTTTTGCCCCGTGAACGAGCACGTCCGTTTGCATTGGTATGTTGTGTTTGCAGACCTCATGCTGCTCCGTGAGACTCTCCAGTTTCAGTCCGATTGAAACTGTTGAACCGCAAAGATGTGTCTGTGTGCGGTTTGGGGAATACAGAACCCAGAGCACGGATCTCTTCCATTTAACTAAACGGTTGTCAGAGCTGGTCTAGGGATCTGTACATGGATTACATGTGACTGGTGCAGCCTTTCCCATCTCATGAACTGGTGCATATGGATCGGATTTACCAGGCCAGGTCATAGTGTAATTGTATGTTTTTATTAGAGTAAATTCGCAACAAATGAATGAAACCTCGCAACGAAATATCGAATTTCTGTGGAACGTTAGATCTCTATGTATTCGCTATACAGACTACGTTTCCCCCTTTAGCATATGATGTACGCAACTGCTTTAGATGCATATTAGTTATCTGCACAGGCTTATGCGATTATTACGCTTATAGAGATTTTGAAAATGGAACTCGCACCCAAAATACTGTCATTTTTAAATGTGCTGCACATTTTCAAAAATGTCACTAAAAGGGTATAACATATTGTAATGTACTCATCTGCACCTCACGTTATTTAGACTGAAGGACATATCCATGTCAATTTCTTTATCTATTTGTGCCTGTATTTGAGGTTTTATATTGCACACGCCTAACTAGGAAGCACTGTAGTGTTATACATATTGTTGAGGGTAACAAATGAGGCACACTTGTCGGGGGGGAATTCTCCCGGGGTCGGCTGGGCCGTCCGCGGACCTCCGGGCAGGGAGGCCCCAACTCCTCCCGTATATCCCAAAAAATTGAGTATGAGACACACGCAAGAAGCAAGGTGGTTCTGCTGTTTATTAAACAAAATGGCAGGGATGGGTCAAGGATCGTACGCGTCTGTCCTGACACTCTCTCTCCATCGTGGGGCTCGCAGGCCCTTTTTACCTTAGTATGACGCGCTACTTGCGTCCCCTGGGAAAGTTTAGCAAAAAACCTATCGCCACTCTGGATTGGCTCCTCGAGTGGTAGGGTTAGTATAGCATACGTATAGAGAGCATTATTAGTGGTCGAGGGTTAGTCAGGTGGTATACTTGGGTTGTCCCTTCAAATTGATACATGAAAATTGTTACATGAAGACCCCTGAGGATTGGTCAATGTTAATGGCGTCAGTGATAAGAGCCCCATGTTCTGATTGGTCCACACACGAGCCCCCCAGTCTGGGACCATCGCTGTTCCCAGCTCGGGGTGCACCTGTCATTTGCAACAATGTTTCACTATGGGTATGTGCAGACAATGTGAAGATTTATTCATATGCTGGAAGGCCGACTACTCCCACCGCCGCAGATGTCCATTGAGTCGCTTAATTGTATCTGCCTGTGTCTTGAAACGGGGGATCCAGGCGCCTCCCTCCTCCTGGGCCTGGCACCCTGTCAGGTTCGGCTCGGTCACGTGAGGTGGGACCGTGGTTGAGGCAGAATTCTGCACAATTAATATTGCATTTTTCACTGTGTGCCTGGTTTAATTTGCAGGTGTGACCTTGGCGTCGGCTTGCGGCATGCGAGTTTGCAACATTGTGCCCTTGACTGTCTGCTTTCGCCGGGCTCATTCTGCAGGGTCAGCAACTGTACTCTTGCTCATTCAATGTTCATGGAAGCTCTTGCTTGCGGCCTACTTGGGCCTGGTGTATAGGTGGAGCCATTTGGTTCACAGGCGCTTTAGGTTATGGTATCATGTTGCTTTTATCCCCAGTATCGTGCCTTCGTTATATTTCTCATTATGGCGCATGAGTTTAGGAGAAGCGTGAGCAAGCTTTTTAGATGAGTTCATTGTGCGTCTTGCGTTTCTGCATTTTAAAAAACCTATGTGAAAAATAATAAAGATGCGTGTCAGTGGGTGTGTCTGTCACCTACGTCATAGCACTGAGTATGTTCTTTGTGTGGATTGGTGTGGGAGTGTCCAGTGTGTATGTTTGCACGGTTGTGCTGACCGTTGGCTAGGTCATCATGGCATCTCTAATGATGCGTTGATTTAGTGCTGGATGGTTCAGTCGAGTCCATCCATGCCGCAGGTGTCGGCATGGGCAGGGCAGGCTGGTGGGCAGGCGGGTGGGCACGCGGGTGGGCACATCCGTATGTTCCTGTACCAGGGTATCTGGGCGTCTGGTAGATGGGCAAACTCCTCTTGTGGCGGGTGCCTGGCCCGTGATCCTCTAGGCCAGGGTGAGAGGGGATTGGTGGGAGCCTTTTGTTCCATTCTCCCACTTCACAAGGGTTACAACAGGTGGCATGGGATATTCTGTCCATGGGGATGAGAAGTCATTTTGAAAAACAAGGAGGCTAGGCGGCACCTAGGTATTGACTAAAGAGTAAAATCTCGAGTACCTGCCTTAACTGCAAGACATTGGTGCTGTCTGGATTGCCACTAGATGGCATGGGCAAATCAAGAGATGGTCTGTTTAATTTCTTTTTCCCTTGCACACCAGTTTGTTATTGAGCCTAGCAACTGCCAGGCACCTGGAAGAGTGCCATTCATCTAAGCTACAGTATTTTTCATGTATGTGGGCAAGTGGTGGTCTCTTTATATGTAATGCAGGCAGTCTTAAGGATTATTCTGGCTGGGATGGGAAGCCAGAGCAGCTAGTTTAGGATGGGAGAAATGTGGTTGAATTTCTTGTTTCCCATTCTGAGTATGCCACAGTGTTGGGCAGCCCTAATTGAAGACATGTGCCAAGCTGGAACACTAGTGGGGAGGGAGCTTGACTCATTCATTTGGGAGATTACCAGGGCCTGGATGAAATTCCTCAGATGGAAGGATGGGTTTTAGTTTCCACAGGAGATTTACTGATGCCAGGCAGTTTGGTCCTTCTTGTTGCTATTTAATTGGAAGGAGAGAGTGTTGTCTACAGTGACCCAAGTGATATGGCAGCTTGGGCCAGGTGAGTTGTGAAGCCTCCCATGGTGCAGGCCGATTAGCCCCTCCTGAAAGGTATCCTTGCATATTTGTGGGATTGAGCTTCAGCTATCTGCTAGTCATTCAGACTGCAGTGAAGACGGGGCAATTTTTGAGAAATGTGATGTGCTGGGTACTGCTAATATTTTTGTATAATTAGGTATTATCTGTTTATTGGTGGGGTGAGATGTCTGGGTCATTCAGAATTCATCCAAACGTCTCCATGTTGGGCATGTTGTTTTTTAAAGGAGAGTCCGATGAGGACAAATTCAGTCTTGGCTTGGTTAAGTTTGAGGTAGGCAGTCAACATATAGGATTGGATGATGATGGATGTGTAACTGCAGAGATGACTGATGTCCTGTGGGCTTTTTACTTATATGAACAACTGAGTATCTCCGCGCTTTGGTGGATGGCTATATCGGAGGAGTGTACCCAGAGGCTCCAAGGTTATAAAGGATTGGTGAGAGGATGGAGCTTTTGGGGACTGCGCAAGAGACTGAGAGTCAAATAGAATGCAATTTGCTCATCTGGACAGCTGGGTGTCTTTCTGAGAGGTAGGAAGCAAACCAATTCAGGACAGTGCCAGAAAATCCAATCCTGTTTACGAGAAGGTAAAGGATGATGTGGTGGTCGACAGTGTTAAATGGAGCTGAGAGGTCTAGGAGGATGAGGAAGCATGATACACACTTATCCATGATTTGGAGGGCATCATAGTGGCCATCTCGATACTACACTTGGGACGGAACCGACTGATAGTTGTTTAGGAGGTGTAGTTGTGTATCAACTACTTATTCCAATAAACAAGAGGTTCAGATGGGGTTGGTAGTTCGCAAGGTCATCTGGGTCTATGGTTGTTTCTTTTGAAAGAGGTCATATGAGACCAGTTGTGATGGTGTTTAGGAATGACCCTTCTGTAAGGGAGGTATTAATGATCCATTGAGCACCAGACCAATCAATGGATTAATGTTGGAGGCAGAGATGATATCATCAGAGTGGGAAATAGGTTTGAGGGAGGTGATTGGTTTGAGGAGGTCCTGGGGAGAGAGGGAGGAGAGAATTCAGTCCAGAGGGGAGTATGCATGCTGGTGTGCAGGGATGCTAATGCTGTGGGAGGCTGATTTGATGATCTGTCAAAATGTGTCTATTTTCTCAATAAAATAGTTGCTGATTCCATCAAATGTTTTCCTAAGTTGCTTGCACCTTGGGTAGGGGGAGGGTTTTGTGCAATTCTTTACTACTTCAAAGTTGGCTTAGCTCCCGTTACAGGCTGCCACAATCGTGGAATAGTAAGCAGCTTTTGCCTCAGTAGTCAGAATCTACTGTTGGCAGAGAGTGATATAATGTTGTTGAGATCTACAGGGTTATGTTTTTTGTGCCACTGTTTTTCTAGGGCTCTGAATAAGCATTCATCGGAGGGGAGTTCTGAGGTGGACCAAAGGTGGATTGTTTGGTCTTTGCCCAGGTGGTTTTTTGGGGGACATTTGTGTCCACCAGATTCATAGCTGAGTTTGTTGAATAATGCTACTAGGCCGACACATTTTCTGTGGTGGGGAAGTCTGAAAGGTTTTCTTCTGTTACATTGACCGGGAAGGTTTTGAATGAGTGTTGCTATGTGAGGGGATGTTTAGCCTAACCGTTCTATGCCAAAGTCTTGTGAGTGATTGACAGTGGGATGTTGACGTGGTCAGACCAGTCAAATTGGATAGGGTCTGCGCAGTTGATGAAGGGAGATGAGGTAAAGACTAAAGACTAAGACTAGGTTGTTGCCTTTGTTGTGCACGGGGACAGCACAAATTTGTTTAAGCTCCATTGATCTGTTCAGTGCAAAAAGCATGAATATATTAACATGTAATTAGGGAAGTTTTTCTAAAGTCTACATGTGGTAGGACTTTATAATACTATCCACATGGTATACAGAATCCCAATTTCTAATATAGGCCTGTACCACTTAAGGTATTGGTAATATGGCAGAGCAGCTAGGCTTATTTTAATAGGGAGATGTGAGCTGAATGTCAGGACAAAGAACTTTGAATATACGTATGTCCAAAGAAACACCTATACACTTGTAGATAGACTAAAATAGCTATTTATTATATATATTACATGGACGCGGTAGCATCCATGTAGTTATGGTTAAGTTGGTGTTTCCATAGGAAGAGCATTTTTTGGGTGGCTTATAACTTTGCTTCCTCTGTATAAATCCTCACCAAACTTTGCAAAAAAAAGTATATGGCCCACTCTGATTTTTTTTGCAAAGTTTGGAGAGGTTTGGTCCAGGGGGGGCAAAGTTATAGGGGGGTCCCAAAACTTCTTTTTTCCCATAGACATAATGGGAAATAACTTGGTCCCGAAAGCGTGCTTTTGCAAATTTGGTGTAAATCCATCCAGTAGTTTTTTTTAAAATGACCAAAATGTAAGGCAAAAAAATTTGTGATATCTCTGTTCGCTCCGCGGACAGACTTCCCAGTTCGCTCCGTGGACAGTGCCCTGATTGGGCGAGCGGTTTGCGTGATGTCCGCGGACATGCAACGTGTTCGCTGATTGGACGGCGTGGTGCGTGAAGCGCGTCAGATTTTCTGTGGCGTCCGCCATCTTGCATTCGCGGATGACCACGGACAGCGCGGTGAAACTTGGATTAAAAATTGTATTTAGTGGAGTGTGTTGGTGTGTAAGAGTGTTTGGGTAGGGTGGGGGAGTATGAGATAGGTTCAATGTTCTGTTTTTTTATGTGCTAGACACTTTTGTTGTGTTCGACTTTTCTGCGGACAACACGGCTGTTCTGAAATGTTCGTAAATAAACAGAATGGATTCAGTGTCAAGTTGAAAGTGTTCTAAGAAGACTCATGGGGTCCTGGAATGTTCGCAGGGGGTGTCCTGAAGACGTTGTCTGTATTGTTCATTGTCAAGCTGAAAGTGTTCTAAGAACACTCGCGGTGTCCTGAAATGTTTGTACATAAAGAAAATGGGGGTGTTCTGAGGACGTTGTCCGTATTGTTCGCTGGCAAGTTGAATGTGTTCTAAGAACACTCGCGGTGTCCTGAAATGTTCGTAAATAAACAAAATGGGGGTGTTCTGAGGATGTTCTCCGTATTGTGTGCCTGCTTAGCTGTATTCAATGAGGGAATGGCACAGAGAATGAAGTGGAAATGGTAGAAGGGCTGTCTAAGAGTTATGCAGCCCGCGGACAGGGTGTGCTACATCCGGGGTTTTCCAGCAAATCCAGCATGGAAAGAAGACTGTAGGGATCAGCCAATCAGATGTTGAGGTTGTGGATTTCTGTTCAAAGAGACTGTGCGTAGTGAAGATGACAGAAGTGGAGAAAGTCAGGGTGTTGGTGCACGGGGATATGTTTGTGCATGCTTTACAACAGTATGCTCAATGCAGGCATGTTGCAAAGAATTTTGATGTTAAAGGAGTGGAGGTGGTGTGGAGCACTGTGCCTTATTGCAATGTACAGGGAATTGTACAAGTTTGTGAAGATATGGGCAGGATCAACAGTCCCCATGTGGTAGTTTTGCACTATGGTGCTTTCCATTTGGGCTATGTCAGTGCCCCTACTTTGTTGGCAGATTCGGAACACTTGGCTCAAACAGTAATGAACATCCTTCCAAATGCCAAAGTAATTTTTTCTGGATTAGTACCTAGGGCAATATGGGAAATAGTTCATTTTTTTTCCTCAGCAAAACAATGCTAGTTGTGTAATCAACCGAGGCATGTGTGCCTTCATGCTTAGAGCTGGTATGTTCTTCTGTAATAATGAGAATATTGATTCCAGTAATGCTGTTTATTTTAAAGAAGATGGCATTTCCTTATCTTTTATGGGAAATGCCATTATGTTTTGGAATGTAAGGGTTGCTTTGGAGAAGGTTATATGAAGATTTTAGGAGTAAAGTAAGAAAAATTTAAAAACAATACAAAATAACAGGTGTCTGTCAAGCATCTGCAAAAAACCCCCCAAAAAACGGCTCTTTTCAGAGCCAACCTCAAAGGGGAAATGGGGCACACTATTTAAATTTACATTCACCACGCTCAGATTTTCGATATGTCCGCAGACATGGCGGTAGTCCGTGGACATCGAAATCACTAGCTAGGGGTTCAGTATGTTCTATGTTACATGTATATAAAGTCAGGGATATTATGGTTAAGTTGTGCTACTAAAAACATATGAAATTCAGTAAACAAACTTTGTTAAAGGGACGTTATGGTTAAGTTGCGCTACTAAAAACCTATGAAATTCAGTGAACGAACTTTGTTAAAAGGGACGTTATGGTTAAGTTGCACTACTAAAAACCTATCAAATTCAGTAAAAAAACGTTGTTAAAGGGACGTTATGGTTCAAAGTAAAACCGAAAAACCCCTGAAATTCTGCAGTTATGGTAAGATAAGCAACCATAACTCGCGCCACCGTGCACTGCTAACACTAACACCCAGGACATCAAAGATGACATCACAAATGTTATTGATGACATCACTGATGAAATCACATGGCTGGCTCTCCCTTTTTTTCCTTTACTGACATATCTAAGCCACATAGTTTTCTTCAGTAACAAGCAGGAAGTCAAAATTGAAAAGGTACTATATTTGTAGACTTAGGGTCAAGTCATATCATATGAAACATATATATAGCGGAAGACACAGGCTTGAAAGAGAGCAATCCTTTCTGTGCATGAAGATAATCATTAGAGTTATCAGCATTTCTCATAGTTTTATTTTTATTACTATACCTTCCCTGTATATGCTCATATTTGAATACATTGTACTCACACTCCTTTCCTTAGGGTTCACTGACATCATTTGATACACATACATACAGTAAGTAGCAGCTTTGAAACAGAGCAATCATTTCTCTGCCTAAAGATAATCAGTTAGGTTATGAACTCTTTCTGCTACTACTTCTGCTTTTTTGCTTACTTCTCTGTCCCTGTATATACTCATATGTGTATGTGTTATTGTCTCTTTGTGTTTTGTCTGTATTAAGTGTAATTATGTATTAAGTGGGTTTTATTAGCTACTTATTACATGTTTCACAGTACGCAAAACTCTAATAAGAAAGCAGTTATCATTTAATTATTCTACATGGCAAGATTATGAATACTGCACCTTCATCATGTATACTGCACACACTGCCTAAGGTTCTGCATGAGTTGCTTAGTATACTGGATAGAACTTCATAATAGAATGCTATTTATATCAATGCATTGCTTAATGCACTAATTAGCTCATGATATTTATTCAAATGATCCTTGACACATTTTGGTCAACATTATAGGAATCCCCCCTACAGAGTTTTCATGAAAAGTAAATGCACATGTGATGTCATCAGTGATGTCATCAATGACATTTGTGATGTCATCTTTGATGTCCTGGGTGTTAGTGTTAGCAGTGCACGGCGGCGCGAGTTATGGTTGCTTATCTTACCATAACTGCCGAATTTCAGGGGTTTTTCTGTTTTATTTTGAACCATAACGTCCCTTTAACAAAGTTTTTCTACTGAATTTGATAGGTTTCTAGTAGCGCAACTTAACCATAACGGCTCTTTTAACAAAGTTTTTTCACTGAATATATATATATATGTATATATATATACACACAGCAAAGATACATCTTCAGATAGGTAAGTACCATTTCAAAGCTAACAAACACAATTGAAAACCAATGCAATAATTCAACTGAGTAAACCATAAGGTAAAGACTTACCGATGAATGCAATTCAAAGGTAAGTAAAACCACTGTTAGTGTAACTCAACATTTTCTGCTGTAGAAATAAAATGTATGAACAACACAAATATTAGCAAGAAAGCACTTTTCAAGACTTGTAATAATGTTCAGAGGCCTAAAGGCTTTAGCAGTCTCTCCCGTTCTATGTATGGGTTCTTCAAAGTCACATTGGAGAGAAAGCAGGTACGACACAGCTATAGAAAAGGCAGAGTTCCAGAGGATTCATCATTTCAAGTAAGTAGCAAACTTTTAAAGGTCAAAAAGGGTTCAGGGACCTCGGAAACGCTGCCTGAATGCGCACAAGCGTTAGGTCTGGGCAAACTTGCATTGGTTAACACCCAAACACTGGAGTCAGCCCTCCAGCAACAAAGGAGTGATGAAACAACTCAGGATAAGTATTACTGAGTGTGCCACATTACCTTAGGAGTGATGGAGAGGATGAAGTTGGCTGCCTTAGTGATACAGCAGCTGCCAACCTGGTCACCAGTTCCTTAGTCTTGGTGACGAAAGGAGGGATCCTTGAAGGGATGTCACAGCAGCAGTTGGGAGAGGGGACCCCCAGCAAATGATTCTTTGTATTCCAACACAGATCTATGGTTATGGAGCATTTCACCAATGTAGAACGGTTCTAGTCCTATAGTTGCTTCTCTCTTGGTTGGTCCTGCACTTGGGTGAGTGGAATTTAAGCAGGGTAATCTTGCCTCTGGAGGTCTGGAAGGAGTCCATCAGAGATTTGGATGATTTGGTTCGGCAAGGTGATGCCCCGCAAAGTGGTTGCATGTCCACTGGTATTGGTGGTTTGTATCCCAAGAAGGTCACAGCATGTTGAAGGATGGCCAAATTGAAGGTCTTTTTTAGGACTGATTATGCCCACCAGTCCAAGGGAGGAAGTCATCCTCTTTGAAGCTTCTGTGTGAATTTGTAAATGGGTTTGGGATGGCAGCAGTACTTCAGCAGGCTTCTCCAGTTGCTGGAAAGTGTTGCAGGCCTCTTTTTTTGTCATCGTCTTCTTTGGTTCTTCAGTTCCAGTCGTCGGCTTGTCTCCAGCTTCATGATCTCAGCCTTTAATCCAGGAACACAGCCAATCAACACTCATGCTACCTTCAAACCCTTCTGTGCATTAGCACAGCTGTGACTACAGCCTGCAACGATAAATTACACACAAGTCAGTAGAAAACGTACACTGCCACCAGCCACTCAGGCATGCTTGCCACTGTAAGATACATTTTGCTGGAACAGTGAGAAAGCGGTTACTATGTTGTATTTTCTTAACCAAATGTTCACTGTGCATGTTCACCAAAGGGCATCTTGGCACTAGGACACGCACAGCCAGGCTAAGGCACAGGCACAACCTAAAACAATAGTGTCTTCAGAGAGTGTCTGAATTCAAGGCGATTCTGAGTGTACCTAAGGGGGAGGGGTAGCTCATCGCATTATTTACCAGCAAAAATTGAGAATGCACTGCTCCTAACCCTAGATAGGTGGAATTTACAGGTGACAATTAAGTGTCATTACCAGAGTGAACAGTCCACCTGGGGATAAAAGGGAGAGATTTGTCTTGAAGATAATCACCCTCCTAGAGATAATATGCCTGGTGGACCAGGCAAAGAGATTTAAATGTAATCGTCTTCACCAACGCGAGCCAGTGGAGTGAACGGATCACAGGAGTGATGTCAGAACCATGGGTTGTAATGGTGGCCACCCAGACAGCAAGATTTTGCAAAACCAGAAACTCATGTATAAGGCTAAGCTAAAAACAGAGCATTGCAATAGTCAATACGAATTATGACTAACACAGCAACTACCTGGGGTCGTAGATAAGTAGGCAAGAGTTGCAATACCTTGCGGAGCACTTTAAGAAGAAGCTAGCTCATTTTGCAGACCACACCCACTTGAGAAGCCATCGAAAGTGATGAGGAGAGATGAACACCCACATTCTTAATCACCATCACTGGCATAAGTAGATCACCCAGAGCAAAAGGCCAAAAAGAAGGAGTCCATAAGGCAGGATTCGGGGAAGAACAAACTACCAGAAACTCCATTTTGTCCCCATTAGGTTTGAGTAAATTGCTGTTCATCTACACACTCCCGGCTACCAATGATTCACAGAAGCGTAAAAGCACCTCTTGGTTAAGATCTATCTGAATCAAAATCTTGGTGTCGTCATATAGGAATATCACAAGAAGCCACAGGTGTGGATGAGACAGACCAGAGGCTGAACATAGATGTTAAATAGCAATGGGACAAGGTCGGAACCTTGTTGAACACCACAAGAAGACACATGGGAAGGAGAAGAGAAAGGGGGAAGAGAGAGTGATTGGCCCCTGTCAGTCAGGAAAGAAATAAACCATGCCAAATGAGCCCAGAGAGACCCGCCGAGGCCAGGCAGGATAGCAGGATGGAGTGGTTGACAGTGTCGAACACCGCTAAAAGATCTAAGTATAACAATCCTCCCACTCCACCCTAGTCAACCATCCTGGCCAGATCTTCAACTACTGAACTACCGACAAGAGGGCACTCTCTGTGCCACATCCTGGGAGAAAGCCACACTAAAAGGGCACGAAAACCATGACGTTTCAAGAAAGGAGAGGAAATAAGAGAAGACAGAAAAATTCCAGCAGTTCTTGAAGAAAGGGACGAGAGAAATGGGACGGAAATTATCCAGAACTGAAGAATCCAGTGACAGCTTTTTACGAAGAGGGATGACAATAGCCTATATAAGCTCCATCCGAATGGAGCCAGACTGACAACATGGCTGTTTGTCTAACATGTGTCGCTATCCTGTATACGACAGTCTTTTCCATTTTGCATGTGCTTACATGTAACTAAGCAAACTGTTGATCTTCTGTAACAGCGCTGCGATGCCTAAGGGCTGTTTTTTCACTTTATAAAATAAAACCCCTCAACCCCTTGCTATGTAATCCCTCAGCACTCCACATAAAGTGGTGTATGTTGATCTCATAAAATAACAGGTAGGAAGGATATAAAGTATTCCCGTATCCTTGGGGACAGTAATTCACAAGGAAAATAAATATATATATAAATAGGAACCCAAAGGGCTCCCAGCAACACTGCACAAAAGGTGCTGCTGTGTGTTGCAAAAGTGAATCACAGATGCATTAGAAAATATGGAGGAAAGCATGACGCCATAAAATAAAGTAAAAATATAGTGAACAAGGGTTCCCATGGCCATAGAAAAAAAATGAATGACGGGAAAAATGTTCCCTTCATTCAGGAGAACAGACACAAAGATCCAGGTGTCCAGCAAAAGGTGCTGGGGATTTGGAAAAAAAATAAACATCTCCATAACACATGTCATTTGATAAATGTATGTATGGCACGAGATATATCATAACATTACAAACTACAACAATGAATATCTTGACATGCGGTGACATATCATGTACCATGAAATATATAATGACATTTCTTATCAGGACAGGATATATGGCATGACATATCATGTCATGACATTACATTGTTGCATCCATCAAGACATCATAGCATGGCATACCATTGCAAATAAAGTGACATGGCACGTGACATAACAATCTGATATAATGGCAGATAGCATGATTTATGACAGTTTTAGTTTAAATCCCACAAGCAAAAGACAGAGAAGGCCATGCCTCACAAGGTCAGTCATTGGCCTCCTGCTTTATCTCTCTGTCTCTGCTTCTCAACCTGCTGCCATACAACCTCCGCTCACCCCCACAACTTACCTCAATGGCTCCTGAAGTGGCCCAACTTCCGTCTAGGCCACGCTCCCTACAGGCTTATCAAAAGTACACATCTTTCTGTATGCAGCATTCTGTATGTCGGCCTGTAGGGGGCACAGCCAACAGACCGGAAATTCATATGACATATTATGATATCACCTAAGACATATTGTACAGTAAAAAGAGAACACGTCTAAAGCTATGGTACATTTAGGATGAGCAAAACAAGCTAAATGTTTCCCCATTTCAGTTGTTGAGTTCCTAGTACTGGGTGCTTCTGTGCCAACATTTTTCTTACAATACATACTTGTGTGTTCCCTCCAGCCTTCAAATGATAAAAAATACTAACAGCAATAACCACATAATAAATGGTTTAGGGGTTGTCACGTCTGTCTTTTTAGTTGAGCTACTGCTCTAACAGCCAATTTTAAAACCCTTGTGCCTGTAACTATACAGCTCTATACAATACAGTGGGCCTCATTACAACTCTGGCAGTAGCCGCGCCATTAAACACGGCACCGCTGCTGCCGGAGTTGAATTTTTTCCAGCACCCGTGAATGGGCAATAGCCGGTTCATGCCGAGTTAGGCGGACCCGGTACTTGGACATTTTAAGGTGTCGGAATCAAGGGCCTCCCCATCCGTATTGTGCTGAATGGGGATGGGGACGTCGGATTCACAGACACAACTCTGCATGTGCCGGTGCATCTGACGTGCTCTGCTCGTGGGTGCCGTTACACCCGCCAGGAAAAACCTGGTGGGTGAAACGGTTCCCGCGAGCAGAACCTGTAGTATGATCCAGGAAGTACGGTACCGGCATGCTTACCGGTACCATACTTCCCAGGCCGCCATGCTCGTAATGAGGGCCAGTGTCTCTTCCCAAAGTCTGTCTGTCATCAAGTTTCATTTATAATAATGTATGTCAGCTTTCATCAGGTTCAGGGTAACCTTTTCACCCAAAAATGTTAGAATTTCAGATAATGTAATGAGTATATATTAAATGGTTGCACTGCAATTCATACTGCTTCAACCCTACATTCCTTTGCATAGTCAACATGTTTGCTATGATCCTTTTTTATTGTAATAATACTAATCACATTGGTACTAATATGAGCAAACACAAAAGGACGAATGGCTAAATCATTTAATCTTAACATTTATATGACAGTGCATCATCCTCACAGTATTTAATTGAGCTGAATGAATTCCATGAACTCACTTATTTTGTAATATTGCTGAATTCTATAGCATGAGTATAAGCAACCCCAGAGGGATAAATATCTGCATTGAGCATACAGTACTTGATATGCGTTTGACTTCCCCCCAGCCTACCAGCTATGCACTATACTGTTTATCATATTAGCACATGGAGATTGTTATTGACTGTCTTTCAGCCAATCAGACTCTTTAGAGTGCAGTCAATAACTACTGAACATTCTGTCTCCAGATGCAGACAGGGAATCAACAATGCAATTTCCTGGTAAACCTTTTACTTCTACATGACAACTAATGCATGCTCATGTTAAACAAGTTTCAGTTCAACTATTTTGCAATTAAAAGGCTTAACTTATGAACACTGAAATCATATTTAAATAATACAAAATAAACCCACACTTAATGTACTAACCCAGTCTATTTACTGTGCTGACTCTTAAAGTAACATCTTTTTACTTCGTTAACAAAATTTCAAAGCATGTATTGCTAATACCACCATGTGCTAATACCCTTATAGACCGTTGAAGTTGTCATTATTGCTTGGGATAATGACCCTTCCCCCAACACCCCCCTGCCTCCTTGTCCCACTGTTTCTTTTTCCCTTCCTGGTTCCCCTCGGCTCTCTTCCCCTCCCTCCCGACTCCCAGACCACCAACCACCCTGATTGGCCACTGTGCCAACTCTGTTCGGGTCTAGCAGCCCGCTGCACTTTACGCTCGTCATTTCCACCTGGCTGAGTGGGTGACTGCTTACGATATGCTTTTCTGGTGAGATCCTTTGCTGATCCTTGATTTTGTATTATTTGTGTGTTTGTGCCCCCTTGCCCTGCTGTTCTTTTTCCCTTTCTGGTTCCCCTGAGCCGTCCCCCTCTCCCTCCCACCTCCGAGCCTGCATAGTCAACATGTTTGCTATGATCCTTTTTTATTGTAATAATACTAATCACATTGGTACTAATATGAGCAAACACAAAAGGACGAATGGCTAAATCATTTAATCTTAACATTTATATGACAGTGTATCATCCTCACAGTATTTAATTGAGCTGAATGAATTCCATGAACTCACTTATTTTGTAATATTGCTGAATTCTATAGCATGAGTATAAGCAACCCCAGAGGGATAAATATCTGCATTGAGCATACAGTACTTGATATGCGTTTGACTTCCCCCCAGCCTACCAGCTATGCACTATACTGTTTATCATATTAGCACATGGAGATTGTTATTGACTGTCTTTCAGCCAATCAGACTCTTTAGAGTGCAGTCAATAACTACTGAACATTCTGTCTCCAGATGCAGACAGGGAATCAACAATGCAATTTCCTGGTAAACCTTTTACTTCTACATGACAACTAATGCATGCTCATGTTAAACAAGTTTCAGTTCAACTATTTTTCAATTAAAATGCTTAACTTATGAACACTGAAATCATATTTAAATAATACAAAATAAACCCACACTTAATTTACTAACCCAGTCTATTTACTGTGCTGACTCTTAAAGTAACATCTTTTTACTTCGTTAACAAAATTTCAAAGCATGTATTGCTAATACCACCATGTGCTAATACCCTTATAGACCGTTGAAGTTGTCATTATTGCTTGGGATAATGACCCTTCCCCCAACACCCCCCTGCCTCCTTGCCCCACTGTTTCTTTTTCCCTTCCTGGTTCCCCTCGGCTCTCTTCCCCTCCCTCCCGACTCCCAGACCACCAACCACCCTGATTGGCCACTGTGCCAACTCTGTTCGGGTCTAGCAGCCCGCTGCACTTTACGCTCATCATTTCCACCTGGCTGAGTGGGTGACTGCTTACGATATGCTTTTCTGGTGAGATCCTTTGCTGATCCTTGATTTTTTATTATTTGTGTGTTTGTGCCCCCTTGCCATGCTGTTTCTTTTTCCCTGCCTGGTTCCCCTTGGCTCTCTTCCCCTCCCTCCTGGCTCCCAGCCCTTCCACCACCTTGATTGGCCACTCCATTCTATCATTACTGACCTTCCCTGGGCAGCCCTTTGCACAGCAGCCCCGCGGCTTAGGGCGCAAGGCAAAGGGAGGCTCCCACAGAGGCGGCTCCTGATTGTGTCTGCAGGTGTCCGCAGGGGAAACCAGTTGCCAGCCATCAACCAGCAGCGATTTGGTAGGAGTGGCCCGGGGCTAAGTTTAGAACCGCACTCTACCCTGTTAACCTGTCCATATAGCAGACTCTCAAACTTAGGTGTATTTTCGCCTGTTTTAAAAAAATGCATTGAGAAAGTATCCAAAAATTGCATTGTGAAACCTAGGCCTTTTTTCCCCCTATAAAGGACTCTCACACTTAGGTGTGTTTTTCTCCTGTTTTAAAATTGCATTGTGAAACCTAGGGCTTTTTCCCCTCTATACAGGACTCTCAAACGTAGGTGTGTGTTTCTCCTGTTTTAAAATTGCATTAGTAAAGTAGTGCCATTCTGTAGCTTGCTTCCTAGCACATCACTCATCTTGCGTACCATTCTACCACTATCTTAGTGCCTGTTGTCTTGTACAATTGTCAACCTCTCTCATCTCTCTCTGTCTGACTGCTTGTTCCCAGCCCTGTGCCCTACGCTAGTGTCCTCCCCTACCCCTTCCCACTCCCATCCTTTTCTCTCCTCACCCTACCTACTCTATAGTGCTCTCTGTCTCTCCTATCTTTTCTAAGTGCTTCTCCATCGACTACCCTGCTCTCCTCACTAAATCTGGTAGGAAGAAGTTTAAAAAGGACATCCTGGTCTCCAACCCAGGCCTCCCTATCGCTGACACCTATACCAGTGCCTCCTCCAGGCAAACCTTCACCAACATCCTCTTTGTCGTTCCCTCGCCGGATCTATGGTCTCTGTGCTCTCTCCCTTCTCTTCCTCTCCCATTAATGGTGGCACTCGTTGGGAGGCCCTCCTGGCCTCCTTCCACTCCTCCAAGGTAATCATTAATGTTTACTTGAATGCTTCCATCTTGGTCCAAGGCCCTCAAGCCAACCTTCTCCTCTTTCATAGACACTATCCGTGCCTCATCAATTTCCTCTCTTCTCCTGCTGTCCCCTGCTTGGCTACCTTGCCCTCTCATCCTTCCTCATCTGCCCCCCCTCGGTCTTCTTCTACATCTCTGCAGGGCATACCTCTGATTTGTACCCCTCCCTGGAAATCTTTCTAGGACGGCAACCTTCTCTATATTGCCACTCTAAACTCTCACTCAGCTGTCAAACACTCCTCTGACATCTGCCACCTCCTGGAGGAACTTGACCTCAATGTCTTCGGTCTCACTGAGACATGGCTCATGACCAGCTCTGTCAGGAGCTTTGACACTCTCCTCCCCGTTGGCTACAAGATCCTCTCTGCACCCAGACCCAACCGTTCTAGAGGGGGTGTAGCTCTGATCATCCTTGAGTGGATTCCTGCCTCTGTCATTCCTATGCAGGCCTATTCCTCTTTCAAATGCTCTGTCTGCAGGCTCTCTCTCTCCCCAGGCCATTTCCTTACTGTGGCTACCATCTATTTGCCACCCCCTCCTCCCCCTTTGGCCTACTCACACCCTGACACAGCCCTTTCCAAGCTCCACTCTGCTATATCTGATACTCTCAATGTTGTTGCCCCTGTCATGAGGATCAGCTTGAAGCCCAAGGGCAACTCTTGGTACAACTCAGACCTCGTCACCCTTAAACGCAAGCGCAGAGTGGCTGAGAGGAAATGCTGTGCTTCCAGTACATCCTCTGACAAACTGGCCTGCCGCCTGCTCCAAAGGCGATACCAGCTCTCTGTCCGCACCAAGAAGAGAGCTCACATTCAAGCCAGCGTCTCTGCAGCATCTAACAACTCGGCCACACACTTTAAAATCTGCAAGGAGCTGGCCAATCCTTTGCACGTCCCTGGATTCTAATTTCATTTCTAAAACTCAGGACATCCTGTCCTCTCTCTCTTCCTCTCCCCTCCTCCCTCTATGCCCTGCTCTCCTTCTGGCCCTTCTTCGGCAGCCTCTCCTCCCTCCTTCTCCGCCTTTCCCCTGTTCTCCTCAGACAAGGTTTCTAGACAAGTCCGATCTATGTAAGTCTCGTCAAAACAGGTTCACCCCTGTTCCTCCAAAACCATCAAGGACCACATGGACTGGCTGATTTCTGCAACCACTCTTTCACCACTGGGGTCTTCCCTTCCCCGCTTAGCACTCACTTGTGCACCCTCTTCTTAAGAAACCCTGTGCCGACCCATCCTGACCGACTAACTATTGTCGAATCTACATCACTCCTTGCCAGGGCAAACTCCTGGAAAAGCTGGCCATCTCCCAACTTAATCTTCACACTGAATCTGTTGGTTGTCTCCACGACCATCAGTCTGGCTTCAGATCTGCCAGAAGCACGGAAACTGCTCTCCTGAACATCTGTGAAGACCTGCTCTCCAACCTCGATTCCAATAACCCCTGTGTACTCATCTTACTTGATCTCTCTCCTGCCTTTGACACAGTCAACCATGCCATCCTGCTAAACCGTCATATGCAGGTGTTTTCACTGGTGTTGGAAATTATTTTGGGCACCTTCAGGCGGCCTTGAGGTTAAGACAGTGGCACATCATGAAATCTCTATGTATTTGGCAATGGACATTACTAAAACGGTATACAAACGGTGAGACTTTAAATTGTGTAGGCGAGCCTCGTAGGGTTTTAGTTTGCTATTTTAGGTCCACTGGAGCCTGTAATTATTTATTTTGTTCTCATGAACATTTTGGCTGAGCAAGGGATTCCACCATTTAAGATCATACTATTTATGTGGCAGTTCCAGGTCTACTAGGAGGTTTTCTTAGTTGGAATGAATTCAAGGTAGCGATGGTTACAATCTGGCTGACCCTCTTGTCCATTACATGTTGGTGGCAGAGCTGAACCGCTCACCATCAACACAAAGGGCCTGAATCCCTCACTTTGGATTCAGGTATCTTCATCACAGTCTTGCATCCCTACAGTTAAGGCCTGCATTGCAGAATGATTTGGGAAGCTACCCCTGATAAATCCACAATGGTGTGGAGAGACATAGGGCTCACAGCTTCCTTAAATATGGTGCTAAACATGCCCACATGTGAATGGAGGCCGCACATGTCGCCCTACACTCAACATTCTATTTTGCAGCTGGCTCTAATGAGGAGTGCCAATAAAAAATTAAATCACAAAGCTAAGAAAGGGGCCCACCGCTGCATTTTACCTCATAGCTGGTAGGTGTCTGATCATTTTTGTTATCTGGTTCCATTAACCATTTATTTTCTGCTAGGCAAAACCTTTTCCATCTGGAGGGAAGACACTTCATGAATGTAATATGGATGATATTTCTAGTTTGTTTTACTTTTGACAGATACAATCATCTTCATGATTTCAGACATGTCTGTTAAAATTAGATCATGAGTTCATTTTGATATAACAAGTTATCTTTGAAAGAGAATGCATTTTTAGGTCATTGCAGCAGTGTACTGGTCCATGGTGATGGGACACTGGCCCACTAGAAATGGCACTCATCATGGAGGAGCTTACAAATGGAATACTAGTTTTCCTATGACACTTCTGCTCCCCAGCATACATATCCCATACACACTGCAAGACTATTTTACAGGCAGGCTAGTGAAAGGCACCCAAGGATGGGTGTTGGGGGCACTCCTGTGCCTCTTTACATATCCAGACTGCATTATGCATCAACTTTGGAGCAATTGGGGTACCCTGTGCATGTGCAGGACCCAGGAAGCAATCTATGCTTCCTAGTTTGTGTTCTTGTTCATGGGAGGTGTGGGGCCTTCTTCATGTGGTGTTATGGTGATCAGCAGAATCCAGACCAAGGCTGAAGAGAAGAACATAATTGTATTTTGTATGTAAGATTGTGTATGTTGTTATGTGTGTATATATGCATGTGTAAATGAGCAAGTTTATGATGTAAGGTTTGTGGGTCCACGTTTGTAAGAGTGATGGGATGCTGCGTGAAAGTGCATGTGAATGATTGAGTGAATGCTGTGTCAATGTTTGTTTGAATGTGCAAGTATGTGTGTGTGTGTGTGTGTGTGTGTGTGTGTGTGTGTGTGTGTGTGTGTGTGTGTGTGTGGGTGTGTGTGTGTGTTGGAGTTTGTTCAACTCAGGGCAATAATTGTTGGGGAAATGTCATGTTTTTACATGAGATCTGTGATAAAGTAAGCATGACAAATGCTATTACGTGGCCAAACTGGAATGTTGGTGCTGCCAGTCTAGCCATGTCTTACTGTGGCATGACACTTTTTACTGGATATCTCTGGTAATGCAAGCACAATACGTGTTATTATTACATGGTTAGACTGATATTTTAGTACAGCCAGTATAGCTATTTTTTATGCAGCAAAACATTCTTACCAGGCATTTTTGATAAAGTAAGCATGATACATGTTATTACGTGGTAGACTGGAATTTTGATACAGTCAATCTAGTTAT
Organism: Ambystoma mexicanum; assembly: GCF_040938575.1. Lineage (NCBI taxonomy): Eukaryota > Metazoa > Chordata > Amphibia > Caudata > Ambystomatidae > Ambystoma > Ambystoma mexicanum. The sequence goes on along the minus strand of NC_090933.1, from coordinate 973,290,048 downwards.
TTCCTACTGTTCCAGGGCATTTCTGTTGAGCATCTATAATAACGCAAGTGTTGTAAGTATCATTACCTGACGAGACAGGCATTTATGGGCATCAAGTCTAGCTAAATAATCTTACTGTGTAAAGGTATGTTTTTACTGTGCATCTGTGATAAAGCAAACATGATGCGTGTTATTATGTAGCTACATTTATGCAGCCAGTTTGGACATGTTTTCTCATTGCTGTATGGCATTTTTCATTGTAAAGAGTGTGTACTTACATGGGGATACTGGCATTTATTGTTGTTTTCCAATAGCATAATTACTGGCATTATATGCAAAGTAAACATCAGTATGTTCTTATATGGGAATATTGGCAAATATTGGTGCAGTCAGCATGGAAATATATGAGCACAGCCAGAGTGAGTATTATGTTTATACTCCATATATTATGGTGAAAGGCATCATGAAAATGTGTTGGAAAATCCTCCTGTGCACTTTTGGTTACTTGCATCTATTTTTCATGAGTTCCCCAAAAAAAACGAATGCAAACTGTCTGACATTTTATTACAGTTTCAACAGAAAGTGTTATGTATAATGCACCATGTTAATCCATTAGGCAGTTAATTCTGTCAAAGGAGGAACCACACTTAGCCACTCTTGGTTAGGTCCGACTCCATCATTGCGCTCAGTTGCTCTAGCCTATTTATGTCCCTCCAATTAAAACATTTTCCTGCCATCAATGGGTCATGGAATACATACCTATGTTATTTAAGTTTCTTGTTGATTTTGATTGGCTCTGGTTATTCAGCAGTTGTAGATTGAAAAAGACAGCACTTGTGAGTTAACTGCACTTTCCCCTTCCTCTACCCCCTGGCACTTCCCCACACGTGCACGATCTGAATGACACAAGGCCTAGTCAGATTGTTGTGTTGTTCCCCGTCTTGTTTCCCCCTCCTTGTCTTGTCGCGCCTACTAGAAACACTTGTGTACAGGCGCATTATAAATGTCACATCATATCATTACAAAAGGCTTATATCAATTACGTTTTCAAAAAGTTTTCTGAAGGTTTTTAGTTTTTTATATGCAAAACAATGGATGACTGAACTTAAATGTGACTTCTCTGGAGTTGAAATCTGCAAATAAGTGTAAAATATGCAAAGAAAACATTTTGGAAGGGTACAATCTGACTTTGTAGGACTTCGTAATGTTACACCAAGTAAAACATCTTAATTACGAGTTCTGCTTTTCTCTATGTGCAAAAATATTGCTTCGATGGGCACTCAAAAACATTATTTGTGTGATGTTAGCAATATTTCTATAGCGAGATTCGTTATGCTCTCACCCAAGGCATCCTGCCATTATATTGCTTCTCATTGCAGGCAGTAAAGATAGGAGCCTGGTTAGCCTGGCTAGCCTGCAAATGTGGTCCTTATTTCTGTTGCTATTGTGCCAATGGCAAATTCCTGTGTAAAGTGCATTTGCAGCATACGTTCCATTTCTATGTTTTAACCTTGACTATGCGTTGTGAAACACTAGCCCTTTGCCTCTTTCTCTTCCTTTAGATCAGCGGTCTGCAACCGTTGTCACTCCAGATGTTTTGGACCACAACTCCCATCATCTCTAACCAGCACAGTCAATGATGAAAGATCATGGGGGGCAGAGTCTAAAGCATCTTGAGCAAAATGTCATTCTCCTTTTTGTCAAGGGAAAATTGCACTTTGTCTATCAGTGAAAGCAAAGGGGAAGAACCCAATGTAGAAGGTTTTCAGAGAGCATCGGTATCTCCCTAAAGCTGGGCTGCAAAGTCTAGCTTTTTAAGATTGCTTATAACATAAGTATTGTTTTGGTGTATCCTGTAAGTATTGGATTTATTACAAGTTATATCCAGTGCATTATAATACTATATAGGAATTCACTACCTTCTGCAAAAATATCATTACGTTACCATCATAGTTGCATATATCTATATAAGTGAAAGAGCACAAGTAATCAAGCACTTCGTACTGAATTACTATTGGATCAAATCAGGTTTTTGGCCAGCAATAAAGTGGGGTTATGGATTTCTTAGGTTTGCATGAGTTGCTGCGTGAGTAAGGCACATTTGAAGCATGCAAAGATCGAAGGATAACAGGCTCCAGAGTGTAAGAGAAGAAGACGCGTATTTAATGGATAAAAATCAAATATGTTACCGCCAGGTCGAAATGACCCACATGACGACTACTGGCTGAACATACTGTCTTTTCCCAAAAATGTTTTATGTCTCTGAAAGTAGAACACAGTTTAATTATTTAATCTTAAATGTTTACTACATCCAGAAAACGCCATCTGTGTTTAACATGATTGAAGCCCTAATAATTACATTTCATACAAGTAGTTTGAACTGTTTAGATAAGTATGTCACGCCAAAGCGGCAATGTGAGACAAGCTCTGAGTGCTTCTGGATACAGATAGAGTGGCTCCATCCTGGGCAGATGCTAGTGGGGTCGATGGGAAATGTAATGGAATCTGCTAAAATCCTTGGAACAGACCTCCAAGTCCGAAAATCTCATATTGGGCAGGGGCTGGAGGGGTGTATGTATATTGTCTCCACTGTTAGGAACAGTTGCACTGCAGTAGGACATTTAAATTGTGCGTCTTGTGTTTTAGTCATCACTGTAGTACATCACTGCAGAATGTGTTCGGGTCACTTTGCTTTCAGAAACATCTAATCTTTTGATCATAAACTCGTATCTCAACTCTTGGTACAGGTGTTATGTAGTATGCGAAATGAGATGGTCTTCTTCACACGCGTATGATTCATGCATTCCAGGGGAGAGACATAATCTGTTGAGGCTTTCTACCAGATATCTAAGCAATCCCAAGACTTACCTACAATTATGCTTTGCTACAAAAAAGAATGGTGTAAGTGGTATTGATGTCACTATAATTTGTTACACCTGATGAAATTCCAACAGACATACATACACACCCTTTCCTCATTCCAGAAAAGCGTGCCTAACACACACACACACACACACACTTGTTCACTGACATGCAGTGCACACATGAACTCACAAATTCCTTGAGACGAAATCAGTCAAAATTGATTTGCTGGGGTTGAACGATATGATTTATATTAATGCATGCATGTATAAACACAGGACATTAGTTCATAACACCTAACAGACTTCCACCCGTTTTAAGTTTGGGCTATTAGTTGGATAGGGAGGAATATCATACGAGCCGGAGCACACATCCTATCGGTGTTGTTAGGTTTTGTGCCCACCCATTGACTGCCCAAAGCCATGCTAATCCCTATGCCCATTCCCACCCAGTTCTTGCCCCTCCCGACCCAAAGCACCTTCTCATGGGAGCTATGTGAGCTCGCTTTACTCAGGCCTTAGCATCAAACTTTGCACTGGAAGTGCCTGCCACTGTTTTTTCACAGCAGTCTTCCGAGAGTTAATGACGTAATTGGAGTTGTAAACACGCTTCTGGCATAATAAAAATGTCTTACTAGGTCTGCCTTCAGCCACTTGATTTATATGCCCTCTGTGTGTCCTTCACTGAAATCGTATTAAAACCAAGCATTGGCAAATCCAAGAGTTTTGGCCTGTGTGTAAGTAGCAGATATGTGCCAGGCACGGCTATTAGATGCCCAGGTACTCACACCATTTTGCACTTGCTACTGTCAATGGCCAGTTAATACCACTATGGCTGTGCCTGGCAAATGTCGTTCCCATGCCCAAACAAAAGTCCAAACTGATGGCATTACCAATTCTTGTATTATGTTGTTTTGTTTTGCTTTTATATATGAATGTGGTTTGTTTTGGACTACGCAGAAACACTTTAAATACAATCAATGGCCATATATTTGGGCTGGTGGGATAGCTTTGGGCCTGCGTGTTCTCCGTGGGAACAAGAAATGCTGCACTCAAAGCTGGAACAAATTGCAGAATTTTAAAGGTGAGCAGTGCAGAATGTGTTGTGATTATAGCTGTAAATGTAATCAGAAATGTTATGGAATATTCTTCCTTACATTATGATTACATTGTTCTGCACAAAAGTATAAAAAATAATTATTTTTGATATTATTTGGATCTTTATGAGAGTTAACTCATATGTGCTTCAAGGAGGCTTGATCTAGAGCAACTGAACAGGCCGAGGAAAGTAGGAGTTTAAACCTTTTTGGGAAGGAGGAGTTTAAGGATGACCACCCTTAAATATGTTATTTAAAGGTTCATAGGAAGCGTAGCTATTGTGTGCAGGCCATGTCCCCACAATGTAGGCTGTCTCTGTGATGAGTTGCTCTCTGGCAATGGTGTAAAAGCCCTGGCTATTTTTGATTTGTTTAAGATAATAAAATAATGCGGGTAATTCCATCTCAGAAAGGGAAATCTGCTATCAGATTCCCCTTTCATAAACTCCATGCCAAAAGCATATTGTGCAGTTGTGCCCTTCTGCATCAGTATTGTGCGTATTGTGTGTAACGCGCCTTGAAACACTTGTGTAAATGCCATATCATATCATTGTGATTTGCAGCAACTCCTCTACAAGTGGCAGTGAGCAATTTCAGAGGCTACAGATGCCCTTCTGACATTTGCAGTGACACCCAAGTCTCTGCAGCGCAGGACCTGCATTTAAATTATGCACACTGTTCCAAAAACTGCATAACTGTGAAGATCCTGTCTTGGCACCCATGTTAACTGTAACACTAGCCACACTTGAGTTAGGGCATGGTGGCCAGCCACATTAAATTGATATAGCACACATGTTGTTAGCCCTGCAAGCCCAGTTCAGCTATATAAGGGTTATGTGTATTCCCATAAGAAAGGCTAGACCCGGCCCTACTAGCAGAAATGTAGCGTGGTGGGATTGTCTCTCTTTGCTACAATGTAAGGACAGGTAACACCCTTCACTGAGGGACAGGCACTCCACATGATTCTGGCCTGGGAACAGGAATAAAAGGGGAACACCCATTTGCAAAGATCCATCCCTCACAACACGGGGCTGTATTTCTAAAGGGCTGTATTCTTGGAGAGAAGCAAAGGGGCAGGGTTAGAGTAGTCAGGGGACCTCTGTTCAAGGGAAGGAGACTTCCACCATCTTTATTCTTTCTGCCTCTCTTTTTCTTTCCTGTCCCCATCACTTCATCTGTGAAAGCACTTTGGGTGTGACATCAGATGGGCAAAGTCTACTAATTTCAAGAGCAGGAATTGGTCCCCTAAAGCAGGCTAGCCTTAGTTCAATCACTTGGAGACATTTCCCTATTAAAGAAGGGATCTCCCACTACTTCTTTAAATCACCTTGATACATCTTTGGATCATCACTTGAGAAGATGATGTTAGATCCTGCAGGGAGAGCAGTCCTTTCCAGAGTTCTCCAGTTGTGAAGTGAAGGCAGATATTCCAAGTCAGAAGAGAGCTATGTCCCCTAACTATCCCCCGGACCATTGGGGTAATCTGGAGCTGGAACAGGACCTGCTGCTCAGCCAGCTACAGTGGTACCTATGACCTCACCATGTTGGAGGACCCCTGCAGTGTATGCCAGCCTACAAAGTGTTTGGGAGCATGAGAACAAGTGCCCATCTTCTCAGTGATTCCCTGGAATGGGACTCACAGCAACCTAAGAAGTGACCAGCTGCTGGAGCAGGACCACCTCTCTGCTAGCCACAGCGTTACTGAGGACATCACCTGGATTGGAACTCATAACATCCTGAAAGCCAAGACAGTTGGGATCCTAGTGAGCTTTGTCATTGAACAGCTTGAAGCGTGCTTCAAGAACTGTTTAACACATTTGAACCGCCAGGACCCTGCATTGACACCTTTTGCTGTCTCCCAATCTTCACACAGCGCTCTGGTTCTGTGCTGCCGAACAACCAAGAACTGCAAAGACAACTGCTAACTGCCCCCTTGATCAATGTGTGGCCCTAGAGACTGGTTAAGTCACTTTGAACCCTTTTGGCTCACAAGTACATATACTTTTACAAGAACATTGTTGCTTTTATGTACCTTTCAACCCTAACTCATTACCCAGAGTACTGCATCTATTATATCTTTGAATATTCTGTGTTTTTCTACAGGGGTGAGTTTTTACAGTGTTTTCTGTTTAGTCATCATTGTACATGGTGTGTTGGGTTAAAGTATATATGTTTATAGAACCTTGATTGGACATTGCTTTATTTTGGATTGCTCTACTTCACTATTTGGGTTACTACGGAACCACATTCACATCCCTGTTAAGTGTATAGCCTTCCTTTGGCCCAAATTAACACAAAAGGTGAAGGGGTATATCTCTCGCCTGTGCCTGTTTTATCTTTAGTGGCCTTGAGGGCCGAGTGGGCTTTTTCTCCTCTACTCATCCTTGTACTCCTGCACGGCAGAGGTCAATTCTTCAAAGTCACCAAGTGCAAACACATACTGCTGTAATAATGTATTTAAGACATTATTAGTGCCTGATTTACGTATACCTTGTGATGGAAGCCAATAAAACATATTACTTTGTTGATGAATTGTGACTGGCAGTGATACTAGCTGGTTAAACTGCTAATCTTTGAGATGAACAATTGTTAGTGTCAAAGATTTTTCCCCAAGTTCCATACTCTTTTTCCAGAGGGGTAGAAGGTAACTTTGACAGATAAATGCTATTTGTGAGGTGTTTGTGGTCCCAGAATTTAGGATTTGTATATATTTTGTAAGGCTAAAGCTACTGCCGAAGGCCCATTCCTGGAATGTTTCCACACACCTCGATATCTTTGTCTTATTTGGGCCACCTTCTGCCATGTGCATCATTAACGGGCAATTGTATGCTACATCTGACCTGGTGTATTGAACTTATGATAGGATTCCAAGAGGCGCAGATAGGGAGACAAAAGACATGGAGAACAAATGGAGGGGCTGGAATACAAAGGGGCCAAGCTCCATCCCTTTGAAAAAAAATATTATTATTATTATTATTATTATTATTATTATTATTATTATTATTATTATTATTATTATTATTACAGAGTTGTATTGATAAATGTCAGACTACTCCTGCTTCAGACTTGGAATGGAACCTATGTGGCATGGAATTGTTAGCCATGGGCTGTTGCTCAGGCCATAGAACGCATTTCACTGAATATTGATGAAGGATGACTTATGAGAGTCAGACCATTCACTAAGACACGCAATATGATCAATCCAGCTGCTTGGTTGACTTCTAGGCACTCTAGGATTTCTTCTTTGATGTGCAGTAGACTTTTTTTAGTTTAGAAAAAATATATATTGCAAAAACAAACATTCCCAGTTCGTAGAATACTATTTTGCCACATTGCAATGTCTCAAGGTTGAGTGTGAACTAGACCTAACCCATTTTACCCAGGTTATAACTGCAGGCAAGCTCCATATTTTACATTAGGAAGTCCTAGAAGATCACACACTACTACTCTACACAATGGTTTGCTGCTTCTTCTGCTCAAACCCTAAGCAATTAATTTATTTTCTTTAGTTATAGCAGTAAACTCTTGGTGGCAGTGCCTTAAAGATGAATAGAAGTCTCCAAAGAATGTTCGTGTCATGAAACGAACATGTATCTAACCCAACAGACCTATGGGAAGTTTATTTGTTCAGAGGTTGTACAATCTCTGTAATTATGATAGTAATATCCTCCCCTAAGTATGCTGAACGATTTTGACCACTAATTATTTACAGCAAGATATTCATGGTTAAGAATACTTCATACCATTATTTGCTTTTTGGTATGATGTATTTGATATCAATATCCTGAACCGTCCATGAAACACTCTGTTTCATAAACCAGCCTTTTTATAGCTTTCTAGGCATGCTTTAGTTTAGAAGAAAAGACATATCTAAGAAATGTTGCTTAGATATTATTTTGAATTTTATTGGAAACAAGGTAGCAACATACACATAATCGATTTCGATGGATTCTGGTGCTATATAATCTCTGGTAGATCTATTATCTTCTCCATTGAGGTTTCAGAATGGAAGGTGATATGAACTATTAACTAACAAACTACAGATTCCTTATAAGTAAACATACCTGTGCTAATTCAGTTTGGTTACTTTCTATTATCATAGTCTCCTGTTTCACTTAAACTGGGGCTGCACGGGCGATATGCAGTCCTGACCTATTAGGCCTAATATTTCAAAAATTCAACTCTGTCACTAACACCTCTATTGCACAACACACATATGTCTACGATGAGATGTCCAATGAAACTCGAATGAGTTTATTCATACAATTGGTAAATGTCCATTTGAACAAAACACAAACACAAATGTCTTTGGAGGTATTGTTCTCCTTTCTTGAATTTATTTCATCCACTTGGACAACCACTTGATCCAAATATGTATTAATCCAAAAGCCACCACGTGTTTCCCATAGCCCCAACTTTACCTCAGTGGGGGCTAAGAAGCTTCTTCATGGCTATTGCAAGGTATATTCGTTCATGAAAAATGTGATATAACACCCAAAAAATATAATGTTTGCCAACATACAGTCTCGGCTAAGACGTTTTCATCCTCATCTCTTACACAAAGATAAGTTGTACTGTTTTGCTAGATCCTTTAACATTGTTCATACCTAATCATAAACACACTTCTCTGTTTTCAATAAAATACATTCTCTTAATCCTTCATGGAGCCTGTTACCAAATGTTGGTGTGTGTATGATGCATCCTGAGCATATCATAAGCACACAAACGAATCATTTAGTTTACACTAAGACACATTGGCTTCTGCTCATCACTCACCTGTAATGGTTATCATTGAGTTGCCTGTCCTCTCTCACACTACTCTGGATATGTGCTGATCCACAGCTCTTGTCTGCAAACCAAAATAATCTAATAATGTCTCAAAGTAGATATCCCCAATAATACTGAATCAAAACCATTGCTCGCTATCTTACCTGAATTCAGATATTAGAAATGCATGAAAAAAAATCAAACTCTTCATTAATGGATCCAATGCCTCATAGCAAATGTTACTGCAATGTCTCTAAACACAAACCATATCTCATTATAATCTGTTTCTCTACTCACTATTTTCAAACACAATGACCTATTCATTCCTTATGCCCTGAGCACATACCTTAAAATGGGGTGTAGACATCCTCAAAAAGACAGCCTTTTGACATAAATCAGTGTTTTCGTCTTCTGAAACGCCATACTTACAATGCCCTATTATATCCATATTGCTGTCCGCCATCTTTGAGTGAAGTAAAAACGTGCAGACACACAGTAATAATTCCCGATTGCATCTCCTGGTTACATCTTCCATACACTAGGAAATGGTATTATTGCAACCATCATTAACATATACGTGGCACATGTCTATGTAGCTATTTTGCGCTCACAAGTGAAACTCGGAAAGCACTATGTGTTAGCCGCCTCAGAGAATGGATTAATCACCATTGATGTGCACCAATGCTGGTGGCCATTTTGTGAACATCATTAATGAGATACACTTCACCATCATATACTAGTCACTGAATCCTGGATGGTAACGTTTTAGTGTTCACCAGCCTTGTTGATTACAAATAACAAATTATTAATAAAGTTCCCATTTCCTCCAAATTAACATATATATAAGGACTGGTAGGCAACTCACGCGTGGTCTCAAAAATCTGCGATAATACCTTCTAAATCCACAATATTAGTATCATATACTATTTCAAATACTGTCCCATCAAAAAACCCAGCTACAAAAGCATTACTGCATCCTATTGATTCCAAGTGTGATGGCTGCATCCTAGTTTGACACTGAATGGGGTGGCCATTGTGTAACATGTTAGTGCCTCTATGCACAACTGTTCTTTCCTTCTCACTGCAGTTAGTACATGTGCTGCATTTAGAACCCAAAGCTCTACATATCGTGCACACTTTAAGTATAGAAATAATACTATTGCGACTGACACAGTCCAAGCCAATGTCAATACCAACTTCGGTACAGCCTTCATAAGTGTGTCACGTAGTGCTCTTCTGCAAGCCCTGCTCAATGTTCTGTATAGTGTTTACCAATTACAGTGTTTACCAGATCTATACCTATTTTATCCAAGAAATCCTAGTAACGTTTCCTCCAACATGACCTGCTCATATGTTCCACTTTATTAGAAAATCTAGTTCGTATGACAAATGATAACTGTCATTGTCAATGCTGCGTAATGCCACCTCTATAAAAAAGATGTTGCGTTCATTGGTCATATTCGTACGTATACTGCTTTGTCCATGCCCGTCTCAAATTGTGCCTGTATGCTCAAGGGACAGTGTACACACGTACATTGCTATTGACATTCATACTGTGTTAACATCACAGTGACCTAAATTACACTTGTCTGCCCAATACTCCATATTGTGAAAATCCAAAAGTGTAAACCTTTAAGTTTTGTCAATTGTCATGTGGAGTTTCAACCTAGAAATACATTCTATTCATGGTCCGGGTTTAGAGCCATTGTGATGATTCTGAATTGAAAAATAAATTGAGCATCTTCTTGTCTCGAAAGGATTTTATACATGTGGAAATTGTAATTATTGTAAATCAACCGAAAATTGCAACTCATTCTCAGATGCATATAACAATATATTGGTGATAAAAGAGTTAATTCATTAAAAGAGTACTTTTGTGATTAATGCCATCAAATGCGTATGTGCCAATATGCATATTGGCAGTACTAAACCTCAGCTAAAAATGAGGATATGTGAACACCTACGGGCCATCAAAATACATGAAGATAGATATCCTCTGGCTATAAATTGGAATTGAGAACATACACATAATGATTTGTCCAACATCAGATTCTACGGACTAAAATGGCTAGTACTGAATGAGAGAGGTGGAGACCTTGCAAAGCTTTTGAGACAAGAAGAGGCTCAACTTATTTTTCAATTCATAGCCACCACAATTGGTCTAAACTCGGACCGTGAATTGAATTAAATATAGAGTATTGGGCAGACAAGTGTAATTAATCCTTTGTATTTAGTTTAAACCTCTGAAGGTATACCATCCTCTGCTACCTCTTTGTTAGAGGGCTAATATTTTATTGCATTTATGGTTTCCCGATCTATAATTTGAGATGCTAAGAAATCTTTGAAAGATAAAGAGAGTGCTGTGTAAACGGACATTGTTTTCTTTGCATATTGTCATATACCATTGAAATGTATCATGTGTCTTTTGTATACTCATGTATTTACTGGATTGGTCTGGGTGGTGACTTCTCTTTTGTCTAACACACAACCATCTACTTTGTTACCTTGAGGTATAACTGTTGTCTTCAAAAGATCTCAGTGCTCTGTGAAACAGTCTTAATCTAGATGTGGTTCCATATTGGGACTCAATATTGAGTATCTGTAATGCCTCGAGCTGCTCCTCACATTTAATTTGTTTTTACAATGTTCCAAAGTTGGAATATTGCCCATAAGCTGCTTTAATTGTGACACTTGTCACGCACTCTCTGAAAATATCTTTGGACATATTCCATATTAAAAAAGGACCCCCAGATTCTAAAATAGCTGTTACAATTTCTGTAATTTGCAATTACATTGTAGTTCAGAAGTCCCTATTCTGAAGCATCATGCAGTTGTGTAACCACTGTCTAGGTGAATGTTTCTGAAAGTTTGATTGAACAAGAGAAGCGACTGATACATTATCTGACCAGAGGATCCCTTCAAGTTCACATGCATGTCAAAATGAAAGTGATGGCAGTATACTTGCAGTGGCTTGGAATAAAAAGAATAATCCACTCCACTGACGTGATGCTGTGCCATAAGGCCCATGCATGGCACAGAGGCTACTGTCACTGGCTGTTTTAGTCTTTTGATAAATGCTCCTCTCACTTCCCCTAATTAGCAGGGAATAAGGCGTGACACTGAATTTGTGACGTAAAATGAGTTGCCCAGATCAGCCAAATTGTTCTTAGATTCTGTCCTTTAGGACTTGCAGTAAGACCTGGGATCATAGATTTAAATTGGTCCAATTGTAGCATTTAATTAAATGCCAAAATTCTGTTTCCACTTGCAGTTGAAGATAGGCCATTTGCTACCATAACACTAGCCTATCTTTTAAGTGACGTGTATTTATGTTTTACAGCTGTGTCTTTTGTTTATAATACGTCACATCGCGTTTGGAATAGATGATAACATATTCAGCAAACATTTTTGTAATGGGTTTAAAGTGTTGACATTTCAGCATTTCTTTATATTTCCTGCCATCTTTGAGTTCTCAAGTTATTCATAGTTTTCTTTCCTTTGTAGTATTTTACGCTAATTATTGCATGTTAAGAAATAAGGAACCCTTGTTCATGTTGGGGAGACAACCAGACTAGTCATCAGCTTGCAGGCTTTCTGATATAATGTGTCTTCCACTGAAGACGTGACTGATGTCTTGACTCTGATGCCCAAAACAACCCACTCCACACCACCCTACAACTCAGATGTTCTAGCAGCACCCCTCCCACCCCCCACTACCATCTATCCATATTAACTTTGCCAGTAATTATAGAATACTGCGTCGTTACGATGCACCCCATTCATCCTAAATTTCAATATTCTACAGTTATTACTATATGGGCATTGATCTACCATCCCACTAGAGTACTCCAACCTCTATTCCCCCTCAATAGTCCCCTCTCAACCCGTTGCAGTCAATGACATTGTAGAGTTTTACTGATGCTGAACTGCTGTGGCTTCTTTAAGCAATTGTCAAAACCCTTCGAATTCCAAAAATGTGGGGACCCTGAACCATTCCCCATATTTATTGCTGTGGAGATTTTAATTTCATTCCCTGGCCCCATTGCCAGATGATCTGCATCAGAATGAGTTTGTGATTGTTGCCTGAATGATCATTATCCAGACAAAAGTCATCCTTACGCGTAAGGATGATATTAATGCCGGCGGGAGACTGTAGACATACTGTTTCCCCAATTCCCTGAAATGCAGAAATGTACTCCTAAATCAGACAGACTTGTTGGTGTGATGCACAAGTAATATCTGACCTGGTGAATGTTGTCAGACCATCTGCATTTAGTGGTGAGGTATTTGTTGTTTACAGGCGATATTGCACAGAATGTACTAATAGGTTGCGAGTGTGCATGTCTCTGATTTTGCGCAGTCCTATCCTGCATGCAAGTTGAATGTCACATGTCAAATCTGACACTTGGAAATTTAGAAGTGCAGCAGAAACCGTGCTGGCTGAATACTGGCATGACCTTCATTTTGCTCTGGTTTGCCAAAGATCATAAGCGTCACCCTGCGGCCTCTATCTTCCAAGTGTGAAGACTTCCACAAAATATATGTGAGCTCCCTTTCTTACATGATGTCCGACTCCAAAACATTAAGCTTACACATGATTATGCCTTCTTCCTAGTTCTTCCAGTGTACTGCCCATTGTGGTGATCCCCTGGGTTAATTGTTGGGTGCTGCATCTGTAGTTGCTTTTGTCTAATATTTGTCTCAGTTGTGATTGTATCTTGACCACCTTCCACTTTTGATAATGTTTCCATGACTGGCCTGTAAGAGGATTCAATTCAACACTACAGCTAAGTCAACGCCTAGTCTATAATACTGAATGAAAACCCTTATTGATATATCTTTATGTCCAGTTCATGCGTTCTGGATGACTACCCCTATATAACACCCCTCTCTTGGAATCCTCCTGACCCCACTGAGCCAAGAAGTAGTTCTGTTTTGCAAGTTAAAAGGTTTAATTGATAGTTTAAACAATAGGTATATATATCACACTTTAGAATAAATTAATAATTGAATAGCACACTTAATCTGATATGATAAAGATTAACAACGGAGAATCTGGCACTAGCACACTTCTTGATAATCACTAAGGAGTTGACATGAAATGGATAAGATAGCAACAATACTTTTATGGTTTCAAATGGATGCAATGTGGAATGAAATGCAGTACAGAAAATAACTTGATAGAATTTCAGCAAAGACAATGTAATCACTTTCTTGTACAATTCACCCCCCCTTTTATGCAATGCAAGGAAATGGAAGGAAGGCACACAATTCTCAGAAATGCAATTCAAATGTAATTCAGTTCACCCAGCAACTTAGACTACAGAAGTTGAAAACACAGGCCCAAATGCTTTTAAATGTGCTGGTAATGTAGAAAAAAATATGCTAAAATGCTTTTAATTCCCTCTAGGAGGTTCAGGGTGAGTGAAATCAAGTTAATATTAGCTCAAGCTCACTCTAGCAGTGATGCAGGGATAGTTTTTATGCGGCAAACGATTTTTTTTCAGAGGAAAGCAAAAGCAGCTATCTTTTTGCAAGTGGAGAAATTTTCAAATCGCGGCAAAATTCGCGAATGCGTCTGGCGCGATTACAGAGGAACTACAAGGGCAAGCAATATCGTTTTGGGGTCCTAGGAAAGCCTAGGATCTCAGCTTCCAGATGAAAGTTACTGCAAGTCTCTAGCACAAACGGTCGCGGAGATATGAGCGATTAAATAAAGGTTGTTTTTCAGATTTGAAATTTTAAAGTTCAAAAAGACAAGTGCAGCTTGCAACTAGCAAATCACAGGTGACAGCTTTACAAATGACAGGTGACAGTTAGGAGGCAGTTCTACTTAGATTAAATAGATTGAATTATATTATGTTAACTAAGAGATTGGTTCTGCACAGTTTTCTAGGTACTCACACTATATTTAGAAATATGCCTCGCCACGGATCTGGTCAGGTTTTAGACTGGACTCTGGTCTCTGCACTTCACAGTGATCTGGGTCAGCTCTCTCTGGTTCTGCTAACAGGTCAGCTCTACTCTGCTGGTCTGGTCTGGGTCTCTGAAGGTTGATGGAGGTAAAGTATGGATTTTCCCGGCAGAGCTTCCAGCTGCAAATGGATTTGAAGGTCCCTATCTGTCCTGTCTCTCTGCTTTTATGTGTTTTGAAAATGGGTGTGTGTGAGCAGCATCACTAGCCAGCCCCTCTCCACTTGTCATTGGCCACTTCATCCGCTTCCACTTGATTGGGGGAATGAAATGAAGTGTCATCATGATGAGGTCTGTTTATGATACAGAGAACCCACCCCTGTCAACTTTACACACAATCTATATTTTCTCAAAAAAACATATTTGCACAGGTACACATTTGTTTAAAATTACATGCACCCTTCACATATCACAGGAGGTATACCCGGTCCAAATCTGCTCTTCCTGGGGGCTTGCATTCAAAAATGGCACATATTTCACTTTTTAACTGGTTTCGCAATTTCGGACATTAACCCAAATTTACACACATGTGCGCAAGGAGTATGGACATTAGTTAATGAAGTGTCAGATTTTTCACATGCACACATTTTGAGTAATATCCTCTTTTCCGCTAAAACCCCCCTGAACATGCCACCGGTTCTAAAAACCTCTTAAAATGTGGGCAGAAAAATCACAAGAATTATGGTGTCATTTATACAATTTTCACATGTCCGCTCTATGAGTTATTCATCTTTTTAGAGTTATGTTCTGGCCCCAAAGGGGTGTGGTTTTCCTCCAGCACAAGGTTGAATTTCTGGTTTTTCCAGTTCTGCCAAGCCAGCTTGCTCTCACAGGCAGTGCCCCTCCCCTGTGCTTCCAGGAGAAATCTCCATTTACGACTCCCGCCATAAAACATTTGCCTGAGTCAAGACAGGGCTTTGTTCAATTTCCTGCAGAGCCCAGGTAATTCAATCAGGGAAGTGTCATATCCCTTTTGGTGTGAGCAGAAAAAGGGCAGCTAGGCCTGGGAACACAGCTGTGACTCAAGTTTCACTCCTGATGGGGGTAGTTGCCAGGCAAATTGGAATCTCTTTAAGCCAGTTTTTAGCTACATGTCATTTCTGTTCCCCAGTTTCTGCATTCAAATAAAACTAAACATTTTCACATATGCAGCTAGAAGGCTGATTCTAATTTTAAAACTATGACATTTAAACAATTGCAACCTATGTGACACTCAAAAGTAGGTCAATCAGTCAATTTAAACATTTAGATTTTTTTAGTGTCTTTCAGTCCAAATTTACTTAAACTGCTGAAATCCACAGCTCAGCCAGTCTTGTTATAAACCTTCAAGTCACTTCAGAATATAACTTTACATTGTATCCACCTCTCAGTAAGTCTTTCTTTGGCCTGTTTTGGGTTCATTTATTCAGTTTTCTACAAAAAAGTAAAATCTAGTGGTTTTAAAACGCCGGCTTTCTGATAGTGGTGAGTACTGGTACTGCACCCCTTTTTGGGATTTAAGAAAATGAATTCCCAACAGTTATGGGTTTGCTTTTGGCAATCAGCATTGCCACTTCCAATGGTTTCAGACTACTGTGTGGGTAGTCCCATGGTGGTTTTAGGCAGTTTCCTTCTGTGCCCATAACATCGGCAAAAATGGGTGGCAGCCTATTCTTCATGCATTTCCCTGTGCATTTTCTGGGAAGCTCTGGCCATCATGATGTTTTCCATGTCAGTACTGCACAGTTTTGAGGTAGGGCTCGGATGCATGGGTAAATACATCCCACAAGCCCCCCTTCTTGCGGTGGCCATCTGATCCTTCTCTGGTGGGAACCGCAAGATCTGGGATGTAGTTCTCATCTTCTTCCGGTGGATGGCCAGTTCAGCATCTCTTCCTTCATCCGGTGGATCGATCGGTCATCCTCGCCGGTCCTGATGGGAAGATTGGGCGGTACCCCGGGCCCGTTGCGTCTCTGCTCCCGGTCTCCGGATCGTCCTTCTTGTCCCGTCTCCAGGTTTTCTTTCTCCTAGGACGACAAAGGGAAAGCGGCAATACCTATTCATAGACATTTTTCCACCACTGTTGAGATTGTGGGGCAGCATATGCATTTCATCATAACGAAACATTACATTCTTATTTTGAAAAAAAAACAGTATAACTAAGATACAGTTTCATGCAAATCACAATATTTTAGAGACTAGATGTTGTATGTTTTATGGTTGGAACTGAATTAGTCTGAGACAGTACCCGCTAGGATTCCAGAGGATTCCTCCAGTTGTTGCAGAGTGTGCCTGGGATGGCAACATTTCAACTGGTTTATGTGGACCCACTTGTCTTCCCCCTCTGCCAAATGACCTTTGGGGATGTGGATCTTGTAGGCCACAGGGGAGATCTTGTCGATGATCTCCAAGGGTCCCTTCCACGTAGGCAAAAATTTCCGCTGTTTTGCCTGGTTTCTTTGGAAGTTGTATAGATAGACCCGGTCCCCCACCTGATATTCCTTCCTGGAAGTCTTCAGGACATAGTGGGTCTTCATGCTATCAGCAGATCTTTCTAGATTCCGCTGAGCGTAAGCAAAAGCATGTTGAAGGTGTTTCCTTAAATTCTCCACATACTCATGAGTAGTGGAGGCATTTATCAGTGTCTGCTCTTGGGTCCTGTAGAGCAAATGCTGAGGAAGCACCATCTTGCGTCCAGTCATCAACTCAAATGGTGACATTTTGGTTGCAGATGAAGGGGTAGATCTGATGGCCATTAGGACCAGAGGTAATCGGATATCCCAACTTGGCCCAGAATCTGCCACAAACTTTTTTAAGATGCTCACAATTGTCCGGTTATATCTCTCTACTGCCCCAGAAGAAGCTGGCCTGTAAGCAATATGCAACTTCCTTTTGACCCCCAGTATCTCCCACATCTTTGTCATTACTTCACTGGTGAAGTGGCTACCTCTGTCTGACTCAATCCTTTGAGGTAGACCAAAACGGGAAAAGATGTGGTTAATCATCAAGGCAGCTGCCGTTTCTGCCTTGCAATTTGGGGCTGGGAGACATTCCACCCACTTGGTAAACAAGCATGTCACAGTCAACATGTACTTATTCCCCCTAGCAGAGCGAATCACGGGGCCTACAAAGTCGATTTGTAAATCTGACCATGGCAGTGTCATCCCCCTCTTTTGGAGAGGCGCACGGTGCGTGAGGGATGATGGCTGAAATTGTGCACACACAAGACACCCCTTCAAGTATTGGTCGAGGTCCTGCCCCATGTGTGGCCAGTATGCAACCTCTCTTAAGATTTCCAGTGTTGTGTGAAACCCCCTATGACCGGCGGTGGCCGCATCATGGGCGTGACTTAACATCAGGCTTCGGAATGAGGTAGGAACCACCCACTGATCGTGGCCAGCTTTGGATTTCCTTACCAACAAACCGTCTTGGATCCGGAACATTTTTGGACATTTCATCAACACTCTTAGGTCCTCTTTCCCAGTGTAATCGGTATCCGTCAGGGGAAAGTTCTCAGGGTCCTCAAGGTGCTGGTAAAATTTACCAATTATTGGATCCCCCTTCTGAGCGGTAATCAAATCAGCATCAGGGGTCTCCTTACTCGATTGTGCAATTGAAAGGTCGTTGTGAGCATTTGTCTGGGACCTAGTGATAGCAGTGACCTGGATTTCCCCCAACAGGGACTCAATCTCAATTAGATCCCCTTGGATGGCCCCGGTTTTGGCCAGCTGATCAGCTAAGTCATTTCCAGTTTTGTCTGGTCCCTCTACTTTGGAATGACCCTTGATCTTTTTCCAATAGATGGTCATCTCATTCGAGGTGACCAGATCATCAATGTTTTGAAATAACTTCCCATGTTTCAAGGGTTTGTTGTTAGCACATAACATGCCTCTGGTTTTCCAATTAACCAGGTGCTCCACGAACCCGTTCCGTACATAATCCGAATCTGTGATTATGACCAGTTCGTGGAGTTGATGCTGGACAGCAGTGAGGATGGCCTGATGCACAGCCATCAATTCTGCCACCTGACTACTTCGGGGACCAATTTTGTATCCAGCGAAGGGTTCTGGGGACTCATTCACCCATGCATTCCCTACGCCGGGCACCAGTTCTTTCTCCCCGTTGTTGTCAACATGGTACGAGCATCCATCCACATAGACAGTGGGCATTCCCTGACACTTGTCCTCTTCAAAGACTTTGTGTGGGGAATTAAGGTATGCCTCCATGTTTTCCTTGATTTTTAGACTTTCGTCCTCGAGACAGTTTTCTCTGGCACAATCATGCAAGTCAGCCAGACCTTGCGCGAGGGGACTCTTCTTGTTTTGGCCATATCTGACCTCCACAGGAAAGCCTTGCATTGACAGAATCCAGGAAGTAATTCGGGAATTACTCACATTTCCGGCCCGGATTCTGTCACTTTGGAGATATTGCAGAGGCTGGTGTGGAGTCTCCACTATGATGTGTTCCCCATGGATAAACGGGCGGTAATTCTTCAATGCCCACACCGTTGCCAGGAGTGCCTTCTCACAATCGTTGAATTTTTCCTCCACAGAGGATAAAGTTTTGCTCGCATAGGAGATTACTTTATTGACCTTGTCATGCTTTTGGTATAATACTGCCGTCAAGCACGTATTAGAGAACCCTGTCTCCAGGAAGAACTCCTTGTTTCTGACAGGGTAAGCTAGGCAAGGCGCTTGTGAGAGGCTTCTCTTGAGTTGTCTTACTGCCTCGGCTTGTTCTGGACCCCATTCCCACTTGACCCCCCCCTTCAGGAGATGAATCAGGGGTCTGGTGATCTCTGCGTAGCCCTCAATGAACTTTCTGCTGTAATTGGTCAGTCCAAGGAGGCTCCTTAGTTCCCGCAGAGTTGTGGGGTCTTTCAGTTTCTGAAGTGCTTCCACTTTCTTTTCCTGGGGACAGAGACCCTGAGGAGTAATCTCATGCCCCAAGAAATTAACACGGGTTCTACACCACTGTGCTTTCTGAAAGGAAAGTTTTGCTCCGGCGGCCCTCAACTGTGTCAGAATATAACGGATCTCCGCTATGTGTTCCTCCACAGATGAACTTTTGATGAGGACATCATCTACATAAGCCAGGTTACCCCTTGCTCCCAAGTCGGGCATGGCCTTGTGTAGAAAAATGTTGAATTCATTGCCGGAGTTGAGGTATCCGAAGGGAGTCCGGGTCCATGTATACTGCTGGCCCCCAAAGGTAAAAGCCAGCTTGTATTGGTCCTCCCTACTGACAGGCACGGTCCAGTATCCATTGGTCAGGTCTATTGCTGTGAATACCTGTGACCCCTGGATCTGGGCCAGCCCTTGGTCAATGTAGGGAAGAGGCCATCGGGAAGTATGGACCCGTTTGTTGAGCTCCCTGAGGTCAGCACAGAGTCTCCACTGGCCGTTTGGCTTCAATATTCCCAGCACCGGATTATTGAAGGTGCTGTGGACTGGACGGATTATTCCCCTGGACTCAAGGTTCTTAATTATTTCAGTAAGGGACTCCATGGATGCGAGAGGCAAACGATATTGCTTCACAAACACTGGAGTCATGCCAGGGTCCGTGGGGATTGTTGTGGTGTGGATGTCGGTGCGACCACAGTCATATGAGTCTACCGCAAAGAGATCTTGGAAATCCAAGAAAACTTGTTTCAACTTTTGCTTTTGTTCCAGAGTCACACAGGCATCAGCTAGGTTGACTCTCTCTTCCACCATCTGCCTGAAGCCTGGAAAGACTTCTGGTTTGGCTATCTCCGCGGCCTCCTCCAGCTGGGTGGAGAAGTCCCTGGTCAGAGTGCTGATTTGGACTGGAGGCTTCAGGTGGGAAAGGCAGCCCTCATGGACCTGGAAAATCACCTCATCCCTCCTGAAGTCACAAGTCACATCTTCCTTACCATAAGGGCAAGAAGTGTACACCCGGAAGTTCCCCCCATGCCGGGTAAAAATCCTGTCTGGTGTTGTATTGTCATCCCTGTCACTGTCAAAACAGTCCTTGGGGATTGGTCCTAACAGTTCATTTCCAAGATCAATGGAAAAATGTCGGTCATCAACCGCCATTCCAATAATGGTGCCTGCGGCTAGAGTAATACTCTTTAAGTCGCTGTTATCCACCTCTATTGGAATGGTGTCATGTTCTATGTTGATTAATGGAGTTGGGTTTACCCCCAACCCTTGCTGTTGGAGAGAAGCATTTAGATGTATGTAAGCATCAGGGTTTTTCAACTCTTGTCCCCTTTTAACTTTCACTTCCAGGGAGAATTGTCGGGTCCTTTCTGGGATGGTGACTTCCTCTTTGATCTGAATCTCAACTGCATAAGGTAGCAATTGAGCTGACCTAAATGCTCTTTCTGGATCATCAAAGGCCATGGGATTATCCGCTAATCGGGACCAAGCTTTGAAGTTTATTAGGTCCAAACTAATGGCAAAGCGATTGAGAATGTCACTGCCTAAGTAAAAGGCGGCAGTGACGTCTCGCACGACCCAACAATTATGGACTATGCTCTTGTTGCCCATGGAGATTTTGAGCATACACCTGCTTGGCAGGAGATGTTTGGAATTAGGTGCTTCCAGGTCCATTTCCCATTTGTCTATCAGTTTGAATGTGGGAATGGCTGGATCTTTTGGGAGTTGGCGGAACATGGCTTCGCTGATGAAGCTCTTACCGTTGTTCACACACACTCGAGCGAGAACAGAGTCCTTCCCATCATTTAACTGAACAGGGATGAACAACTGCTCTCCAATTTGCTGAATATCAGCCAGGCTCTGAGCTGATTTCACATCTTTCTGGACTGTAGGAGTGGGAGTTTCTGATTGTGGATTAGTAAAGAATTTCAGGGTGTTTCCTTCCAGTGTGGAATACCACCTTAAACTGAAAGGAAGGTTGATTTTCAGAAATAGAGAGGACCCCCCATCACCAGTCTGTTGTCCTACTGCTATTACTGTCACGTCTGGAATTTGGCTATTCTGGAAGTGAAATTCTACTTGGTCAGGTTTTTGTTCAACCATGTGGCAGGTGCCGTTTAAACTAACATGGTTGACACTCTGTTTTAATTTTATTGGTCGGCTAGTCTGGGTCCAGAGGACCTTGTTTACACAATCTATTAGGGGTGACAACCTTCTCAGGAGGTCATTCCCTAGTAAACAAGGGGTGCCCTCTGGGGTCACAACTATGACCGGGTGTTTCAACTTGTGTCGCCCAATTTTAATGTCCAAATCTGCCGTCCCCTCGACGGGAATTTCCTTCCCGTCAAAGTTCTGGAGTTGCCCAGGAAGAGAGGTGAGAGGAATTTGGTAATTCTCTCCCCTTCCTGCATTCAGTTCGTCAAAGGCCCTTCTGGACAGAAGGGTAGCTTGAGATCCAGTGTCCACCAGTGCCAAAATTGTACCCTGCCCCTGTACTTGTACCGGGGCATAATATCTTCCCTCCTTCTCCTCAAGGGGGCACAGATAATGTACATTTTTGGACAACTGGTGGGCTAATTTTCTGGTTTTGGACATCGCTAGCGAAGAGATTTGGGCAGAATTCTGTGGAGAGCCTTGGGAATCTGAAAGAAAAAGTTGGCAACTGGAGATCAGAGCCATTGTGGGTTCCCCTGGCTCCGGTTCTGGGCCGCCCCCCCCCTTTTTGGAGGCAGTCATCAGGATGGGTTTGAACCAGGGGATTTTCTTGCTGTTGGTTCTGGGATGAGATGGTGGGCGGCGGTAGCTCAGTCTCCACATCTCCCCAGTCTGGATTGGCATCCCTAGGGACCCATTTTTCTTTGGGAGGAGTTCCCCCCTCTCTGAAGGAGAAGATCCTTTTCCCAGGATCCTCTGAGGATCCCTCTACCTCAAATTGGAAGATCTGTACCTCCTCCTCAAACTGTGTCTGTTTGGGTCTTTTGTTTCTCCTACCCCCCCTCTGCTCCTTAGGAGGCAGACTTTCAGGGGCAAGAGATTTTGTTTCCGGTTCCTGGGTTTCCAGGGGCTGTTTACAAGTGAGGAAGGAAGCTTCCTCCAAGGCTTTACACCCCCCTTCCCCTTGTGCCTCCTCCCTGGGAACCGGTGTGTTATCGGGGTGCTGCCCCCGTCATTGTTCTGGAGCACCAGGTCCAGAGTTGGGTGCGTTCTGCGCCGGCATGCCGATCTGAGGGTTCTGCTGAGCCCTCAGTAATTGACCCAGATCCCGTGCCATATTTTGGACCTGGCGCTCTAGCTGGGAAACCCGCTCAGGCTGATACGGGGCCCTGTTTTCTCCCCTGGGCTGATCCCGGGAAGGGTAGCTATCCCTTCTTTGGTAGTACCCCTGGTTGGGAAGATTTGGGTACCCCTCCACCCTTGGCCTCCCCTCTCACCGGATTAGGTTGTCTGGGCTCAGGGAATTGGGGAAAGAATGGTGGAGGATTTTGGGGCTGGAAATTGGGTGGATACCTGGGGAAAAAGTTCTGCCCAGGGTTTGGTAAGTTTCTGCCCTCCTGTGGAAAGTTTGGAGGGAAGTTCCCTGGGTTCGGTGCTCGGTTGGATCCCCCCCCTTGTGCTGGGGGAGTCCACACATAACCCAGGATGGGTCGATTTCCCTTGTAACGGGGACTTACATAATCAGGAGAGCGAGGGACCCCATTTGTGGGGCTGCCTCCCTGGCTCCCTGTCTGTGACTGGCCCGAGGACCTTCTGGGCCTAGCATTATTAGGTGCAGGTAGGTTTTTAGGCCCCCCATCTCCAAATCCAAAACGGGGGTGACCTTTACCTCTGCCACCTTGGCAGCAGCAGGGGTGCTGTTGGCTTTGGGGTTTTTCTGGGCATTACTTTTGCTATCTACCGGTTTATGCACCTCATAGATCCGGGTAGCCTGTTCAATGACCCAGTCTAAAGATCTTTTCTCGTGAAAATCCCTCACGAGCTGGGTCATTATGTATTTGGGCAAGGCATGAAAAAATGTATTAATGAATTCTCTACTGTCTGTGCGCACCCTTCTGGTGGTCTGCGCAAAAGCACGCTTTAACTCCTGCACAAATTCTTGTGGGGCCTGATCCTCCCCACATTGTAAATTGTAGGCTGCCTTGCGAGCCTCTTGAGGATTTCTATGAATGGAAAAATGTTTCAAGATGGCCGCCTTATAGGTGGACCATCTTAAATGATTTTGGTCCTCCAGCCCCGCAAAGAAACTGGAGTATTCCGGGGAGAAGGTCCACTTTATATATTGAATACAGCTTTGGCTGTCCTTCAAATGGAACGTCTCCATCATTTGCTCAAACAACTCTAAGTGCTCTCAAACAGAATACTTAGCGTTCTTATGGTAAGGCGTGATGACGCTCCTGATCGCCTTAATCTGCTTTAAGGGGTCCTTAAGCAAGGCCCTTTTTGCCTTATTGGCCTTTTTGGTTCGGGTAACCCTTGTCCATTCATCCTCTGACTCAGAGGCACTGCTCCCAGAGGTTCCTGTCTGCTCTTCCAGGTTTTCCCGGATTCTGCGAGCCTGGGAATGGCTGGCAGAATGTGGGGACCTGGTCTCCTGTGTCCTGCGCAGTTCAGAGGAGTCTTCAGATTCCTCCTTGCTGCCAGGATTTGATGGGTACCCCCTCCACTGACCTAACTGGGCAGAGGTTTTCAGGATGCCCTTAATGGGCCTACTCTCCTGGGGTTCCCCATTAAATTGCACTGTGCTTGGGTGCCCATACCCGGATGCCCGCCCCTCCATTCCTGTGTGGTACTGGCCTATGAGCCCCATGCTTCTGGCTGGATAGTAATCTGCCATCCCTGTGGCCCTGTGCTCATGTGCGCCAGGGGACATGGGGGTGGCAGAGTCCAGGGACTGAGAGGTATGAGGGCCTCTAGTACTAGGGCTCCTGAGGTTATGCTCCGGAGTTTCCATTTCCCAGCGAACCTCATCTCTATCCGCCCCTGCTCCCTGTTGCAATGCAAGAGCCTGCATTTGTGCCTTCAGTTCCTCAGTTAAGGCCTTACTAGACTCTATCAGTCTCTCCTGCATCGCTACCTGTTGTTGGAGCCTATCATTGTGTTGACAGAGGGCCTCATTTTCCCTCTGTGCTTCCTGGTTGGTCCTGGAGAACTGGGCCAGTCTTTGCTGCAGGAGGGTTACCTCCTGAGCTGTGTCCCTATTGGCCTGCTCCTTTCTTGCTAGAGCATCCTCCACCCTCCTGGTGTGCTCTAACAAGTTCTGGTGTTCTTTTTGGAGGTCACCCAGTCCCTGGTGGGACAGGTGATTTTCTTCCATTTTTCTTTTTAAATGGCAGACTTCCTGGCCTAAGGCGTCTCTTACCTGACTAAGAGCCTGCATTTGTGCCGCCAGGTCGTCCCTTTGCCTTTGGAAGGCACCAGCTTTCTGGCGTTCTTCATCAAACTCTGCCTGGGTATCCAGGTCTTTCATAATCAGCTTGTTGCTCTCTACCTTCACTCTATCTAGATGACTTTGCAGGGTGGCTACCTGCTCCGTGCATGCCCTGTTAAAGTCTAATTGTTGCTCCAGCTTTTTCTGGCTCTGCAGTAAGGAGTCCAAACTGTCTTGGTGCTCCTTCGGCAGGGCCAGAAATCTAGTATCCTGGTCAGCCTTTTCCTGTTGCAGTATATCCATGTCCTCTTTTATTTTAATGATATACTGCCTACTATCATTTTCTGACTCCTGGCTCCTCTGCAGCCTCTGCTCAGAAGAGTCCAGATCAGATTGGGCCTTCTGTAATGCTAGCAGTTGCCTACTCACCAAATCTTGGCCTTCAGCACATTTGTCCTGCATGGCTCCCATATGTAAATATAAATATGCCGCTACCCTGGCAATCTTGTTGTGCTCATCCTTGGCCTTAGAGGACATATATAGTTCACTCAGGGCCACATGTAAGGGACCCTGGTCTCTCCATATATCTTACCCTGTTTCCGTGATTTGGGGTGTGAAGGCCTGCAACCAGACTGTTTGGTCCTGGTGAGTCCACTCACCTCTCACAAATAACTTATGTAAGAAGTGCTCTCTGGCTATTTTCATGTCTACTAAGGTCGTCATTCTAGAGATTGGTCTCTGTCCTGACTTACAGAAGTTTGTATTTTATTTTTGCAAAACAGACCTTTTCCTAAGAGCGTTCCTATGAGGAGTGCTTTACAGCGTAACACAGCGTGGTGATCCGACCGGATATGTGTATCTGGTCAGCTGGCACACTGTATTAATCTGCGCAAGTGATAGATCTAATCCAAACGTCCGGCACGAGCCCCCAATTTGTAAGAGGATTCAATTCAACACTACAGCTAAGTCAACGCCTAGTTATAATACTGAATGAAAACCCTTATTGATATATCTTTATGTCCAGTTCATGCGTTCTGGATGACTACCCCTATATAACACCCCTCTCTTGGAATCCTCCTGACCCCACTGAGCCAAGAAGTAGTTCTGTTTTGCAAGTTAAAAGGTTTAATTGATAGTTTAAACAATAGGTATATATATCACACTTTAGAATAAATTAATAATTGAATAGCACACTTAATCTGATATGATAAAGATTAACAACGGAGAATCTGGCACTAGCACACTTCTTGATAATCACTAAGGAGTTGACATGAAATGGATAAGATAGCAACAATACTTTTATGGTTTCAAATGGATGCAATGTGGAATGAAATGCAGTACAGAAAATAACTTGATAGAATTTCAGCAAAGACAATGTAATCACTTTCTTGTACAATTCACCCCCCCCTTTTATGCAATGCAAGGAAATGGAAGGAAGGCACACAATTCTCAGAAATGCAATTCAAATGTAATTCAGTTCACCCAGCAACTTAGACTACAGAAGTTGAAAACACAGGCCCAAATGCTTTTAAATGTGCTGGTAATGTAGAAAAAAATATGCTAAAATGCTTTTAATTCCCTCTAGGAGGTTCAGGGTGAGTGAAATCAAGTTAATATTAGCCCAGGCTCACTCTAGCAGTGATGCAGGGATAGTTTTTATGAGGCAAACGATTTTTTTTCAGAGGAAAGCAAAAGCAGCTATCTTTTTGCAAGTGGAGAAATTTTCAAATTGCGGCAAAATTCGCGAATGCGTCTGGCGCGATTACAGAGGAACTACAAGGGCTAGCAATAGGAAAGCCTAGGATCTCAGCTTCCAGATGAAAGTTACTGCAAGTCTCTAGCACAAACGGTCGCGGAGATATGAGCGATTAAATAAAGGTCGTTTTTCAGATTTTAAATTTTAAAGTTCAAAAAGACAAGTGCAGCTTGCAACTAGCAAATCACAGGTGACAGCTTTACAAATGACAGGTGACAGTTAGGAGGCAGTTCTACTTAGATTAAATAGATTGAATTATATTATGTTAACTAAGAGATTGGTTCTGCACAGTTTTCTAGGTACTCACACTATATTTAGAAATATGCCTCGCCACGGATCTGGTCAGGTTTTAGACTGGACTCTGGTCTCTGCACTTCACAGTGATCTGGGTCAGCTCTCTCTTGTTCTGCTAACAGGTCAGCCATCTCTGCTGGTCTGGTCTGGGTCTCTGAAGGTTGATGGAGGTAAAGTATGGATTTTCCCGGCAGAGCTTCCATCTGCAAATGGATTTGAAGGTCCCTATCTGTCCTGTCTCTCTGCTTTTATGTGTTTTGAAAATGGGTGTGTGTGAGCAGCATCACTAGCCAGCCCCTCTCCACTTGTCATTGGCCACTTCATCCGCTTCCACTTGATTGGGGGAATGAAATGACGTGTCATCATGATGAGGTCTGTTTATGATACAGAGAACCCACCCCTGTCAACTTTACACACAATCTATATTTGCTCAAAAAAACATATTTGCACAGGTACACATTTGTTTAAAATTACATGCACCCTTCACATATCACAGGAGATATACCCTGTCCAAATCTGCTCTTCCTGGGGGCTTGCATTCAAAAATGGCACATATTTCACTTTTTAACTGGTTTCGCAATTTCGGACATTAACCCAAATTTACACACATGTGCGCAAGGAGTATGGACATTATTTGATGAAGTGTCAGATTTTTCACATGCACACATTTTGAGTAATATCCTCTTTTCCGCTAAAACCCCCCTGAACATGCCACCGGTTCTAAAAACCTCTTAAAATGTGGGCAGAAAAATCACAAGAATTATGGTGTCATTTATACAATTTTCACATGTCCGCTCTATGAGTTATTCATCTTTTTAGAGTTATGTTCTGGCCCCAAAGGGGCGTGGTTTTCCTCCAGCACAAGGTTGAATTTCTGGTTTTTCCAGTTCTGCCAAGCCAGCTTGCTCTCACAGGCAGTGCCCCTCCCCTGTGCTTCCAGGAGAAATCTCCATTTACGACTCCCGCCATAAAACATTTGCCTGAGTCAAGGCAGGGCTTTGTTCAATTTCCTGCAGAGCCCAGGTAATTCAATCAGGGAAGTGCCATATCCCTTTTGGTCTGAGCAGCAAAAGGGCAGCTAGGCCTGGGAACACAGCTGTGACTCAAGTTTCACTCCTGATGGGGGTAGTTGCCAGGCAAATTGGAATCTCTTTAAGCCAGTTTTTAGCTACATGTCATTTCTGTTCCCCAGTTTCTGCATTCAAATAAAACTAAACATTTTCACATATGCAGCTAGAAGGCTGATTCTAATTTTAAAACTATGACATTTAAACAATTGCAACCTATGTGACACTCAAAAGTAGGTCACTCAGTCAATTTAAACATTTAGATTTTTTTAGTGTCTTTCAGTCCAAATTTACTTAAACTGCTGAAATCCACAGCTCAAACCTTCAAGTCACTTCAGAATCTAACTTTACATTGTATCCACCTCTCAGTAAGTCTTTCTTTGGCCTGTTTTGGGTTCATTTATTCAGTTTTCTACAAAAAAGTAAAATCTAGTGGTTTTAAAACGCCGGCTTTCTGATAGTGGTGAGTACTGGTACTGCACCCCTTTTTGGGATTTAAGAAAATGAATTCCCAACAGTTATGGGTTTGCTTTTGGCAATCAGCATTGCCACTCCCAATGGTTTCAGACTACTGTGTGGGTAGTCCCATGGTGGTTTTAGGCAGTTTCCTTCTGTGCCCATAACATTGGCAAAAATGGGTGGCAGCCTATTCTTCATGCATTTCCCTGTGCATTTTCTGGGAAGCTCTGGCCATCATGATGTTTTCCATGTCAGTACTGCACAGTTTTGAGGTAGGGCTCGGATGCATGGGTAAATACATCCCACAGGCCTTAGGTCAGTAGTGGAGGTAATCGTATCTGCTGCTATACTCAAATGTTTGGTTAGAAATGGAGGCAGTGTTTGTGACTGAGAGAAAACCTTTACACTTGGTTTACTAGCAGGTTTGACTGAGGACACGAAGGGTGGTGGCAGTTTTGAAAGCCCATGCTTCCTCTTCAGATGTAATTTACTGGTTACTACCTGCCCACTTCTTAATGATACCGCCTACCTTTAACGCTGACAGTGTACATTAAGTGGACAGTATGTTTTTGCCTGCACCTATAGAGACTGCGCCAACGCAGCAACAGAATCCACAGTAGAGGGCAAAGCAACTAGTTGGAGCTGCAGATGCAGCAGGAACTGCAGACGAGGCTAAAGCTCTGTTTAACCCCTTGATTGGCGGGCTATTATGCAAGTCTATGCAAAAAGGACAAGCATACTCGTCCTTGGTACTTTTAAAGTAGTGTTAACAATAGTTGTGGCTACAGTAGCAATAGCAACTTAACTGATGGGAGGGAACCTTTATGGTGTTGGTGATCTTGACTCCAGAAAATGTGGGGGAAAGGGTGTATCTGGGAGTGTGTATTTTTCCTGCTTATGATTCCTTGGATATTATTCCATGGGAACCAAAAATATTCACCAAAGATGTCAGATGAGTCACCAGGATTTCAATTTAATTCTATCAGGTATCAGCAGCATATCGCTGGCCTTATCTGTATTTAAGTCTACACCCAGCTTTGCTTGTAACCAATAATCCTGAATGTGGGCAATCGTGCCTGCTGCTTTTACCATTACCCTGACATGACTTTAGGCATACAACTTAACTTATTAAAACAATTCCTCTATGGTTTTCACCAAAAGAGGGGAATCAGCACCGTGCACCAGGTCACTGCCATTGAAGCCATTCCCCTGCTCTGCAATCACAGGCTACCATGTGGTCTCAGGCACTCACCTTTGGGGAATATTGCGATATTGCCAGGACCTGTTAAATCCAGATATCAGGGTGGTGGTTGCTTTTTCAAGGGATAGAAGGACCGTCACATTGCCTCAGTAGGAATTACAGGGATGTTGTGGGGACACCATATTTTTAAGAGGGAGGTTCCTGCCTCCTCACTAGTAACTGGTTGGTCAGATTCCCCTCGTGTTACTCTTGTATGGCTTTCTCTTTTGCGTCTTTCTATGCTGGTGTAGGTGCTCATCGGATCTTGTACGGTAGGATTGCATGAGTTGTGTGCATTGCATGGTTTCTGCTTCACGGCTTAGTGAGACTCCAGTCCTAATGTTTTCCTTTCTATTGGCTTTAGCTGCATGAATGGTGTGACACCAAAATGCAGCCATCCACTGACACGCTGGGCTAGACACTACAGATGCAAAGGTAAATGAGGTTGGAAAAGATATATGGCCACCCACTTGTGGCATTGTCAAGCTGTGCAAAAGGCAACTATGGGTGGAATAGGTAAGATGGTTCTGATGGCTGTGCACCAGATGGGACCTGAAGTTCATCAAGCAAGGTCTGTTTGGCAAAATGATTCAGGTTCAAACAGCCATTATCACCACTACTGCTGCTTCTCATGCTAGCTCCAATCCCAATCTTCTGGCCATGTAGCTTTTCCACCTCTTCAGAACATCAGAGGTGGTTTGGGCTTGGACATAGGGGGGCCTGCCCCAACCTCTTTGCCAAATAAGAACCATGTTGGGCAAGAAACTGTTGGATATATATATAATCTGAAAAAGAAAGGTGATCCAAACGAGATTTGCGGTGGGAAAGAGTTGGTTTCACACTAGCATGGAGGGGGGAGAGGGAAAGAAGATCACGTGGAGCATAATTGTTTGGGGTGGACTAGAGAGCATGTTTTGGACATAATTTGTTTGTCTTGCGACAGGAATCCTATGGCATTCCTGTGGGATACCTACAGGAATGTCACAAGAGAGCAAAAATATGTCACGGGTACTGGCAAGTAAAGGGGGTTGTAGACAGATAGGCAGACATCGAAAGCAGGAGGGGGCACATGGTTAGTGTTGGTGGGGGTAAGGAAGACTTTTCAAGTGTCAGGCATTTCCCCATCACCATGGCAGTTGGCAAATGATGCACTACTGTACTGGCCATGGGTGGAGGGCATTGGCAGCAGAATCTGGTTAATTATTAGACAAGGGAACATGGGTAATGGCCATAGGTCAAAGGGCATGGTCAGTGGGTCTTGGTCTCTGATAATAAATGGTGCAACATGGAAAAAGGCCACGGCTGAATGCCATAGCCAGTGGGCCTCGGAGAAGATATGGCATAAAAAAGCATTGGCATTCAGTGAAAAGACTTTAGTTCAGACTGACTTAAGATGGTACAATTAACTGCAGCAAAACTCAGGAAAGTCAACAGGTGCAAAACTGATGACCATCTTAACTCTGACAACACGCCCTCCCCCATGTTGCTTAGCTCATGAGCACATGCACACAATCACAGGAAGTATCAGCAAGGGACTCAAAGATGATGACTGGGATTACATCTCTCCTTGCTTTGAGTTAAGATGCTCGTCACCTCCAAGTCTCCCTGAATTTTCCAGGTTATGTTTTTATGAACCAGACCATCTATTAACTAAACCTTTTTCATGTATACAATTAATTAAGTGAATGGTCTAACTTCCATCAATGGTCTACTTACTATTGTTATCATCTTTCTCATGTACTGCACTGTCCCTGACCCCTTCCCACGCACTTGCACGATCTGAATGACACCTGGCCTAGTAGGATCGTTGTCCATCCTCCCTCTGTTCCCCCTACCTTGCCTCGTCGCGCCTTGAAACACTTGTGTATAGGCGCATTATAAATACCATATCATATCATATCATATCATGACTAAACTGGATTTTTCAGTCATGTTTGTTTTTCATATATATATATATAGAGAGAGAAGGAGAGTGAGAGGGGACATTCGACAACAACAATTCAAGATATGCTCCATCTGGGTCTTATAGTCACTGTATCTAGAATTGTATTATATGCCAAGATACGCAGCAAAAAACAAATGCAGTGCAGAATATACACGATGTGCCATCTGTTTTACTTCTTTATTGAACTGTTGAAGTCTACTTGTCTTTGTTCTATGAATTATTGACACTTGTTTCCATCCATACTCAACTCAAATGTGAACAACGTCGACATCACTTCTAGTTTTTAATTACATTTTAAGAAACAAATGTCTGAGGATATATGCATAATTGAAAATTATTATCTCAATACAGAAAAAAGACAGGTTAGCTTGCTTTAAATATTTTGCAAATAAAAGACAGTTGTTTGCCTTAGGCTACTCATCAGATGTAGACTATTAGATTCTCCAGTGTTGATATGGTGTTCTTTATATTCCTACTAGAGCCAATATATAATGGGTCGAAATATTCTTTTTCCCCTAGTGTTAAAATGCATCAGCATCAGCTTGTTTGTTTGTTTGTTTCTTTATTTGTAATGCGCTCCATACCCAGAGGCAGCAGGGCGCAGCAGGAAAGAGAATGCAAAGCTTACAATGTTACAGAGTTATACACTTATGCATAAATATGCATGTACAAAAATTACAGAAATATACAATATACAGTATCCTGAACAGAATAATAGTTGATATGGAAGTACAGTGCAGTAAGAAATATGTACAACATATTTGTAGGTTGTTGTAGGGTAAGACCCACAAATCAACCATAAAAAGTAATCCAAATGAGTCAATAAAGTGCACAGGAACAGGAAACACTAAAATCTGTGACATGCATCCACGACCAGGAATCATTTACAAGAAATCATTCAGATAGCATTACACAATGGTGGAGTTTTATAGTGAAGTGCAGAGTTTGATTGTTGGAGTTCCTGTGGCCATCCTGGGTTGGGCCACTTCAATCATCACCAACCGATGACATTGTGGGCTGCGAACAGTGTGGCAACAATTGTAAATTATACATCATGGTCTCATGTGAATTGACCCGCTGGCACCATCTTACTGTTCCTTCCCCTTCCAGCGACGTCAAAGGGCAGCATACTATTGCAGCGTCTGATTGGACACATGTAACACTTTTTTCGTACCTTCGCCTGACCTATGGACCCTTCATATGGTCTCTGTGCTCTCTCCTTTCTCCTCTTCTCCCATTAATGGTGGCACCCGCTGGGATATCCTCTTGGCCTCCTTCCACTCCTCTAAGGCCATCATTAATGTCTACATTAATGGGACCGTCTTGGTCCAAGGCCCTCAGGCCAACCTTCATCTCTTTGATAGACGCTTCCCACGCCTCATCAACTTCCTTTCCTCTCCTGCTGTCCCCCCTCCTCTGTCCTCGGCTTCCTTGCCTCTACGCTCCCTCCCTGCCCCCTCTCGTGCTACTTCTTCACCTCCCTCTTCTACACCTCCGCAGGGCGTACCTCTGATCTGTACCCCTCCCCGGAAGTCCTTCAAGGATGGCAACCTTCTCCACATTGCCACTCTTAACTCTCGCTCTGCAATCAAGCATTCTTCTGATGTCTGTCACCTTCTTGAGGAACTGGACCTTGACGTCCTAGGTCTCACTGAGACCTGGTTCACGGCCAGCTCTGTCACCAGCCTTGACACACTCCTACCTGACGGTTACAAGATCCTCTCTGTGCCCAGGCCCAACCGTGCTGGTGGGGGTGTGGCCCTTATCTTCCCTGAGTGGATTCCTGCCTCTGTCACTCCTACGCAGTCCTACTCCTCTTTTGAATGCCTTGTCTGCCGTCTCTCTCTCTCTCCTAGCCATTCCCTTACCCTGGCTACTGTCTATCGGCCACCTGGTCAAATCTCCTCCTTCCTCTCTGAGTGGGCTGACCTCTCCTCCTCACTCCTGTCCTCTACCACTCAACTCCTCTTTCTTGGTGACTTCAACATCCACTTGGATGCCTCCTGTCCCCCCACGGGACTTTTTCGTGACCTCTGCGACTCTCTCTCACTCTCTATTCTCCCGTCTGGGCCTACTCATTCTGCAGGGCACACTCTTGATGCTCTGATCTCTTCTGACCTTCCCCTCTCCGTCCCTCTCTCCACTCCTCTCTCCTGGAGTGATCACTTTCTCCTATCCTCCCACCTCACCCTCCCTAGCCCTCAGGCAAAGCCACCCTCACCACTGCCACCCACCTTCTCGGTCATCCGACCCATGAAGCGCGTGTCAGTTGAGGCTTTCGCAGCCACCTTCTCACCCCCACCTCCCCCTCGGCTGACTCCCACCCTGACACAGCCCTCTCCATGCTCCACTCTGCTATATCTGATACTCTTGATATCCTTGCCCCTGTCATGAGAATCCGCCTGAAGCCCAAAGCCAAATGTAACTCCTGGTATGACTCGGATCTTGTCACCCTAAAACGCAAGTGCAGGGTGGCAGAGAGGAAATGGCGTGCTTCATGTTCATCCTCTGACAAACTGGCCTGCCGCCTGCTCCAAAGGCAATACCGTCTCTCCGTTCTCACCAAGAAGAGAGCCCTTATCCAAGCCCGCATCTCTGCGGCATCTAACAACTCGGCCGAACTATTTAAAATCTGCAAGGAGCTTGCCAACCCTGCTGCAGTCTCTACCTCTCCTGTCCCCTCCCAGTCCCTCTGCACTGCACTGGCCTCTCACTTCATCTCCAAAACTCAGGACATCCTATCCTCACTCTCCTCCTACCACCTCCCTCCCTCCCTGTCCGGCTCTTCCTCGGGCCCTTCTGCAGCCACCCCTCCTCCCTCCTTCTCTGCCTTTCCCCTTTTTTCTGCTGACGAGGTTTCCAGACAAGTCCGATCTATGAAAGTCTCGTCTAAACAGGTTCACCCCTGTTCCTCCAAAACTATCAAGGACCACATTGGCCCCTGCCCTGGCTGACTTTTGCAACCACTCCTTCGCCTCTGGAGTTTTCCCATCCCCCCTTAAGCACTCCCTTGTGCACCCTCTTCTTAAGAAACCCTCTTCTGACCCCTCCTGCCCGGCTAACTATCGCCCAATCTCCATCACTCCCTTCCTGGGCAAGCTCCTGGAGAAACTGGCCATCTCCCAGCTTAACCTCCATGCTGAATCTGTTGGCAGTCTTCATGACCATCAATCTGGCTTCAGAGCTGCCAGAAGCACGGAAACTGCTCTCCTGAACATCAGTGAGGACCTGCTTTTGAACCTCGACTCCAACACTCCGTGTGTTCTCATTCTGCTCGATCTCTCTTCTGCCTTTGACACTGTCAACCATGCCATCCTGCTCAACCGTCTCCGTGATAACCTGGGTATCACTGGTCAGGCTCTGGCGTGGCTGACCTCTTTCCTCTCCAATCGACCCTCCCAGGTCCAACTCGGGTCCTTCCTCTCTGACATCTTTTTCTCCACCTGTGGTGTCCCCCAGGGATCTAATCTCTCCCCCTGGCTGTTCAACCAGTATCTGGCACTCCTTGCCCACCGCATAGCCGCTCTCTGCCCCAACTTTCAGTGCTATGCGGACGATACCCAGCTCATTTTCAGGCTACCCTCGGCCTCCTCCTCTCCCTCCCTCATCTCTGACTGTCTGTCTGCTATCCAGGAATGGTGTGCCGCCAATGACCTCTGCCTTAATGCCAGTAAGACTGAGATTCTGCTCATCGGCACAGCCACTCCCTCCTTCCCTGCAGCTCTCTGGCCGGCCTCTCTTGGCCCTCTTCCTGCTCCTACCTGCAAGGCAAAAAACCTTGGGGTTATCTTCGACTCCACACTCTCCTTCTCTCCTCATATATCTGACGTCTCTAAGAAGTCACACTACCAGCTGCACCTCC
Organism: Ambystoma mexicanum; assembly: GCF_040938575.1. Classification (NCBI taxonomy): domain Eukaryota; kingdom Metazoa; phylum Chordata; class Amphibia; order Caudata; family Ambystomatidae; genus Ambystoma; species Ambystoma mexicanum. Next base: position 973,254,503 of record NC_090933.1, on the reverse strand, counting down.
TCAGAGGTATTCTTCCCTTCCTCTCCTTCCCCCAGAAGCTCGCTGTCTCCCGAGCCCTGGTTCTCTCAAAACTGGACTACTGTAACAGCCTTTATCTTAATCTGCCTGCCTCCACACTCCGCCCTCTGCAACTCATCCAGAACAGAACTGCGAGACTTGTCCTTGGCCTCAAGCCCAGGGACCGTATCTCTCCAGGACTGAAATCTCTACACTGGCTCCCAGTGGCTGCGAGGATAAAGTTCAAAACCCTCTGCATTGTCCACAAGGCCTTCTGGGGCCTGGGGCCTAAATACCTTCAACTCTCTCTTCCTAATTATCTTCCTTCCCGAGCCCTTCGCTCATCCGTCTCCAACTCCCTCAGTGTCAGCCGCTTCTCGAAGCAACGAGCTGGGGGTAGATCTCTCTCCGTGGCAGGGGCCTCCCTCTGGAACAGCCTTCCTGCCCCCCTGAAACTTGAGGAGAACCATCTCCGGTTCCGGAAGCACCTCAAAACCTTCCTCTTTGCTTCTGCTTTCTCTCTCCCTCTCCCCTGCTAATTCTTCGCTGAAACTGCACTGAATCTGCAACTGGGCCACTCTCACCGGTCCTTGGCCCAGCCACTCTCCACTTGCACTGCGGGACTGTCTCTGTATCCCTACAGCCCCCCCTTCCCAGCACTTGTTCTGCACTTACCTTGCACTTGCCACCAGCTGGCCCTTTTATTTATTTATTCTACTTACCTTGTACTGCACTTCCTCCCTCCCCTTCCCCATGCACCTCTCCCCTCCCCCTCCCCCTGCACTTGCGCGATCTGAATGACACCTGGCCTAGTAGGATCGTTGTCTGTCTTCCCCTTGTTCCCCCCTCCCTGCCTCGTCGCGCCTTGAAACACCTGTGTATAGGCGCGTTACAAATGCCATATCATATCATATCATTCCTTCCTTTCTCATGGCTGATGTGCATGACATTGATTTGCTGTGCTCTTGCACCTGTTGCTTTGAGCTGAATACTGGTTGGGACTATGTGCATTCTGCTGCCATATGAACTAGTCGCATTACAAGTTGACTCATTCTTAGGATTTTCTAAGAGGTCCTAATCAATGCTGTAGGGTCTGGGTGTTTCCAATCTTCTCTACATGACTATGTCTCATGCCTGTCTATGCACAGGGTCAGATTCTCACCAGGGCTGAAAACGTGTCTTTGTTAGTTTTAGGGGACATGGGCTGAATTTCTATTTGTTATATGTCTCACTTGCTAACTGCGTGGAACTGGACTGAATTTTCTCCTTCGAAACCAATCACTGTGCAGCCTTCTGCCCCATGCCCTTGCAGACCGTGCTTCTCTTAGCAACATTTGATTAGCTCATGCTTCCTTGTACTTTCGGCTGGGAAGCGGTTCACCTCATACTCATGCAATCGCTGTGTGACTTTACACTGTGCTCAAGGCTGCAAACCTTGCCACTGTATTCCTTTGTGATGTCCTAATCTGACTGCCTTTGTTGTGTAAAAAACAATTTCTGATGATCTGAGATCTGTCATTCAAATGGCTTAGGCCTTGTCTTCAATCTTGAGGCATACAAAAGTTCAGGCCCCTATAGAGTGTGGATGAGTGCACGCATATATGTATAATTGTATTGTGTATTATATTTGTATTACTTAATGTCATTATTGCACGCTCCTACCTAGCTAGTGTATTTCTTAGTTCATATCAACTAGGCTATTGTGTATATATGTGCTTTGGTTAGGCCCTAACATATGTGCATATGTTATTCTGTCATGGCGTGTGTGTTCTCCTCTATATGTGTTCATTGACATATATGTGCTTATCTTTTTCATGTGACTTTGAGAATTATCCCTGCTTCTGGCATATTATGTTCATAGCTAAATCCACTGCAGTGTGCTTGTCTACTTAATGGCTGCTCTGGCTTCTATCACGCTTCTTGCTAGTGGGCCTACATGCTGCACCTAATCCTACATGCATGTCACTTTGACGTTAGTCATATACTTATTGATTTAGGGTGTCTTTCACAGCTTGATCCACCTATAACTAATGTTCATGTGTATGCGTGCTGTTTTATAGTGTATCTCTCGATGACAGGGCAATCTGCTTGCGGCCTGTGTGGATTTGGTTTTTGATGTATGTCTTGACTCTTGCCTCATGGGTTTTCTTAGTTTTTGTTTCCTCTCGTGGGTGGGATGTTCATTCCAACAATCTGCGCTGTCCTGCGATGATTCCCCTTAGGTAATGGCAGGGTCCTACAGTGCAACACACACGTGTGATTCTGTGTGTGAATGATAGCCCAGCCGTCTATGTGGCTGTGAGACATGTGGTTTATGTGGGATGCATGCAGTTCAATCCTGAGGCCTAAACTGAACCGCCAAGCCACTGTGCATGAACCATGACAACCCCCTCGGATGATCCATTTTGCACACCGTTTTGTGTATAGGCAATGTCACAAGTAAACACTGCGTAATCTGTCGCAGGTTGTATATTGTGTCTGTAAATGCAGTGTTTCATTTAACCATGCAGGAGAAGTCATAACATACTAAACCTACGCATATTTCCGGAATTCACAATACTTCCCTGCCTCCAATGTTGGAATTCACTTGTCAGGTAGAAAGTATCCTCATGTGTTTTTCCTTGGTTAGTTATGGGGACACAGTGGGGGGAAAAGTAGCAATTGTATGAGTGCAAGTCCAGATCTCGTCACGAAATTTGTGAGAGGGGACATTAAGAGATGCTCAAAGAAAACACATTTTTTTGTAAAATAACTACTGAGCTTCCACAACTGGAATTCATATTTTATACAGTCTGCAAGTTGTCTTTTACTTCCGGGTGCATACAGTTTTATTTTTTTTATTGTTCTGCACTTGGAAGCGTCCAGCTATAAGGTTCTGCTTGCACAGTGAATGAGGTCAATTGCGGGGCATTAGTCATTTTTTGTTAGGAATGATACTTCCTGTGTTTACCGTAATCTCCTTCCTACGTGCTCATGTATCCACCGTGCTCCTGCTGTCTTTCGGTGGTAAAGCCCGCTATTCTAGGCAATATGGTAAAGCATTCTCACTGCAATGAATGCTTTTTTTTTCAAATCGCCCAATATGTATCGTGTTGTGTGACTTTGAAATCTAGGATGACTGGTTGTCCTCTCCTGCTCTGTCCCCTTCACTTATTGTAGGTTGCCACACAACACATATAACGCAGACGCATATCCATAGAGTTGTATGCCTACATTTAATTCAGGGAGCCATCACATACTGATTGTAGTTTTGTCCATGCAGAGTTCATCTATTCAGAAATCAGCAGTTTGCTTATTCTTGTGTATTCCCTCAACATCCTATTATCGATCACCAAACATTTGGAATGCTATGGTATTGTTTATTTATAAAGCGCCTATACACAGGCAAGTGTTTCAAAGCACTCAAAAACAGTTGTTATTAATGAACGAGGTCATTCTGCTTTCCTAGGTACTATACATTCTAAAGGTGAAAACATGTTAAAAAAAGAAAATGCAAACAATGACTATCACGTCCCAAAAAAACGGCAGGCAATTCACGAGAAGGTGTGCTTGAAATAAGTAACACCTGACCACGAATATTCGGAGATCAACTTTCTATATGTGATGTTCAACTCATGTGAGTGTGTGTGTCTTTCGGTGCACACTGAGGCCCCCTATTAAATTGTGGTGGGATAAGGAGCCCGATAAATAGTGTGCATTTACAAACGTCAGCCCCCAAGAGTCTTTACATAATACGAATATATATTGCTCACACAATGAACAGTGCTTTTCCAAAATGCCAGCTAAATCCTTGAACGCGTCAGGGTACTGCCATCGCTTTCCTTCAGTCATGTTCGTGACGGGTAGCATCATGGCAACTTTTCTTTATACACAGAGCAGAGCCATTCTAAAATGCCAAACCAATCTCTCCTTCCCCCATTGCTTTCCTAGACCTCGCTTGATATGCACTAAGATCTCGAGCATCATCTCATGGCCTTCGAGATGCTGCAGTGAACTGAATCCATATTCCTCACATGAGCCGTCCAGCAGGGGGATTGAGCTTCCTCTGATTCCGCTTCCTGCGGGGGCATGGGCAGAGGCAGTTGCTAGCTGGAGGCTGGCCTCCTGAAACTGACACGTCGAAGAGCGAGATGATTGAGTGTGTCCCTGATGACCGCTGATCTCTTTGCCACTCACTTCTGATCCTCAGCAGTTGTTTCCTTACATACATCCATCGACTCAGGCCCATGACTGAGGAATCATTGTCGCATCAAAAGATATTCTTTGCAAAAGCAATTGCTGATTCTAGATTTAAGCAGGTGTCTTTCTTTCTGTGTCTCTCTCGAATGCTACAGTCGTTATAGGACGGGAACACTGCATTATCGTATATACATAAACTCAGAGCTTTTCGTCTGTGTCTTTCTGTCACTTTAAGACTGTGAGAACATTTTTGCCACAATAAACGCGTTGCATTTGCTATGCTTCATGATTGTACTGCCCGTAAAATAAGTGCATAACCGCCGTCTGACTTTGACAGCCTTGCATCATAAGTCTCAACGTGGCCTAAAGTGGCAAATAAAGTGGACATGTGCACATTAGATGTGGAAATTGGCCTGGCGAGGAGAAGCATGCATGAGCATCCTTAACACCTTTGCCCTGGGCTCCTCTCCATGCTTGCAGCGCTCTATAAATATCAGATTCACTCATATCATCCTCCCTGGCACACAACCATCTCACACTTGCTCCCACTCACTCACGTTATCACTCAGAAATCTAGTCATTCACTCACCCATTGTCTATCACTTGTTCACACTTTACATCTAATCCACTCACTTAATTTTGTCTGAGGCATTACAACAATAGGGGGGAGGGTGTGGCAGTTTGTATAGGTCCACACCCTGTATATGGTCCTCAGTCAAACCCAAGGGTCCCTAATGAGGTATGCAACCATAACACCTGCTACATCCCACACCCACATGACTGTAATGCCATTATAATGAGGGTAGATCACAAACGCAGGTTAAGAGCATATTATATACAAATGAAAACATTTAACGTTGCTCAGAAACGTGCAGTGAGCATTGCCATGTGGAATGTTGGCTAAACAAGACCCTGAGCGTTGAGGAGGAAGTCCTCTGCAGACCCATTGACGACAATGGCCAAGCCAAAATGCCACTGTTAACATATTGAAATAATAACACATTTCACAGCCTTCACTGGACAGTAACAGTGAGGGCCTTAACTCTAGACTATAGCACCCTTCCTTACCATCTGGAAAAGCCTGTAAAATGGGGTGTTAGTCTTATTAGTACCCAAACATGCGAGGTGCTAGGAACAATGAATTTGACTGACATAATAGGCTGTAGCAGGCATGCAACCTATTGTTGGTGCCAAAGCAATTATCAAGTAACATGGCCACTGTGCTCTAGCACCTTGAAGCATCTCTTGTGCTTAAGATCTCAGACCAAATAACCAAACAGACTCAAGGAATATGGCAAAGTACTACTTTGGTCTCATTTAATATAGCAGGGAGACGCAGGGAGAACTGACAGGCATCAGACTAATGCATGCACACGCACACATGAACATGATTACACAGAGGTCTTATACCCCAATATGCATCATCTATGACATCATCCCACGTGGCAAATCATAAAACCTATTGACGGGAGAGATTGGTTAAGGGAACATAGATACCTATATACTATGTAAGTACTAACAAGATTACTGGAGACCCCTTATCTGGTAGGCACGCCTTGGACAACCTCTAAATATGCATAGTAATGATTATAGTGAACAAAATAGCAGCAGATTGGTCTATGCAATTTTGTATGTTAGGTTGTCCCTTAAACCCACTTATTGGTTGGCATACATTCCCAACCTTGGACTTTCAGCTCTTTAGCAGCACGTATGTGAAACGAAAACTAGGTGCTTTGAATTGCATCAGATTACTCCCTGTTCTCACAATTAATCCATCATTCCTCATTCATCGGCCATAAGCACAAGTCTTCCATCTGTAGATGACCTTGTAGCCTGCTCACTGTTCTGGAACATTTGAGAGAGTGTGAGCACACAACTATCTTCGTCTGAAGCTCTAATGAATAGTCCTTGTCTTTGACTTCTGAGTCACATGCGAAGAGGCCACAAATGTGTCCTTTTCTGCCTTTCATTTACTGCTATATGATTCAATTATGTGTGGTGCTGTCACTCCTCTTGGCCTCTATAGACTTGTTCACTCTACTCATACATTTTTAAATGTCCAATATGTTGGCTGTTGCAGTTGTTTTCTTCTTCCATAATCTAAGAGGCATGTTTCACATTCAGGGCTTCTCCATAAACCTCCCCTTGTACCTTGCAATTATTCCTTAAAATAGTATCCTTGATCCTAGGCCAACCTCGACTCATCGCTGTTTTGCACACAAGCTGTATTTCCAGCATCTCCTGATTCTGCAACCTTGGTCTGTCTCTAAGGTAGCCTGGTTGAATTCGACATTATCCAGCATCCATTTTCCTATCATGGCCGTCCTTGCCACATTATACGTTCCTCCATAGCAAGTTCTATATGTCTCATCTATCTTGCGTTACTGCATATTTGCAGTTATTAACCAGTAAGTGACTTAATTATTCTTTATATACATGATTACTTTAGCTTTAGGTACATATTTCTCTTGGTGCTTCAGTTATGTCACTCTTAAGTATTTTCAAATTGTTTTAGCATAGATTCATATATCCTCTTTATGACATCACTCTGCCCTCGTCAGATGTCACTTAACGCTCCATGATGTCCACAGGTGCGTGCTGACACCCTTCCATATGGCATCCTTCCACACTTTCAGTGCGAGGGTACATTCTATATTGCTGTCTGAGTGAATAACATCTCTCATACACTCAATGAGGTAATGGAATTAGACAAGGGGTCCAAGCCATATCCCTTTATCTGCTGTTCCAATATGTATGTGGTGGGGAGGTGGGAACTAGTGAGAAAGTATTCACCTGCTCCTCTATATCACCATGAAAACAGAGAGTGGGGCTTTGTATGGAGCCCCTATTCCAATCTCATGGTGGCCAACGTAACAGGTGTGGCGCAGAATGGCACATGGTCACTGGACACAAAGAATTAAGTAAGAATCATGGTGGATGAGGTTGGATGCAGCAGATGCGGAAGTGGATGGGAAAGGGAGGAAAATAGGCCAGTGAATGCATGCAGCCCGCAGCTTAATCCGAAAGGATGTAGTGGTGTGTATTCTTTTAGCCATTAAGCACTTTAGCTGGATTCCTCAAGTGAGCATGACTGGCCCTTGTAGCAAAACAACCCAAACTGTTTTAAACAAATGTGTAACTCTCACCTGATATCCACGGGGACACAACCCAGCCGGTCCAGACTTCCGACCACTTCGAACCCTTCCCTGGACTTTGCTCAAGCAAGCACTGGGCCTGAAACACAGTATTACCAGAGGTCAATTCCCTCTTGGTCTTGCTTGTCTGGCCCCCCTTTTCTTCCGTGAGTCCCAACCTTCCCCCGGACCTCTCCTCACCTTGTTTTTTGATGTGGGGCCCTCTCTGTCTTGCCTTCGGTGCAAGGGTGCATTGGGTAATGCGGGCTGGAAGGTGCCTAGTTGCTTCACTGGCACGGGCCCGGCAGACAGGGCTTGCTGCGACTTCAGCCCGGCCGGTAAGTGGAATGAGTCTTACAAAAGTTCTGATGGCTCTAGTCCCTTTAAAACTGTGTCTTTCTTTCCTTACGTGATGAAGGTCTTGAGGATGGTGACGCGCTGCTGAATTAAGTAGGAATGCGGAGCGTGATGCTTATTGGTTTCCTTAGCACTAACCAATGTTCGTCTTTTCCGTGTCCTTTTAGGTGCCGCAGTTACCCAGCATGGAAGCGATGAGCGACGGTGAGAAAGCGCGATGTGCGGCGCCTCTTAAATGTTTTGCGCTAACCTGATGTGTCTTTTTCCCTTTTTTCAGATCGGCGGGATGCTCCGGAGCAGAAGTTGTCCGATCGACGGGAGTTCAGGTAAGGATTAAACGCTATTTGCAAATTCGAGTGAGCTAAGTATTGCTGAATGCTTGCTAACATCTTTTCTTCTATTCTTCTCCCTTTTTGTAGGGCGCGGCGTGCTGAGATGGAGATGACTCTGCCGTAGGAATCCGCAAGACTGGGAAGTGCCGGACAGAAGTTGGATGCTCTTCGAGATGAGTACTGGCAACGATGTTCTTATTCTTGGAGGTGCGCTGGCGCTGAAGAAAGAAGTGGGCCTCTAGGAGATCCGAGCATGGTGAGTGTCACACTGAAGGTGCAGAGAAACACAAAGCATGTTTCTCAGGCCGGGCATTGTTTAAATAGTCTGTAGGTATCCGAGGTATCCCTGGGCTGAGCCACACCCGAAAGACTAGACCGCTCATCCAGTTCAAGGAACTGAATTACATGGGGGCATCCATTGCCCCATAATACATTGCAAGTCCAATGCTAAGTGGATCTCAGGACTGTTTTTGAGCTTGGTGCCAAAGGTGCCAAGTCTGAGTCCAAGTAGGTGTCTGGGAAGATGGAGAGGTCCTTAGGGGCCGACTAGGTGGTTGTGACCTGGCTCCAGCCTGATATGCCGGCGGGCTGGGGGCAGGAATCGTGACAAAATGTCCAATCTAAAACTCCATCCTACCAACCTAACCTGGTAACAAAAAGCCTGACAAGTGTGTTACAGGAGGGGGAATTAATACATCTGCCAGAAGGACAGAAAATGAAGTTTACTATGGAGCATACTACAATCGCTCAAATGACCAATCTGGACTATTCGTCCTTCTCCCCAGGAGTAAATACTGCCATTAAGGCTATGGAGGAGCCCAGTAACCAAGACCCTCCTTAGGGGTCTGGGCAAGTGGGACCTCATTGGAAGTGACTCCCCTCTCAGGGACAAGGAATTCCATTCCCACAAGCAACTCCCTATTGGAAAAACACTGCAGGAACTGAAAAGCCTGCCATTACTGCTGTATTACATCCCATGAACATTGACATTTTGTTTTGTCTCGTTGGCTCTAGCTAATTCCGGATTCCCCTCAAAGACCAAAGAGGAATGACACACCCCTTTGGAACACGGCAGCAAACTTAAAATGATGAGGAACCCAGACAGAGGAGAGAATCACACGCATAGGCGAGCCTCTAATGGAAGAATGTCCGGGAGGAGCAGAGACGCACCCTACCAAGGCCCGATCAGTGGCATTGAGATGAGCGAGCAGAGAAGGACACCGGAAGGACAGCAACGAGAGTGGTGGAGTTACCACTATAGGAAACAGGGATGAAAGAGCCAGCCCACTTGGTGGTTTGACTAGGATACAGTCGTGGTTGGTCTGGAGCACTCGAACACACACTGAGACCACAGCCATACAGAGGAATAAGTCCTCTGATCTCCATCAAGACACATAAACAACCGAGAGAGATGAACCGTCCCACCTGCTAGCATGAACAAAAAATGGCCGTGGTGGGCTTGTGGCCCTCGAATGAATGCCAAGACCAGAGCAACATGGAGGAACAAATCCTCTGCTTCGAAGAGATGGCAGATACTCGGTTTACCCAGGGTAGAGGGAGGATTGAGAAAGCAAGAGAATCGTAAGGCAAACTGGGCCATAGGAGCCCTAGAAAGTCGAACATTGAATATTGACAAAGGCCACACTGAATAAAAACACACCATAACTCAGTCAAATTATTGACAACCTTCATATAGAAAGAAAATAGGACATAAACTGATGTGGTCGCTTGAAGTGTGATAAGTCGCTAATTAAAAAAAAAGTCTATGAACATCCATTACACTAATAATGACACTGCAACTCTTTCACCTGTCCTACAGGCCCTCCTGTTGAAACATAAACACAGGAACCTAATTCGGGGGATCACATTGACAACTAATGACTTTTTTTTTATGAATACAGCATTATTTGACTTGTGAAAGTTATTGGAAAATAATTACTGTTAATAAGTGCTAATATTGTATCACAGTTGATTGAATGTGCAGGGTGTTTACACTTTTCAACACTACCTCTAGGGTTTTAAAGCAGCACTTTTAGGAATCTTGTGCTGCATAACCACAAATACACAGAATATTACTCAGAGTGCAAACCTGGCTGGGTATGATCAGAGTGTTGCACAAAGGGGACCGTTCAGGGATATTCGTACCTGGGATGCAATAGTGGGAACATAATTGTGGGAGAGGTCGGGGGGAGTAGATCGATCAGCAATTAGTGAGTTGCTCTTTGAAGAGGAGGGTCTTTCCAGTCCTACCTAAGTGTAGGATACAGGGGATGAGTGGGATCTGCATTGGCAGCTTGATTCAGAGACAGGGTGCATAGCAGGAAAAGATGTGATACAAAGCGAGAAAGACGTGTCAGATGTGAATACAACTATGATGATTGAGTCTAAACATAAGTGAGATGCATACATATGAAGCAAGATTCTACATTTCCATCAGCCATGACCAATGCTCATGCTGCTGGTGGATTTCCAGTTCCAAAGCAATTGGTTACATTCAGAAGAACCATGGGCGAAGGGCAGATGTGGGCCATTTCTTTACAAAATATAGTACCACTGGCATGGTAAACTACCATGCAGTAAGCCTGTCATTTATAGCAGGTTATCTCAAACATGTATGAAGGGAAATATATTGAGAACACTTTAAAATTGGAAATGTATACATTTATAAGGCGGTTAACACCCAGAGGTTTCAAAGGGCGGACATGGTGTTCAAACCTGTGTTGTTCTGCGCCGTCTTGGATCCAAGGCAAGCGCGTTGCCCCTGAGCTATCCTCCCAAGGCAAGGCTCTGAAAAAAGTCATATATTAAAAAGGTGCTACCAGTGCTGTGTGGGTTTTCTACTTCCAAAAATCACAACTATTACCGATCGAGAGGTTCTAGGTGATTTGTTTCCCCCTATGTTCAGTAGAACAGGAAGGCAATTTTTAAACAGATAGAAAAACTGGCCAGAGAGTAATATTTTGTTATCCATCAGGAACTGATTAGGTAATGTGTTAAAGGTGTACAGCTCTGGCACTCTTGGGTGCTACCAGGATCAACTTGTACAGCTCTGGCACTCTTGGATGCTACCAGGATCAATTTTAAGGATGAGCGAAGCAGTTGTGTACATCATACAAACACATTTCGCGTTCATGAGATCAATTTCATAAGTAATTCTGAACCTTTTGTGCATCAAGTGGGCATTTCCCTAAGGCTTCAGTTTCTTCATTTGCGATACAGATTTTGTTTACAGGCGCGAAAAACATAATTCTACAAATTAAATAGGATTTCAAACCCAACATTAGGTCACTGAATGGGTGGTCTTCAGAGTATCTAGTGGAGTGCCTATTTATTGTTGCTGATGAGGCGTGGATGTGACACGCAGCACAAAGAAGCCTCTTTGCAGTAATAGCTACATTCTGTGCCCGTTCTAACGGTGCCAGTGTGATCATGTGCTAAGAAATTCAAAGAGGCCAGTTTGTAAATATCCATCATTATGAATTTTCTTCTCAAATTTTTGAATGGACATCTGACACCGATTGTACTTGCCCATTGTGTGGCACTGCAGCTCTGGCACGCGGTTACTAAAACTGTCGGTTGCCGTGCTACAGTTTGTTGGTATAGCTGACATCAGAATGTGGTATCGCTGAGCAGGGTGAAGTGTAACGAGGCCTTTCAGTCAAGACCTCGCAGGGGGAGCCCTGTTAAGCAGATCAGTGTGAGCCCCGTCTCTTGCATTGAAAGTTGCCAAACATATCACATCAAAGCTTGCTAAGCCCTACACATTTTGGAAGCTGTCCAAGTGAAAATCACCAGTCACTGCTGCGACTGGCATGCAAGGAAAGCCAAAGAGACGTATATATAACATTATTCCTCAACAATGGTGGTACGAACTGTTTATTACCACAGAACGGAAACCTTTTATAAAACCTAAGGATATGTTAATGCAATTATTGCATTAACTTTATCCTTTTCTATATTAAAAAAAGAACAAAGTTGCATTTTCACCAATAATATGTTTAGTTTCTGAATAAGGGACATTACTGAATGTACAGGTGAACATGGTTTTGGATGGATGGGTACAAGAATAGTTACTATTAAGAAATTGACAACTCCACCAGGGCCACTCTTTTGCAATTTCGATCAGTTTGATTGCTTGACATGTTTCGGAATACGTCCTTTTTGTTTTGATCTTTTCACATTGCTACTTCAAATCTGCCAGATTGAGCGAAACCTCTGAATCACCAGAAGTACACCTAAAAGTTGCACTTGAAATCAGACATAATCTGCTGAAATGTTTGACAATGTAAAGTACCAAAATTATATATTCAAGTGCAATAATACACAGGTCGTTGCATTTAGTTACTCCTAGATGGCCTACTTTATTCCCTGAGGCTTGCAACCCAAAATAAATGCACTGGGATTCAGAAAACGTAAACCAATGCCATAAACGAAAGGATGTGTCAGGAAACCGCACAACCTTTATGACAATTTATAGTTAAACACAATTCAGTAAAAACTGCATAAAATATTTGAGGGTGTGTACGAACTACTCTGAGGAGGAGTCCAGTTACTTGTTTTGTTTTCATAAATATGCTCACCATTCAGGGACGGCAATTGTGGGTGGCCACTGAGGTCTCCCTTGCTAGCCCGAAAAAAAATCAAAGTCACTTTAAAAAAAAAAAAACAATGATGATCCTGGGCTGTGGCAAGCGCCATGTGGCTCTTTGATGCCACACTGGATTCCACAAGAGTAACACTTTGAGCAGTGACGCTAAATACAATACTTGCTAGACTCATTAAAGGTTTATTTCAGGCACTCTTCAGTGGGGAGTCACTGATCTAGTCTGTTCTTAAACACCTCAAATTCACAATGCAGACAAAAACCTCCAAAAAGCATTTAGAGTACAATGAGCATCCATTTCAAACTATGTATTTTGCTTTTCACAAGTTGCAGTTATAGCATGTTTTTTTCTGCCATTGTCTCTGTTGCAATTATCACAAAACATTCCATCTCGGTGTCCTTGGTCACTTGAAAAATCCCTGTGCCTAAACGCTTGTGTACAGTGTAGAAATGTTTGACTATAGCACATAAAGTGGCCCTTGTATTCATGATACCACAATTAATGATTTGTTATAATGTGTCTATCTTTCCTATCACAATGTCATGCTGTTCAGGATGTTTGTTTGCATGTATGAGGTAATGAGTGCCCAGGTCACGGGATGCCGTGCGAGTGCGCTGCTTTCCCTTTGCTACTCTAAATTATTTAATACACAGTTATGAACCCTCCCAATAGCATGAGCCAACCTCTGAAGCCTGAAAAGTAGATCCACGCAGACTTCACATGTGGCCAACTTTGCACCAGACCTGCAGATGAACTGGACTGCTGTTAAATCTCAGTTACCAGGCAAATGGTATCAACTACAGTGTGTAATTTGCTTTCTGACTTTGAGAACATTCAGACATGTCATTGCTCATTTTAATATAGCCGGAAAGATAGCTCAAGCTGGTAAGATAGATCAGTGAGTTGAGCGCCTGCTGCTGCGATGTGTGTGTGATCTGTAGGTTTCAGGTTTGAATCCCGGCAAGGCCAACTCAGCCTTTCATTTTTCTGAGATTCATAAATGAGTAGCAACACAGGTTGGGTGAGACTGTATGTATATTTGTTCTATACAAAGCGCTAAAGCTTAAGTGCTATACATTAACACATCATTATCATTTGGCCTTTGATGTCTGCTTGCATTGACAGTAATTTGATAATATGGACCTATACACACTGATATTTAATGATACATATGGTGATCAATTTTTGTATGAAATGTATATCACATTATAGTGATGGCGTGATCATATTTTTCGTAGTGTACTTAGGAACAATGATTTGCGATGCCACTTCCTGTTCTGTCAAGGGGTGAAAGGTTGTGGACCATTGCATCCCGTGATGTCACTTCGGGGTGGGATCAAATTACATCACTTACTGTGATGTCATCAGAGATCAAGGGTCCTGTGATGTCACTACCGCTACCCCTGGCATTTTGGTGAAATGACGTCCTGGTCACTGTTACTGTTGGGGGAACAGTGTATCTCCAAAATACATAGTACATAAATCAATGCTCGTTTGGACATTTCTGAGAACTGTTGGAGATGCAAGGTGTGTATGTTCTGACCAATTGTTTTCCCTCAATTAAAGGATGCCACATCTTTGCATGGAGACTGGAACCTTAGAGCCACACACATAAGTTGTCTGACAGTGCGCGCCACTGTGGCATGATTCATCTCTCTAGTCAAGACAAAAGTGATTTTCTGATCCTTCAGAATGCATTTGCCATCCCGATATTCTGTTTGTAGCCAAGAGGTTCTTTTGTGTATACAGTCGATTGTTTAACACAACTAATCAGTTATTAGAGTACAATTATTGTGCTCGTCATTGCGTTGAAATCTAAAGGAATGCTTTTGACGGGTACATTTAGTTTATTAGCATGTTTTATGAATCACAGTTTGCTTACACGAGGAAACAGTGCATACGCCAAGAAATAATGGGTTCTTCCTCTCTTTCACAAATGTTTATATTTGTAACTAATTTCACATTCAGTAAAATGTATATCAATTGATGTCAGTGCTTACTCCTTCCTAGGGACAAACACAAGATGGATTACAAAAGTAATATTGAGCAATATGTTGGAACAGAGAGTTTATGTTTTTATATAACTTAACCACTAAAGAATATCAAACTAGAAGGCTTAATGTTTTTCTTTTGACCAGAAAGTAGGGCAAACCAGTAAAAGAAAAACACAGTCGTTAAAAAAAGAGAACATGAAAGTTACACTCTGCCTCTCTTACACAGGCTGCTTCCAAACATGGGATGTGTATAGTGTAATCTGTGAGTAACTACACATCTCTCCCGTTTCTAGAAAAATAGGCCTGTGTGTTGACGCAGGCCCATACATGCAGGCCGTGTGTGTTACAATCCTGCCCTATTTCACACCTACGGATAGTTGAATACTAGAGGAGGAGGAGGAGTCAGAGCCGCTCGAGCCCAGTTAGAGCCAAATGCCTGACTTGAGTGCCTTTGTGAAAGAAGAGCCCAAATGGAGTCATGTCAAGCATTACCTCATCCTCTGTTACATTTACAGAGTACACCGACACTTTCATGCTGTGAAAGTTAAAACAGCTGCATGCAACCTTCTACTTGCACTGAGTACTTTGTTTATCTCTTGCCAGGAATTGCATGTTGGTGCAAAACGAAAGATGCAGTGGGAGCCTGTGTGATCTGAAATGTGCACAAATTGCAAACTGTGCAACCAAGAAACTGGATTCCATCCCTCCTCCCCCAATGTACCCATGTGCAGAACACTTTACCACAATGGTCATATTTACTATGGCTGCCACAAATGGGAAAGTGATTCTGTTATATGTGCACTCCACAATATGCAGAACCTATATATAGTGTATTAAACCACAGTGTTTGCTCCCAAGAAAATAAAAATATTGATCACTTATAATGTGCACACAACAGGCTAAGCATTCCTTAACTTGCTTATTGTGACTTATGAGCCATGCCGAAACAACACTGGTTGGTGGGCAATATGATCTGTCTGTGGCATTTTCCTTCACTGTGCAAGAAACCTGACAAGACAATTTACTAAACCATGGGCTATGGGGAAGTCGTTGTTCGGGTCTCCACATACTACCCGGTTTATGAATGAGGTGGTGGGAGGTCACGGGCAAGGGGCATGTTTTCCTATACATGAGGCTTCCCACCTGCCAGACAGCCCTTTAGTTGTCCTGAATCACCAGCTCCCCACCCCACCTAGGACATCTGGATGCAGCTTGATGCTCTCGCCTGTGCCTGCTGAAAGACAGAAACCCCCTAGTAGCTGTGCCCAATAACCATCTCCAAACCCATGTAAAACAATGACAATTAGCTGAAAGTTTCATGCAATTTTGTTGTTCTGTGTCTAAATCTTGAAGGTGTTGATGCGAAACACAGGGGGCAGGGTTGTGCTCAACTATAATCATAATTTTTGCTTAAAATAAGGATTGATATATTTCTCAGGTTGGTTCATATTTTGTGATTTGCATAATTGTAAGTCATCTTTATGAAATGGCGCATTATATTATCTTCCTAAACCCGCTCTTTAAACCACTTTAATATCAACTATAGTGTCTGAAGTGCAGACTGGGATCAATCCCCATCTTCCAAAAAAGTGTGATCCTGGAAAAATAATTTCTTTTCGCTGTGCTGTAGCTTCCAAAATTGGATGCCGGGTGTAGGTTTCCTATCATGGGGTCATGAGGGCAGGACATATCAGTTATGTGTTTGTGTTGTGGGGGCAGGGAGGAGGATATCAGGATTTAGGGTTTTGTTGTTGAGGTGACAGCAGACAGGTATGGGTTTTGTGTTTGAGGGTGGGGAGGCAGATTACAAGATATGCATCTTTTTCTGGTTTGGCTTGCATTTGGCTCTCAGAGCAACGCCAGGGTTTCCAGGTTATACCCAACCATTCCTTGGCTCCCCAGCCTCTACTGAATACAGAGGTAGGGTTTTCTATCAGTAGCCTCGTGGGTAAGGCACTGGACCCTTCTGACATAAAAGGCCCACATCGCTAAAACTGTGTGGGGGCTTGGAGCCCATTCTAAGGGATGGACTTTAGGGTCAGTTTCTGGAATTCTTGGTTTGCCTTTTCACCCCCACGATTAAGACAGAAATGTAAACTGAATGTAGCAAAAGTCTTCCGGTGCACGATCATTGCTCTGTATCGGTCACATGGATGTAAATAGATAGAAATCAGGGTGAGAGATCGGAGAACATCTGTCGAATTTTTGAAGCTATTTTAGTAGCCTCGTGGGTAAGGCACTGGACCCTTCTGACATAAAAGGCCCACATCGCTAAAACTGTGTGGGGGCTTGGAGCCCATTCTAAGGGATGGACTTTAGGGTCAGTTTCTGGAATTCTTGGTTTGCCTTTTCACCCCCACGATTAAGACAGAAATGTAAACTGAATGTAGCAAAAGTCTTCCGGTGCACGATCATTGCTCTGTATCGGTCACATGGATGTAAATAGATAGAAATCAGGGTGAGAGATCGGAGAACAGCTGTCGAATTTTTGAAGCTATTTTAGTAGCCTCGTGGGTAAGGCACTGGACCCTTCTGACATAAAAGGCCCACATCGCTACAACTGTGTGGGGGCTTGGAGCCCATTCTAAGGGATGGACTTTAGGGTCAGTTTCTGGAATTCTTAGTTTGCCTTTTCACCCCCACGATTAAGACAGAAATGTAAACTGAATGTAGCAAAAGTCTTCCGGTGCACGATCATTGCTCTGTATCGCCCACATGGATGTAAATAGATAGAAATCAGGGTGAGAGATCGGAGAACAGCTGTCGAATTTTTGAAGCTATTTTATTTTGCCTTCAAAAAGATTTTGCACAGATTAGTATTTTTAAACATTTACACAACTTTCGATAAGCACGAAAGGTTAGGTGGACAGATATTTCTTTTTTTGCGAAATACAAATGAGTATCGTCCTCTTTTCTGCGGAGGAACAATTTTCACAGTGATGCACAAGTATACAGTACAAGTGATTGACGACAGAAGGTGTCAACGGTGTGCAGCCCAGGACTGTGATAGGGCCAGGGGTACTAGAACAACAATAGTGAACACAACACTATTCTACAAACACATATAAACAGGGGTTGTGCCACAGAAAATCAACATGACAGTGTTTCGGCCAAGCTGGGCTGGGATTACGCCCGAAGTGGTGGTGGCCTTCATCAGGATGCTTTCTTACTACAGGTTCTGTCCGTAAAAGAAATCTGTGGGGGAAGGGGAGAACTGTCAGGATCTCGGGTAATTAAGGATTCATTTACGTATTAATAAATAATGCCTGAATGGTGCCTAAAAATACACTCAGAGTGTATTGCCATAGAGCAGCTTACCGTCTGCTGGTGCAGCGGTGACGCTGTGCTGGAGTCCTGTTATGGTTGCCGGACTCTTGGAGACATGGGAAGACTCGTATGACTACTAATTAATGCCTATGGTCTCCGGGAGCTGTAGAGATAAAGGTAAGGACACCGTTAACCCCGCAGGTGGGGGTGTCAATGTATAACACCAGGCCCATGTACATCCAGCATGGGATGTGTTGGAGTGGTGAGTGTTGGACCTGGAATGATGAACACCGGTGGTGTGGGTGTCTCGTGAGAGTGGTGTTTGTCTGCAAAGCGATCAGTTGATGCCTATCGAATTGGTATCCTGTCGGTGGCAGGAATCAAGTTAAAAACGCCACGGTGAACTATGGGCTGTGAAACCCAGTTTACTGTGATTGAAGGTGATACTAGCGTGCAAGAGGAGATACAATTTTGTGGTAGGTGCAAAGTCCGGAGTACTTGTGTGGGAGCAGGCTGGAAGCTGGCGTGTTTATGGTATATGCAGTGCAAGCATGGTGCTGTCGTGCGCGTTTGGAAGATGTCTACCAAAAGGCTAAAGGTTTCTGCAGTGCACGAGTGGGACTTATAAAAGGACAGTGAGTTAGGTAGGAAATGCTGGAGGTACCTAGGCTGTCTGTTCCGGACTTTCTAAATGAGAGAAAGAGCATAAAGCAACAAGGTGACTTACCGAAGCCTGTGTTGGCTGTGTCTGCGCTCCTCGCGGTAATGGATGCTACTGAGGAGTGCAGATACCATAGGTTAAAAACAGCACCGCCGGGCCGGCCAGCCAATGGGTGGCCCGAAGGAGAGTGGGGTGAGGCAAAGATAGGATTGAGTAATGGCCATGGTTATTGGTGTTCGACAATGGGCCAATAGAGGGGAGGCATGACACGCAACAGATAAGACCCGTATGTGTGGGCTCCTGTCATGGATGACTTAAAAGATGGGCTGGACTGTTGTGGACTTAGTGCACCGGGAGTGCGGCAGGAAGTAAACTGCTACCGATGGATGGATACTAAAAGATGTCGATGGCTTGAGACGAAGTCAATTAAAAGTCAGAGACATGTAAGAGATTTAACATAGTTTCGTCCAAAGTCTAGACTATGTGCAAGACTGTCTATCGGAGGTGGACACAATGTTTGTGTGCTAAAGACTCGATATACATAAATTGGTATTAAGGTCCTGGTCTACAGTTGAAAAATCCACATATACGCACGACAGTATAAGCGGTATAATAGCTTATGTGATTAAAGCAGGATCATACAATGCTGTATATACACAGTTGTTCAATGACATATATGTTGTTGTTAAAAACTGCAAGAAAAAACATGCAAACATATAATGTCAGATAAAGGACAGCAGGATGTGAACCAGTACTCTACGGGGGTCACTTAGTCCCAGAAGTGTTTCCACTCTACGGTGATATTGAGTCCAGTTCTAACTGTGTCCAGTCTGTGGACCCGTTTCTGTTCGAGCCTTGTGAGCGCTAGATTGATATCGCCTCCTCTTCTTTGTTGTTGTAGTTGTTGTAAGATGGTCCAGGTAAATTGCTCATTGGTGTGGCCTTTTCTGCTGTAATGCTCCACTAGTGGTTTATCCTGTATGGAGTTCTTGATGCACGATCGATGTTCACTTATCCTTTGTTTAATGGGTCTGGTTGTTTTCCCAATGTAAATGAGCTCGCATGGACACTTTATCACATAGATTACCTTTTTACTCTCGCAATTCGTATGGCTACGCATTGTCCAGATGAAATTTGTATGCGTGAATGTCTTGCTGGTCTTGGTGTAGCGACATGCAACGCACTTTCCACATGAGTAGTGTCCTACTATTGGCGGTAGGCCCCATAGTGTGTCTTGTTGTTTTTCTGGTTCGAGAAATGTATGTACCAACAAGTCTCTAAGGTTCCTGCTCTTTTCAAAAGCAAATAAAGGTTTTTTGTCCAAAGTGCCTTTGTTTTTTATCAGGTGCCAATGCTTGTTTATGGTGGTTTTTAACAAGTTGCTGATAGGGTTGAAAGTGGTGACACAGACCGTCCGGTCTATGGGTTCCTTAGTGTTGTTGGTCAGACAGATAGTGCGGTCGGTGTTGGCTGCTCTTTTGCCGGCCATCACGGGCCATCACGTCCACTCCCACCAACTTCATCCTGGAGTGTATCAGATTAGCGATGACCGAGAACTTCTTTCTCTTTCAAAACCAGATTTACCAGCAGGTGAAAGGCGTCAGCATGGGGGCTACCTTTGCCCCTGACGTAGCCAACCTATACATGGCCCAACATGAGGACGACAACATCTACCATGATGACAACCCCTACAAAGCTCACATCTTGCTTTGGCGCCGATACATCGACGATGTTCTCCTAATATGGGAAGGGAGCAAAGAACTTTTGAGTTCCACAAATGGCTAAACCAGAGAGACTCCCACATACAATTCACCATCGAATGGGATCATCAAGCGGTAAATTTCCTGGACCTCCACATCTACCGCTCTGGAGACTCTGTAAAAACAGAACTATACAGGAAACCAACCGACAGGAACAGCCTACTCCATTTCACTAGTTTCCATCCACTAGGACTCGAATACAACCTACCGTACGGACAATTTCTTCGTGTACGCAGGAACTGTACGGACAAAGACAAATTCGAACATCATGCCCAACAACTCCAAAAACGCCTAAGCGAAAGAGGCTATCCCAAAAAATCCATCAAAATGGCCTGCAAAAGAGCAGCCAACACCGACCGCACTATCTGTCTAACCAACAACACTAAGGAACCCATAGACCGGACGGTCTGTGTCACCACTTTCAACCCTATCGGCAACTTGTTAAAAACCACCATAAACAAGCATTGGCACCTGATAAAAAACAAGGGCACTTTGGACAAAAAACCTTTATTTGCTTTTAAAAAGAACAGGAACCTTAGAGACATGTTGGTACATACATTTCTCGAACCAGAAAAACAACAAGACACACTATGGCGCCTACCGCCCATAGTAGGACACTACTCATGTGGAAAGTGCGTCGCATGTCGCTACACCAAGACCAGCAAGACATTCACGCATAAAAATTTAATCTGGACAATGCGTAGCCATACGAATTGCGAGAGTAAAAACGTAATCTATGTGATAAAGTGTCCATGCGAGCTCATTTACATTGGGAAAACAACCAGACCCATTAAACAAAGGTTAAGTGAACATCGATCGTGCATCAAGAACTCCATACAGGATAAACCACTAGTGGAGCATTACAGCAGAAAAGGCCACACCAATGAGCAATTTACCTGGACCATCTTACAACAACTACAACAACAAAGAAGAGGAGGCGATATCAATCTAGCGCTCACAAGGCTCGAACAGAAATGGGTCCACAGACTGGACACAGTTAGAACTGGACTCAATATCACCGTAGAGTGGAAACACTTCTGGGACTAAGTGACTCCCGTAGAGTACTGGTTCACATCCTGCTGTCCTTTATCTGACATTGTATGTTTGCATGTTTTTTCTTGCAGTTTTTAACAACAACATATTTGTCATTGAACAACTGTGTATATAGAGCATTGTATGATCCTGCTTTAATCACATAAGCTACTATACCGCTTTTACTGTCGTGCGTATATGTGGATTTTTCAACTGTAGACCAGGACCTTAATACCAATTTATGTATATCGAGTCTTTAGCACACAAACATTGTGTCCACCTCCGATAGACAGTCATGCACATAGTCTAGACTTTGGACGAAACTATGTTAAATCTCTTACATGTCTCTGACTTTTAATTGACTTCGTCTCAAGCCATCGACATCTTTTAGTATCCATCCATCGGTAGCAGTTTACTTCCTGCCGCACTCCCGGTGCACTAAGTCCACAACAGTCCAGCCCGTCTTTTAAGTCATCCATGACAGGAGCCCACACATACGGGTCTTATCTGTTGCGTGTCATGCCTCCCTTCTATTGGCCCATTGTCGAACACCAATAACCATGGCCATTACTCAATCCTATCTTTGCCTCACCCCACTCTCCTTCGGGCCACCCATTGGCTGGCCGGCCCGGCGGTGCTGTTTTTAACCTATGGTATCTGCACTCCTCAGTAGCATCCATTACCGCGAGAAGCGCAGACAAAGCCAACACAGGCTTCGGTAAGTCACCTTGTTGCTTTATGCTCTTTCTCTCATTTAGAAAGTCTGGAACAGACAGCCTAGGTACCTCCAGCATTTCCTACCTAACTCACTGTCCTTTTATAAGTCCCACTCGTGCACTGCAGAAACCTTTAGCCTTTTGGTAGACATCTTGCAAACGCGCACAACAGCACCATGCTTGCACTGCATATACCATAAACACGCCAGCTTCCAGCCTGCTCCCACACAAGTGCTCCGGACTTTGCACCTACCACAAAATTGTATCTCCTCTTGCACGCTAGTATCACCTTCAATCACAGTAAACTGGGTTTCACAGCCCATAGTTCACCGTGGCGTTTTTAACTTGATTCCTGCCACCGACAGGATACCAATTCGATAGGCATCACCTGATCGCTTTGCAGACAAACACCACTCTCACGAGACACACACACCACCGGTGTTCATCATTCCAGGTCCAACACTCACCACTCCAACACATCACATGCTGGATGTACATGGGCCTCGTGTTATACACTGACACCGCCACCTGCGGGGTTAACGGTGTCCTTACCTTTATCTCTACAGCTCCCAGAGACCATAGGCATTAATTAGTAGCCTGAGTGACCCTAGTCATACGAGTCTTCCCATGTCTCCAAGAATCCAGCAACCATAACAGGACTCCAGCACAGCGTCACCGCTGCACCAGCAGACGGTAAGCTGCTCTATGGCAATACACTCCGAGTGTATTTTTAGGCACCATTCAGCCATTATTTATTAATACGTAAATGAAACCTTAATTACCCGAGATCCTGACAGCTCTCCCCTTCCCCCACAGATTTCTTTTACGGACAGAACCTGTAGTAAGAAAGCATCCTGATGAAGGCCACCACCACCTCGGGTGTAATCCCAGCCCAGCTTGGCCGAAACACTGTCGTGTCGATTTTCTGTGGCGCAACCCCTGTTTATATGTGTTTGTAGAATAGTGTTGTGTTCACTATTTTTGTTCTAGTACCCCTGGACCTATCACAGTCCTGGGCTGCACACCGTCGACACCTTCTGTCGTCAATCACTTGTACTGTATACTTGTGCATCACTGTGAAAATTGTTCCTCTGCAGAAAAGAGGACGATACTCATTTGTATTTCGCAAAAAAAGAAATATCTGTCCACCTAACCTTTCGTGCTTATCGAAAGTTGTGTAAATGTTTAAAAATACTAAACTGTGCAAAATCTTTTTGAAGGCAAAATAAAATAGCTTCAAAAATTCGACAGCTGCGATCTCTCACCCTGATTTCTATCTATTTACCTAAAAGTACCCTCCTGGGCATATCAGGACTTTGCCAGGCGCCCTTTATATACTCTCGCCCACATGGATGACAGGGCTAATATGCAGCACACATTGTGCAAACAAGTATTTTTACTCCGGTTGAATGCAATCTTTAAGTACGTGGGCATTATATATGATACATGATATTGCACTGGTGTGACTGTGGAGCCGGATTGGCCAAATTCAGTTATTCTTCACACACAGCTCTGCTGGGAACCAATTTAAAGAATAAATTCCATGGATGGGCACACAAGTGTTAGTTATACAAAAGGAAGGTTATAAAGTATGTGCCACAGCTCTCAGTGACAGAAAGACCTATATACCAATATATTAATACTCAAAGTACATTATTAAAAAAATACTTTAATTGTATTATACTTTTAAAACACAATACAAAGAACAGTTTTAAAACATTAAAAATAATGTATAAAACCACGAGTCAATACAAACATCTAAACCCCATTGATACAGTGTACAGCAAACAATCCGTGTCAAAATGTCAACTGGATTATAAACACTTTAGGGTATTGCTCACACTTTATTTTACTGTTACATTTAAAGGTTGTTGATCTAATGGGAAAAAAGTTCACCCTGGGGCTAGCCGTTGTGAGATTAGTGGGCACAGAAGTGCACAATACAGTGGTGTGTGCTAGGATGACTTAACAAATTCACACCTATCGGAATAGCAATGCCACTTGAGACTCTATCAGATTATACCTGTGGGCCTGTAAAACATAGGATGCCTGCAATCACTAAAAAGCCTACTCTAATAAGGGTGCCCATTGCTGCATTGAACGGCCATGTGTAGCAGTGTCTTGCACCTGGAGTCAAGCTGCAGAACTCTGGTCCAGCTGCCTGGCTCCATGAGAGGGAAACCCAGCCTACCTCTGGAAGGTTGTCAGATTAAAATGTATTAATACTCAGCTGAATTTGCACATTAAATTGTTTGGGAAGTGGGTAGACCTAGAAGAGTAGCAGGAAAATCTTGGCTGGTAAGAAAACATATTGCGCTAAGCAAACACTCTGTGCTATATTAGATTGTTGTAAAGGCTAAACTACAACTCCCAAGAGAGTTTTAGTCTGTGGCTTCTTTTATTGGCCATCCGGCGTGACGGAGACTAGCCGGTCTGTGTCAGTCCGTGGCAGATGTGGCTGTGGGTGATGTTGCTCTGCATCTGGTAACTGGAGAGTCAGATTGACTACTACCTGCCAGAGTACAGTAGACACCAATGTAAGTATATTTATGCGCATATATCATCATGCCAATTATATAGACCTCTGATTTTTTACTATCCCTTAAGAATTTCACATATGGTGTGCTTTTCCTATGTACCCTAAACAAGATCAGATTATTTTATATTGCTGAAAATAGATTGCTGGTGCAATCCTCTACTACGGCAGTACCACTGAAAGTAGCGCTGATCAGTGCTCGATCCGCTATAAAAAATGATGTTGCACCAAACAAAGTTATAACTACCATGCAGTTCAACATATTGTTTGTAACTGAATCATGGTTCACAGACTACCTATTTTCACTTGGTAGTAGCAGAGTAATTTCACATTAAATGGCACAATAGACTAAACCAGAAATGTGGCGGAGTGGCTATTTTGACTAGATCCTCACTTGAAGTTACTAACTTCCATTCTGCTGACTCTGATCCTGCGTCCCAGTTTTTGACCTGCACCCACCATCCGTCCCCTAATGAAGCCTATCATCTGGTACTTTGTTACAGACCCCCTGTTCGGCGGCTTCTTTTTGGGACAATTTGGATGCCTATTTGGGGCTAGAAGTCCTTCATTATGGAAAGTTGCTAATTCTGGGCGATCTAAACATTTGGCCTAATGTTCTTGAAGAGGCTGACTGTAAGCATCTCTTTGACATTCTGCAGATTCATGACCTTCACCTTTTGTCTAACTTACCTACACATACCGGGTTCCATTGTAGGGACCCCATGATCTACCGAGGTCTAAGTTTAGGCGAACCCGAAATAATTCCTGTGAGTTGGTCAGGCCATTCTATTGTAAGCTTTGTAATTTTAGTCCCCATTGCTCTCTGTCAGAAAACACTTTTATCGATGAGCAATTGCTTTGCCGTAAGACCTCGATCAAATTTCCAGTAAAGACCTTTTGCAGGATCTATCCTATGTGCAATCTAATGTTGACTGTACTGAATGTTACTCTAAAGTTATGTCATGTCTACAATTTAACTGTGATCGTATTGCTCCCCTTAAAAATATGACAAACCCTCAGAGGAACAATAATCAGTGGTACAGCCAACATTTGAAAGGTGTAAAGCAACAGCATAGTGCAAAAGAAATGATATGGCTCAAGTCTAAAGAATGTAGCCAATCACCAGGTTGCTAGATCAGCCTTGGAGGTATATAAAAGAGAGATCATAATTGCAAAATGCTCTTCTCTCTGCAAAAGCAAATTGATCTGGCTGAAAATAGTTCTAAAGCACTGTTCCTCACCATAACAAATTTTACCAACCCCAACTGCATTAATACTAGTTTGCCAGCTTCATCTAAAACAGCTAATTAGTTTAATCTTTTTTTTCAGGAAAAGTTTAAAACCATTAGAGACAGCACAGATGTCCAATATATGAACACTGGCGCTATGCCAGAAACAAATGATCACTTGTATTCAGAAACACCATGCTTTAAATTTTCATTTTCTTCTCTAGGAACTGCAGTTGTTGGTCTATTGGGGAAGGTTAAGCCTACTAATCTGGGATATGATCCGATCCCAGCTTACTTGACAAAGCAGCATGCCATCACTCTTCTCATGGCTATACAAACAGTGATAAATACTTCATTGTCACATGGCTGTGATCCCCTGGATCCACAGAAATCATACCTTACACCACAGTTAGAAAAAACAACATTGGTCCATAAAATCCTATGTAACTGCCAGCCAATAGCCGGTCTCCAGTACCCTGCTAAAACTTAAGAAAAAATTGGGACGAGGCAAATGCAGAGCTATGTGGATGAACATGGGATTCTTGATACAGGATTCAGACCTGGCCATGGAACTGAGACAGCCCTTGTGACAGTCTGGGATCACCTTTTGCGGGCCGCCAACAAAGGGGATGTAAGTATACTTGTCATGCTGGACCTGTCGGCGGCCTTTGACACAGTCAACTTTGGGATTCTCATTGCTAGGTTGTCTTCAGTAGTGCAGGTGTCAGATGAAACTTTGAAATGCTTTCTGTCCTTTTTGACTAATCGCACCCAGCAGGTGAAAATGGGGGCTTATCATTCCAATGCCATACCTGTAGAATGCAGGGTGCCCAGGGTCTTCACTGTCACCTTTGCCATTAAACATTTATATGCGTACATTGTTGAACATCATTTCTAAATGTGGTTTGTCTTATCATTCATACGCCGATGACACCCAAATCTATGTATGACTTAAGCAACCATGGGAGGCAATAGATTGAATTCTGGCCTGTGCCAATAAAATAAAAAACTGGATGTTTGAAAACAAACTTCGGTTAAATCCACCAAAGACAGAGGTTATTGGGCTGGGCCCTAATGGAAGGGTAATAAACACTGTCCAAATTAGTCCATGTCCTTCGCTGTTTGGTGTCCCTTTTAAATTTCAGAAGCAGTAAAGAACTTGGGTTGTATCAAGCAGTCGAGTATAGTTTGCAATTCCTAGGTTAGCCAGCCAGTTAAATTTAACTAATAAAAACAATAAAACACACGATTAGAAGGACAATCAGGATGGAATAAATGTCCAAGATACTTCAAGATTCACAGAAATTGACAACAATTCAATTGTTGAATCGATGTTACACAATGCAACCTAATATAGCCACATGTGTATTGACTCCTCAACATATTGATTTGGCTACCTTAGGTACCGAGTTAGGGTTAATGATTGAACATCAAATAGTAGGGGAGGCGAAAGAGCATAGTGTGCAACTGAGTATGATACCACGGCTGTTTGAAGATTCTGCTGTCGTTGAGGAGACCAGTCAAAATGAAAATTCGTCCATGGAACTAATGATAGTGATTAAAACTATGTGATTTGCCCTTAAAATACTACTCAAATTGGATGGAAGACTTAACACTGAAATGAATACACAAGGAGCGACCCTGAAGAAAATAGAATCTATGTGGACAGAGTCAAAAGACAAAGAGATACCAACTAGACAGAGTGGAGAAAAACACAAGAAGAAGGGTATCAGAGTCAAAGCCCAATCAGGTGTGGTACTAATTGACTCACAAACTGCCCCTTTTAATAAAAATGGCGACTCTGAAAAATTATTTCAACATATGAGTCGTAGACGACGCCAATTGAAAATAAAGAAAAAAACAATCACGAAATGAACCCATGGGGGAAAAGTGACATCTATAGTCCCTATAGTAAGTACCATATTTGATATTAAGTAAAAGAGCTAAGAAAAAAGTCAACAGAAGAAAGAAGAGGGAAGTGAGAAAAGCAGACATTCTATCTAGTTGGCTCCTATAGAGTCAACAGGAGAAAGATATGGGAGGTAAGCTAATGATGGAAGAATCGGACAAAACTACTACGCACTCTGAAATGAGTTCAGACACAGTCATTGAAAGATGCTGCACTCCGTAGCCTAAACAAAAATCAAAGGTTCCAAAAGGAAGATTAAATGGATGCAAATCCCCTGCTAGTGACTTGAAATTAAATGGTGAGTCGCTAGATACAGATGTACTGGTGATTGCCAGCATATATTCAAGTAGAAAAGACCAGTTCTTTAATAGATCTATGGTGCTTAGTATTCTGGCACAGATACCAGAAATATGAGCATTACAAACAGATGACTTGGAATTTGTTGAAATTATTAAGGACGCCAAAATGAATAAATCACTTCTGCTTTGTGTTTCCAGGGTTATTGCAGATCTTATTAACAGAGTTTCAACAAAGTTTCTTAAATTGGGCGTTATGATAACTAATAATCTGCCAGTCCCTATGCAGGCAAAACAAAAAAAAAGCCTGGTAAAGGTCCCCCACTGCAAAATAACCAACTGAAGAGCACTCTTTTGAAGGAAAAGAAACATATTGATGACTAACAGGGGTGGGATTGGTTGGTGAAATTAATACCGCAAACCTTGCGGAAACAAGACTGAATAGGATTTATGGCGTGGAACACTAGGAATTTTCAACATATGCTAGACCAGTAATCCGCAAAGTGTAGCTCGCGAGCAACATGTTGCTATCCTGACCCTACAATGTTGCTAAACAGTTGCTCTGGGACATGGTCTGGGGCTAAGATAGAACAACTGTAGGGAAGAGACATCAATAGACGTGTACCCTGAGCCAGGATTGTGGGAGCATTAGCTGTGAAGGCATCAGTAGAGTTAGCTGAGTGGTGAGGATGGCCAACTGGGTGCAGGGAGTCCAGTGACGTGGCTGCTGAGATGAATCTCTTAGGACTTCAGATAAGATGGGCCCCAGTGATTGAAGAGAAGGAAACTAGGCCCGCCTGGTCATCCATGTGAATACAATTGTACTGTTGCTGTAAAAATGGCTCCCCACTCCACCCATACTTATTGGGACAGCTGCAGTCTTCAGCACTCTTCAGCACTCTTCAATGTCTTGGAACTCCAGTTCACTAGAGGTGCATCGCTAGCTGGATAAGGTACAGAATTGGTGCAAAAATGTTGCAGCCAAAGGAGCCTTCCCCCACTACTCTAATTGACTAGAATGTCCAACTGTCAACAAAGTTCCAATAAGCTCCTTTTTTTACCTGAAAGATACATGTTTGTTGCCACAATGCTTTTTTGTGTCCAACGTGTTCCACATGAAATTACATTGTCTTTGTGAAGAAATTTACTTTTTCGTATTCTTTATCCACAAAGGGGCAACACAAATGTAACCGAATTGCCATGTGAGTTTTCTGGTGAAAATTGCCAACTTCTGTGCCTTTGTACACCTGGCACCTGCATATAAAACAAATAAGTGGCATTCATGCCCAAACATTCATTTGTTAACCAATTTGCATATGCACGTTTCATCCATGCAAGGCTTGTGTTTGTGGGCCCATGCCTAATCTGGTATGTGGCTAATGGGCAATTAAGGTGAATACGTTCAAAATTGTGCAGGATAAATTAATTAGTGTAGGTAGGATTGAAATTCACTTAAGTTAGTGAAAATAATTTCTAAGTGACCAAATAATCCTTTTTGCTTTAATATCCGAGCTACATTCTTCCTGCATACATGTTGTCTGAACAGATGTTATTATTACCAAATGTAGTGCACTCAATTTATCGACCAGGAAATATGAATGGCTGAGTTGGCTCTGCCACAGGTTTGAACTTGCGAAGTGCAGGCTGACCCCATGTCAAGGGTGAGCACTTGGCAGATGAGGTATACCCCATGAACATATGACATGCAAAATATCAAGAAATACCCCCACCCCTTTCTGTAAAGTGGTCTTAAAATGTTGTGTCCTAAGTTAATGGCCTTCTAATGTGCTTCTAATATTTTCCAGAAGATCTCTTGGGGAAAGAGAATCCAAATCCACCAGAAAAAAACGTTATTTGTATTCCTAATAACTTGCCTTCAATGTAACATGCCTTGAGTGCTTTAAGAAGTTATATTTGCCATTATGCTGTCCAGTGTTCCTAGAAATACACCATTTGCTGCTAAAAATCCTGACAATCACTTCCGGGGGACCCAAAAATACGCCTTTACATTTTTATTTTAAATACTCCAACTCGTGACTGTTGTTACTGTTCAAACGTGCCTAAAATAAAACATTTGCCATTAAATGTTATTAAAATTTCCTGGGAGAGAACTCTGAGCATTCTGTAATATTTCTTCTATGCCCGCCAAGGTTTTTTTTTTAACAATTTTGCGGGGTTCATGTGTCTAAATATGAACGATTTGCCACTTAATTTACTAAACTTTCAACTTATATACAAAGTTAATGTCAAATGATGTTAAATGCCATTCTGAATGGCATGGACTACATTAAACATGGATGAGATTAGTATGAATTACTTGTCATTAACATGTTCTATTAGCCATATTGAGCTTAGTACAGTTATGATTTGTGTTGCAATTTTACCATCAACTGAAGGCCCATACATGACATCAAAGTACGGAAGTTGTTCAGCATTACATCCGACATGCAAATGTTGCTCATTGGTAGCAAAAGGTTGGGGATCCCTGTGCTAGACCCTGGTAGATCCCTACACCTGTCGGAAGCAAACAATGAATTTATGCTACAAGAGAGTTGGGTAATGGACGATCTAATCTTGGAAGGCTATTTTTTTCAATCATAATAATGCAGACTGAGAACACAGGGGTAGACCCCTTTGAGGGTTAGTGACTGGTGTGAAACAGGGATTATTAAGTAATTTGATTGAGACATATTATCATCAGAAAAATGTTCTATCAGTAGAAATGATCCTACAAACAGACGGGGGATATAGAAGATTATTTTTGATTAACATATACGAGCCACCTGTGGGAAGTAAGATAGAATATTCATGAGTGTGTTGATAATGTCCTGGTGTGTTGTTTGATGCTATAGTTTTAGTGGGAGTTGTAAACACATAATGCCATGATATTGGTGATGTTGAGGCGAATGAATGGGTGATGTTGAAAGTCAAGTTAGAGCATTCTAATAAAAATAGGGCGTGAAGAACATTGTCTACATTTCTTAGTGAATTTGATTTGCTTATGTTGAATGGGAAAACAATAGGAGATATTCCAGCGTCTATATCTGGCATGGGGTAGTTAAGAAAACCACCCTGGATTATATATATTTTGCACTGAAAATCTTGTCCCTTATGCAAAGGATCTTAAACTATTACCAAGCAGTGACAGTAATCATTGTCCATTAATACTGCCGATGATAACAGCTGCAAAAGTTAACATTAGGATCTTTAAGGTGGGAGGAGAGGTGAATACTGGGAGAAATAAAATAAGCTTGAGTGATCGGAATTTATGTCGAATGAACACCTATATAAGTAATGGAGCCATATTCGAGAGAAGAGATGTGCTTAATAAAACACCAGACGCAATTGAGGAATGGATTGCAAAACTTACAGAAAAGATAGATGCTCCTTGAAGAATAGCCAATGGCAAAATATGCAGAAAACATTGGCAGGGGTTAAGGTGAAACTGGTGTGGGCAGCACTAAATGTCCACCTTGACATCAAGCTTAGAGCCGTGATTAATCAGATGCCAGCCTTATATTGAAGGGTGAAACATGTGTGGGGTCAGAAGCAGTTTGATCAATTATACCATTCAATTTAAATTTTGACCAGCACAGTATTATGATAATACAAAGTTGAAATGATCTAAATCGCCAGGACTAAATGATTTAGCCAATCTCATCTTAAAACAAAATCCTGAACAATGGGCTTGGATATTACTAATTAAATTAAAGAAGGTTTGCCATGATGGCGTGATACCAAGCTCGTGGAAGAGAGCCGTTTTGATCCCTATCTTGAAAGATGCAGAAAGTTGCCAATTAATTACTGTTTACTTTCCTTAATGGATATTACTGGTAAGCTTTTTTCGTCCCTATTGTTGAAGGTTTTGCAAGAATGGGTAGAGGAGAACAAACTGC
Source organism: Ambystoma mexicanum (assembly GCF_040938575.1). NCBI lineage: Eukaryota > Metazoa > Chordata > Amphibia > Caudata > Ambystomatidae > Ambystoma > Ambystoma mexicanum. The sequence goes on along the minus strand of NC_090933.1, from coordinate 973,222,604 downwards.
TTGGATTTTTTCAAACAGGATTTAGGAGTGGGATTTAAACATCTCAAAACATATTATTGCTGGACTCATTGGTGGGTAATGCAAGGCATAAAGGGGTATAGACTCTGTATGTACTATATTTTTGGTTTTAAGATCTGCTTTTGATACAGTTGACCGACAGAACTGTGGAGGAAACTGCAGAAGTTGGGAATTGCTTGATGGCTGTTGGAGGCAAATGTACAGTTGCATTTAACAACTCTGGTACAAGTGAAATTGAACAGTGGGGAAACCAGCACGGATGAGATATGTACCAAAAAGGGAGTGAAGCAGGGCTGTGTGCTAACCCCCCTACTGTTTAACATTTGGCAGATCTTCCCATTCAGTTGGAGAGTGTCAATTGTAGTCCACTATAGTTGGGGGAGAGCATGTGTGGTAGCTGTCATACGCAAATGACATTGTATTATTTGATCATACATTTGTTGGTCTGCATAGGGCGGCCACTGAACTGTATACATTTGCGATTACCAATGAGCAGGTTTTCAATTTGAAAGAACAAAACTGGTGTGCTATTGGAAAGACTGTAGTGTTACATCCCTATTTGTATTAAGTGGTGATATTGAAAGGGTAACATCATATAAGTATTTAGGAGTGGAATATGGTGATGATAAGAACACACAATTAAAGACCCATACAAGACAGAGAGTCCAGAAGGTGTTAATTAGAACATGTGCTACTAATACTGCTGGATAAAACTATGCAGGAATAAATATGTTATATCACAAAAGCTTTTTGCACGCCATTGCTTATGGCTTAGAGGCACTGAACATGAGTTTTCTACGATGGTTAAAGACAGTAGAAGGGCATTCTTGTAAATCAGTCTTGGGCTTGCCAAGATCGGTCCCTATGGAAATAATTTGATTAGAGTTTGGCCCAATGTCACTTGCAGCTGTTGTCTTGAGAAATAGGGGTATAATGTACATAAAGGGCTGTAAAAAAATGAACAGTGCATTGTTGAATGCTCAAGCAAGTGAAAGGAACAGGTCTTTACGCATGGGCTAGCCTGGCATTGGAATTATTTGAGAAAATTGAATGCACACCAGATTGGTTGCAAGATTACATTGTACTAAGAAATTAATTTGAAAAAAAAGTTGGGATTTTATTAACAACTAAGCCAATATGGAATCTTTGCGAAGAAACCTGACACATAACATGGTACGATATAAATACTTTAAATGCCAATAGCACCTAAAGAACTGTCCAGCTGTGCATGTACATAGATTTTGTTAGGTAAGATTTTCATAGCAATGATAAACCTTCCTGACCTGTGTCAACCCCAGAACTATTTCCTTATACCTCTATGAGTGGGAACATTTTTTCACACTCACATAATTGTTTATGGGTGTCATTTGTAAGACTCTCCATAGTGTCTTTTAAAAGTTATCATCTTTGACAATGTTTTGGCAATAACTGCCTATTGTTGCTGGGTTGCCCTAGGTGCTTCTCTGGCTAACCTTGTGATAACTACAGTTCCCAAGGGTAAAACGGATCTTTGCATCCCTTTTACATTTTATTTTGGTGGGACCAGCACCCCCACCTTACTTTAAATTAACATTTATGTTACAAGGAGAAACTTACCTTTAATGGCTGGCTGGTGGCAGTGAACCTTTTTATTAATTCGATGCACCTTTACTGTGGGCTGTTTGAATGGGTGCTCATTTTACCAAAATGGCCCCTGTCTTCTTTTTTCACCATTTTAATGTTCCTTGTTCTTTATTTTTCCTTCCCCTGACATCCAGGGCAGGGGCAGGAAATTCCTTTGAGTGATTTCTATCTTCAACGGAAGTCCTGTGAACTCCCCGCCCATGCTCCAGAGTGTCTGTGAAGGCAGAAAGTGCTTTGTCTTTCAGCATGCCAGTGAGAATCCAGTTCAAACTGGTTGACTAGCTATCCTGAAAGGACTGCCAACCCACAATTTGAATGTTGCAAGGCTGTTTGATTGACTGGGTCCCTGCATGAAAGTCCAATCATGGAAGTTGAAGAGGTATTCGACTACTGCAACCAAAATCGAAGAGAAAGATGAAGCATTTTCAGCTGAAATGATTTCCAGCAACCATAGAGCCTGCTGTGTAACCAGAGCCTTCTGTTACCCTTCCTTCCAATCAAACTCTGAAAATGAGGACCCCAACTCAGAGCGTGGTGAACCCCACTAGACTCAAGAAGACCTGCATTTTGAGCCATCTCACATTCGACTGAGACCTTGGGGGACTACAATACCCCAATACCCTGCGACTGCAAGCCATTGTGTGGTGCATGGTCTTCCAAAATCCAAATCTTGCTGAAAATTTGTGGACATCCTGCTGGATCTCTAGAGACATGAATCGAGTCCAAAATGTTCCCTCACCAGAATGCTAGACCTTGCAAATGACAAGAAACCGACCAGCGATATTCTGTCTACTTCCGTGCTCCTGAAAAAGGCTAATTCCACAGAGCCGCATCCAGCTGTGATGAAAAGCTTGCCTAGATCCTTTCCCATGATCATTGCTGAAAATGTCCTTCCAGTGTCCTGTCTTCTGTCTTCTTGATGAAGGAATTCAACAACCAGGTTTTTGGCTGCAGATCTTGAAGTCCTCCTTCTACAAAATCTTCTTCTGTGCTGAGGTACTGTGTTGACTGGGGTATTTACTTACCTTCAGTCTCCTGTGATTCCTGTGTATCCTTGGGGTGCTACTGTGATTGTGATGTCTCTCATCCAGTTCACCCAAACCTACTGCTGAAATCCTCGTAGGATGCCTTCTCTGAAGTACCTAGACCCTCAACTAACTCTAAAGTAAAATACTTACTTGTTTGAACAGTCTTCCTCTGGAACTCTGAACTTTTCGTTAGTTGGTAACGATAAGCTCTCAGAGTGAATAGTTGCAAAAAGTTATTACTTAACTTAGATATATTTTGCCATTATGAAAACTGTATATAGGATTTACTTACCTCGAATATGCTTTGTGCCTTCTGAAATAAGTAGTCTCAGAGTCTTACTTTTCTTAGAAACTGTCTTGCCATTGTAACAGAAAGTAGGTAACGGGTTAACTTACTCACCTGTGAACTGGGTTCCCCTCTTCCCAAAAGTAATGTTGTTGGTTTCACTTTATTATTCCTGTTAGGATAATTGTATGAGTATCTCTAGTTGGGTCTTGCTTCCACTGACTTGCTGTTACCCTGTCCAGAATTAGTCTGCCAAGGTAATACCTACCTATGAGGTTGCTGGTCGTTCCTGACAAAAGTACATAGGTTTTACCTACCTTGAGCATACTGTGTTGTGCTAAACATAAGTTAGAGTTATTGCTTCCCTTAGCCTGTGAAATGAAAAGCAACTGTAATTGAATATTACATCAAAACGGTTTACTTAGCTTGAGTATAACTATGTTATCATAAAATAAGTTAGAGTTATTGCTTTCCTAAGTCTGTGAACTGAAACGCAACAGTAATTGAATATTACATCCCAACGTCCCAACTCCCATAGAATAACTGTGTTAACCTGAATCAGAGTTATAGGTGTTTTACTGTTCCAACAATAACTGTTCCACTATTCTGAAAAGTATCTTTTCCAGTTGACATTCTATGTGATTTTGTGCTGAGCGTCACAGTACAACTGTAGCGTCTACTACCATGGTATTACAGAAAATAATCCAAAAGTAACTTTGTTTTGACTTCCTCAGAACTACTGTTATGTGTTCCAAATAAGGTTATATCCTTTGGACTGTGAACTTTAAGGCATAGTGTTGTGTTTTTCTATAATGTGTTTATATGATCTGTCATAGTACGTATTCCTGTCAAGATTTATCTGGGCCTACTTGTATTTAAATAAACCATTTATTTTTACAATACGTAGTGTTTTGGTGTTTCTTTGGACCATATGTATTACAATTTGTTTATACTGATTCTACAGCCCTCTCACCTTCCTAAGATACGCCTGGCTGCTCTGTCTATGCTACCCTCAACACAGGTGGTACAACCTTATACTAAGAGTGGATTCTTGTACTGCCTCAGTGAATGGTTTTTCTAAGTCCTTATTTGGACTTCAGAAAAACTGTCCTAACAGATTTTATTAGCTACTAAGGATTGACCATCTACCAAGCCTGACCACACTAGGCCCGATTAAGAGCTTGCCTCATCAACTGCGGTCATGTAGAATATGTAAAGACTCTTTGACACAAGAAAGCACACAGCACATGCTCATAGTATGTGGAAAGCCGCTGTATGTGTGCAGCTATTGGGTCCTTTTGTACACAATCTCATGAGAATTACGGCTGATGCATTTTGGAAACATTGCATTAATTGTGGTAATAGTCTATTGATTGCTTTATATGATCTGTGGAAAGTAGCAATCAAAATGTATGAGAAATTGCAAGGATAAATGAGATGGTAATTGCCTATAAATTAATGTAAATAGATTGTAATGATCTATGAAGTATGGAATGCAAATGGCATTCTAATGATATGAATGAGTTTGATGTGAATAGTTGTTTGAACTAATAGCACATTATATTAAATACAAATAAAAAAAATAATCAGCATCTTGCAACACTTCCAACCATGCCCTGCCTTCACTCTGTCTGCCTCCTCCCAACCTCCAAGTTAGGTAAACAGGTTGTGTCTTAGCAAAGGTCTCTGCTTTCCATTTCATTTGAAAAAAGATGTATAAACGAGATTTTCCATTAGCTAATACCAGATGTGACCACAACCTGCTTTCCTACTGGCACTCTTCTTTATATTTATTTATTTATTTATTTACTCGGATTTGAAGAGCGCGCTACAGCCCTTAGGCATCGAGGCGCTAGTACAGGTAATTGTAAGAGTGCGTGATTAAGGGTTACATTAACATCTGCCCAATCATATGTATTCTTAGTTACAGGTACAATTTGGAGAATGGTGATGGACAGTTTGTAAATAGAAGGTTTAAGCATTAGATACATTGAGAGAAGAGGTGAGTTTACGCAGGTAAGAACAGTGAGTCAAAACCAGGGGCTAGTGTGAGAGCAGGGGTGCCATGTTCAATTATATAAACAGCTTTGGCATGCTTCCCAAAACACTGCTCCCTTCATATGTGTTTGAGTTTAAATACCTAACAAACCCCTCCCAAGCAGTATTGTTTAATACAGCAATTTTGGAGTAGACAGAGCCTGAGATGAATTATTTTCACTCACACCCACTAAGATAAGTCCTCCTCCTTGTAAGCCTTTGGTCATATCTTTTTATGGTAACTCCCGGTGTGGGTCTATGCCATTAATAAGAATTATATATTCAGATTCACATGAATGCTGTGAATCCAGATGCTTTCTTTATTTTTTGTGGTTGCATGCATAGTAGCATTATTTAAATATGCAAATGTATTTATAAACCATACATTTACTATATAATTTCTATATCATATAGTTCTAGTGGATTAAAATCTATCCTTGGATTTCAAATCAGACAAATGGACTCATCAGGGCCTTGGTGGTATCCCGGCAGTAACACCTTCGGGATACAAACAACGCAAATAGTGTTGCCGCTACGCGGGATCACGAGTAGCAGTGCAGCGGTAAGTTCCCATTCTCCATAGGGTCCAAAAGCGCCACAAACTGGCAGAATGTGGAAATATTCACCTCCAGCAAGAAGCTGGTGGTAAGACTCCAAACATGTCATGGCCACAGACCCCAGAACACCAAACCACACCATCTAGTGATGGGGGCAATGGGTCACTTGACTCACTTATGTCCCTTTGGGACCCATAAAGACAAGGACCCTGGCTGGACTCAGTCCTAGCGGAGATGTGAGCAGGAACACTTTATTTTAGTTCAGGAGTGCTTTGACTTTATTTCAGTGCAGGTGTGCTATTATTTTACAAGATCTTTCCAGGAGCTGAACTCCTTTATTCCAGAGAACACACTCATGTGCTGACTCATTGGGTGTGGCTCCCTAGGCCTGGTCTTCATGTGCTGACTCACCTTAAGTCCGGTGCTTCACGTTACTGTGCACTCGCCTGCAATGTGACACTCACCGCCGCTTGGACCAGTTTACTTACCTTTGAAACCAGACGTTCTCCTGAATACTCACCTCCAGGAAACCAGTGCTTCATCGCTTCATCTGCAGACTCATCTCCTGACATCCAGTGATCTTGATCCCAACGCCGCAGCACCACACTCCGTATCTACGAACTCAGACCCTGTGAAGAAGAAGAAAGACAAGGTTAGAACATCCGTCCTAGGGCCACGCCGCATTTGAACCCTGTGCGTCCCCAGTTAACAATTTACTAGCTACTGTACCACTGCAGCTTTGTTCCTCATTCCCTCCGGCTGTCGCCACTAGTTCGGCAGCTTCTGCCGGGCCGGCAAAATCACCTGCAAGGAAAGAAAGCAAAAGAGCAAACATCAAAAGTGGAACGGACACCAATACAAGACAACAAACTTTACAATACAACAAAAACAGACGAGGAAAGACAAAGGCAAACAGGAACACTTACATGAAGTATAGTGACTTAGTCGCAGCAGGACTGGACTACCACATGCAAGGGACCAGTGAAGGAACATACAAGTGCCCCTGCTAGAGGCAGCAGGACGGAGTGCTTGCCAAAATGAATCATGAGCTTTCCAGGGACAGCGCATCCCACGGGTACCACGGTTTGGGAGAAGGGGTCTAAAAGGGGATCGGGTGCACAAGCTGGCATACTCATGCCCCCAAATCTCCACGCAGTTGCAGTCCCGAACAGCATCACCTCTTACCACCAGTCACTACATAAGCGCAGAGGGCGAAGTTGGACCCGAGCGACCTCACCTCCAGAAGGGCTGCAACTGTGCTCCAACGCCCCCGCAGAGACCAGGTGTAACAAAACCTTTGAGAAGATAGCACTCTCCATTAGGTTTTTGCTTAAGGTTGAAGCTAGGCTGTAGGTGGCTCATGTAGTCTTCAGAGGAAAAGAGAAAAACCATATTTACTTTTGGAGAAATACTACTTTCTTGCAAATTACTTTGTGCATTTTCCAGCAAGCCCACTATAAATCAATCGTAAATCTGGAATCCATCCCCTCAGATCTCCTTGAAAGTAAACCTCTGACAAAAAATCCAAAATGTCGTTAAATGCCACACCACAATTTGAATATCCTGTGTGCACAACACACATAGATGTTCTCCAATGAACACAAACTTTGCTAGGGCAGAGAACGCTCTGCTTATCTGTGAGTAGCTGGTTTTGTATATTATGAAATCTCTGATAGAATGCACTAAGCCCCGAATCTCTGAAATAGTCAGGATGTGTTAGAACACCCGCCTGTAGTAGTATTAGTCAATTTCAGTAAAATAAGTGAATCATTGCCAAATATAAACATCACACATATCGCAAACATTCAATTTAATAGTTTGCTGCTAATACTTGACTTTGCTTCCATGTTTTTAAATATGCTATCAGCTAAATGCCCACAGGCTTTGAGTTCACAAAACCCATCTAAACGTCTGGGAAAGTTACTACACAAAATCTGATTACACCTCATGGTTTAAAGACCAGTGAAAAAATTGCTCCTAGTGCAAGAAAACATACACTTTCAAGGTTTGGGCAAGAAAACTATTACATAAGCAATGCAAACGTTCTTTCATATACAATTGAAATATGAAAATTCATCAATAAATCATAACTAGTTAGTGCTAGCGTTCTTTTTAATAAACACTATTTGTATCCGCTATTGTGGGATACGGGTGCGTAATAGCTTATTTTAGAGATAATTTAGGAATGGTCTGATTATTTGAGCTACTTTGCAACATCACAATCTATTACTGATTGATTTTCATCAGCCCTGAACCTGGGAGGTCACAGTACAGCAAAGAAAAACAATATTGGATGGCACGCATCAGCACTGTGGGCATTTTAGCTCTTCTTTAAAGGGCATCTTGGGAACACCTTTTTCCACTGTATACTTTTTTGTCACATTTGAACTTGCTAATGTGAGCGGAAGGTCGAATGTGAGCAATGGTTTTTCCTCAATACAAGAAAGCGCTGAGGAGGACCTGCAGTTAAGGGGTCAAAACACGTGTTGGCTACTCATGCTACTTATTAAAAAGAACACTAGTACTAACTAGTGATGATTTATTGATGAATTTGCCGATTTTAATTTGATGTGAAAGAACCTTTACATTGCTTATGTAATAGTTGTCTTGTCCAAACCTTGAGGTAATAGGGGACTAGATCTCTGGTTACACCTCCTGATGTGTTTAGTTTTTTGAGGTGACTTAAGGCAATTGTCACTTGCTGGGACCACTGTAGGCTCAACACCCCTTGCTTGAATTAGATTAGGTATTATAATTGGAACAGTCGTACATGATAGCTTGTCCTTAGCTCGAAGAGGAAGAAGCCCACGCACGTCTTGATTTTACCTTTTTATCTTGGCTTACCTTCCCAAGTCAGCCTCCACGATTCTCCTAAATTCATGACCCTGGTAGAGAAGGACTTATTGAGGCAAACAAATCTGAAGGGTTTCTACCGATGAAGCAATTTACAATGTCCCAGGAGACATGCTGCTATCTTGAAGGTATTCAGATTAATACTAATGTTGGCCACCTAATTTAAATTAGTTGTGCAGTTATAGAATGACGAAAAACACAATATTGACCCATTTACTATGTACGAGTGCAAATAAAGTCTTGCCATTCAAGTGATAGAGTAATTTATTGGTATATAAACATCAACAAATAACCAGGGGCCAGAGGATTACAGTCCATGAAAACTGGTCCTGAAACATTAGATCCCAATTTCACACTTTGTTCCCTATTAGAGTGGAACAAATACAACTGTTCAAGTCTGATATCTGAGCAATAATGGGTGATGCAATAGAAGCCTACGAACTGCAGTATCAATGTGATGTCCAAAATAACCAAAAAGTGGACAGACACATCATCATCTAACCTTAGAACATCATCTCATCTTGCAGTCAATGTAGTTTAACTCCAGATTGGAAAAGGTTTAGTATTCAATATGTCTCAACACATTATTGGAATTACAGAGTAACAATTTACTCCAAGAATTGGTATGGCCCTGCAGGATCAGCTATGGTTATATAGTTTTTCAAAGCTGAGAATGTTGATGGCCCTGCCAGATCAACTATGGTTCTAAAGTTATTCAAATCTGAGGGGTGCAAATACGACTTCATAATAAGTAATCAGAACTGTTAGCATGAGGAAAATGGGCCCTTCTCCTGATGTTGTAGAAGGATATCAAAATTGTGTAATAAAATCAGCGTGTTTTCTGATGCTATTTCGGGTATTATGTCTTTCAGGTGATAGGTCAGGTGAAGATAATTTAGTAGAGGTGAAATATCGTAGTTGGATAATTTATGAAAGTTGAACAGTGCCACTGGGAACACTCCTAGTCACAAGGAGGGGTTCAGTAGTGGTTTGATTTGTTTTTCGACTGAATACATGTGATGTTCTCAATACAAAATGAGTTAAAGGTGATGATATAATTATCCTTAAGTTCATGAAGCAGAGATAACATTTTGAATGACCAAGGCTTAATTGATGCTATAGTAAATGGTACACTTAGGAATGCTATTTTTAGCTTTAAAAATCATGTTCAACAGGAGATTAGTGAAGATACCAATGAAGCAAGATTGTCAGAGCGGTGAATGTTTATCCAGTGAGTTTCCTTATGTATACATTCTCTCTCTCTCTTAAAGTCAGTTCCAATATTCCTTTGCCGGTATCCATGTTATTTCCTGAAAACAAAAGGCTGGACATGAGATGTTGGTACCTAGATCCCGTTTCAGACTGATTGAGTTTTATAGCCATTGGACAAAACAGTATTGTTTGATGTAGAAGTCCTCAGTATTTGCTGTGAGTTCTGATTAATATGGCAGCAAAAAAAATATTAAACATTCTCATGTGACGGTCAATCTGAAAGGTGGAGATGAACTTCAACTTTACATTTATGAAGAGGAAATAAATCAAGACTATTTCCCTTGGTATGTGAGGGGGAATTCATCATGAAGGTATGATTATGAGCGGACGAGAAATCCAATAAATGTGTGGTATTGTTTCAGGGTAATTAATCCACATATTAAAATCTCCAAGAATGATCAGTGTTGATACAACTACATCTTGTCTGCTCAACCATTAGTTTAATACGCCTGGAATAGCCTAAATAGTCCAGGAGATCAATAAAATGTGATCTCAATATTATACGGTTGCTGGTAAGTAACAGATGTAAAGTCAAATCTCAGCCTAATTTGCCCTTCTCAGTAGATGGTAGTGGGACAATGCTGAGTGAGTCCTTAAAGGTAACTGCCGGGCCTCCTCTATTTTGAAGTGTCTATGAAGACACTTAATACGATAATCAGCTTCTAAAAGACTACTAAAAAGGAGAGTTAACCAGGTTTCTCTAATAAAGTACATGTCAAATACTTATCCATAATAATTTCCGATATCAGACATGCATTACCTCCCCCTGACCATGCATTAAAAAGTGCTCATATAAAGTTCTAATAGAAGTTTGTCCATTCTCATTTTTCAGCTCTACTAGAGCATGCATATGGAGGTGTAATTCTGTCATTAGAAGTGAAACATGTTTAAAATACAATCAGGTTCTAAGAGCTTACCCAGTAAAATGATAAAAAGTGGCATCAAAAAGTTTTATATCAAGGAGGAAAAGACCTCAATATCCTGGGCAGTAAAACAAGAAAAAAATCAAAGAAGAAATGGGCAGAGCCTCATGTTGTCTCCGATCTTTGCCAAAAAGTCCCAAACAGAATCTGTATAGGCATTGTGGACTAATGCAAATATTTCAGAGGCTGCCGATGAACAAATATAATGATCTTGCCCCAGTGACTTATTGAAAATCTTGGGAAAAGGTTGTCCCACTTTTGACAGGTGACAGCAAATAGTTTAGCAACCGTTTTACTTTTTTTTAAAAAAAGTCCTATAGTATAACATTAGTCTCAATAATGCAAGATCCATTGGCTTTCACAAATAAAGAAAATAACATTTCTAAAATGAAATACAGAAAACTAATGTGTAATGCATCAAATAGCGCAGGAGCAAACTAATTCCCCGAATTGAGGGACTAATAAGACTCACAGTCAGTACAGTGAGCCAGACTCCCTTCCTGCACCTTCACTTAGGGTTATTTGCTGATTTGTTCAAGGAGTGTAAACAATCAAGCAGGGGCAATAGCACATCATTCATACGCTATCCCATCCACCCTTTGGAAGCAGGCCAAGTGGAGCCCACAGACAGCCTGAGCCCAGACTAAGAGTTGCTCTAGGTCATCTGCTGAAGGTAGGCTTAGGAAATCATGGTGAGGCACTAAGCAGCAGGTGGCTGGCCATCCATCCGAATAAGTGTTTGGGCCTCATTACAACTCAAGCGGTAAGGGGTTTACGGCGCCGTAAACAGCGCCGACCCTTACCGCCTGAGTACGAGGTCCCTTAGCGCCATGGCGGATTTAACACCTGCTTTTAGCAGGTGTTAAAATCCATGGCGCTAAGGGACCATGGAGTTAATTACGCCACCGTAATTTACGGTGGCGTAATTAACGCCTTCCCCACTTCCATTATGCCCTATGGGGCAAAAATGGGAATGGGGAAGGGTAAATGGGGATTGGGGACTTACCGCCCCGCCAAACTCGGAATGGGGCGGTAAGTCCGCCAACCACCATGGCGTAAACATAGTTTACGCCATGGTGGTAAAGTCACGGCCCAGGCGGTAACTTACTGCCTGGGTCGTAATGAGGCCCTTTGTCTTGCTGTTTACCATACCCACGATATTAGAGCATCCAAGGCCTTTAGGGGCAACATGAATAGATAATAGTAAGGTTGAAGTTCTTGGAGTCATTCTTTGGGGGCCTGACCTAGATGTCACTTAAAAAGAGCTGGAATGTTCATACCTGAGCACCTAGTTATAGTACATAGTGAAAGCTATTACTAACATTATTGTTATACAACATAGCAGTGAATTTAACAAACGTCCACTCAATTGATGATAATGCTTTTGAATTCATAACTTAAGTGTACGTTTCTGATTTGGACCTGTTTGAGCGATTTCTAAATGCCCCCACACCCCAAATGTTTGAATTCACTCCAGTATTGAATATTCAAACACATGTAATTAAAAGAGAGTTCATATTCAATGTGCATGGGCTATTCCTTCACTGAAGACAGAGTATGCCTTATTGAAATGAAAATGATGAAGGGTGGGATACTAGCCTCAAATGTGACCTGCATAATGTGTCACTGATGCAAAGGCTCAGTGGCCGTACAATCTATTATTGGGCCATCGCCTTTTATGGGTGTGACCCAGTTTCGTTCATCCTACACTTGCCCTCTTTATGTCCACCCACCACCTCTCAGCAACACACACCCACAACGAAGAAAGGGTAATACTTTTTTTTTGTTTTCTTCTAATTGCATTGCAGGAAAACTGGAAATACAAATAAAACACTTTTAACATGTCACAATTTGGGTGGTTTAAGGTTTGCATGACAGTCCCACTCACAGGCAGATGCGCACCAAGAAATGAGAGATGAGATTCCAAGAAACATTGGCATTATATATTTGTATTGGTCGGGGTTCGTTCGTATATAATGTGGGAACTATTTCAATGTGGAAGTAAACGATTGAAATACATCGAGTCGGACTGGGGTATAACATTGTCCAGGGCACCAACGAAAAAGTGTCCCACGGTTGCAAATGGGAATTCATTCCTTTTGTGACACTATTTGAATAGTACCCGAGGGGCAGTTTTTTTGGATACAATGTTATCAAATTGTACATTTAAAATAATATTTAAAACTATTAGCGGCATAGTGAAGTAACCCATCAGACTGGTGAACAATGTCTCACATTGGTCAAAAAAGTGTGTGACTTTGACCTAAAAAACTGTCGCGCAAAGCATTTTGTGTTTTTGGTTTGGCCATGAGACTATTGCCCTATAGGTCAGTCCAGTCCTGGAAATACATGAAATCTAATCAACCTTTCATTGACACATACTCGCTTAATTCACATCAGGGTCTACCTGCAGCTGTCTAGTCTTGTTGGAATGTGTGTTCAAAATAACACCTTCAAGGCGCCAAGGCAATATCATGGAATTGCCAATAGATGTATGGACTGAAATTAAGCCCATTTGGAGTGGGGCACATTCTTCATAAGGCGAGGGATCTGGTATCATGCATTGTGTATGTTCACATTCCTGGGGTTTGATGACTGTTTACCTCTTAGCATACAGTTTATCTTGGGATAATGACTGCCCTGTATTCTGCCTGTTATCTTGCAATGCACGAAAGCAGGAAAATGCCCTTGTTTAGGAATGCGTTAATCCAGCATATATACAGTTCTCGGCTATGGGCCTTCTAATGAACATAAGCATTACTGCCTTCTTCTGACAAGTCACCATTACAATATACATTCTTTCTGCTTATTTAAAGTATCGTTTTCATTTTGAAACGTTACATGTATAACTACCTTAATGACAGTTTTATGTCAAAGTGCCTTATCTTAAAGCAGACTGAATATACATGTTTGATGTAGAGTGGAATATTAGCCAGACTGTTCATAATAATAAAATGCTTGTGACCAATTCCATACACTCCTTTTGATGGGCATCCCTCCTCTCTTAATAAAGGAGGGCAACGTCCTTCTATGTGTTCAGTCCTCAGAGATCCTTGTATGCCTTATATGGTGGACATGTGTATACAGACATGTGAAGCGTTGCTTGTGTATGTGTGTGTGAGTGTAAGTGTGTGATTAAAGGGTGGGACAAGTCATAACCAGATCCCATTCCTCTTGCTCAGCCTGCTCCACCAGGACTTATTTCCTTTGTTTCTGAGCTGAGGCTAAGTGCAGAAAATTGAAGTGCCCAGCCGGATGCTCAGTGGCTTCTCCTCCACCTCCCTGCTCTGTTTGTTCACAAGTAAGAGCAGTAAGGATGTGTTGAGTGACACCAAGAGGATCCTTATAGAAAAGGCTTGCTCTCACTGTTCACTTCTCAGTCCAGGAACCCAAAGGAAAGGCCACGCCACAATTTGAAAATCCTGTGTGGACAACACACATAGATGTTCACCAAATAACACAGACTTTGCTAGTTTAGAGAACTCTCTGATTATCTGTGAAAAGCTGGTTTTGTACATTATAAAATCTCTTGATAGAATGCATTAAGCCCCTAATTTCTGTTCCACATGAACCAATGTGTTCCGCATCAAATAGTCAGGATGGGCCCCATAGGTTTGCCGGTCCCGTAGCAACGGTACTGGTAAGCTAGCCGGGACCGTTGTTACCGGACCGCCAAACTACGAGCTCTGGTCGCGAGTGCCTTTGCGCCCACCAGGTCTGACCTGGCGGGCATACCGGCACCTGCGAGCAGAGTATGTCAGATGGGCAATTACCGGTTCCAGTGGGCCGTCATGAACCAGTAATTGCCCATTCGCGTACGGCGGAAAAAAATGACACCAGTGGCAGTTTTACCGGCACGGCTACCGCCGGTCTCATAATGAGGCCTGATGTCTTAGAACACCCACCAGGAGTAGTATTAGCAATTTCAGTAAAATAATGGAATCCCTGCCAAATATAAACGCCCCACACAACATAAACTTGCAATTTACTAGTTTGCTGCTAACAATTCCCCTTGCTTCTATGTCTTCAAATCTGCTATCAGTTAAATACCTGCAGGCTTTGAGCTCACAAAACCCATCTAAACGTCTGGGGGAGTCACTACACAAAATGTGAGTCCAACTCAAGGACAGTACATAATGTCACCAGGCTATAATGCTATAGAAAACATTCTTCTTTCCACACGTACACAGATAAAAAAATGCTGAACAGTCAGTTGTGGTACCTTCACTTCCATTTAAACACTGAACTCCAATAGAGTTCTAATGAGAAATGTTCACAATGATTTGATGAGCTGTGCATTTTTATCTCTACCCTCTGGTGAGAAGCACTGGAACCTCAACCATGCTTCTTGGAGACCTGTTGTTTAAGCCAGCACGCCCCACCCACAAACAAAAGTGAGCAACAATGCTGGTTTTATGCTGGTGAATGTTATTCCCTTCTATAAAATCAATTTGGTATTTTTGAGCTTGCGCAGCATTTGGGTTGACATTTTCATTAGAACGCCCCAACTAAAATCTGACAGCATGTACCACCCACCTATTAACATTAATTACAACCGAAAAGTATTTCCCACCCTTGGAATTCACCACCCTTTGCTGTTGAGCTTTCTCTAATGGGAGGTCTATGCCTCTCGGTATTGACCTCAGCAACCCGGAACTGCTGTGACAAATAATGGCAGGCAACATTCAGGAGCAAAATATGGGGACACCCAAGACCAAAATCACAAAATCTATTTATATGATTCTCCTATATCGAACTAACGGCAAGGAGCCAACGCGGATGACCAGAGCATAGATTTATGAACATGGGATTGCACCAGTAATTCGAGAGCATGAGCAAAAGGCTAACAATTACCAAATTAACCCGATATAGGAGAATCATATAAACAGAATAGCCCTGATTTGAGAAGGGCCAAGGAAGGCTGAAACACGTGTTATCTAAAGGGCAACTCATTAAAACATGTATTGAGAGACTTGGCGCAGAATCCTGGATCTTTATTTTTGTGTGTTTCATAGTTTATGACGGGTTTTCAGTGGCTTACCATCAATCCAGTGAAATGCGACCTTAACTTAACATTAACTCCAGGGGAAGCAAGGGTTTCCAACTCCCCTCCAACTACTTGAACACTCTCCACTGGATCAACAGCACTTTCACTATTACTTGACCCTGCAGTCACCAAACAGACCAGCTGTACACATAAGCCTGACATTGTGCATACTTCATTCTCTGTAGTATGCTTGCAGCCAATGAAGGAATGCTTTGGCAGGTGAAAGTGAGTGTGATGAGGTTGGAGAATGTGGAAGGTTGAGGAGAGCATCTGAGAGACTGGGACGAAGTTAATGTGGATCTGTGTATTGCTGGCAGGGATTTGGTGTAATGACATCAAGAAGACAATACATACGTTTGTTGATATTATGTCTGTGGAGTCATGATATTATAATATTGCTGGAGGAGGTGGGATCCCAACCCATGCATGCAGAGCTCAATACTAAAAAACGTATCTCCTCCTATTACCTTTCTTCCAAATCACATAGAATACCTGGTGCCATGAAAACATTGGAAGAAATCCTTTGAACATTATGCTGCAGCCATGTGTGGTATTAACTACGGGATGGAGAGAAAGAAATCATGTTTTTTGCACTGTCTTGCTCCTCCTGGCCAAGGGAAATGTGATGATCTCCCTGACCTCTCGCCAGAAGAATCAGTGGATCTAAGTGAATATTAAAAGTTCATCTCCAAAATGTATAAGCACCATGAGACCAAAATGAATGTCATATTGGAAAGATACACATCTGGGCAAAGGATTCTGACAAGACAAGTCTGTGGAACAATTCATCTACTCTCTAAAAGGCCTCACGAGAACTTGCGACTGCAGGCATCAAACAGATGAAAGGCTGAGAGACCAATTCATGCTCGGGGCAGAGACAGGCCGAAACACCTGATGGCTGTGTTCCCTTCTGATTTGTACACCAATAAGAGATTCAGAGAAAAATTCTCAAGACACACCCATTGCTTCTCTACATCACCCCTTAGATGTGGCAGAATCACTCTCATTTGTGCCCTCCGGTAGTAACACTCCAGATCCGGCAAGCCCACTACACCACGCTCCTTCAGCAATATCAGAGTACTATAGGCCACTCTCTGCTTTTTCCCTCCCCACAGGAATTGCAAAATCCTAAACCTAATGTCCCAGAACACCCTCTCCGGGAGCATCTGAAATAAATGCAATATTTTCAGAAGGAACGTCATCTTTACAGCATTCACTCTCTGAATCCATGGAAGGGTCAGGTGGGCCCAGGAGTCCAAGTCCTCTGAAAGGGTGGTCAAGAGGGCCAGAAACATTGTCCTAATATAATTCCTCCATTGTCATAGTAATCATCACCCCAAATTAACCCCCAGTGACTCAAAATACTGAATCCCCACATCTTTGCCCCTGTGGGGCTACGTATCTGCAATAGGCCATCATCCGCATATGTACTGTTAAGTGACTTCAATTCAGCAGTCCCACTAAGTCAGTGCCTTGTCTGGGACGCCCAAGAGAAGCCCTTATTTATATATTTTTATGACAAGTTATACTCTGGATGATAAACCCTTATATAACCCCCCTCTCTTTGAATCCCCCTGACCTCACTGAGCCAAGAAGTAGGTTTGTTTGGCAATTTAAAAGATTTATTGGAAAAGTAAACAAGATATATATATCACACTTTTATGAATAAATTAATAATTGATAGCACACTTATGAATATAATGTTGATCAACAATAGATAATCTGACACTAGCACACTTCTTTACAATCAATGAGAAGTTAGTATAGGAAGGATAAGGTAGCAGAAAATACTTTTATGGTTTCAAGGAAAAGCAATGAGGGAAAAATGCAGCACAGAAATAAACTTGATATGATTTCAACAAATGATAATATGATCACTTTTTCTTTGACAATTCCCTCCCCACTATGCAAGATGAGGAGATGGAAGGAGCGCACACAATTCTCAGGAATACAATATGCAATACAAATTTCCAGTTCCCCCCAGCGAGCTTAGAGGAAAACAGGTATGATTTTAAAGCAGGCAAGATCCTTTTAAATGTGGTGGCAATGAAGTGAAAAATATGCTGAAAATGCTTTTAATTCCCTCTAAAGGTTCAGGGTGAGTAGTGAGAGATACTTTAAATCAGTTCAGATCAGCCCTACCAATGATTCAGGGATGGTTATCAGGTTGAAAACGGGATTCAGTAATGGAAGCAAAAGACAGATATTTTTACATGTGGTTGAAATGAAGCAAACTGTCAATTCGCGGCACTTTTTTCCGAGTGTGTCGATCACGATTACAGAGGAACTATACAGAAGCAAGTCGGTGGGCTTGTTGGAAAGCTTAGAATCTTAGCTTTAAGATGAAAGTTAAACCACGTTCCTAGCACACACGGGTCAAAAGATACGGACAATTTAATGGAGGTAGATTCTCAAAATAAAAGTAATGCTCAGAATGACAGATGACAGTTTTGCATAATGAACACACAATTTCTTATGATGCAGTTCTAAATAGGTTAAAATAGTTTGAATTAGATTATTTTAAACTAAGAGATTGGTTTTTCACAGTTCTGGCTGAGTACTCACACTATGAATTTGAAATAGGCCGTCAGGGTCTGGTCAGCAGGTTTGGACTGGACTCCGGGCAGTTTCTGGTACTGGATCTCTGGTTCTGGTCTGGTCTGTAGTTCTGTTTTCGGCACTTCACAGTGGTCTGGTCTGTGGTTCTGCTGGTCTGGATCAAGTAGATCCTGGATACAGCACTGCTTTCTGGGTCTGCTACCGGTTCTGGCAAAAGTTATTGGCAAAGAATCCAACAGCTCGCCCGGCTGTAGAATAGTTTGGTTGGATTGCTGGATTGCTGGATTCTGGCGGCCTGCTGAGAAGAGTTCTCAGCTTGTGGGTTAGGCCTTTGCTTTAAGTTCTGTAGTCTATCTGGAGTCTAAGTTCTGGATGTTCCTTCTAGATGTTGTGTGGTCCGGCAAAATGCTCCGCAAGAAAATGGAAAATGAATGTCTTTCCTGTCCAAGCAGTCTCTTTTTATGTGTTTTGAAAGTGGGTGGGTCGGCTCATTCTTCATGCCCAACCCTCTCATGATTTAATAGGTCAAGGATTCTCTGTGACCTGATTTGAGAAGGGATAGTGTGTCAGAGTGAGTCAGAGTCTTACGGTCTATTGAAGAAATGCCCCTTTGCTTTTACTTAGAAAATACATTTGTCATAACTAACAGGTTTCCCAGATACACACGTCGTTGAAATTACATACACATTTCACAGATTAAGATAATCTTGGATTTAGAAGTTGTGACCAATAGCCGCTCTGAGAAAAGCCGAATTTAGAAGTGCACCCAAGTGCATTTAGAAGTGTATCCAATTGCATTTAGAAGTGTACCCAATTGCATTTAGAAGTTGCGCCAATAGCCTCTCTGAGAAAGTTGAATTTAGGAGTGTACCCAATTGCATTTAGATGTGTTCCCAATTGCATTTAGAAGTTGCACCGAATTGCATTTAGAACTTTACCCAAATGCATTTAGAAGTTACACCCAATTGCCTTTGAGAAAGCTGAATTTAGAAGTGTACCCAATTGCATTTAGAAGTGTACCCAATTGCATTTAGAAGTTGCGCCCAATCGCCTCTTTGAGAAAAGTTGTATTTAGAAGTGTACCCAATTGCATTTAGAAGTTGTGGCCAATAGCCTCTCTGAGAAAAGCTGAATTTAGAAGTGTACCCGATTGCATTTAGAAGTTGTGACCAATAGCCTCTCTGAGAAAAGCTGAACTTAGAAGTTCACCCAATTGCATTTAGAAGTGTACCGACTAGCGTGCCCTACTCAATCAAGTTGCGCCCAGTAGTCCCTCTGAGGCACACTGGAGAATGAAGAATAGACTAGAGCACGCAAGGTGAACCAGAGTGCGTGAATATGTCGAGCAGACATGAAGGTGTAGGACAATCTTGAACGCCTGAAAAGAACAAAAATGCATAGAACGGACCTGTCCGCACGGAATTGCGTGACGTACATAATATGCTTTGGAATGCAGGGAATACTTCATACCACACCCCACGCTTACTCTCTCCCTTACACCACCACTCAACTAGAACACAGAGATACTATGACACCATTCGGTATAACTGTTCTCATATCAACATCTCCCGCTCACTCCCCATCACTCTAAGTAAACATTGCTGGTTTCGCGCCCCCCAGCCAGGCGTTCTCCTCAGGCCTAACGCAGCCACACTCGATCTGGATAAAACCGGCCAGAGCGAACACATACTCCTGATCTCTCAACCACCACACCTACCGCTAAGAAGCAGCTACCACTTGTGAATTCCGCACCAGCTGCACACATACCTGGTGCGCACACGCCCTTTTTAGACTCTCTCTACTCTCTCTACTGACCCGAACTTCGGTTCCCAAGGGCGTTCAACCTACCAGCGCCTTCAGACCATACCAATGGTATATAAGGCGCTATATAAATGCAAAATAACAATAACAATAACAATACACTCTCGCCCAACTCTGATCCCCCTCAGAGCCTGGGTTAAAAAATGGCAACATTTTGTGTTTTTTTGTGACTTTTGCCATATTGGTTTTTCCTCAAAATTTACACAGACCTGCACCCCTTTCCTGAGCATATTACTGGAAATTACTATGTCTCCATCCTAAACACAGTGTCTGCAATATTAATAAATAGCGGGGTTCAGTCCCAGAACACCGCACAAAGTGGAGTTTGGTCTCAGATCGTGAGGGCATTTTCCATATTAAGGACCCCCAAATTGTACATTTCTGTGAGCTTAATACAAGATTTTATAAGCAATTTAACTTAAACATATATTTGCTGCAATATGAATCCACAATCCAGTCTGGCCCGCCCCCAGAAGCTTGGTGAGTCAGAGATCACAGGCCTCTCCTTCTTGGCAGGGCAGCTGTTGCCAGCTACACCCTAATCTGCATTTCTATTCAATGGAAAGGGTCTATTGTGTTGGGTCCTGCAAGCTGCAGGGGAAACTCCTCCCTCTCAATCAACAGGGCCATGTGATATCCTGGATTGTTGTGTGTGTCTCTGAGGTGTTAATGGTTCTCAGGAAAAGCAAGTTTTTTGAACTTTTAATTACATAAGACCCCCTTCTGTTCACTGCACAGTTCTGCAAGACAGTTCTCCTGTCAGGATTTATAGAGCGCCAGCGCCGGTCAGTGTCCAATGCCGGTACTGCGCCTATTTTTGACAGCTGTCTTGAATGAATACATTTCAAAAAGGAAGGATTTTACTTGATAGTATATGATCCTTGCTTGACATGGCATTGCTGTGGATCTGCAGTAGAGTAAAGTAAAACACTCAACCATAGTTGGATTTTTGTTTGGTGGTTTCGGGCCCATGATCTTAACAATTCTTGACATTAATAAAAACGGATTTTGAACAGAACCATCTTTCTTTGCACTGGTGGGTGGTAGGTCAGGGGACCATTTTGGTGTGCGCAAAACTGCACGGTTGTCCTGGATTCTGGCGCAAATGTAGGCTGTTCCGCCATCTTGGATTTCCTAAACCCACAGCACCAAATGTTGCAGCATAATAGTCCAAACGTGGGTCAGGACACCCAACAGTACTAATTTTTGCTCCTTATCTCCAACTGTAATTCTCTCAATAGCTGATTCACCTTTTATTTGCACTGCTAAAGGCTCCAATGACAAAGCAAATAAAAGTGGAGATAGGTACAACCCTGCCTCGTACCTCTCTTCAAATTGAAAGAGGCCGAACATTTACCATTTTCTTCCACCTGCACTGTAGGTTCCATTAAAAATCCTACTCCTGAAACCGAACATTTGCAAGACTTCAAAAACAAACCTCCAATCCACTTGATCAAAGGCCTTCTTTGCATCAAGGGAAAGAAGTGCCCGATCTTCCCACTTCCCTATGGCATGCACCATTATATTTGGTGTTTTTCTTAGTGTATCCGCACTGTGATGAGCTCAAATAAATCCAACTTGGTCCGTGTGCACCCAGGACTGTAACAGTCCCTCAAACCAAGAAGCCAATGTCCGTGTGAAAAT